>NW_026294436.1:64755226-65340226 GCF_007827085.1 Peromyscus californicus insignis | reverse complement strand
TGGTGACTGACTGTATAGATGGTGGGGGTCACTGGGATGGAGCAGGTTCCAGACTGGGAAAGGATACCTACACACAGGTGAGTATGGAGCTGCAGGCTGATATCGGGGAGAAGCCTTAGAGTGGGGCGGAGGTTCCCAGTAGACTCACCTGGGCCCTGGCTGCCCTGCCCCTCAGTCCTTGGGCTCCTCCAGTTCTCAAAGAGCACCAAGAAACCAACACACACCTGTCCCCAAGCCATGCATTTCTTTGTTTGTTTTGTTTTTCCAGACAAGGTTTCTCTGTGTAGCCTTGGCTGTCCTGGAACTCACTCTATAGACCAGGCTGGCCTCGAACTCAGATCCGTCTGCCTCTGCCTCCTGAGTGCCAGGCTCCCTAGTGCTGGGATTAAAGGCGTGTGCCACCACTGCCCGGCATCATGTGCTTCTTTCAACCTAATTCTGATCCTAGATTTCCCAGGTTGTATCATTGGATCAAGACAGGTGGCCCCAAAGGCCACAGCCCAGACAAGCCTTGCTTACAGACCTACTGGAGTGAACTCACACTGCTCTCCCACCTGATTCAGTGGCTGACAATTCCAAAGCAGGACTTGCCTTGGTTAATGTAGGGTCTTCCCAAATACCTGTGGGTCCAGGTCCATTTCACTGGCATATCCCAGTCCTTTCAAATCTAGGATATACCAAAGAGCACAAGAGTTTTAGGGACAATTGCTGTCTCCAATGCTTCAAAAGCACGTAAGTAAAGTTAAGAGTACGCCTGCCCTCACTCAGGCCCTTCTCCCCTGAAGATCTGTGTACATATAGGCGGTGAATTGTGCACTCAGAATTTTTTCCTTTTTCTTTCTTTTCGTGTGTGTGTGTGTGTGTGTGTGTGTGTGTGTGTGTGTGTGTGTGTGTATGTTTCATGTAGTCCTGGCTGTCCTAGAACTCGTTCTTTAGACCAGGCTGGGCTGGAACTCAGAGATCCACCTGCCTCTGCCTCCTGTGTGCTGGGATTAAACGCATAAACCACCACCTCCTGGCTCAGAAATTTTTTCAATTAACAAATCAAATAAACATTGAGAGTCTTATTACAGATTTTATAGTATCCTAGGCACATTGGGGACACGGAATGTTGCTGCTTGAATATGATTGGTTGTGAGGTTAGGGATACAGTTCAGTGGTAGAGGATTTGTCTAGCAGCTGTGAAGTCCTGGGTTCAATGCCTAGTGCAGCAAGAAACAGAGAGACAAACAGGATTGCTGACGTTCTGGACACTGAACTGTGTTTTAAAAAACAAAACAGAAGTCAGATGTGGTGACACATGCTTATTATTCCAACACTCTGAAACAGGGGGATAGCCGTCAAGTTCACCGACAGCCTAGGCAACATTGTAAGACCCTATCTCAAAAACTCAAAAAAGGGCCAGTGAGATAACTCAGCAGGTGCATGTGGATGCCTCAAAGCTTGACGAACTGAGTTTGGTCCCTTTGGTCCACGTGACGGAAGGAAGGCGAGAACCGATTCTGGCCAGCTGTTGTCCTCTGAGCTTGATTTGCACACACACACACACACACACACACACACACACACACACACACACACACACACACACACTGAACAGTTCTGACCTGGTCCTCTGCTGGGCCTTCCCGAGCTAATTCTCATGGGGGAAATGTAACAATACACAAAATTGCTAGAGACAGCCCAGATGTCCGCTCAGAGTCCCCGGTTACTTGAACCGGACAGCCGAGGTGGAGAAGACGGTTTCTTGGGGAGACAAGTATCTCTGGGGCAGTGGAAGAAGAGCCCGCTGTCCTTTCTGCAGGGAAGCAACTTACTCCTTCCACATCCTCGGGATGCAGAGCCCTGGTCCCCGGTCTCTGTCCAGGGCCGCGTCAGCCCCTCACAGTGGTTTCGGCACAGGCCTGGCACGCGTGCATCTGCACCTTGGTGTGTGTCCATCTGCTGTTGTTCCTCACAACCCGCCTGCCCCTGTCCTCCCCGTCTCCTGGAGCCTTCCCTCCACAGGCAGAGCGGCCCCCTACCAGCAACTCCAGTGCTCTTGCGGGTGCTGCTCCCTGGGGACGCAGCAAATGAAGCTTGGTGCTGTGATTTCAACAAAACCTGCTCCTGTCTGAACTCATTTGAGGTGCCGCCTTCCTCGTGCTCCTGGCCAGCCTGGAGAGTGGGTGCCCTCCCCAACCCCACACCCCCGCCATTTCGGTCTCCTTGTCTCCACTTATTTCAAATGCACTGACTTTTGTTGTTGCTGTAATCCTTGGGGATGGAGCTCGTGTCCCCAACACAAGTGGATAAGTGCTCTACTACTGTGTCACAACCCAGCACTGATTCCCCCGCCTCTTCTTCCTCCCCCCCTTCCCCCTTCTCTGCTTCTTCCTTCTCTTTATGGCTCCGAGGACTTAGGCCAGGGTCTCACATATGCTAGGCAAGCGATTCCAGGCCAAACCAGTTAATTCTTAAAAAATTTTGTTGTTGCCGGGCGGTGGTGGCGCACGCCTTTAATCCCAGCACTCGGGAGGCAGAGCCAGGCGGATCTCTGTGAGTTCGAGGCCAGCCTGGTCTCCAAAGCGAGTTCCAGGAAAGGCGCAAAGCTACACAGAGAAACCCTGTCTCGAAAAAAACCAAAAAAAAAAAAAAAAAATTTTGTTGTTGTTATTACATTTCGTGTGTGTGTGTGTGTGTGTGTGTGTGTGTGTGTGTGTGTGTGTGTTCATCCTATCTGTAGAAGACAGTTTGCAGGAACCAGCTTTCTCCTTGGTAGCAAGTTCTTTTACCTGCCCCATCCCCAGATTATTTCTTTAGAGTACCTGCTCCTCCATAGCTTGCTACTCTTTCTCATTTTCATCTGTATCTAAAAGATTTGCTGCTTCAACCTTACAATGGGCTGTTTTTCCAAGGAGTGTTTTCTCCCGCCTTTTAATGGGAAATGATAGCTAGCAACCAAAGTCTCCGTGCTAATGAGCTTAATTAACCCCCAAACAAACAAGTGGTACTGTTTGTAAAAGTAATGAGACAACGTGAAAGTATATTTGGGGCACTTAATAGGAGTGGGTTGAGTCAGAGTTAGGGGAGATCTCCAAGGAGGAGGTGAGTCATGTGCGCTGCGCAGGTGTGGTGTAAGCCATCCAGCCGCTCAAGGGCTCGGCAGGCATGTTCCAGAGTCACATCTTGATGTCAGACGATGGATTCGAGAACCAAATATTCTTTCTTGTTGAAACTTCGATCCAGGGTCTTGCTGAGATGTGCCCCACCACGCCTGGCTTCAAGCATCCCGACAGTTCTTTCAGATCTTCATTCCCAGTGTTTCCTTTATCTGCTGTTTTCCCCCTTATTGGTGGGCCGCATAAATCACAGTTCATAAAGGACTCCCCCAGAGGAGCCCTTCCTACCCAGAAGCACTGGCACAAATACCTGCAAGAAGAAAAGGTGCCATTCTTTTTGAAGATTCCCCATGCCAGGATCAAAAGTGATGCTGCATCAGTCCTATGAATTCATGCCTCCCTCCCGGAGAACACAGAAAGGCTTCTAATGGCTTGCCGCGCGAGGCCTTTCGGAAAGACACTGTCTCTGTCTATTGTAACCACTGACTGTGAAATAAACTTCAGAAACCGAAGGTGGGGAGCAGAGCAGAGGAAATCACAGTGAGGCCAGGATCAAAGGGACAAAGAGTCCCTGAGATCTGGAGGGGGAGGTCGAGCCATCAGCTCCCCTGGGCTGCCTTTTCCTGGTTTCCCCTTTAATAAACACCCGGGGCTCCTCCACCAGGTCCTGGGCAGCCCAGGAAGAGGGCCCAACTCCAACAACAAAGAGCCGGGAGAGAGCACTTAGCACTTGGGGAGGAAACACAGGCCTCTGATATTTGGGTGTTGGGGATGGAAAAGGTCGGGGGAAACACGGAAGACTAGAAGAGGTTGCAACAAGTGGTCTTGTCTTTCCCAGTCTGGCTGTGGCTCTGGGTAACCAGGTCTTCCCCCATGGCACAATTGTGTCTGAGGATCACTTTCTATATGACCTAGTCCTCACCTGTGTCTGCTTCAACAGACGTTATCAACACTAAATATGAATAGTGACCCAAAACATTTAGCACATCTCGTCATATGAGTTGGCCCTGGGTTTGGAGAGGGCAAATCCAGACCCTAATCTTAGCTATGGCTGTCTGAGCTAGCCTGGGACTTCAATCTGCTATTCGGTAACCAGGGTACTGGCCTGGTTCTTCCTAACAAGGTTCTTTATGGAGCTTTAAATTTCACGATGTATCTATTTATGAAACAACTCTCTCTCTCTCTCTCTCTCTCTCTCTCTCTCTCTCTCTCTCTGTGTGTGTGTGTGTGTGTGTGTGTGTATATAATTTAGATTATTTTGTTGGTTTTGTTTTGAAACAGGGTCTTACTATGTAGCCTTGGCTGTCCTGGAACTCACTCTGTAGACCAGGCTGGCCTTGAACTCACAGAGATATGCCTGCTTCTGGCCCCCTAGTGCTAAGATTAAAGGCGTGTGCCACTATTTCCAGCTAATTTAAAGATATTTATTAAGAAGAAGGGCTCTTTATATTTCCCATGGAGAAATTAATATGAAAGAATTACTATTTAATATATGTTTATAGATGAGAAATAGCCATCAGAACATAACATTTGTTTATGTTCTTAGTTTGGTGGTCAAAGTGCTTTCTGTTCAAGCATGGGGACCCGAGTTTGGATCATCACCATAAACGTAAGAACCTAGCACAAGACAACATGCCTGGAGTCTCAGTGCTGGGAGGCAAGGAACAGTTGGACCCCAGGAGCTTGCTGCCAGCCCCCCTAGCCAAATCCGTGACCTCCCCGTTCGGCAACAGACCCCATAGCAAAGAGCTAAGCTGAAGGAGCCAGAGAGATGGCCAAGTGGTTAAGAGTACTTGCTGCTCTCGCAGAGGGTACAAGTTTGGTTCCTCGCATCCGTGCTGGGCAGAGCACAACTGCCTCTAACTCCAGCTTCAGGGGTTCGATGTTATCTTCTGGTCTCTGTCAGCACTACACTCACATGCACGCGCGCGCACGCGCGCGCGCGCGCGCGCACACACACACACACACAAATAAATAAATAAATAACTAAATAAATTTAAAAAGTAAGATAAAGAGCAACTGAGAAAGACACCTTACATCATCCCTGACCTCCATACACAAGCACACACATACACATACATCCACACACACATACTCGTATACAAACATGTACATGCACATTCCCCCCCACACACAAAGTGTTTATGAATTTTTTGGGGGGCTCTTTGTGCCATGGTGCTTATGGGGAGGCCAGGGGACAACTTCGTGAAGTCGCTTCTCTCCTCTAATGCTTCTGTGGGTGCCGGGGTCAGTCTCAGGTCGTTAGCCTTAGCGGCAAGTGTCTCTGCCCACCGGGCCGTTTTGTCTGCCCTCATACAGAGTATTCATGAGAAGTCCGCAGACAAAAGTCACTCAGTAGGTGACTTTCATTGCACTCAGGTGTCCAGAGGGGAGTTTTGCAGATCCTCTGCCGTGGATCCCATCCCCCAGCCGTCGTCCACGAACAAGGGCAGACCCACATGTCTCTGCGCAGATACACCACACTGCATCCTTTGCTTCAGCTTTGTTGGTTGGTTTTTGTTTGGCCCTTCAGGGAATCCAGGGCCTTGGACATGCTACGGTGTTGGTCTTGTTAAATCAAATTTTATCCATTTCTTCCTTTATAGCCTTTCTCTTTTCCAGGATGCAATCCCGAATACCATAGCATAGTTATTCGTCCAAAAATTGAGGCTGCCTTGCTGTATTCCCAGCACGAGAAAGGCAAATCAGGAGGATCAAAAATTCCAGGCCAGCCTGGATAGCATGGTGAGACCCTGTCTCAAAAAATAACAGTAAAACAAGAAGTTCCAAAAGGCTTAAATACACTCCAAAACATCTGTGCTTTATTTATTTATAAATATATACATTTATAAACGTGATTTATTTACTTATTTTTGTTTTTGAGACAGGGTCTTGTCATGCATCCCTGGCTGGCCTGGAATTTTCTACGTAGATAAGATGAGACTTGGTATGATCCTCCTGCCCCACCCTCCCAAGTACCGGGACAACAGGCGTTCACCACCACAGCTGGCTTTTTTTTTTTTTTTTTTTTTTTTTTTTTTTTGGTTTTACGAGACAGGGTTTCTCTGTGTAGTTTTGTGCCTTTCCTGGAACTCACTTGGTAGCCCAGGCTGGCCTCGAACTCACAGAGATCCGCCTGGCTCTGCCTCCCGAGTGCTGGGATTAAAGGCGTGCGCCACCATCGCCCGGCCACAGCTGGCTTTTATGAACATGACTTTAATTAATACTGAAGCACTGCTGAAGGGCATGAAAATCTTCTCTCTCTCTCTCTCTCTCCTTTCCTTGAAATAGGGTCTCTCTGTGATATAGCCCTGGCTATCCTGAAACTTGCTATGTAAACCAGGCTGGCCTCAGACTCACAGAAATCCTCCCCTCTCCGCCTCCTGAGTGTCGGGATTCCAGATGTGCGCCATCACGCCTGTCTGAGGGCTTTTCTCTCTATCACTTCCAGGTCCAGCCTGAGCCTTCTCTGTACCTGCACAAGGACTAAGGACTATATTCTAGGAACATCCAAGTACACGCAAGCAAAAACTCGACTCAGAGCCAGACAGATACTCAGCAGGTCGAGGTGCTTGCTACCAAGCCTGATGGCTGAGTTCAGTCTCTGGATTGACATAGAGGAAGGATAGAACCATTTCCCACACACTGTCCTGGGACAACTCATGTGTGCGCGCACACACGGGGGTGGGGGAGCGTGTTATACATGGAAGCCAAATTTAGAGCAATAGGAAGAGAGAATGGGAGAGGCTGAGCTCTTGTTCAATACAGATTGTGATATGGGACAAATTTGAAAGAAGATGATGTCTGTTGGTCAGTTTGGAGGATTGTCAGACCACAAATTGCACACTGATTTCTGAACACTTCTTGGGGTTGCTCCCAGGAGTGCTCAGCTGGCCGCTGTTTCCACCAGCTCATTTCTAGGGCAGATGGTGGAGGAGGACAGGGACAGACAAGGAACCTGGGAGGATCTCCACACAGCAGGCTGGAGAATTCCTACCGCCCAGAACCCAGCCTGAGTCTCTTTGTGAAACTCAGCTGTTGCTGGGAAGCTCTCACTGGGAGCACTAGCCACCGCCCTCTGGTCTCCTCTTGAGGTTAGCCTCCGGATCTCTTCAGGTACAGCAGTGTGGTCATCACTGTGGCTGAAGGGCAGCAGCTCCTAGGTGGCAGAGACCAGGTGTCTCTCACCTCCCAAGATGACTGGGGTCCATGTTACCATAGTCACATCTGGAGGTCAGCTTGGCGCACCATCTCTGGGTCTCTGGGCTTTGATCTGCATTGTAGTGTATTTCTTGAAGAGTAAGATTGGAACACACATATTTTCTATATAAGAACACACATAAGCACAGTCTAGCACAACCATAAATGTTTTTGCTTTTAAATAATTCATTTTAAATAATGGATTAAAAGTGAGTGATGGGCTGGGCATGTAATTTAGTGGTAAGGACCTTGTTGGCATGTGCAAAGCCCTGGATTTGATCCTCAGCATCACAGAAAAAAAAAGAACAAAAGTAGATATGAAATTTCATGTTTAGGAGGCTGGCGCAGGTAGATCTCAAGTTCAAGGCCAGCCTAGGCTACATAGTGAGATCCAGTTTCTAAATAAATAAACAAATGCTGGAAGATGTAGCCTAGTTGTTACAGTGCTTGCCTGGCACACAGCCCTGTGTCTGATCTCCAACATCACATGAAATCAGGCATTGTGTGGAATGCCTGTAAGTAAAGCTTTGAGTGGTGGAGGTGGGCAGATCAGAAGTTCAAAGTCATCCTTGGTTACATGGAGAGTTTGAGGCCAGCTAGCCTGGAACACACAAGACCCTGATATATGTATCAGGTCAGGAGAGGCATAGGAAAATAAAAATCTGATTTCCCATTTCATACTCAGAGTCTGAAAATCTGGCAAAGAACTAAAAGAGAAAAGAAAAGAAGAGGGGTTGGAGGTGTGTGTGTGTGTGTGTGTGTGTGCTCGTGAGCACGAGAGAGAGAGAGAGAGAGAGAGAGAGAGAGAGAGAGAGTGAGAGAGAGAGAGAGTGAGAGTGAGAGAGAGAGAGAGTGAGAGAGAGAGTGTGAGAGAGAGTGAGAGAGAGAGTGAGAGAGAGAGAGAGAGAGAGAGAGAGAGAGAGAGAGAGAGAGAGAGAGAGAATACATGTGTTTGAGGGAAAGAATTAAATTAGTGGATCTCAACCCCTTTGGGGGTTGAACGACTTTTTCACAAGGGTCACATATCAGATACCCTGAATATCAGACATTTACGTTATGATTCCTATCAGTAGCAAAATTACAGTTATGAAGTCACAACAAAAATAATTTTGTGGTTGAGGGTCACCACAACATGAGGAACTGTATAAAGGGTCGAAGCATTAAGGGGGTTGAGAGCCAGTAGGGCAGTGGTGGCGCACGCCTTTAATCTCAGCACCCAGGAGGCAGAGGCAGGTGGATCTCTGTGAGTTTAAGGCCAGAGTGCATTCCAGGACAGCCAAGGCTACCCAGAGAAACCCTGTCTCAAAAAACCATTAAAAAAAGAAGGCTGAGAGCCACTGCACTAGATGAGTTCTCAGAATCTATGGAATGCAGGAGGCCAGGAGACTTTCCTACTGCTACCCGACTGATGGACAACTGAAGTCTAGAACTTTCAGCAGCTCCCAGATTGCCCATCATGAAGATATGCCCACTTGCTGCTCTTCCAGAAGACAGGGGCTCAGTTCTCAGCACCATGTCAGGCAGGTCACATCCAGCATGTTGGTTACAGTGGACCCATCGTCCTCTTTTGGCCTCCTCGGGGAACCACATGCATGTTAGCAAACATGATGTACACTCACGACCTCCTATTAGCGTTGTGGAAGCAGCAGGAACAGTCGTGGGCTGTGCTGTGGAACACTCCTCCCTCAGCAGAGAGCCCTTTGAGACTGTAGAAGCAGTGCTCTGGTACCTCTGTGTGCCCTTCTGTTATAGCATACAGGTCTCTGATTTCTCTACTAAGCAACTTGGTTTTTGGTTCAACAGATGTTCACTGAGGGTCTGGCGAAGACTTTGCAGAGTGTTGTATGTGGTAGATGTTCAGGGTAGGAGAGCACTGCCTAGCAACATTTCACACAGACACAGACACACACAGACACACAGACACACACACAGAGACAGATACACACACACACACACACACACACACACACACACACACACACACACACACACATACACACAACAAAACAAAAGCCAAAAGAAGTCAGAGGATATAGCTCAGTGGAGGACTTGTGTAGGGTATTCCAGGTTCTAGGTTCCATCTCCAGGACCAGAGGGTGGGGGTCGGGGGAGACTTATATGAATAAATGAATGCATGTATACACGAGGGGAAACAGATACAAAAGTCACAATTCAACTACAAATCAGCATAAAACAAAACGGGAACCTCAAAAGAAATCGTGTTGGCATCAGAGGGAGCAGAAACTTCAAGAAGTGGTTTGATTTCCTCTGCTTCTGAGCACTGGTGGGACTCTCTAGGAGCGCTGACCCGGTACAACTTTCCACCACGCGGCCTACGGCATCCTTTTGACATGTCACAGATATTCCAGGCAGGAGCATCATCCCTGCTCAGGATGTGTGCCTGTCCCCTTTGAGATCCCTTTATCTTCACCCCCCTCGGATTCAGGATGTGTCAGGGTGGTTTGGCGGAGGGCAGGGCTAGGCTGTTTGACCAACCTGGAGTAAGGTCTAGCACATAGCAGGGGTGGTAAACAGCGCCTTTGATGGTGACAGGCGGACAGCAGGCCAGGCTCAGTGCGGGGACCTGAGAAGCCGGCCCCTGGAGAGATCCGGGCGCTCTTGAGGGGCCTTCTGACCCCGAAGAGGGTGTTCTGTTCAAATCTGGCCCGCACTTGGGGTGGCCCCTCTGGAGCAGATCGGTTCTAGGTATGTGGATTGGTGGTCGGGCTGGCCGGCGGATGGGCGGGGAAGGGACGGAGCGGTCCGGGACTCAAGTTCGCGCCTCCCTCCCTCCGTCCCCAGGTCAGCGGAAGCGATTATTCCCGCGGCGTCTGGCAGGGCTGGGGCGGGCTCGCACCCCAAGGAGACGTGGCCCATGCCTTTGATGGAGCCGCCGCCCCCTCCCCAGCCCCGGGCGGCTATAAGTGCAGGCGCGCGGGGGTCGCGGGCGGTGTCCGGGAGCCATGGCCGCAGCAGGGTCCCAGCAGCTCCAGTTCGCGGAGGGCGCTGCTTTCCCCGCCTTCCCGGCCGCGCACCCCAGAGGGTCGCTGCTCCCGTCCGCGCGCCCCGCCGCCGGGCTGCCCCCTGCGGCCCCGGACCCACGCGCCCCAGCGGCCCCGCAGTGCTTTCCAAGCCCAAGTCCTGGACCCGCAGCGCAGACCCCGGCTGGCCTGGATCCGCCCGGGCCCCCTAAAGGCGCGGCCGCCCCGTCGGCGCCGCAGCGCCGCAAGCGCACGTCGTTCAGCTCGGAGCAGCTGCAGCTGCTGGAGCTGGTCTTCCGCCAGACCATGTACCCCGACATCCACTTGCGGGAGCGTCTGGCGGCGCTCACGCTGCTCCCCGAGTCCAGGATCCAGGTGAGTCGCGTTTGGTGAGTCACGTTTTGCAAATGCGCGCTAGAGTGGAGGTCCTGGGGAGTCACTGGCTTGTTGGGTCAATTTTTTTTTGGTGGTGGGGACAAGTTACTCTCTTTGAGCGTCATGATTCTAGACTACTAATTAGGGATGTCGGTAACGGCCTTGTTACCGTGCTAGGAGGCTTGCTGACCCCCCCTGGAAAGGTCCCCGCAGGAAGGTGATGGGAAGTAGTCGGCACTTTTTCAGTGTCCAGTAAGAAGATAAAGGACGGGGTGCTGTCTCATGAGCCTTCCTCTGGCTTTGATTTTAAGTCATAGAGCAGGGTTGGATCACCAGGTACCTTTACGACAAGCAAGGGACTTCTTGTAACTTTGAAAAATCGAATACAAAGTGAGTTTATTGTCCGAAGTCATTTAGATCAGAATCCTGGAGTTGCTGGGAGACGCTGCCCCCCCCCCCCACCGTGCGTGTGTATGTGTGTGTGTGTGTGTGTGTGTGTGTGTGTGTGTGTGTGTGTATGTGTGTGTGTTTGAGACAGGTTTACTGGACTTGAATTCACAATCTTCTTGTCTCAGCTTCCTGGGTGCTTGGATTATAGGTGTGTCCCCTCCACGCCCAGATTAGAAGCTTGCCTTCATGACTATTATTGGTCCCTGCCCAAGTGCAGTTTTATGTAGGAGGCCTCTTTTAATCCCAGAAGAGTGTGGACTCCCCCAACCCCTCCCCTTTTTCCTCTGTACTGTGGGTATTCAACTGTCACTTTCTGTCCCTCCCTGTTTCTCTCTCTCTCTCTCTCTCTCTCTCTCTCTCTCTCTCTCTCTCTCTCTCTCTCTCTCTCTCTCTCTCTCTCTCTCTCTCTCAGCATGTCTCTGTGTAGCCCTGGCCATCCTGGAGCTCACTCTGTATATCAGGCTGGCCTCGACTCAGAGATCCATCCGCCTCTGCTTCCCATGAATCCTGGGGTTAAAGGTGTGCACCACCATCACCCACCTCCAGCTGTGTCTGTCACCGGAGGCTTCCTAAGCAGGACACCTTCAGTATTCAGAGAAATAGCGAAGAAATTTACACAGAGAAATGAGGTTCACTAAGGAAAAATACCTACTGGACTCTACATAATTCGAATGTCTGTCACCAAAGCAAAGAAGCCTTGTTTCTTTGTTGCCTAAGGGCTTCAGGTGCCTTCACTTCTGTGACCTCTTTTCTCATTACAAATGTCCCATATAAAGTGTAGACAAAAGCTAAGTGTCTACATGCCTGAAATCCCAGCACTTAGGAGCTAGAGGCAGAAGGATCAAGGGACTAAATGTTATCCTTACCTGTATATCCAGTTTGAGGCTAGTCTGGGTTCCATAAGACCTTGGTTTTTTTGTTTGTTTGCTTGTTTTTTAATGTGTAAAATGAAAAACAGACAAACCAAATATAGCAAGTGTGGATAGAACCAGGCACCATTCCAGCTTCTGCATCTGAGAATGGCCGAGAAGGTCTGGTTCTCTGACCATCAAACAACCAGCTCAAGTGCTTTCCGTAAACCACAGGCTCTGAGCAGAGAGCCATGGCTAATAATAACTAATTTATATTGTTAGTTGTGAACAAAGCCATAGCGCAAAAATTCCAGGGAATACAGCTCACTTTGTAGAGCATTTGCCTAGCATGCACCTAGCATGCATGGTTACGATCCCAGCACCACATAAGCCAGATCATGGTGCATGCCTGTAACCCCAGCTCTGGTTAAGTGGAGGAAGGAGAATCAGAAGTTCAAGGTCAAGGTCATCCTTGGTTACAACCTGAGTAAAACCCCCAAAAAACCAACAGCAAAACTCCAACTCAAAGCAGCTGAGTAATGCTTTCCTCCTGTCTCGCAGGTGTGGTTCCAGAACAGAAGGGCCAAGTCCAGGCGCCAGAGTGGGAAGTCATTTCAGCCCTTATCAAGGCGGGAAGTTTTCCTCCATCGCTCTGCTCCTGGGACTGAAGTGAGATGTTTGAAGCCCGACCTGCCTCTGGAGGCAGGTGTGAACTGCCCTCCTGATCCCAGCAGGGCTGGAGGAGGCATCTGTGCATCTGGTCCTCAAGGTCAGAGTTTTGAAACCTATTCACCTCTCTCTGAAGATGCCGGCTCAAAGTTGGACTCATCATGGGAGGAGTACATCTTTTCTGCCTTAGGTAGTTTTTGAGGTTTCTGGGAGCGTTCAGGATGCAGAGGGGTCCGGGAGATCCGAACCAGAACACTGCCCCGACTTCTGACTGTCCGTGGCCTTGTGGGATGGTGGTCCTGGATAATTTCTCACATGAAGGTTTCTCCTCTTCACCACTGAGCCTTTACCCAAGGCGTTCTCTGTAGCTGCCCATCCACCCAGGAGTTCCTGTGACTCTCCAAGTCTGCACATTCCATCTGGTCCATACCCCTTGGACTATTCTTATTTTTCAGACTGATTGTTCAGAATTTGTTTTCTTCCTAAGAAACCTTCAGCTTGACTCAGTTTCCCCCTTTTCTTGGCAGCTGCTGTCTTCTCATGGTGCCTCCAGGACCTACAATCTAGTCACTTGCTGTAACCCACATCTTCAACTCTAACCTTATCACCAAGATTTATTACTCTTTGTTACTCTTTTTTGTTTTGTTTTTATTTTTTTTATTTTTTTATTTTTTGGTTTTTCGAGACAGGGTTTCTCTGTGTAGCTTTGCGCCTTTTCCTGGAACTCACTTGGTAGACCAGGCTGGCCTCGAACTCACAGAGATCCGCCTGGCTCTGCCTCCCGAGTGCTGGGATTAAAGGCGTGCGCCACCACCGCCCGGCTCTGTTTTTATTTTTTGAGACAGGGTTTCTCTGTGTAGTTTTGGTGCCTTTTCCCGGATCTTGCTCTGTAGACCAGGCTGGCCTCGAATTTAGAGATCCTCCCGAATTGCTGGGATTAAAGGTGCCACCTCCGCCCGGCTTGTTACTCTTTTTACTGAGTCTTTTTTGCTTTGTCCTTGCCCTTGCGATGTAGCTAAGGATGGCTTTGAACTCCTGTTGTCCTACCTTTATCTTCTGGGTTCGGGGATTACTAATATGTGCCACCATGACTGGATGTTGCTATTTTCGTTTAAAATTGTATGATATATCCAGATCAAGCTGTTTAACACATGTGTGACCTCACATAGTTGTCTCTTTTTTCTGTGATGACACTCAGACTCTATTATTTTAGTAATTTTCAAGTATATGATATGTTGTTATTAATTATAGTCATTACCATAGATTTCTTCAGCTTCTTTTTCCTAACTGAAACTATGTGTCCTAGCCACCTCTCCCCTGCCCTTCACTTGACTGGTTTTATGTCTGGCCTGTCATCTTTACACTTAGTCAGTAAAGACACTACATTCAAGTTCTTTCAGGAGCCCCATGCCTCTCATTCACCACTTACTCAAAAAACAAGTTACTCCCTTTGGAAATCTGTGGTTTAACTGAGGTTAAGCCTCCAGTTATCAAATTATAAAATCCTTTCAAGCATGCTCCCAATAAATGACATCATCTTTAGCTTATGCAAACCTTAAGATTATCCACAATGTGCTTCTCTATCTCACTCATTCCTTCCTGGTTGGGACTCAGTGAAAAAGCTCCTTTGTCAAAGCATCTCAGATACCCACCTTTCTGAAGCCTAAACTTTTTCTAACTAACCTTAATTTTTGGACCTGTTACTTTGTCGGCCATTTTTCTCAGCACTTGTTACTGTGTTTTCTGTGCAACATTAGTGGATTACTGAATGTTTCCCACTGGGGTCCTCATGCAAATCCCACCAAAATCAATCCGGTTTTAGGTGGCTCTTAATCACCGCCTCAGCGCACAGTTGCTGAGCACATACTGAATGGCTGTGAGGACGTTTTGAAGGGAAGTTTCTGTAAGTATCATGCATTGAGAATTTGAGTTAAAGCTTATTTGCTGGGCTGTTGAGATGGCTCAGTGGGGGTAAACGTGTTCGCCACCAAGCCTGAGTTTGATCCATGGTGGATGGAGGGAAGTGATTTCAAGTTGGCTTCTGATTTCCACGTGAGTGCTGTGGTGTGTTTCCCCCATACACATACCAAATCAATCAATAAATGTAAGAAACATTTTTTTTCTTTTTGAGTAATTGATGTATTCTTATTTTATGTGCATTTGTGTTTTGCCTGTATGTCTGTGTAAGGGTTCCCTGGAACTGTAGTTACAGACAGTTGTGAGCTGCCATGTGGGTGCTGGGGATTGAACCCGGGTCCTCTGGAAGAGCAGCCAGTGCTCTTAACTGCTAAGCCATCTCTCCAGCCCCTGTAAGAAACATTTTTTAAAAAGCTTATTGTAGTAGCTACTTTTCTATTGCTATGATAAAATACCACGAGCAGGGCAACTTATGAAACAACGTGTTCAGCTGGGCTCTCCGTTTCTGAGGTTACTGGCCATGATGGAGAAGGGAAGGCATGATGGCTGGAAATGCTCACATCTGAAAGGAAGGAGGTGGACTCCTGGAGATGGCCTCAAAGCCAGTAACACACCTCCTCCACAAGACCACACCTCCTAATCCTTCCCAAACAGCTCCACCAACCAAGTATCCAAACAGATGAGCTATAGCGGTCATTCTCATTCAGACCACCACACTTACCTTTGCTTGTTCAAAGTAGGCAACACCCATGAATATTTTGGCTTCAGATTTCTTTCTATGTTTGCATTCCTAGTATATGTAAATGACTAAGTTAACTTAAGATCTGTTCAAATACTGATAGTTTGAGGTCTCCCCGTCAGAACCTCACACTTAAAACTGGTGACAATTTAGATGACAGTTTAGGCCAATTGAGATGCCACAAATCAATGACCAGATGGAAAAGCTCTCAGAACACCTTACAGTTAATGGTACATTCAGAATCACTGTCACAAAGAAATCATGTAATTGGGGGCTGGAGAGATGGCTCAGCAGTTAAGAACACTTGTTGCTATTGCAGAGGACCCAGGTTTGATTCCCAGCACCCTCGTGGTAGCTAACTGTCCTGAATTCCAGTTCCAGATCTGATGTCCTCTTCTGGCCTCCTTGGGCACCAGGCATACAAATGGTACACATGTGGACACACAGGCAAAACACCCATACGTATAAAAAAGGAAGGAAATGTAAGAATGGTTCACGGTCACAGAGCTTAAACACAGCAGTGGCCATGACTCAAAGGCAGGATGACTTCGCCCACTTAGTTAACCTTCACGTCTCCTCTGTCACACTGACCCTTTTAGTTGGGACTAAGAAATGGAACCCATTTAAAAGAAGGCCCCTGCTCCAGATTTCCATATGCAAGCTATTATCTTTCAAAGCTGTCATGGAAAAACGTATGTTCATTCCAGCGACAAGAATGGTGCTTAGACACTCACTGACTAATTCATCACAAACACTGTTTAGTGCCTGTGAGCAGGCAAGAACTCATGGTTTCATAAGGACTTAGAAATAAAATAGACAGCAAAGCCCCAAATAGTGCTCCCTTTATGGAGCAGAGGCAAATATCCGTATCTGTATCTAGATATCTGCTGTGAGATATAAAATCAGAACTACAGCCCATGATAGGAGGGGGAGGTTGTCTGAAGCACCTCTGGACGTGTTGATGTGTCGTGGCCATGGAACTCCGCCTCGGGAAAGCTCTGCCGCAGTGGGATCAGTCAGGACCGGTTGGCAGTTACAAAGAAGGGGACCGCAGGCCCCGGCTGTGGTCTAAGGAGCCAGATGGAGAAGCAGTGGAGTGGAGTGGACTGGGCACCACTTTGCAGGTCTTCCCAGACTTCTGGATTTGTCCTGGGAGGATGTAGGCTTTAAAGGTATTCCTAGACAGGGATCACATGACCAACTCTGTATTTTAAGAATGCCACCCTGGCTGAATCTGGAGACGATGAGTAGGTGCTGAGAGCTAAGTGGAGAGGTGACTGTGATGTGCCAGCTGCACAGTGCTGGTGGAGGAGCAGTGGTGAGTTCAGAGAACGGAAAGCTGGTGTGGAGCCATGTCTGTATCCCAGCACTTGGGGCATGGAAGCAGGAGGCTCAAAAGTTCAAGACCATTTTCGGGGCCAGCCTGGTTACATGAGACCTAGGGAGGAAGACACTTGTTTGGTGTGGTGCTGGTACCGTGGGCCTCGTACATGCCAGGCAAGCACTCTGTGTCTGAGCCTCGGGCCTCATACATGCTGGGCTGTCTCCAAGCAATCCCTAGGCCCCCTTTTAAACTCTTTGAGTCAGGGTCTCACCAAGTTCCCAGGCTGGTCTTGAATTCACTCTGTAGCCCAGGCTGGCCATGAATTTGTTGTGATCCTTCTGCCTCAGCCTCCCAAGCAGCTGGGGTTATGGGTCGACCCTCACCAGGCCATAAAGAAAACTTAATAGGCATATCTGGTTTTACATCCTCAGCGACCGGCGAGTTTGACTTTCAGAGCTATTGTTGACCCTGGGAGCACTCTGTAGAGCTGCAAACATGTGTCAGCAGTGACAGCATCATTCAAGGTGCAGCTGACTCAAAGCCACTACTCGAGCTGGACAAAACGAATTCAGCAATATTCTCCACACAGGCTCTGCTGTCAACACCCCAGCGCTGAAGGACATACGGTGCTATGAAGTGAGGTCTGAGCGGGACAAGTGAGCTTTAAGCAATAAAAGAAACAATTTGAAAACATTTGCCTACTTCTAGGCAGAATACACTCAACGCAGTCTTCTGCTAGGTCCATACTAGGAGGAATAATTTACTTGCTTAGTGTTTCCACAGTGATTTACTAACAGATCAAAACCAAAACAAACCCCTGCCTCTCCCTAAAACAATGCTGGGTGGTGATCTTTTCAAGAGGATTAGAGCTGGGCATGGCGGTGTGTGTCTTAAGTCCTAGCTGGGCATGGCGGTGTGTGTCTTAAGTCCCAGCTGGGCATGGTGGTATGTGTCTTAAGTCCCAGCTGGGCATGGTGGTGTGTGTCTTAAGTCCCAGCTGGGCATGGTGGTGTGTGTCTTAAGTCCCAGCTGCAAAGTGTGCTTGAGCAACAGAGCAAGAATTTGTTGTAAAATAACAACATAAAAGGCCTGGTAACTGTTCTGTAATGTATCTCCTAAAAACATAGTAGAAACTGTAATTCTTGAAAACATTTTTTAAAAATTGTATTTTGAGACAGTTTCTCTCTCTATAGAACAGGGTGGACTTGAACTCACAGAAATCTGCTGGGTCCAAAGTGCTCGGATTAACGGAGTACACCACACCTGGATATAAAAAAAAAAAAGTTTTATTTCTTTGTGTGTGCTCCAGTCGGAGGACAAGTGCCAGAAGTCAGTTCTTCCCGCACCACGTGAGTCCTGGGGATCAAACCCAGATCGACACACTGGCACCAAGCACTTCTCCCCTGCAGAACCACCTCCCCAGCCCTCTGAAACAGTCTAAATAAAATTAACTGTCAACTTGTATTAATAAAATGAGGATGCAGATATTAAATTTTATAGACCGATTTATTTAGAATTACAAATATTAAGAATAAAAGATTTATGCATTTAATTAACATAACAGCTTAGCTAAATATAAACTCTGGACTACAGATCTGCAGTGGCCCAATACCAACAAGAACACGGAAGCGCTTTTAAACTATACAAAAATTTCAAATGGAAAATAATCTTTTTCATTTTATTATACAGTAATATACAAAAAGTCTCATTTTATGAGACATCAAAGAATCAGAATCACCTCTATAGTTATATTTTAAACTCCAAATCTGAAAACAATTATATTTTGGCTTTATAATATTCTATATTAAAACAAAATTTTTAAAATACATACTTTTTACAAGATTATTTTAGGCAGGGTTTTTCTTAAAAAAACAAAAAAACAAAAACAAACAAGAAAAACCTAAAACACACCTCCCTCTGTAATCCACACCGGTGATATGCTTTCCTTATAAAATCTTTTTATTTTAGAAATTGTGTACTGTTGGATTTTAACCAGTTATCTGGTTTAAAGTTGTGCAAATAAACAAAAAATATGAAAATAGTGTATTATCAGTCTTTTTTGCCCTGACTCATGGAAAGGCATGCCAAGCCCACTCGCTGAAATCCAGCATTCCACAATACAGTTCTTCCTGCTCCTTCATTTTCTTCTACTGATAAACAACTAAGTTTTTATAAATTATGATAAATTAAAATATTTATTATTATAAACTGATCTATAGAACCATGTCATACTGTCAGTATATGGAACATATACTTAAGTCCGTGTTTCCCATCCATATTCCAATGGCTTCCTTAAGACTAGGATGACTTCCCACACTCACGATGTATATTCTGAAGCCTGAGATAGAAGGATCAACTAAATCCACTGGACTGGTGATTTTCAGACGGATTCCATCATGCACGGAAAAGACCATGCTTCTTTGCCTTCTCTGTCACAGGAGTTGTTTGCATGTGCTGAGCAGAATTCATGCATGTATAAAAAACAGTGAGCACGCTCCTCCATGAAATAGTATGTTCAGATAGTTCCAGGTTAAAAATATTTGCTGAGAAACATGAAATATAAGCAACACTACTGCATCTGGATACTAAAAGAACAATAAATAAATGCTGGTCAGCACAATGCTGGCTGAAGAAGCAGTACACTGTATTAAAAGCTGTATCTGGAGATGTACAGTTCCCTTGTTTCCCAGCAGATAGGTATCTGGTATTGGAAGCTTAGGTTAAGGAAAAGGACTCCTCAGACCAAGGTCTTGTGCAGCTGGGTACCAGGTTTCCTGTGCTCAGTCTCTGTTGGTGTTGTTGGCTGCAAAGGCATGTAAGTTTCCCATCTGGCTCAGGCCACTCTGGATATGTGCAACATGGATTTCTACATTGTTCTGAAAACAACTAAAGAAAGAAGAAGTAAGGTTAACTATCACAAAATTAAGAAAAACAAAAAAATTAAATTTATTATTATTATTATTATTATTGTGTGGCATAACTGTGGTAGCCAGAGGGTAATCCTGTGGAGTCTGTTCTTTCTGTTTCACTTGGGTTGTGGGGGCCGAGCTTAGGTCTCCGAGCTTGTGTGGCAAGAGCTTTTACCCACTGAGCCTTTGACAGCCCTAAAATGTATTCATTTATTATTGCGTGTGTGTGTGCATGCAAGCGCCGGTACACATGCTGAGGTCAGCAGACAACTCTGTTAAGCTGGTTCTCTCCATCCACCTTTACGTGGGTTCTGGGGATTGAACTCAGGTGGCCAGGCTAGCAAGGCAAATACCTTGACCTGCTGAGACATCTCATGACCTCAAGGAAAGCTTTTTTTTCTTCTAAGGGAGGCTTAATTTTAGTTAGTAAACAGCTGATTCTTAGAAACCAGCTAAGATGCCTTCAGGGAAGGAACAGATCTGTGTCAGGGATTATGGGAAAGCACACTTAGGAGCCAAGAAGGGTGAGGACACTGCAGTGAGGAGACTCGGAAGCTCTACAACAAACCAGAAACCAAACTGTGGAAATGTCTGTTCTGTCAACAGAATGATCCTAAGTGAAAAACTCTTCTAAATATGTTTAAAGGATACACAAATACGCAAAATTCTTAAAACTTCTACTAAGAAATCACTATGAATGTAACATATAATGAGTATAGTATGCCTGAGCAATTACCTGATATTAGAAGCATCTATTGTATTCTTGATGTCATTTAATGAATCTGTGAGTGATTTGAATTCAAAGGAATTCAGGTCTCCTCCCTCTGCTAGACACTACAGGGAAAAAAAATGTTTCAAAATTTAATTAAATTTTACCTTAAATATAGACATAAATAGGAACAAATTAATATAGTTTGCTTAGTATAAAAAACCCCATTAACCTATTTTCTCTGAAATTTACCTTAATTTGTAATAAAATAGCTGTAAGCCTGGCGATTAAGTCTGTCAGATTTTCGTTTTCAACGCAGGGCTGTCCTGAGGAGGAGTTGGCTTGCCGAACAATGTCCTGGGCTTCCTCCTCACACCTGCGTCTCAAGTCTGTTGGCTGATCAGCAGGTTGGAGCCCCTGGTCTGGCGCAAGCTGCACATGAAGGAGTAAACATGAGACACACTCTGACAGACTGTGCGTGGGGGGCCCAGATGTAGCATGGCATACACACGGAGGTCAAAGGACCACTGGGGACTCAGTTCTCTCCTTCTGCCACCTGGGAGCCGGGTAATCCTGTCCACGCAGCTGTGTGAGCTGTCCTTAGACTGGACTTGGACGTTTCTGCCTGGAGTAGCACAGTGTGATGCAGAGGCCTTCTCTGTATCATTACTGGAAGGCACCCAGTGTGCATCTGTTTCATTACTAGTGAGATGTATTTCTCTGCTGTTAAGTAGTGAAGTATCTGCCAGATCTCCACATAGTAAAGATTTCCCCTTCGTAATTAATATTCATGAAAAGACTTTGAGGCTACATAAAGCTCCTATATGGCATCACACTTTACCAGTTTGAGCATCCAATGATGACTCTTGTTTGTGTCAATCATTACTATGGCTGTTGTCAAATGTTATGTTTGTTTATGTATGTATTTTTTTTATTTATTTTTATTTAATGTGCATTGGTGTTTTTGCCATGGGTGTTGGGTCCTCTGAAACTGGCATTACAGACAGTTGTGAGCTGCCATGTAGGTGCTGGGAATTGAACCCGGGTCCTCTGGAAGTCGGTGTTCTTAACCTCTGAGCCATCTCTCCAGTCCTATTTTGGTTTTTTTGAGACAGGGTTTCTCTGTGTAGCCCTGGCTGTCCTGGAACTCTGTAGACCAGGCTGGCCCAAAACTCACCGAGACCCACCTGCCTCTATGTCCCAAGTGCTGGGATTAAAGGTGTACACCACCACTGCCTGATGTTCATTTCTTTATTTTTAATAATTTATTTATTTTTACGTGCATTGGTGTTTTGCCTGCATGTTATGTCTGTGTGAGGGTGTTGGACTCTGGAGTTACAGACAGTTGTGAGCTGCCATGTGGACGTTAGGAATTGAACCCAGGTTCTCTGGAAGAGCAGTCAGTGCACTTAACTGCTGAGCCATCTCTCCAGCCCCATACTTTTAAATTTATTGTTATCATTACTATATGAGTATGTGTATGTGTGTGTGTTTTATGCATCATGTGCATACAGGTGCCCAAAGAGACCAGAGGCATCCGATTCCCTGCACCCCGACCCACTCCCGCCAGCTGCTGCTGCTTTTTTTTTTTTTAAATTATTTTATGGCCAGGCAGTGGTGGCACATGTCTTTAGTCCCAACACTTGGGAGGCAGAGGCAGGTGGATCTCTGTGAGTTCTAGGCCGGCCTGGTCTACAGAGCGAGTTCCAGGACAGGCTCCAAAGCTACATAGAGAGAACTGTGTCAAAAAAGAAAACAAAACAAACAAACAAAATTTACTATTGTAATTTATGTGCATATTTTGGCTACATGTGTTTATGTACACCACATGTGTGCCTGATACAGATCAGAGTGTCAGATCCCTTGGAACTGGTGTTATAGATGGTTGTGAACCTACATGTGTATTCTGGAGAAACAAACTGGGTCCTCTAGAAGAGCAGACAGTGCTTTTAACTACTGAACCATCACTGCAGCCCCAAGTTTCTGATTTTTAAATTTTATCTATTTATTTATTCTGGCATCCAGTTTCTGATTCTAGGTGGAAATAAGGAATGAACATTCTAGTATATTCCTTTTGGTAAATACGTGTTCAACTGTTTGTGTACACTAAGGAGTAAAACTGCCAAGTCATAGAGCTCTGGTTTATTATTTCTTAAATCAATGCTCTACTTCACGAGCTTTGTGGAAATCAACTCATTTCACTTGAGTGGGAAGGGAGCCTATCACAAATGCCCTTGGGGATTACAGAAACTGAGGTGTAAGCCCCATCTTTATGTGCCATTTTGTTAAGAAGTCTCTTAAACCCTGTGGTCTATACTTCTGAATAGTTGCTAGTTAGGCCAGGAAATCTATTTACTCGAACAAATCACTAATAGACAGGTAGCAGATGGCTATCACGAAACTAGAAATAAATAACGATGCAGCCTAGCACAGTGGCATACAGCTGTAATCCTAGCACTGAGGAAGTGGAGGTGGGAAGTTTGGGAGTTCAAGTCCAGCCTGGGCTATAGAGTAATACTGTATTATTAAAACCAAGGGACCAGGAATATAGCTGAGTGGCAAAGAAATTACCTAGAATATGCAAAGCCCTGGTTATGCCATGACTAGAAACACGAAGGGGGGCAGGAAGTGGGGGTGTGAATGAGAATGCATGGCTAAAAGAAGAGACAGAGGTGACCCCGACTCACTCTCTTAGTTCAGTTCAAGTAGCTAGACATCATCATCTATGACAGAGTTTTGGGACTTACCAATATGGTGACGAGAATCTCCTATCACAAATATAGGGGGCTTTACTAGAAACACAGGTTCAAAGAATGCAAAGGCAGGAACATGCTAAATTCATCACAATAATTTAATACTTTGTAGTAAGAGTTTTAAATTTTAGGTGATGATTGAACTACCCTACTATTTATAATTACATGTGAATGAAAAATTCCCCAAACTCCTGTGACCTGTGTCCCTGAAATCTAAGATTCACAGTTCTAAGACAGTTGAAAGGAGGAGGAAAGAAAACAATACAGGGTACGATTGCTGAGATGATGCATGCTGTTTCAAAGAGGGAGAGTTCCAGGACAGCCAAGACTGCACAGAGACCCTGCCTTGAAAAACCAAAAAATAAAAATAATAATAAAAAAATTAAAAAAAAAAAACCAGAGCATTATTTTTGCAGGTTTCAGGTTTGGTTCCCAGCACACACACGGTGACTCACAACCACCTGTAACTCCAGCTCCAGGGAATCCAAAGTCCTCTTCTGACTTCTGGAGGCACTGGGCATGCATGTGATGCACATATATACACTCAGACAAAATACTCATAAATGAAATAAACTTAAGGAGGAGGCTGGAGAAATAGTTCAGTGGTTAAGGGCACTTGTTGCTCTTGGAGAGAACCCAATTTCAGTTCCCAGCACCCTATGGTGGCTAATGACAGTGTGGAACTCCAGTTCTAGAGGATCTGACACCCTCTCTGGCCTCCAACGGCACCAAGCACACACATGGTGCAGAAGCAGTCACAGACCAAATACCCATACATTTAAAAAAACATAGTAAACAAAAATACAGTTTCTGGGACAGTGGAATTAAGAGTAATTGTTCTGACAGGCATGGTGGTGCGGCCTGTAATTCTAGCACTTGGCTAGAGGAGGCTGAGGCAGAAGAATTCTGAGTCCAAGGCTAACCTAGACTAGGCAGCAAGATACTGTCTCAAAAACAAACAAGGGACTGTGGAGATAGCACAGTCACAAAGTGCTAGCAGCACAAACACGACACCTGAGTTTGATCCTCAGAACCCATGTAAAAAGCAGGCGTGACAGTGTGTTGCTGTGGGATGTTCTGTATGGCAAATGTGTTGCTAATTAGTCAATAAATAAAACACTGATTGGCCATTGGCTAGGCAGGAAGTGTAGGCAGGACAAGGAGGAGAATAAAGCTGGGAAGTGGAAGGCTGAGTCAGAGAGACACTGCCAGCCGCCACAATGAGAAACAGCATGTGAAGATGCCGGTAAGCCACAAGCCATGTGGCAAGGTATAGATTAATGGAAATGGATTAATTTAATCTGTAAGAACAGTTAGTAAGAAGCCTGCCACGGCCATACAGTTTGTAACCAATATAAGTCTCTGTGTTTACTTGGTCGGGTCTGAGAGGTTGTGGGACTGGCAGGTGACAAAGATTTGTCCTGACTGTGGGCCAGGCAGGAAAACTCTAGCTACAGTGTGTGCTTGTAATCCAGTATTGGGGAGGGAGAGAGATGCCTGATTAGCGAGCCCTGGGTCCCAGTGAGATCCTGTTTGATAAAACAAGATCGAGAGTACCTGAGGAATGACGTCTGAAACTGACTACTGACTCTGGCACCCATCAGTCCCTGCCCCCAACAAATGAACAGGAACACAGCCAAGACTACACACACACACACACACACACACACACACACACACACACACACACGGCACTATCAAAACACAGAAGATAATTATTTTTCTGGATTCTGAATTCTAAGTCTCTCTTTTTTTGTAGAGCAATATCATTTGTAATTTAGTAACTGAAAACTGATAGTGGACTGTATATAAAGTACTCTTAACACCGACATGAAAACTGATAGTTGACTGTACAGAAAGTACTCTTAACACCGATATGAGTAAGTACATATGTAAAATATAGTCTGCTAAAAGGCCTTTTAAAGATCCTGGCTTAACTTAGAGCCTGTAAGAGGTGAAGGTAAAAGCATTAAACTTCAAATAATAAAACGTGGAGGGAAAGTAATTCAAATCAAGTGGGCATGGTGGTGCACACCTTTAATCCCAGCCTGGGAGGCAGAGGCAGGTGGATCTCTGTGCGTTTGAGGTCAGCCTGGTCTACACAATGAGTTCCAGGTCAGCCATAGCTATAAAGTGAGAGCCTGTTTCAAAAGCAAAAAAAAAAGCAATACAAACCACTCACCTCATAGCAATACTGCTGAACTTTATGCAAAACTTTGTTTAGGTCCTTGTTCAACTGCTCAAGCTCTAGAACAATTGTTGCATATCTCCGTTGAAATTCAATACCAATGGGCATGGAATATGATTTCTAAGAAGAAAAAAACAGATCTTATTAAGGTTTTGTCTTGTTAACAATGCAATTTCAATCATCTAAAAGAGATGTAAAACACCCAGCAGGTCATTAGCCTGTAGTCAGTGATACTGTTCTTACGTGATAACGGTGTTAAGTGTTATCAGGAAACTGTCCTTGTCCTTAGGAATGCATGATATCTGCCATTTACTCTGTTCTTTCATATTTATTTGGTTTTTTTTTTTTTTATATTATGTGAGTGTGTGTATGTACATGTAAATACCAGTGCCCATGGAGGCCAAAAGTATAGGATCCCCCTGGAGCTGGAGTTGCGGGTGGCTGTAAGCTGCTCAATGGGAATGCTAGGAATTGCACTCGGGTCTTCTGTAATAGTAGTATGCACTCTTAACCACTCAGCCATCTCTCCTGCCCCATTTACTTCTTTTAATGGAGAGTTTATATACAGAGAACTTTAATGAAGCAAACGCCCCTTTTACCCCAGAGATGGGGCTCCAGGATTTGGTGTTGCCCACTGGGCTCCAGTCTTGCTTTGATCCAGTATTTCCATATTATACCCCAGTTCTTCCCTTTAGGAACACTAAGTTGGAAATATGTAATTTGCTTTTTGATTTTACAAAGGGTTACAATTAAGAGATTGTCTTGAGTTTCAGAAGAGACTTTGGACTTTGAAATAGTGTTCAGAGAATACTATGGGGACTCTCAAAGTTGGTCTAAATTCATTTTGTATTATGATATGGCCATAAACTAACTGGAATGTAGTAGTCTGAATGAGAATGACCCCCAGGCCCTAGTTGTTGGCACTGATTAGGGAAGCGTGGTAAAGAAATAGGACACTAGAGGTGGGCTTTGAGTGTTTCAAAGCTCCATGCCACTTCCAGTTAGCTTTCTCTACTTTGTGCTTATGGTTGAGGATGTGAGCTCTCAGCTTCATACTCCAGCCACCAAGGACTCTTAATCCTCCAGAACCATAAGCCGAAATAAACATCTTCTTCTGCAGGTTTCCTTGGTCACCATGCTTTATCACAGTAACTGAAAAGCACTAATACAAACAATCCAGAAGTAGGATTTTGGCTATCAATATGGCAAGTAGCCTTCCAGTAGCCTATCTTCTCGCTGGAGAGTGTATGAACATTTCCCTGCACACTAACCAATTTGCTATACCGGAAGATGGAGAGTTATATGGTTAGTCTTCACACAGTGTAATTTTTTAAAAAATATTTTTATTTTATTTATTTTTATTTTTTTTATTTTTTATTTTTATTTTTTTATTTTTTTGGTTTTTCGAGACAGGGTTTCTCTGTGTAGCTTTGCGCCTTTCCTGGATCTCGCGCTGTAGACCAGGCTGGCCTCGAACTCACAGAGATCCGCCTGCCTCTGCCTCTTTATTTTTATTTTTATGTGTATGGTGTTTTGACTGTGGTGTTATGTCTCTGCACTACATGTGGCAGTCCCCATGGAAGCCAGAAAAGGGAACCAAAGGAATAAGGGGCACCGCTGTAATGTAGCATGTCAACTGACCGGGTATGCTTTCGAGGGAGTGGGAAAGAGTTGTCAGACATGAATGAACTTCCTAAACGCTAGAATCAAGTCACACAGGTGTAATTTCATGCTGGAAAGTTGAATGTCATGGGGCTGGGGTACAGCTCAACAACAGAGTTCTGGCTAGCAAACGTGAGGACATGGGTCCGATCCCCAGTATAGGGGAAAATTGTACCTTTGTCTGTCCTAGAAAATGCTACATTCTCCAGGCTCATCTTGAACTCAAGAAATCTGCCTGCCTCTGCCTCCTGAGGGCTGGATTTAAAGGAATGTGCTACCATGCCTGACATTATCATCTTGTTGTGTTTTTTTTAATTTCATGGGCATTGGTGTTTTGCCTGGATGTATATCTGTGTCAGATCCCCTGGAGCTGTGAGTGGCCATGTGGGTGCTAGGAATTGAACCTGGGTCCTCTGGGAGAGCTGTCAGTGCTCTTAACCCCTGAGCAATCTCTCCAGCCCCTAATGTTTTTGTTTTAACTGAAGTTTAAATATAAAATTGCACAAACATATACAATTCAATGGATTACTGCAAAGTAATCACACCTGCGTAAAAACATGTTCACTTCTCATAAACATGTCCAGAGAAATAAAAACACCTGTCTATGCAAAGACTTATACACAAATGTCCACAGCAATTTGAGAGAAATTAGAAATAGGAAAAAATCCAAGTGCTCATCTGTAGAGGCATGGATAAACTGTGGTATGCTCATAAAGTGAGGTGCTATTCAGTAGTTAGAAAAGGAACTTGGGAGGGGCAGCTCAGTGGTACGAGTGTAATGCCCTGGGTTTGATCATTGGCACTGAAGGAAAAAAGCAACTGTGTGTTCTGAATCCCGTCACTAAGTATGTGTATCTCAAACTTGTTATGCCAAAACCAGGTATGAAAAGAGCTCAGGCAGACTGTATGATTCTATTTATACAAAATTCTAGAAAATATAAACTAATCTTAACCCATCATGACAGGTAGCATATCAATGGCTGCCTAGAAATCAAGGAGAGAT
Organism: Peromyscus californicus insignis; assembly: GCF_007827085.1. NCBI lineage: Eukaryota > Metazoa > Chordata > Mammalia > Rodentia > Cricetidae > Peromyscus > Peromyscus californicus. The sequence goes on along the minus strand of NW_026294436.1, from coordinate 65,312,395 downwards.
TACCAAAGGAAATTTTAGAGAGCAATAAACAATTTTCTTTTTTAGCAGTGCATATGGTAATGGGATCACATTGTAATTTTAAGCAAGTACAGCTGACTGAGCATCAATTCTATCTCAGTAAAATTAGACACAATAGCCAGGTGGTGGTGGCACACACCTTTAATCCCAGCACTCGGGAGGCAGAGGCAGGCAGATCTCTGTGAGTTCGAGGCCAGCCTGGTCTACAGAGTGAGTTCCAGGACAGCCAAGGCTATACAAAGAAACACTGTCTCAAAAAACAAAACAAACAAACAAAAAACCAAAACAACAAACAAAAATTAGGGAAACGAATGATAGGGAAACCCACCTAGGCCAATGAGGAGAATACCAACATCCTATATCCTACCTGTGTTGTTATTTCCATTTTCTCTCTGCCGCCATTACCACATTACCATAAAGTCATAGTTTTGTATTATCTTTATTTCATAAACTATGGCAAAACAGGATATATGATTTACTTTTTGCTCTTTTTGAGAAAGCATCTTGATATGCAGCCGTAGGTAGTCAGAGCTCATTATAGAAAGCAGGCTGTCCTGGGATCTGCAGTGATCCTCCTCCCTCTCCCTCTTAAGCACTAGAAATAGGGCTGAGCCCCCACGGGTGAGATTCGTCTCCCACTGCAAATATGCGTATCAGTTCATCTGTTGCTATACAGCACAGCCATGCTGTGCTCTACTTGCTTGTATCTGGGCTGCTTCTAATATAAGCCATTATCAGCACTACTGTTGTGAACACTTTATATACATATGACTAGTTTTTGGTTTTTTTTTTTTTTCTTTTTGGTTTTTCGAGACAGGGTTTCTCCGTGTAGCTTTGCGCCTTTCCTGGAACTCACTTGGTAGCCCAGGCTGGCCTCGAACTCACAGAGATCCGCCTGCCTCTGCCTCCCGAGTGCTGGGATTAAAGGCGTGTGCCACCACTGCCCGGCACATATGACTAGTTTTAATGGATAAAATTATCCTGAGTCATGGATTAGGAAATTTTAACTTGTCAAATTTTCACCCATCTTTAGTATTAAGTCTTTAACAGACATACATGTTGACAAAACACCCATACACATGAAATAAAGACAAAATTTTAAAATAAAATAAATGAAATCTTTAAAAGAGCATGAATGGTATCTGTGTACTCACATTACTCTGATCATTAACACAGTTGAGCATCAGTTTTTTGAAAAAGTCTCACTTATAAACCCCAATCCTCCTGCCTTCGCCTCTGTGCTATCATTATAGATGTGTGCTACCACACCTCGCTGCCCAGTTGAGTATTGTACAGACATTCTGGAGGTATATTTGAATATCTTTCTGTGTAAAAACTCCTGTCTGTTCAACCCTCCTTCCCGCTGTCCACTGGGCTGCACATCTTTTTCTTACTGTGCACAGCTGTAAATGTTTCCTCTGACCCCGTGGTTTGCCTTTCAGTTTCTGTTCTTGTGTCTTCTGTTCAAAGATACTTAATTTCATTGTAGGTTAACTTATCAATCTTTTCCTTTATGGTGACTGTTTTCTGTACTGACTTAGTCTAAGGAGTCCTTACTCTAAAGTCATAAATATAATCGCTTACAGTCTCTTAAATTTTCATAGCTCCACTTTTCATTTCTAGACTTAAACCCCCAGCCATTTCATCTCCAGGATACAGTAATGGCTGAATCCCCCAAATCCTGTTCTGAAAGCCAGCTAACTCACTATCACTATTTCAAAGACGCCTTTCCCTACTACTGTGTCAAACCACCTTGTCCTGAAGTCATGTGTCTGTATGCATGGTGTCTGTTTCAATCTGTCCGTCTTACTCCAGCACTGTCACGGTCAGTTACTCCAGCACTGTGATGTTCAGTTTTTCCAGCTACTGTGGTGTCCACTTGCTCTACTACTGTGGCATGTACGTCTCTGTACCATGTATGCCTAGTGCCCGGGAAGGTCCGAAGAGTTACAGATGGTTCTGAAGCACCAGGTAGGTGACAGGAATCAAATCCAGACCCTCTGGAAGAGCAGCCAGTGTTCTTAACCACTGAGCAATTTCTCCAGCCCCATATCATTTTAATATGCTTAAGACATATTTGAATAATCTAAAACAGAAAAGACATATTGAAGTTAACGAGCTCAAACTTTCACTAACTCACCATTACTATATAATTTGATCCAAAAAAATCTAGTTCAAAGCTATACTCTGAAAAACTTCACCAAATTTTTTGGGGGGTTGGGAAGATGGCTCACTTGGTACAAGGCTTGCTGCACAAGCATAAGGACCTGAAAGTGTATCCCCAGCACACACACTGCCTTGCAATACCAGCACTGGTAAAGACAGGCAGGTCCCTGGAATTAGCCAGCCTATGTGAATTCATAAGCTCCGGATTCACTGAAAGACCAGACCCTATCTTCAGACAGACAATACTGTGGAGAGTGATTGAGGAAGATACCTCACACTGGACTCTGGTCTCCAAACATGTGTGCATGTGTATGCATGTGCACATACATGTGGACATGAACAGACATACAAAACACACATACACACAGTCCAAAACAATTTTTTTTTCTGAGTGAAAAGGAAACTTGAACAGATTTACTTTGTAAGAACATATACTTTGAACAAAGTACTATGTCCAATCCTTTTGAGGTGAAAAATAGTGAAATACTCAAATTATTTGGTAAAATTAAAAATAAACCAACTTTTAAATTACTGAAAAAAGATTAAATATTTGTGAGTTGTAGAGGCTAGATGAGGACAGGGTAGATAAAAATCACTACTAGTTAGTATTACAACACCTGGTTAGAAATAACTGACATTAAGTGGGGTTTTGTTTCGTTTGTGTTTTTGGTCTTTCGAGACAGAGTTTCTCTGTGGAGTCCTGGAACTCACACTATAGACCAGGCTGGCTTTGAACTCAGAGATCTGCCTGCCTCTGCCTCCCAAGAGCTGAGATTAAAGGCCTGTGTAACCACAGTCCAGCTAGTTTAGTGTTTTCTACCTGAAGTTCCTTTACAGAAAAGGAAAGAAAAACACTTGAATATACCTTTGATACTTTTAGTTTGCACTGCCTAAAAAAATCAGTACATTAGCAGAGTATTGAACAATTCAGATGTTAGCTCTTTCATTACATATGAGGGTGAATAAGGATTTTCTTTTTTTGGAAACATACTATTCCATAAAAATTTAATACCTCCTGCTTTCCTTTATCTGAATTTAAGTTTGTGGGTTTGTTTGTTTGTTTATTTATTTATTTATTTATTTATTTACACATGATAGTAACTGAACATGTATCTACTCACCCATCCTCCCATCCATCCACCTATCCACCCACCCACCCCCACCCACCCACCCACTCACTTCTGTTATGGTTTGAACCCAGGTCTCACTGAGCTATATACCCCAACCCCAGGTTTTATTTTCAATGCCTTGATAAGAAAATATCTTATTTTCTTATCACAACCATGGCTGTGGTTGCTCATATCTTTAATTCCAGCACTTGGGAGGCAGAGGCAGATGAATATGTGTGAGTTTGAGGCTAGCCTAGTCTATGATGAGAGTTACTTTTAAAGAGTATTTTTATGTAAATAGTTTACCTGAGTTCAGTTCTGAGCACCTTTGTTGGGCAGCTCACAACTACCTGTGATTGCAGCCCCAGGAGATCTGACAACCTGTGCTGGACTCCAGGGGTATCACTATGCATAAGGCATAGACTCACACAGATACAGACAATCTCAGAAAACCCAACACCTCTACTAATTCTTTCTTACAAATAAAATTGACTAAATGTTTTCGACTTATCTGATTAATAAAATCTTTGTCAAGTTAATGAAAATATGACAACTTAGCTACCTTATTCTGAAGCACCTTTAAAAAGCTGTCATTAAATCTTCTTTAGTAAGATCCATTGATTAGCCCTAGGGATTCTACACTCATATAAATCATCCACGAAGCTAATCCATCCATTAACCCTATGCAACTGTGTAGCCAGTGGTCTAATGGGTAAGTATTTATCACACTGCTCATTTACTGGAGTGTATTGAATACAGTAAGGAAAAATGAAATCAAGTAATGACTTAAAGTAATATTTATTGCAAGCCAGGTGTGGTGGCCCATGCCTGTAGTCCCAGCACCAGGAGGCCAATGCAGGAGGCCTGCCAGAAGTTGGACGCCAGCCTGCTCTATACAGTACATTTCAGGCCAGCCAGGGAAACACAGCAAGACCTGGTTTCAGAACAAAAACTAAGATGCCTCAAAGTTTTTTGCCAGAAGGGATTAAAAAAAAAGAGAGAGAGAGATTAGAAGACCCTACCATTTTAAGATTAGACAAGTAAACAAAGGGAGACAAATCCTCAAATCCTTACCAGTTTTTCTGCTTCTGTGTTCATTTCCCTTAATTTCTTGATATGTTCTTTTTTAATCATGAGAATTTTTGATAACTTAGTCTGTAGACAAAAGAGAAATGTTTTGGAGTAAACAGAGACATTCAGGTATGTCTATTTCCAGTTTTCATTAATATGTTCTGATGATACATTTTAGTCTCAATATAATTATGGCAAAGCATCTTATTTTACACACGTGAATAGCAAAAATAATAGTTGAAACTCAGCATAGAACATATACTCAGGATACTGAGGCAGGAGGACCACAAATTTAGGCCACCTGAGGCTACAAAACAAGCTCTAGGACAGCCTCCTCTACATAATGAGATGCTGACTTAGGAAAGAAAATATTACTTTAAAATCTACTGTAATTAGAGGTGGTGAGATGTGCTACCATGCCTCACCACCTGAGTTTGATTCCCTGTACCCAAATGGGGGAAGGTGAGAACTAACTTGTTTTGTCTTTGTTTTCAAGACAGGGTTTCTCTGTGTAGCCCTGGCTGTCCTAGAACTCATTATGTAGACCAGGCTGGCCTCAAACTCAAAGATCTGCCTGGCTCTGCCTCTTGAGTGGATTAAAGGTGTGTGTCACCACCTGACAAAAAACTAACCCCTCAGTGGGCAGTGGCCCATGCCTCTAATCCCAGCACTCGGGAGGCAGAGCCAGGCAGATCTCTGTGAGTTGGAGGCCAGCCTGGTCTATAGAGTGAGTTCTAGGACAGCCAGGACTACACAGAGAAACCCTGTCTCAAAAAAACAAAAACAAAAAAAAGTCAATCTGAACAAGCGTTCACAGCTCAAAATGAACAATTTGTAGACCAATAGATCAAAAACTGCTAAGAAGGGAAACACAAAAGTTCTTAAAGATCCTTTGTTTGTTTGTTTGTTTTTGTTTTTTTTTTTTTTTTTTTTTTTTTTTTTTTTTTTTTTTTTTTTTTTTTGGTTTTTCGAGACAGGGTTTCTCTGTGTAGCTTTGCGCCTTTCCTGGAACTCGCTTTGGAGACCAGGCTGGCCTCGAACTCACAGAGATCCGCCTGCCTCTGCCCCCCGAGTGCTGGGATTAAAGGCGTGCGCCACCACCGCCCGGCGTTTGTTTGTTTTTTGAGACAGGGTTTCTCTGTGTAGTTTTGGTGCCTGTCCTGGATCTCGCTCTGCAGACCAGGTTGGCCTTGAACTCACAGAGATCCACCTGGCTCGGCCTCCTGAGTGCTGGGATTAAAGGCGTGCACCACCACCGCCTGGCCTAAAGTTAAAGATTCTTAAGTTCACAGTGATATTTTTTAAAAAATTAAGCAGCGTAAGTAAGCAGTACTATGGTTTTCTGAAGTAGGAATCTTAAATGGTCTTATTAATAAGATCAAACCTGAGCCAGTTATTGGGGTGAACACTGGATGGTCAGAGAGACAGAACAAGCCACAGCTAACCTCACCTGGCCAACTTCTCAGCTGATCTTGTTTCCTCAGACTGGAAGCCTCTGTGTCCTCATCTGAATGGTTCTCAGCTGAACTACTGCTCAAAACCTAAAAGCTTAACCAGCCAAATGCCTCTAGTTTCTGGTCCCCACACCTTATATAACTTTCTGCTTTCTACCACCACTCCCTGGGATTAAAGGAGTGAGTCACCATGCTTGACTGTATCCTTGAACATATGGATTTCTGCCTCTGGAATGCTAGGATTAAAGGCATGTGCTACCATTGCCTATCCTCTATGTTTAATATTGTGGCTTTTCTGTTCTCTGACCCCAGATAAGTTTATTAGGGTACACAGTATTTTGGGGAACACAACACTACCACAGTCTTCAGTTGTTCTACTACTGTGCATGTAAGTCTGTGCACCATGAGCATGCCTGGTGCCCAGGAAGGTCAGAAGAGGGTATCAGATCCCATGGAACTACATGATTTTAATCACCAAGTTCATTTTGTGAACCAGGAAGCAAAGAGAAAGCATCAAACATTTATCCTGTATTTCTATGCAAATTACACCATTAAGTAACCAAATAACATATTAGGGAAACACTTTATTCTATCCCTCCCCTCTTTCAAGGCATGGTCTTGCCATGTAGCCCATGCTGGCCTGGACTTGTTCGGTAAACCAGACTGGCTTAAAATTCAGTGATGCTCCTGCCTCTGGCTCCTGAGTGCCAGGAGTTGCAGGCATGCACCTCCATGCCTGGTGATGCTTTTCTTATACAATTATTTCAGCTAACAAGCAAAGAAAGAAAAATATGATGAAATGAGCATCTCAACAATTTTTTAAAATAAAAAACCTAATGATTTATTTTTAATTTAAATTTTTTATTATTTTATGTGTATGTGTTTTGCCTATATGTATATATATGTCCCACATGTGTGCAGCGCCTGCAGAGGCCAAAAGAGGACGTTGGAACTCCTGGAACTGGAGTTACACATGACTATGAGTCTCCATGTAGGTACTGGGAACTGAACCTTGGTGTGGTGGTATTGTGTTCCCCAATATGTTGTGCACCCTAATAAACTTATCTGGGGTCAGAGAACAGAACAGCCACTATAGGTTTAGGCATAAACCACACAGGTTTAGGCAGTGGCAGCACACGCCTTTAATTCTAGCATTCCAGAGGCAGAGATCCATCTGGATCTCTGTGTGTTCAAAGCTACACTGGAAACAGCCAGGCATTGTGACACACGCCTTTAATCCCAGGGAGTGATGGCAGGAAACAGAAAGGTATATAAGGCGTGAGGACCAGGAACTAGAGCCTGGTTAAGCTTTTAGCAGCAGTTCAGCTGAGATCAATTCAATGAGGATTCAGAGGCTTTCAGTCTGAGGAAACAAGATCAGATGAGGAATTGGCAAAGTGAGGTTAGTATGGCTTGTTCTGTTTCTCTGATCATTCAGCATTCACTCCAATATCTGGCTCTCGAGTTTTTTTATTAATAAGACCATTTAAGATTCGTGCTACACCTTGGTCTCTGCAGAAGCAGTGAGTGTTCTTAACCACTGAACCATCTCTCTAGACCCCATATTTGCAATTGTTAAGTCTCAAACCCTGGGACAAATGGCTGAGGTGCCTATTGAACATATCAAAGTGGACACTGGCCACCAGGTTCTCCCTGCATCCCACAGTTCCTACATGTTACAGAGTCCTTCTGGCTGGTATACCCCATAACAGGTAAGGATTACCTGAGCTGTTAAAAGGGGAGAGGGGTTATCACTGTCCTCCAGTGCTGAGCCTGGGAGGTGAAGCCCTGGCAGTTTCATGTATTCTAGGGAGATACTTGTAACCCTCCCTCTGCCTACCAGACTACTGAACCAGAGACCATAAAACAGTGGAGCCGGCCAGCAGTGGGATCTCTGTGAGTTTGAGGCCAGCCTGGGCTACAGAACGAGATCCAGGACAGGCACCAAAACTACACAGAGAAACAATGTCTTGAAAAACCAAAAAAAAAAAAAAAAAAAAAAAAAAAAAACCCCAAAAAACAAACAACAACAACGGAGAATCAAAATTTCCACAGGATTCAGCATGCCGAGAAAGGGAAAGCCTAAGAAGACCCGGAGCCAGCGGGCCATGCAGGGGAAGAATTCTCCACAGCTCTGATGGCTGACCGCACAGTAACATTACCATACACCTTTCCCCTGGCTTTAGTTTCCTCTTTTCTTTCCTTCCTTCTTTCTTTCTTGTTTTTTTCTTTTTTCTTTGTTGCTGTTGTTGTTTTTCAAGATAGGGTTTCTCTGTGTATCTCTGGCTGTCCTCGAACTCACAGAGATCCCCTGCCTCTGCCTCCTGAGTGCTCTCCTGCTCAGCTAGTTTCACTTTTCTACAGAACTGTACCACTGCTTCAGAAAGGGCACAAAGAAAGGAGGAGTCTTTCCCAGGTTTGCCTGAAGTATAAACAAACCCATGTGTGCTCCTCCATCAGTCTGTTCCCTTCCTCCTTTCTTTCAATACAGAGAATCTAGGCAGAGGTCAGTAGTTAACCACAACCAAAAGAGTTTGTCCGAACTCCTAAAATACTCAAAACCAAGAGTGAACCTGACTACAATATAGTTTCGGGGGACAATGAGAACAATATAGGCTCACTGGCTGTAACAAACACACCACTCTGGTGAAGGACATTACACATGTGTGAGGCAGGAGGATTATGTGAAAAATCTTTATAGTCCTCTCAACTTTTTTCTGCCCCCTCCCAGAAAAAAACCCCCAAAACAAAATGAAAGTACCCACAAAAGTCAAATACGTAAGCACCAATAACAATGTCAGTACAGCAGACAGTGGGACAGTGCACACGGGGGCTCCCTTGGCTTACAGTTCTCCTTGGGCATTTCTTTCAAAGACTGTTGCAAGGGACAAGTCTTGACTCACCACCTGGATAAGGAATTCTACTGGAAAGCCTCCTAACGTCTCCGTGTCAGAGCCAGAAATTTTACTTCTCCAAGGTGACTGTCCTAATAAAGGATCACTATCCTGTGGGACAGAAGGAATCATCTAATCATTGACAGTATCTTTAGAGAAAGTGAAAGTTCTGTTTAATTAAAATTACATTAAATCAATAACAAAGAAAATATTTCCAGCAACTATTTTCTTATTTAAATATCTGCCAATCAGTTAAAACAATACAGATATCAGTAGCTCAAGTCCTGAAGTAGTTGTCATGTGTCTTCATGAGAACCCAGTTGATATTTGCAAGAGTTGTACTACTGAGGGCATTCCTGTATTACTTACTGTAATTGGTGACTGGAGAGGAGGGGTATAATGTAACCGTGGAGGAGTCATAAAAAACCGAGAAGGCCGCTGTTTTTGTCCAAAGGCAGCAATTGGCATTGTCTCATGAGGTTCATTACTCTTTGGGAAAAGAGAATAATTCATAAAACTTGGAATTTGTAAACACTGTATATCAACTTGAAATACAGCATCTCACCAGTCCAGATTGCAGTTACAGTTTTAAAATTAATTAATTTATTTAGCAATTTTTAGGGCCTTTCACATGCTAGGCAAGCACTACCACTGAGCTGTATCCCCAGCAGTTACTTTATTAAAAAAGCATATAAGGCTGGGGATGTAGTTCAGTAGTATAGTGATCACTAAGCCCTGGATTCGATCCAAAGTACACTTGAGAATGTGAACATGAATACACACACACACACACACACACACACACACACACACACACACACACACACACACATTTCCACATTACAAAAATCAAGACTGATAAGTACCTCAGCAGGTTAATGTGTATTAAAACAACAAAAGACCAAGATTCTAGTCTCCATTTGACTCACAAACAACACCCAGACTCAGAGCCCTGAATAAGTTGATGAATTATGGCAATTTTATCATGCGAAAAGTGAAGGTATTGGGCTATTCAGTGGGTACAGGGACCTACCACCAAGCCTAATGACCTGAGTTAAATTCCTGGGACCAAAATGGTGGAAGGAGATCACTGACTCCCACAAGTTGTACTTTGACCTCCAAACAAGTGTTGTGCTATGTGTGAGCCTGCGAGCACAAGCATCACACACACATCACACAGACACACAATAAATAAAAATGTAACTTTGAAAAGGGAAGGTATTGATTCTACATAAATGTAGAATAAAACAGGAGAAAAATACTGAAAGTCCAAGAGGTTACTTCATATTTTAAATTTAGGATTGACTATACCTTAACTTTGTGGGTAAAGCACAAGGGAGGGACCCTAGCTTTGGAAATGAGACTTAAGTACAGTTCTTCTCCAGACATGTAGTACACAGGGTTGGGAAATCCTAAGCATGTCTTTGAATTGAAACCTTGATTCTCTAATAAAAGACAATTTATAAGATAATACTAAAATAATTAAAAGGCACAAAATACAAATATACTACAAAACATTTTAATTAAGTTTAATAAAATATCACTCACAAGAACTTCATAGTCAGGAATGGTGTGAGTCCCAAGTCCTGTCCTATCGAAAGTCACTCTGTAAGTAGCATTTAGAGTGTCTACAGCATCTATCTGACCAGTGAACAGACCATCATGAACACCACGTAACCGTGCTGAGAAAAGAAACAAAGGCATTATCATATTTAGTACATGCAAAGAATTAATTGCCAAATGAACTGTTCTAAGCATGTAGTTTAAACCATTAAAAATACAGTGTCACTCTCTACTAATTTTAACATGACTGTGTACTTTATTTTAGAATTAGAGAATTAACAAAGCTTTTTAGAAAAAAATCAATTGAAATGATTCTTAACTTGACATATAAATGAAATCATATAGCTACCAAACAGATTAAATAAAGATCACCATTTAGAATATTGAACACCTAAAAAACTAACAAAAGCACTCTGGATATCATACTTTTTGTTTGTTTGTTTTTTTTTTGTTGTTTGTTTTTTTGAGACAGGATTTCTCTATGTAGCTCTGGTTGTCTGGAACTCATTCTATAGACTAGGCTGGCCTTGCACACACAGAGTTCCACCTGCCTCTGCTTCCTGAGTGCTAGGATTAAAGATGTGTGCCACCACCCCTGGCTGGATATCAGAAATTTAAGTGACACATTAGGAGTAGTTTATTTTCAACTTTATTTTATAATTTTTTTTGTTTTGTTTTGTTTTTTTTGGTTTTTCGAGACAGGGTTTCTCTGTGTAGCCTTTTGGTAGCTCAGGCTGGCCTCAAACTCACAGAGATCTGCCTGGCTCTGCCTCCCGAGTGCTGGGATTAAAAGCGTGCGCCACCACTGCCCGGCTTATTTTATAATTTATTTTTATTTTCTGTACATTGGTGTTTTGCCTGCATGTATGTCTGTGTGAGGGTTACAGACAATTGTGAGCTGCCATGTGGGTTCTGGAAATTAGAGACTTGGGTCCTCTGGAAGAGCAGCCAGTGCTCTTAACCGCTGAGCCAGCTCTCCAGCCCTTATTCTCAACTTTAAATAGGGTCTCGTGTATATCCCAGGCTACACTGAACTACAAGACAGCCAAGGATAACCTTGACTGATCCTCCCGCCTCTACTTTTATGTCACTGACACTTAAGTCCAGTCTGAAATGACACCAGGGCGTCCACATAAACTCTTCAGCATATGTGAAAATCATGAGGACAATGGCACTTAAGTTTTTACAGTAGGCAAAATTTAAAGTTTATACTGGCGTATATATATAATATTTAATAAAACACACAAATAAACAAGTTAAGCTATTTAAAATAAAAAGGATTGCTTGACAGAAACACAATTGCAGGAGACAAAAACATTTTTCTGTCCGGTAGATCAATGAAGAGAACAGTAAACAGGAACATAGAGGAGACTGTAGAAAAGCCAACCTAACACGCATGCGCAGAGAAGAACTTCTAGTAATGGCGGCAGAAAGAAGCCGGGATTTCTTTTCCATATAAGACAACTGTAACCTGGACCAGACTGACAAAGATAACTATTTCAGTATGATGGAAATGGACCAAATGCAGGAAAGAAATAGCCTTGGAGCCAAGTACTGTGGTGCATATCTATAATACCTACACCCAAGAGACTGAGGCATAAAGTTTGTGAGGCCAGCCTGAGCTACAAAGCAAGCCTTGTCTCAAAGAAAAAAAGTTGGTTGTTCAAAGAGTTCTAGAGTTAAGTGTAGTAGGACAGGAGGTTAATGGCCTTTTTGCATGAATGAGGCTAGTCCACACTCCCACCATCATTACCATCAATGTGACTGGTAAAAACGGTTTATTAGTGCAGGCCAGGTCATAAAACCCATCAGGATTCCTACCGAAAGGGAAGGACCTGATGAGACTCCAGCAGTCAGTGGTACACTCAGTCAGGAACAACAGCGAGAACACCACAGTTTTCTAAGCTCAGCATGTTGTCCTTGTGGAGATGAGTGGCCAGCTAGCTAGCATGTGGCAGGGAGAATCCAGAAACTAGGGAAACGTAAAGGCTGAAATAAGTTCTCATTCATCTCTAGCTAACTGGAAAATGATGCAAATGAGCAGGAAGGAACCTAGAGAGCCTGCAGAAAGTAGAAGTTAAAGAAGACTGAAAATCAGCAACAACTTTGCACAAATCAGTGTGAGGTCTTTCAAACCTGTGCCTACATCGTAGGCTCAGCACTGAGGTATATAGACACAGGGGTCACACCTTGGGAATTCAGATTAAAAATCAGCATAAAAACGGAGAAGACACAATACTAGAGAGAGGGCTCAATGGTTAAAAGCACTGATTCTAGAGGACTCAAGTTTGGTTGCCAGCAGCCCACGTGCTTGCTCACAACCATCCAGTTCTAGGGGATCTGATGTCCTCTTCTACTTCTGAGGTCACCGCACACACTGGGTACACAGACATACATGTGGGCAAAAGAATCACACACATTAAATCATAATAAAAGAAAGAAAGAAGCCAGGCGGTGGTGGCGCAAGCCTTTAATCCCAGCACTCGGGAGGCAGAGCCAGGCGGATCTCTGTGAGTTCGAGGCCAGCCTGGGCTACCAAGTGAGTTCCAGGAGAGGCGCAAAGCTACACAGAGAAACCCTGTCTCGAAAAACCAAAAAAAAAAAAAAGAAAGAAAGAAAGAAAGAAAGAAAGAAAGAAAGAAAGAAAGAAAGAAAGAAAGAAAATGGAGAAGACAAACCAGTAGTTGCAAAGGCAAGCAACTATAGCAAATTTAACCACACTGTAAAACAACAATATAGTTACCATAGTATCATGTTTTCAACCAAAAATTAAGAGATATATTAACTAGGAAATATGATTCTAACTCAGGAAAAAATACATAGCAATGAAGGAGTAGTGAATATATGTGAATATAATAAAAATATACTGTATATATGTATAAAATTCTCAGAGAATAAAAATAAAAGTATATATATAGTGGGGCTGGAGAGATGGCTGAGTGCTTAAGAGCACTTGCTGCTCTTGCAGAAGACCCAGGTTTGGTTCCCAGCACCTACATAGTGGCTAACAACTGTCTATAACTAGTCTCAAGTGATCCAACATTCTCTTCTAGACTCTGATGGAGCCAGAAGGTTTCTCCAGTCCTGCCCAGCCCTGTAGCCAGCAGCTGCTTATAGAATAATCATTCAGAGGCTTGATATTAATTGCAAATGCTATGGCCTACTGGCTCAGGTTTCTTGCTAGCTAGCTCTTACAACTTAACTCAGCCCTGTGGTGGTATTTTACTTGTACTGAAATGTGATTTTAATTGTATGTTAATAAATAAAGTTGCCTGGGGGTCAGAGCTATTAGAGCCATAGCAAGTGCGTGGCGGTGGTAGAGCACGCCTTTAAGGACCTGGAGGGCGGTACATACAGGCAGTGACGAGGCAGTCACATGTTTGGGTTTACAACCAATGAGAAGGCAGAACAGCTAGACTATATAAAGACATACACACAGGAAGTAGGTCCTTTTCGGAGAGCTCTTTTGACTGAAGAGGATCGCTGAAGCAGGAAGGGTGAGGCTCTTAGCTCTGACCTCTTGGCTTTCTTCTCTGAATCGGCTCTGTGTTTCTTATTTAATAAGACGGTTGGGTACATCTACACAGCCCATTTCTATTCATCTATGCACTGCCATCTGGCTTCATGGCTTACTGGTTCTTTCACATCTTGCTTCTCCTGGTGGTGGCTCAAAGCACCTCCTGACTCTCCCCTTCCTCTTCCCAGCATTCTCAGTTTGCCTGCCCCGCCTATGCTTCCTGCCTGGCTACTGGTCAGTCAGCATTTTATTAAACCAATTCCAGTGACAATCTTTACAGTATACAAGAGCATTATCCCACAGCACTCTGAGGACACTAGACACAGACATACATGCAGACAAAACATGCATACACACATAATAAAATTTGCAGTTCTGGTCTTATTTTTTCCTCCCAAGACGGGGGTTTTTCTGTGTGGCTCTGGCTGTACTAGAACTCATCTAGACTAGGCTGGCCTCAAACTCAGATCTGCCTGCCTCTGCTGGGATTAAAGGCATGTGTCACCATGCCAGCTACAGTTCTGGTCTTTGAAGCTAGGTCCTTATGCACACTAGACAAGTACTCTACCACAAAATTACAGCCCTAAATTTGAAGTTTTCATTTTTTTTTTCTCTTTGCTCTAACTGAAGTGGGTATGCAGAATCTCACCTATAAAATCAACAAATCTTGTATCTTACAAAAAAATTTTTGAGGGTTTTTTTGTTTGTTTTTTTTTTTAAACAAGGTCTCTCTATGTAACCCTGGCTGTCTTAGAACTCAAGACCTGCCTGCCTCTGAGTATTAGAGTTAAAGGTGTGTGTCACCACCACTTGCTAAACTGTGTGAAGTGAGGTAGGTAGTGCTCTATGTTACCTCTAGCTGGCACTGATGCAAGCATCCTGCTCTGGATTCCAGCATAGCTAAGTCTTCAGGTGTGTGCCACCACACACTGCCTCCACCTATACAGTTTTGAACAAACAGCCTACTGAATAACTTAGTTTTATTCAATTACTAAAAATGGATTATTTCTAGACCCAAGTATAACAGAACAATGCTGCTTGTGAATTAACTAGATAAGGCTGGTTAGGAAACAAATAGTGTAGAAGCAAGATAGAATAATTTTAAAAATTTAAATGATAAGCTATACTTATTCTAATGAAACTTTTATTTCATCTTTATAGCAATTTGCTTTATTTTTTACTTCTTTCTTTCTTTTTTTGAGGGATTAAATCATTACTTGTGCTAGAGAAGCACTTTCCAGTAAGCTACATCCCTAACCCTTTTCTATTTTGAGACAAGGTCTTGCTATGTAGGTAGGCCAGGGTGACCTTAGCTTTCCATGGAGCAGGGATAATGGGTCTTTGCCACTATGCCTGGCTACTTTAGTTCATACTGTAGTAGATACTATTGAACTAATATACATATCTTTAATGTAGTTACTTTTATTTTCTATATATGAGTGTGTGCCCACATGCCTGTATGTGTATCACATGCATGCCTGGTACCCTCAGAGGCCAGAAGTGGGCATCAGATCCCACTGGAACAGGTTGTAAGCTGCTGTGCAGGTGCTAGGAACTGAACCCAAGATCTCTGCAAAAGCTGCAAGTGCTTTTAACCACTGAGCCAGCACTTCAGCCCACTAATATTTCTTCACTACAGTGAATTGCTATAGAACCAGAGCTACACTTCCTAAATTTCTAATAGATGCAGTCTTGGCTACAACTTGCAAGTGACTCATAATAACCTGGTTTTCACTTACCTGTAACTTTGGTTCCAATGACCAAGGGTAGAGGAATTTCATCTGGGAGATCTTTGAATTGTGAAACATCTGCAACCTTCCTTTGTTGTAGGAGCCGGATTTTCTGCCGTTTCTGTTTTAATGCTGATCTCTCTTCCTCAAAAAATGCAGAAGAACATCTAGAATAAATTACACACATCATATAAACCAAGCCAGGCCAACTGTTATAGTACACACCTATTGTATTTACAGTAGGTGTATAAATGTAATAAACAGTTTGAAGTGTATAATCAGATGAATTCTGAGGGGCTGGTGAGAAGGCTCAGTGTTAAGGTACTTGCTATGCAAGCAAGACTCAAGTCTGGACCCCAGAACCTGTGTAAATGCTGGTTGGGCATGGAAGCCTGCCTTGAACTGTAACCTAGAAAGGCTGAGATGGGATCCCTAGGACGAACTAGCTGGAGTCTCAAAGAATAAGGTGAGGCTGGGCATGGTGGTGCACGCCTTTAATCCCAGCATACTGAGGCAGAGGCAGGTGGATCTCTGCGAGTTCAAGGCAGGTACTGTCAATCTTATTGGCTATTTTAATACTTCAGCTGACACCTGATAAATGTTGTCCTTTGTTTCTTTGTTTTTTTAGACTCTCTTTACTTGACTTCTCCCCTAGCAGATAAAACTTTGGGGAGGAGACCAGAGGGTGAAGACAGGTTTCACTATGTCACTCTCTGGCCTGGAACTCACTATATAACCCATGCTAGCCTGGAGCTTAGAGATCTGCTACCATACCTTTATGCAAATATAAAATTTAGGATTAACTCATTATAAAAACAAACTTGAGGAGGGGCTTGGCATGTATACTGATGCAGAACATCTTGTATTTGTCTGATAAACTCTAAGATCTAAGTTTGATCTCCAGCATAGAGGCTGAAAGGGGGGACTGACACTTTCACAGTGCTGTTTTAATTTACAGATTAATTTAAGATATTGAATTTTCCTTTCCAAGATCATGTCTTCTTCGTACTTGTTCATGTGTCATGTTCCTTCCTGGTAGTTTCACTTTTTTCCTTCCTTTTTATATTGTGACTAAATGGAATTTTTTAAATGTTTACATTTATTTGAGTGTGTATGCATGCACACGCACAGATACAGCATGGTGTACAAGTGGAAATCAGAGCACAACTTATGGAGATCTGTTCTTACCTTTCACTGCTGCAAGCCACAAAAATATATGAAGTAGGATTTCAGCTGATTATGACAAGCTAATACCTGGAAGAAGCCAAGGGCCTTCCAGGTCAAGCTAAGGCTCAAGGAGTCTTGGTGATATTGGCTTTTGATTATCAGCCATTTCCTGCTATGAATTTCTTGTGTGCTGCTGTAGCTTTTCCATCGTTCATTGGGCACAATTTCCCCTCTACTAATGGAATATTTAGCTAACCTTCTGTGCAGTAATGCAGCCAGGATTCCTAATTTCAGGCCCTTCTGTCATTATCCTCATTAGCAGCATCCGGCCAGGACCATCCCAGACAGGACAATCCCCAGACTGACAAAAGTATCTTATCAGAACAGACTTAAGTGTCCAGACTGTTTGAGAAGGCCTAGGGGATGTGCTAATTAAGCTTAACTTTCTCCCTTTCCAAAGTCTTATCTCTAGTTTTAGATCTACCTTTAACTATTAACTCCGAACTAAAGGGTTTCTACTTACAGGTCCATCAAGCTGACTCAGGCTGCCCAGCCACTGAGTACACTCCCCGGCCCTGCCAGAAAGCAGTAGCCAAGATAGCCTGGACAGATAAGAGGCCAAAGGAAAAAATAAGGCAGTTTTATTTTCACTCGTCACTGATAGACTCCTGACACTTTACCTAACCACTTCTAAGAATATAGTTGAGCACATAAAATCCCCTCTGCTCAGATATTAACTGAATTTAGCTCTCAGTTCATTCTGTTTCCCATTAGTCACTTCCCTTTTGGGTAGCAGATGACAGCTGGCAATTACTGCTCTTTTGTGTGGATCTTATTGCCCCTCCTTTTGACCCTGAGGGAATTCAAGCCTGGTGACCTTGCTTTAACCAGAGCACTGCTATTGCATGGGTATATAACTGTAAACCTCAGAGACTTGGGAGGACTAGAGAGAAGAGAAGAAAATGGACAAACTATATGGGTAAGAACTGGAGAGGAAATAACTAGATGGGAAAGAATTAGATTGAAGGGTTAGAAGAGAATATTAGAGGAATGAGATGGAAGAGGAGGAAGAGCCAGATGGGAAAGAACAAGGTGAGAAAGAAGGAGATGAGAGAGGAGCTGATATGGGAAAGAACTAGATGGATGAGAACCTAGATGGGGCAGAGCTACGATGAGAGAATTAAGATAAAACTTAAAGGGGACAGCAGATAAATGTAGAAAGAAATCAGGCAAGAAAGGAGCTAGGCATGAGAGAAGAACTGAAGCTGTGCAGACAGAATTTTATCCTAGAGGAATAAACGTAGACGGACAAAAGAACATGGTGAACTTAGATTCTTTTCCCAAAAATAATTCTCACTGTTTGTAGCCTCTCTTCTGAGTCCCTGGGAAGAAGACTATTAAGGCTGGTCCTTAATAATTTTCGAGATTTCACCATCTGGGTCCCCATGACTGAAATCAGGTTGTCAGGATTGGCAGCAAGTTCCTTACCTGCTGAGCCATCTTCCTGGCTTATACCAATTGATTTTTTTTCCTTAAGAGAGAGAGAGAGAGAGAGAGAGAGAGAGAGAGAGAGAGAGAGAGAGTGTGTGTGTGTGTGTGTGTGTGTGTGTGTGTGTGTGTGTGTGTACACATATGTATAAACACATATATGCATACATTTATTATAGTGTATGTCCAAGGAATCCAGAAGAGAAGGTATCATGCCCTCTGGAACTGGAGTTACAGACCGTTATAAGCCACCATGTAGTGCTGAGAACCAAATCTGGGTCTTCTGTAAGTGCTCTTCACACTGAACCATCTTTCCAGCCCCTCAATTGAGTTTTGAAATTAGGGTATTTCTGAAAGTTTATTGTATTAATAATTTGTACTATAATCTGACTTCCTTAAGGAAAGAAAAACCTCACAAACTTTTATGTACAACAACATCATGTTATCATATACATGTATGAAATTCTCAAAGAATAAAAAAATATATTAAAGGGGTGTGATGAGATGGCTCAGCAAATAAAGGAGTTTGCCATCAAGTCTGACCACCGGAGTTTCATCCCCAGGGCCTGCATGGTAGAAGGAGATAACTGAAACCAACTCCCACACATCATCCCAACCTTCACAAGTGTACCATAGCATCCTGTGTGTGTGGGTACACACAAACAAAGTCAATCCATGTGAAAAATATGCATAAGACCTTATAGCTTCCTTAAATATTTTCTAGGACTAGTAAACATTATTTTGGGGGTGGACTGGGAACACAGCTCAGTTAGTACAGGGCCTGAGCAGCATGTACAAATTCTTGGATTAACAAAACTGGGCATAATATTTCACACCTCTAATCCCAACACTTAGAATGCAGAGGCAGGAGGATGAGAAGTCTAAGGTCACCTTTGCTTATACACACCAGTTTGAGTCTGAGGCCAGGGTGGGATACATGAGACTCTGCAGATAGATGGATGGATGAATAGATGGAAAGATGGATGGCTGGATGGATAGATAAAATTGGTAAAGGGAACAGACACAAAGGAAATAGGTAATTTAATACAGTAACATTGGGACTAGAGAGAAAAAGTAAAAATACACATTAAAATAAGAAATCTTTGAGGCTGGAGAGATGGCTCAGTGGTTAAGAGCACTGGCTGCTCTTCCAGAGGTCCTGAGTTCAATTCCCAGCAACCACATGGTGGCTCACAACCATCTGTAATGAGATCTGGTGCCCTCTTCTGGTGTGCAGGGACACATGCAAGCAGAACACCGTATACACAATAAGTAATCTTCAAAAGAAAAAAAAAGAAACCTTTATAACAGTAATATGCTAAAAATCTGTGATCAGAAAAAATGAAATTGTATATTTTATTCTAAGTGTACAAAGCTTACATACATTACAGTTCATTAATATGATATATTTAACATATAATCAATTATTCTGAAAAGTTATGTTTTGGTACTAGTCATTTGAAGCTTTAAAAAGTTAAGGTACTGTATGTGGTTGAGTATGTTTTCAATCCCAGCACTTGGGCGGCAACGGCAGGTGGATCTTTGTATGTTCAAAGGCTAGTCTAGTCTGTATAGTGAGTTCCAGGCAAGCCAGGGACACATAGTGAGAACTGTCTCAAAAAAAGAAAAAAAAAAAAAAAGCCAAAGTAGTAATGATACTATTGACTATTTATTAATTTTAAACAGAAAAGTTATTTTTACCTCCGTGGTTTTCCCATTAGTCGCCTGATTTTTCCCCATTCTACTCTTGTTAATTTTCTTGTTTTCAAATTAGGAAAAGATTCCTTTAGGCATACACAGAAGTCATTATCTCCTTCAAAAAGTGGCCTATAAAACAGAATGATTTGATTTCATTGGTTAATACTTAATGTGCTACTTTCTTATCAAATCTAAAATATATCTTTCAAAGTTGGGTATAGTGTTCCATGTCTGTAATTCCAGCACTTGGGCAGAAGAGGCAGGAGAATCAAAAGCGCAAGGCCAGCCTCAGCTAGATCACTATTTGTAGCTACATAGCGACAAAGCAAGTCTGAGATCAACCTGGATTACATGAAACCCTGCCTCAAAAAACAAAAATACACATTCTGATTTTTTACATCATCCTAATCACAATGTGCCAAACTTCTACTTCTAAATCGTATAGGTGGAATTCCAAGGGCTGAAAAGGGTACTTGGTAGATAAAATATCTAAAATGTTAAGTCACTCAGGAAAGCAGTCTAGATGGGAGACTCCAGGAGACCATGTATAGCTCAGATCTCCATCTGGGACTATCCTCTGGCTCTGGCATCACATCAATAAAGACAAACAATATTAGCTACAAAGTATCTTTGCCCCAAAGGAAAAGGCATCACCAAGGAGTCCTCTCCTCCTTGGGATTAACCAAGTCTTACAACACTGGAGCACTCTAGGGGGTTGAGGTGGTTTTGGTGACTCCCAAAATAATCACACCAAGACACCATGAAATTCTAAAACTATCAAAAAATTCTACTCACGAGTTTGAGAAATGAAAGGTCCAGTTTTAACAATAACACATAAATGTGAATATCCATGAACTTTACAAGCTTCTGAGCAACCAACTGGTTTTGGAGGACAGAAGGGAAGTACAGATCAATAGCCAACCAAGCAACCGCCAATACCAGGCATAGGAAAGAGATTAGAATCAGAGATGCTCTTCAATAAGCCTATTGTGTAGTAACTGGATTTCAGCCGATCTCCAGGTGCTATTCAAAATTCCTGTATAAAGTGTCTAAATACTAGCTGTAAATGAAAAGATGACTCTCCTACAAATGATTTGTCTATTTCTCCAGATTTATAAAACAAATATCATTTTCTGCAAGTAATGGTGCTTTGATTTAGGGAATCTTCATTCTATAATAATTGCTAGTTATAATATGGAAATTATGCTTCTTTTTAAAACTCACAAAATGTATAACTTCTTACAGGGGCGGGAAAAGGAGAGAAAAACTGTAATAAAAATAGAAATTAATTAAACTGGAATAAGGAATAGAGAAATGGACTCTACATTGGGTATGGTGGCATATACCTGAGGAAGAGGATGATGGGAGGCGGGCAGATCTCCAGCCTGCTCTACCAGGCCAGCCAGAGCTTTAAAAAAACAAAACAAAAAACATTTGAACCCGAGAGTTCAAGACAAGCCTGAACAACCCAAGACCTTGTCCTTATCCCTAAAACAACAAAAGATTTAAAGGAAGAAAATAGGGGTAGTGGGGTGCTGCTGGCTAGAGAGCTGGCTTAGCAGTTAAGAGTGTGTACTGCTCTTGCAGAGGGCCTAGGTTCAGTTCCCACACATGGCAGCTCACAACTACCTATGACTCCAGTTCTAGGGGAGCCTACATCCTCTGACTTCTGTGGGCACCTATACACATTATGAAGCACATAAAGTCATGCAGGCATGCATACATATACATAGTAAATAAAAATATTTTTTTTTAAAAAAGAGCAAAGTAGACTTGTAGAAGAGGTGACAGCTTATAATTGGAAAGTTAATTTTCAGTTCAAACATTAATGATATGAGCAATGATACATACTTGTCTATATTTGAATAGAACCACTCATATATGCACCATTTATGTGCTTTGGGAAGCTTGAGTAGGTTCCGTAATCGAAAACCAATCTTCTGTGATGCTTTCTTATCTGGTGTTGACATTGTTGCTGTAAATTTCTACATTAAAGAAAAAAAAGATTGAATTATAGCTTCATTAAATAAAAATGAACATTTGCAATACTGAATGCATTTATAAAAAGAAAGAGCATATTCAAGTACTCAAAAAGATCCAATAATATTCAACATGGACTCTTTTAACAAACAAACCTCCTGATAGTAAAACCTCAGTCTGGCTACATGGCTCACCAGGTAGGACTCTTGCTGCTAAGACCTGAGCTCATGGGTCAGCACGTGGTGGAAGGAAAGAACTGATTCTCACAAGTTGTGTATACACATACACACACACACTTAAAAAAAAAGTTAAAGCCACAAGTTTTACATTCTGAGAAGGAAGTGAAATACTTGCCTCCACTGTACTTGAACTATAATTTCATTTTAGTTATGCAGGAAAAACAGGCGCAAGTGAAATACTTCTAGACTTAATGGGTCAGAAAAGACCAGTAAGAACTCTATGTGTTTGGGGTACAGTTCAGTGTTAGAGCACTTGCCTGGGTTCTATCCCTACCAATAAGCAAAAACAAACAAAAAATCATCAAAAGACTGCTGAGAATATCAAGAGAGAGAGCATGCATGCACACACAAGCACACAGTAGGTCCATATGAAGTCAGTATAAAAATAACTAAGTCTGTCAAAGTATAGACAAAGATAACTTTATTCTGCAGCACTGCTAGGCATGGTAGTGTGTGCCTGCAATTCCGGCACCTAGGCAAAGACAGGAGGACTGCTCTAAGCTCAATGTCAACACAGTCTACACAACCAGTGTGTGTGTGGGGGTGGGGGGCAGCAGTCAAGCACCAATAGAACATCAAAAAAAAAAGAAAGAAAAAAAGAAAGAGTCAAACACAACACAGCAGAAGTCATACTAGGGAAGCCAGAAAGGGCCAGAGTTGGGAAACTGTTAATATAACTCCATGATTACTAGTACACCAACACAAGGGAAGTCATGTGATTGCCTCCACTGATGGTAAAGAAGTCAGAACACTAATAATTAAAAACAAAACAAGCCGGGCGGTGGTGGCGCACGCCTTTAATCCCAGCACTCGGGAGGCAGAGGCAGGCGGATCTTTGTGAGTTCGAGGCCAGCCTGGTCTCCAAAGCGAGTTCCAGGAAAGGCGCAAAGCTACACAGAGAAACCCTGTCTCGAAAAACTAAAAAAAAAAAAAAAAAAAAAACAAAGTAGTCAGGTGAGGGTGCATGGGTCAAGGCCAGACTTCTCAACATGTAACTGGCCAGCCAGTTACATAGTGATACCCTGCCTTCCAGAAATAACAACAACCAAAACAAAAAAAAAAAAAAAAAAAAACCACTACAACTCTTTTTCTCCCTAATATTAATATTTTTATTGATTATTTGAGAATTTCACATCATATACCCCAAGCTCACTTCCCATGTCTGTTCTCCATCCCTTTTGAGCCCTGCCCCCAAAGAAAAATAAGAAAGGGAAAAAAAGGAAAGAAAAACCCAGTTCATTTTGTGTTGTCACATACTCACTGGAGCATGGTCACCCCCAGTGGCTAGCCCCCTAAGGAAAGCCGAGTCCTCCTGCACCCCAGCCAGAAGCCAGCAATCGTGCAGAGCTACACTTCAGCATCTCTACTGTAATATTTATTTATCTATTTATTTTCAAGACAGTAGTTTTGGTGCCTGTCCTGGAACTCAATCTGTAGACCAGGCTGGCCTTGAACTCACAGAGATCCACCTGCCTTTGTTTCCCAAGTGCAGGGATTAAAAGTCTGTGCCACCACTGCTTGGCTCCCTATCACAATTTTTAAGAGTTCTTTTTTTTTTTTGGTTTTTCGAGACAGGGTTTCTCTGTGGTAGCTTTGCGCCTTTCCTGGAACTCACTTGGTAGCCCAGGCTGGCCTCGAACTCACAGAGATCCACCTGCCTCTGCCTCCCGAGTGCTGGGATTAAAGGTGTGCGCCACCACCACCCGGCGTTAAGAGTTCTTTTTAATGGCTTCCTTTTTAGGTTGTTAATTTCTTTTTTTTTGGGGGGGGGGGTTGGTTGGAGGTAGAGGCTGTCTCCAGAAGTCTTCTATGTTCTTCTTTCTCCACTGTGCATGTGCAGTCATCGATACCACTGCAAGAGTTCCTTCCTTGCCCTTTACAGTCAGTGGGAGCATGGATCCTGGGCTTCTACATGGTTTCTAGCAACAGCACGGATCAGGAATATCCATGCAGTCTTCAGCATCAGCACATGCCAAGGACCTCTGCTTGGTCTCTGGTGGAGCACAGCCCATGGATGTCAACAAAGCCTTCTGCTGAAACACGGGTCATGGACCAGCATGGCCCCTGGGAGAAGCATGGACCATGGAGGTCTTTTGAGGAGGTCCAATCCAGTAAATGGACGATTCTTCATCTTAGACACCCTGTTACTGTTCAGAGCCAGGCAGTTATGCGGCGGGGCAGCTTGTTCAGTGGCTGAGTCTGCCCAAGCTCCAGGCTGCTGCACACCATCCTGTCAACACCTGTTGCTCCATCAACCGCAGCCTTCTCTCATGCCCATCACAGCTGTCAAGTCTCCAGTTCTGAGCATGCACCGCTCTGCTCTTCAGCGTTCCCGCATCTCCATCACATATTCATTCATCTTAGTGGCAACGGAAGCTGCAGAGCGTCACACACATGGTACACCTTTTGTCCAAACAGCTTTCCATGCAAATGTTCGTGGCAATGAGTGCAACCAGTCGTTGGTCTGGTTCAAGGGCTCTGGCTTCTGTCACATCATCAATACTGGACCCCTGCCAAGACTACTCTCAGGTATCCTGCTATTGCCCAGAGTTATGGAGATCTTGTGGCTCTACAGGGCCACCCCCTCCCCTCCTGTGCTCCAGAATTCACAGGCGGGATAGATATTGGGGTGGACCAACTCAAAACCCTGGATCTGGTCCTTGGTGGTAGCTGAGTTGGTCAGCGGGAGGACCAGCACCCCCCCCACCCCCAAACTCTTAACAGAATTGAGAGGACAAATGAAGGACTAGGGAAACAAAACCACTAAAAGTTAAACCACAGTTAATGTAGTACTTAGGATAAAATTCACAGGCTTTGTATGTATATGCCAGCGCCCATGCTTGTGTGCACGGAGGTGGATGTCAGGTTCTTCTTTTGTTGTTCAGCAGGGTCTCTCACTGAACTCGGAGCCCTGACTGGCTAGACTGGCTGGTCAGGTACACAATGCCATACCCAGGCTTTTATGTAGGTGCTGAGGATCTGAACTGAGATCCTCATGCTTTACCCACTGAGCCATCTCCTCACCTTGTCCCCCAATTTGAGTCTTTATCCTTTATCTGAAAAGAAAAGAACCAGCAAGATGGCTCACTGGGCAAAGGAACCTGTTACCAAGCCTTACAACCTGAGTTCAATCCCTAGGACCCACATGGTGGAAGGAGGGAACCCATGTGTACAAGCTTCTCTGACCAACACACACATACACACACAAGACAGAGAGAGAAAAACATAAACATAAGGGAATTTAAGTAGCTCTGGCTGTCCTGGAACTCACTATGTAGACAAGACTGGCCTCAAACTCAGGAGGTCCACCTGCGTCTGCCACCTGAGTCCTAGGAATAAAGGCACACACCACTACACACAGCAAATTAATTAATTAGCCAGTACACACACACACACACACTTTTTCTTTTTTCTTTTCTTTTTTTTTTTTTTGGTTTTTCAAGACAGGGTTTCTCTGTGTAGCTTTTGGAGCCTGTCCTGGATCTTGCTCTGTAGACCAGGCTGGCCTAACAGAGATGCACCAGCCTCCGCCTCTTGAGTGCTGAGATTAAAGGCATGCACCACCACTGCCCAGCAACACACACAAACTTGTAAAAAGAAAAAAGCCCACACTAATAAATTATCTATTTCTATAAACACATTTAAAGTTCTGTTTTGAATCGTTTCTGAGACAGGATCTTGCTATGTGGTCCCAGGTGGCCTAGAACTTGTGTATAGAGATCAGGCTGGTCCTGATCTTAAGGTAATCCTTCTGCCTGTGCCTCCCAAGTCCTTGGGTAGCAGGCATGCAATACAGAAATTTGTTAATTTTCTTAACTTTTAAAGTTATACTTACTCACTTATCATGTGTGGCAAGGGCCCATGTGTGGACTCAGAAGTCCCCTTGAGGGGCTGGTCCCACTACATCAGTCCTAAGGATTGAACCCGAGGAGTCAGACTTGGCAGCAGGTACCTTACCCCTCGGCTATCTCACATGTCACATTTTAAGTCTATTTTAAAAGGATGACCAAACAAATCAGTGTCTCCCTAACTGGATGAGAAAAGTAGAATAGTGAGTTAAGGTGAAAATAGAGTTTTCATTATAAATTCTGTGTGTGTGTGTGTGTGTGTGTGTGTGTGTGTGTGTGTGTGTGTGAGAGAGAGAGAGAGAGAGAGAGAGAGAGAGAGAGAGAGAGAGAGACTCAATGTAACTATGGCTAACCTAAAACTTGCTATGTAGGTGATGCTGGTCTTGAACCACAGAGATCTATTTGCCTCTCCTCCCCAGGTGTTGAGATTAAAGACATGTGCCACCACACTATTATAAACGCTTGATTTTAGAAAAATTATGTATCCATAGACTAGTTGCAAAGATAGTAAAGAATGCAAATGCTCTTCATCCAGCTTCCCTGATGAGTTCATCTTAGGTATCCAAGACGTATTTGTCAAAATCAATACAGTACCAGTTCTCAGAGACTTTGGATTTCAGTAGTTTTTTTCATTAGTATCCTCTTATGTTCTAGAATTTAAGATAAAATACTGTAGAAAGTTAACTTTTTTTTTTAAACAGAGAGGGAGAAAATAATCTACCTCTAAAGCCCTGGCTGGCCTTGAACCTGTGGCAATCTTCCTACTGTGGCCTCCCTAGTGTTGGGATTACAGGCATACGTAAGCACACTAACCTTAGAAAATTAATTTTTTAATGCAAAAGTAAAACTATTTTAAAAGCTATTTACTCATTTGTATTGTGCACATGCGTACAATGTGTATGTCAGCGTGGGCATGTGTGCCGCAGCATGTTCGTGGAAGCCAGAGGGCCATTTTCAGTAGTCAGTCTTCTCTTTCCATTGTGGGATCCAAGGATTGAACTTGGACTATTTACCTGCTGAGCCATCTCACTGGCCTAAGAATAATCATAAAAACTGCTGTTGTGGGACATTAAATCACACTGTGTGAAAGGCGCCTTCTGGTTGGTTTAATAAAGAGCTGAATGGCCAATACCTAGGCAGGAGAGAATGGGCAGGACTTCCAGGGGAGAGAGGAGAACTGGAGGAGAATATGAGTGCGCAAGATGCCAGCGAGACATGAGAAAGTCAGACATACAGAATGGAAGAGAGGTTAAAAAGCCACGTGGCAGAACGTAGATTAATAGAAACAGGTTAATTTATGTTTTAAGAGCTAGTCGGGAATAAGTCTAAGCTAAAGGCCAAACTTTCATGATTAATAAGTCTCCATGTCATTATTGGGGAGCTGATGGTCCCACAAAAGAAAGTCCAACTACAAACTGCTGTTTCTTTGGGGGGTGGGGGATCTTGGGCTGGAGAGGTGGTTGTTCCCAGAGGTCCTGAGTGCAATTCCCACAACCACATGGTGGCCCACAACCATCTATAGTGGGATCTGATGCCTTCTTCTACCATGAAGGCATCCATGCAGATAGAGTGCTCATATACATAAAATAAATCTAAAAAAACAAATCTCTTTGAGTGTGAGAAAAATATATTCAGACTGTTAGTGGAAATATAAATTATTACAAATCTTACCTACAGATTAGATAGCATGTTCCAATTTCTCCTCCCCGCCCTCCACAGGGTTTCTCTGTGTAACAGTCCAGGCTGGCCTGGAACTCGCTTTGTAGACCAGGCTGGTCTTGAACTCACAGAGATCTGCCTGCCTCTGCCTCCCAAGTGCTAGGATTAAAAGCGTGTGCCACCACTGCCCAGCTGCATGCTATAAATTTTATATGTAAATACTTATGTTGTATCAATTATACCTCTAAGGGTTTATCCCAAAATCAGGAGCAATAAAAATGTTCTAAATTTGTGGTGATGAACATATAACTACAAAATATTACAAACCACTAAAGTATATACTTTTGTTTTATGTTGTTATAATGCTGGGGATCCAACCCAGGGCCTTGGGAAGACTATGCAAGAGCCCCACCACTGAGCTATGCCCCCAGCCTTTTAAAATGTACATGCTAATTAGATAAATTGCATAGTATGCGAATTATATCTCAATAAATCTGCTTATTTAAAGTAACAATTTTTTTTAAAGAAAGCAAGACACTGGAGAAAGGCTGCCTACCATTTAAGTATCAGCCTTACTTACTAGCTCTGTGATTTTGAGCAATTTTTTTTTTTTTTTTGGTTTTTCGAGACAGGGTTTCTCTGTGTAGCTTTGCGCCTTTCCTGGAACTCACTTGGTAGCCCAGGCTGGCCTCGAACTCACAGAGATCCGCCTGGCTCTGCCTCCCAAGTGCTGGGATTAAAGGCGTGCGCCACCACCGCCCGGCCTTGAGCAAGATAATTTAACTTCTCCATATCTGTTCCTTCATCTGCAAAATGGGGAGTAATGTAATAGTATCTATTTCATGAAGGTTGTTAAAAATTACATCAAAGTCATACACATGAAATGCTTAGGACAGCACCTGATACATAGTAAATCCTCAATAAATGTTGGATCTTAATACTTTTTCAGCTGTGGACTATGTTCTTTAAGTAAACACATAGACAAACTAAGCTTGGTGATAGAGCACTTGCCTAGGAATACAAAGCCCTGGGTTCAGTCCTCAGCACCAGAAAAACAAAAGGCACCCCTCCCCCAAACAAATAAAACCAGACAGACAAGACGAAGATTTAGAGGCAATGACTAGAAAGGGAAAGAGATAAGCTACATCACATAAATGACAATGATACACTAGGGCTGTTAGGACTAAGGAAGAAAACTTGGGC
The DNA here is from genome assembly GCF_007827085.1 of Peromyscus californicus insignis. Lineage (NCBI taxonomy): Eukaryota > Metazoa > Chordata > Mammalia > Rodentia > Cricetidae > Peromyscus > Peromyscus californicus. The sequence continues at coordinate 65,283,591 of NW_026294436.1, read as the reverse complement.
ATAAAATATAATCATCATAAAGAAGTTGGTCATGGTGGCACACTCCTGTAATCCCAGTACTTGGGAGTCTGAAGCAAAAAAGATTGAGTCTGAGGCCAGCCTAGGCTAAATGCTGAGTTCTAAGCATTGTATTGAAATCTTGTTTTATAACACTTTAGGGGAAATAATGAAAGAATAACAGGAGTTATATCTGAAGTTATAAAGCTGGTCTGAGAAAAACCACATTACTATTAAAGGTCACATTTTCTTAGCTAAGTTTCATTCCTTTATTACAAGTCCATGTGACTTTAAATTTTTTAGATTACATTTGTTTACTTTTTGAGTGAGTGTGTGTGTGTGTGCGCGCGCTATTGTACACATGGAGGTCAGAGGACAACCTGCAGGTGTCGATTCTCTTCTTCTACCGTGTTGAGCTCCAGTGACAGAACTCAGGTTCTCTGGCTTGGTGGCAAGAGTCTTTACCCTGAGCATCTCACCAGCCAAAACTTTTTAAGTGTCAAAAATAAAACAGGATAAATAAAACAAAATAAAATAACTCAGTAGAAGAGTACTTGCCTAGCATATGAGACACCCTAGGTTTGATCCACAGCACTCTTCCCCAAAAATAATAAATAAAAAATACAAAAAGGAAATCCTATTTCATATATTGCTTCCTCTTCTGGAAAGTCTTCAACCTCTCTCTCTTAATAAAGTTGGACATTTCCCTCTCATTTATTTTGGTACCAAGTCTATTTTACTTACTGTCCACTATCTTCATGTTTATAGAATCACAACTGGCTTCCCATCCAGTTTAAGTAAATCAATAAAACACTGACTCTTCTAGGTTAGTAAAAATAATTGCTGAGCAGCAATACTGACTTAAAGAATGCTATTCAAAATGTAACAGATAAATACGAACTTTATCACATTGCACAATTATTCACATCCTTCCCATGAAACAAACATCAACACACACATACCTGTGGAATCATTGCGACTCTCTGGTTTCTTTTAGGTGACTTTGTATTTATTTGTCTGTCATCCTCATCAGAAAAGAGTCGACTTCTTTTTGAATTTCTGAAAGGCTATGATAAAATTTTAGTTTAATGAGTGCTTCTTGTTTTTGTTCCAAATGCAAATTAGATCTGGAAAACACAGCTAACTCTAGATTATCAGCAGTATAGGACTATAAATGAGTAGCACAAAGCTAAAATAAACATCTTAAATTAGCAAAGTACTTAAATATATATTTCTACAACAATGATAAACCTAAAACTAGAACCCACATCTCTGTAGCACACTGGCAACCTTGCATGGTGAAGACAGGAAAATATGTTCTGGAATTCCAACTCAAATTATGTTGGCTAATATTAAGTTGCTATTACATGATGTCCGCTGCAGAGGGTTAGACAAGGGCATTGAACCACTTGAGAAGCACATGCCCAAATGGTTTTAGTATCATACTAGATCTGATGTCAAAAGTTTATCAGATTTCTAACTGTAAATAAAAATCCATGATACATATGAGATAACTGATAACTATCTTTAGAACTAAAAACCCCTAAGTAGAAAAAGTATATAATACTATCCCAGCATTCAGGAGCCAGGGGCAGAGGCAGGCAGTTCTCTGTGAGTCAGAGGCCAAACTGGGTCAGTCAGGGCCTCATAGTGAGACTGTCTGTAAAAAAAATATAATAATAATAATAATAATAATAATAATAAATAAAATGTGTGTGTGCATGTGTGTGTGTTACAAATGCTTAATGGTGACCAGATAATTTGGTTACAGATAATTATCTAAATCAAATCAAATACTGCTCAATGACAGGTTAAAATGAAAATACCTATAGTTGGGGGGGTACTTGCAAAAATATTTTTGTACTATGTGAACTTATACACCACAACCATACAATTCAGTGCGAATTCCTCTAGCTTACAGGAAAGCTCTCCTTACCATTTCTACAGCAGGGCCCGCATTCCTGCCTTTCCAAACAGGAGTTTTCTGTAAAGAACTGTACTTTTCATTCCATGTGTTAGATAAACTTCCCTCTGTAATGAATAATTAATACTGATAAAATTTAAGGTTAGTTCAAAGGATTTTCTATCATGAACACTACCCTTTAGTAGTAGTAAATATATGGGGGGCTGGAGAGATGGAGCACTGGCTGCTCTTCCAGAGGACCCGGGTTCAATTCCCAGCACCCACATGGCAGCTCACAACTGTCTAACTCCAGTTCCAGGGGATCTGACACCCTCACACAGACCTACAAGTAAGCAAAATACCAATGCACATAAAATAAAAGAAAAATAATTAACTACATAAAGTATATATTAACGTGAAAAAGTTACAATGTGACTGTAATAATCTTAGTTTACTAGAAACAAAAGAAACATCTCAGGCCAGAGAGACACTTAGGGGAAAGGCACTTGCAGAGAGCTACCTGACGACCTGAGTCTGAGTTCGATCCCTAGGACCCACAGTGGAAGGAGACAACTGACTCCTGAAAGTTGTCCTCTGACCTCCATTAAACACTCTGGAGCACACATCCACACTCACAAACACACTCACACATACATTTTTAAAAAATCCTATTATTTGATGTGCATGGTGTTTTGCCTGCCTGTATTTCTGTGCACCACAAGAAGGCCTGGCGCCTGCAGAGGCCAAAGGCGGCCGCCAGATCCTTCAGAGCTGGAATTAGTCGACTGCTGAGCTCTCATGTAGGTGCTAGGAGCTAAGCTGGGGTCCTCTGGAAAAACAGCCAGTTCTCCTGATCACTGAGCCATCTCTCCAGCCATATACAACTACAGTTTAAAAAAAAAATTAAAAAACAATACCAAAACCTCACCTGTGTTTTCTGTCCATTCTTTTAACAATATGATAAAACAATGCATCTTGAAAGTATTACATTTCTATATGAAATATACAGGATTTGGTTTTAGCTTTAGGTTTTTAATTATTCTTTTACTCTGTTAAGAACAATTTCATATTTTTTTAATAAAATTCTAACCAAAAGTAGGACAATGGGAAATAAAGAATAAAAACCTTCTAATTCGGTTTGTTTTGTTTGAGACATGCTCTCACTGTTCCCCTGGGTGGCCTGGAATTCACTGTGGAGAGAGGCTGTCCTTGAACCTGCAGAGATCCTTTTGCTCTATGTGTCCCAATACTGAGACTGCAGCATGGGCTACACACCTAGGGGACTTTTCTAAATGATTTTTCCTTCAATATGTAAAACACGACATAGGAAAATTAATCTAGTATGGTATGGTACATTCCTATGGCCCAGACTGACCTCAGTCACAGCAATCCTCCTGTCTTAGCCTCCAAAACAGCTGGGATTACAGGCATGAGCCACTATGCTTGGCTGTTCTTAATTCAAAGAAATGTCTTCAGAGTTGTGCAAAAATCAGAAAAAGCCCTATCAATTAAATTATTAGATATATGAAATAAAGAAGAATGAGTTTAATTTTTGTAAAGAATCAGGTTTAGATGCAGATATATGTTTAAATATAGATACAATAAAACTAAGATTAATATATATATATAGGATAGTTCTTATTTTCCTATAGTTGCTTACCAGCCTTCTCTAATTTTTTTCCCTAAGAAATAAGTTAGTTGGAGCAGGTGTGGTGGTGTTCTGTAATCCTAGCACTAGGAAGCCTGGGGCAGTAGGATTAGTAGTTCAAGGCCAGCCTCAGCTACATAAGGATCTTCAGGTCAACCTAGGCTATGAGATCCTGTTTCAAAAGACAAAATTAACTAAGGAGGCCTGCTATTGTGGTACATTCTTATAATCCTAGTACTCGAGAGGCAGACGCAAGATTACCCAAGTTTGAGGCTAATCTGGTCTATATACTGAGCTCTAGGTCAGTCAGGGCTATATATAGTGAGACCCTGTCTCAAAAAACAAACCTACAAAAATAAATAAAAACAAACCACAAAAATGTAAGTCAGATGGAGGCTGAGGCAGGAGGTCCTTAAGGTCCAGGTTGCCAGCACCTCCTCCTCCTCCCTTTGCAGAAAATCTCATTCTTTTAGTTCAGAGAACATGCAACACTCTTAAAAGAAAGGAAGGAAGGAAAGGGGGGGAGATCAACATTCATGTAAGCTCAGCACAGGTTTCTTCAATGTTTTTACAGTAGTGATACCAAAGAGCTCAGACAAGCACCCTACAGCTGAGCTTCACCCCAGCTCTAATTAAGAGATTCTTTAAGCAAGACACTTTAAAAAGGAAGAAGAGGTAGTGGATCTCTGTGAGTTCTAGGCCAACCTGGTCTACATAGTGAGTGCCAAGCCATCTAAAAAAAAAAAAAAAGCACACAAAAGAAGATATTCTTTAAGCAATAATTTTAGGAAATTTTTCTTTTCTTTTCTTTTTCGAGACAAGGTTTCTCTGTGTAGCTTTGCGCCTTTCCTGGAACTCACTTGGTAGCCCAGGCTGGCCTCGAACTCACAGACTTCCGCCTGCCTCTGCCTCCTGAGTGCTGGGATTAAAGGCGTGTGCGACCACCGCCTGGGTAGAAATTTTTTCTTAATTACTAGCAAATAAAGATAAATTTTCTAAAAGCAAATGAATTTAAAATTATCAGCGAAAAGTTAATACTTGAGTGAATGCAATGAGTCACATATAACAGAAGGAAAAGAAAAATATATCCAAATTGTTATACGTATCTAGAAAAGCATAATTCTTACCTTTTAAACTGACAAGGGCTTTTGCTGAAGAGCCTGAAATTAAAAATAAAACAAATCAGCTGGGCATGGTGATGTATCCTTAAAAGGATATGAAATCCTGTGAATTTCAGGCCACCCTGGTCTATATGGTGAGTTCCAAGCCAGTCAAGGCTACACAGTGAGACCTCATCTCAAAAATAAAACAAGCAGACTAAACCAAATCAATAAATATTTCATAATCAAAGTTAAAGGAGAAGAACTTGGTTTACATATAAGAGTGCTCCACTTGGTCTGAGCAATCTTGAGCTCGACATGATGGTTGGATATGCAAAGCAAGCAGCCGAGCTGGCACCAGGGTGGGCTCAGGTCTGAAATCCCAGCCCATGAAAGGCAGAGGACAGCCTGGCCCTGTCTGGGAAAGGAAAGGAGTAACGAGCCTGGCACTCGAGCTAAGAACTTCAGAGACTCAGCCGGCCTGTGGAAACTGTGACAGCGGCTGGAAATCATTCTAAGAGAGAAAAATGTAGAAAAAGAAGAAAAAAGTGGTTGGGGATTTAGCTCAGTGGAAGGCCCTGGGTTCGGTCCCCAGCCCCTGGGGCGGGGCGGGGGGGGGGGGGGGGGGGGGGGGAGAAGAAAAAAATGAGTAGGAGCAGACATAGTGTTGCATCCTCATTCAAAAGTGCTCTAGCACTAGAGGAAAGGAGAAAGAACACATTATCAGAACAAAAATCAGAAGAGGTAACAGAGAAAACAGAAAATAAACATGATCCAGAGACTGTCATAGCCAAAAACAAGTCCCTTGAAAGTCTAGAATGCAGGTATATACAATACTTAAAGGTCTATACAGGACAATGGAATTCTGAACACCCAAGGCGGACTAGCATAAATGTAGAAGGGGTCACTAGATGAAATTATAATAGACTAACCAGGGAGCTCCTCCTACACGCAGAATCTATTATTAAGAAAACTCTTTAGGAGATCTGTGGCAGGTAACTCCCTGTGAGAACACAGAGCTACAGCTTCTGTGACAGTGAAGGCAGGATCTATGAGTGGTAGAAGTAGTAGATTCAATAGGGAGAAGAGTTTTGAGGTTTTATGTTCAAAGGCCATTAATCATGGGTGAGGGAGTAGGGGAGAAAGCCATAAAACTTTGCTAGAAGTGCTGGGGATACAGCTGGGTTGAGTACTTGCCTATTATGTTCAATCCCTAGTAACACAAAATAAACAAATACAAAGTTTACTAGCAAGCTTCAAATGGGTGTACATATATAGTACGTGCTGAGCGGTAGCTCCTGATCAGGCAGTAGACACCACAGCAAGGAAGTAAGTCAAAAGCGCCCGCCTTCTGGAAGTTAGGGGACAAACAAGTACAAGCCAGGAGGTAATGAGCCACAGACAAGTGAAGCATAGGACAGGGAGGGGGAGCGTGGGAGGACAAACTCTATGAATTAGCTCCTCTGAAAGGGTTTGAACAGGTTCTGAGAGAGAGGTCTAAGCCACAAGGGCACCCATTTCTATCCCACAAAGGTGGGAATCCTACCTTGAGGATTCTGACTTACTACCTTTAACTTCTTTTACCTTGTTCTAAGAGGCAGTAGAGACAGCAACAACAGGAGATGGCTGTGCAGCTGAGTCTGCGCTACTCTTGCACAGGAACCGAGTTCAGTTTCCACACCTGGGTCGGGCAGCTCATAATCATCTGTGACTCCAGCTCCAGGGGGATCTGAAGCCTCTGGCTTCTGTGAGCACCTACATTCATATGCATATACTCCCCCAACCCACGCTTAAAAATAAATCTTTTGCCGGGCATGGTGGCGCACGCCTTCAATCCCAGCACTCAGGAGGCAGAGGCAGGTGGAGCTCTGTGAATTCGAGGCCAGCCTGATCTACAGACTGAGTTCCAGGAACAGCCAGGGCTACACAGAGAAACCCTGTTTCAGAAAACACATGAACGAGCGAACGATAGATAGGTAAAAATAATCTTTTAAGCAGAGAGCCTAAGTCTAGAACATTGAGTCTGACTACTGTGTAGATCTTAGCTCTGCTACTCCCTTGCTATGTTATTTTCCAAAAGGTTCTCAGCTCACTGTGCTGTTGTTTCTTCAGAGAGAAAACAAGTAAATATAAGCAAAAGTGCTTAGGACAATGTATACAACATATGGCTAATTTTCAGATGGGCTCACATTACATTAACTGACCAAATTACTCATCAGTTTAAAAACATGAATTTTACAGGTGAATGTGGTTAAGTTAGAATCCTGCTCTAACCAGTTCCATTCATTCAACATTCAACCAGTATTTATTGGATGCTTGCCATAGGCAGTTTGAGAGCTGAGGCCACCACCAAAAGCCTCCACTCTCACAGGAGTCTGAATTCTAGTGGAAAGAGACATACAACAAATAACTACATAGAACAGCAATTATACTTCAGGACAGTTACTATAAAGAACTTAAACAGGAGTTAGGGAAAGCTTCCAGGGAGATAACATCTGAAAAGAACTAGCCATAAAATCAGGAAGAACCCCCACACCACCCCAAAAAGCAGATCACAACATGGGAGGCCAAGCAGAAGAAACCTAGCCAAAAAAAAAAAAAAAAAAAAAAGCCCAGAGAAATTAGTTTAGATTGAGTATCTGATGGAGAAAATGGCCACTGTGCTGGGGGAGGGGAGTTGAATAGAAAGAGGAAAGCAGGGGTTGTGCTTAGAGGTGGGATGCAGGTGTATTCCTAGTTATTTCTCAATTACTGTGACAGCAATATCTGACTAAATAACTTCAAGTTGGGAAGGTTGATTTTGCTCGAGGTTCCCAAAGGTTCGTTCACTTCATCACAGTATAGAGGGTATGGAAAAGCAGAGGACTGATGTGATGGCCAGGAAGAAGAGAACAGGGAAGACAGGAAGATGCCAGGGTAACACATAACTACCAAAGGCAGACCCCCCCACACACCTACTTTCTCCAACTAGGCCCCATCTCCTACCTTTCCCCACCTACAATAATGCTGTCATATGACTCCAGCAAGAGATGAGTCCATTTATTAGGTCAGAGCCTCTTGATCTAATTGGTTTTGAAGGTATGCTCACAGACACACAGGTGTGCTTTACTGAGCTCCTAGGTATTTCTCAATCCAATCAAGCTATCAAAATTAACCATCACAGCAGGCATGAGGAAAAGCATTAAGTGGCTCTGCTCTGGTGGGCTGCTGACCAAATAATAATCACACCAACAAATGTGTGACTGCAAGTGAGAGAGCCCCTGAGAAGTTACACAGTGGGATGGAAACACTTCAAGAAGACATACTTGTCACAGAGGACAAAAAATAACCACAAAACCTTAAATTGGGGGCTGGAGAGGTGATGGCTCAGCAGTTAAGAGTACTTTCTGCTCTTCCAGAGGACTGGAGTTTGGATCCTAGCAACCACGTTGGGTGGCCCACAAATGCTTATAAACTCCAACTCCAGGGGCATCCAATACCTCTGGCTTCTACATGCATCCCATACACATGCACATACCCACATGCAGACACACATGTATACATAATAAAAGATAACAAAAATAAATATATGTTTAAAATCTCAACAAGGCACTCCAAAGAGTAAGCAGAAATTAACTGGGAGTGGAGGGAGGGGAGCAGCCTGGAGAACGGCACATGCAAAGACCCAGATAAAAACAGCCCAATTAACTCAGAAATAGAATGAGGAGAGACACAAAATACATGGGGAAGTGGAAGCAGCCAGGAAACATGGGGTCTTAGAGCTGGCCACTAAAAAGTTTTAAACAAGAGGATGGCTGGGAATGATGGCACACACCTGCAATCCTAGCAATCAGGACGCTCCAAGTTCAAGATCAGCATGGTCTACAAACTGAATCAGGCCAGCCTGAGATAATATATATGGAGACTCTGCCTCAGGATTAAAATACAAGATAATTGGAGAAAGATGCTTCTGCTCTGAAAGGATCCCTCTGACCTACAAATATGCGGAGGGAGTGGGTTACTGAAATGGTGACAACCTGGGCTAGGTGATGGTAAAAAGTAACAATTGAGACACATACAGGAGGTAAACACTCCAAGACTTGGTAAACGCTTTAATATGGGAAGTGAGAAGAAAGTGAAAAGATAACTAGGTTTCTGCTCAGTCACAGGAATGAATACACAATGTAACCATCCACTAAGGCAGGAGCTACTGGAAGCACCTAAGTGCTAGGGTGGAATTCTGAGATACATTGTGAATCTCTTTAAGTCTGATGATCCCTCTGCAACATCTAAGAGGAGATGTGAAATAGCAAGAGTTCAAGAATAGAAGCTTCGAGCAAAGATTGTTGCCCACATGTAAAAATCATGTACTTACATCAACTGAAGGAAAGATCAAATGAGCAGAAAGCAAAAACAAATATATATATATATATATAAAATATATATATATATATATATGAGAAGGAGAGGGAAAGCGAGAGGGAGGGAGGGAGGGAGGGAGGGAGGGAGGGAGGGAGGGAAGGAGCGCTAGAGCTTTTTTTTAAACACCTGGTCACAGTAAGTACTCAGAAATGATAGCTTTTATTACCGATGTTACTGGGACTATTAACTAATGTACTATATGGCTCCCTTAACTAAAATGGGTTTAAAAAAAAAACTTTGTGTTTTTCATAGCAAACTGAAATTACTTTCACTTTCCAAGATCATGCTCTATTTTAATTAATAATATTATTCCTCATTCAGTTCCATTTTAGCCAAGTCTTTAAGTCTGTTTGTGTCATTGTATAACAAATCAAATGTGCAATTCCTGCTTTTGACAAAGCTGTAGTTTCGCTAAAGAAGACACACGCGCACACACCTCCCCCAACGAAGTGCCAGAGACATTATATGGTAATATAAACAATTAGGTTATACACAGTCTAACTGTGTAGCTGATATCTGAACCTCAATATAAGCCTCAAGTGTGCACCAAGAACACCAATAAGAAAAACTCTTCTCCTGAAGGTACGCTCACAGACACACCTACCGTGTGCTTTACTAGTCTCCAAGGTATTTCTCAATCCAATCAAGCTATCAAAATTAACCTTCACAGCAGGCATAAGACAAAAACCTAAGTGGCTCTGCTCTGGTGGGCTGCTGACCAAACAATCACAACATAAATATGTGACTGCAAGTGAGAGAGCCCCTGAGAAGTTACACAGTGGGATGGAAACACACCTGTCACTGAAGATGAAAAACCTGACATTACAGCCCAGGCTGGCCTCCAACTTGGAGCTATGCTTTTGTCTCAGCACACATGTGTGAGAGTAACACACATGTCACTGTGCCCAGCTTAGAAAAATTTCTTCAGATGGAAGATGACATTCTGCTTATTAGGCTTATCTTTATTTGCAAGCATCCTAAGTAACAATTAACCATATTCTCCAAACAAAAACAATAAAACTCATAGATGGTCTATAGATATGGCCTATCAACACAGTAATTATCAGCTATTTGAATATAAGTCAAGATTAAGTAAAAATAAAAAACCAGCACCTCTGCCACTCTGGTCACATGTGGAGTGTTCCATAGCTACATGTGACCAGTGGTTACCCTGCTGGACACCAGAAATGTGAGTATTCCATCACTGAGAAAGTTCTTTTGAGACTTAGCACTGGTCTAAACCAAAGTTAAAACAGAAACACTTTGAATACAAGTCTTCATCAGCTTGGCAACCTCAACTTTTGACAACAATATACTAAGGAAGGCATGAGCTCAAAGAAAACAGAATTAGGAGTACCTTGGATCCCCCTTTAAAAGTGTATCTGCCTTGTGCACAGATACGCTGAACAGAGATCGAGCTTTTACTTGGCTTTTTGAGATAGGGTTTCTCTGTCCTGAGTTCCTGTTGGGGAACTCCAAATGGTTAAAAACAAAATACTCCTATGTTATAAAAAATAATACAGTCATTCTAAATACAGACTGCTCAGTTTTGTTTTTGTTTTGTTTGTTTTTCTGAGAAGGGTTCTCTGTGTAGCCCTGGCTGACCTGGAACTAGCTCTCTAAACCAGGCCAGCCCTGATCTCGGAGATCCACCTGCCTCTGCCTCCTGATGCCGGGATCAAAGGTGTGCACCACCACGCCCGCAAATCTTTTGTTGTATACTCTGACCAAGTGCTACAAACACATACCACATAGAGCGTATTGATTCAAGACCATTTTGTAAATAGAATATCTGTCTTTTAATAGTTTGTGCAATATGAAAATTACAAAATTGTTCCCTTGACCTTAGGTAGCAGAACTGGTGCTTTTGCTGACTGCATACAGGTGAACATCCTGTTTTAGGGGTGGAGTAAAGAAGGTTAAGTGAGGCAATGCACAGGAGTGAGTATCAGGCAGAGTAACATACATGTATGGCGCGGTGCTCACATCCTCGGGTAAAGACATCCCATACTTTAAGACACATCCACTAAGAAGCGAGTCTGGGAATGGAGCGACCTCAACACTTGGAGCCAAGCTGGATCATCTCCGGAAAGGTCCACGGCCACCTGTAGTCCCAAGGGAAGGGGCCAACCCAGTGTGACACGGAAGGAAACACTTCCAGGATGGACACGGGGGTGCGGGGAGCGATCACAAAGTGCCAGCCGAAGCAGGAGCTGTCACAGGATCCGACCAGAGGCCCGGGCACGGAGAGGGGCTGTGTCCGGGGTGCCCAGCCCGAGCCCTCCCGGCCCCCGACCGGCGAGTTACATAACCGGGCGGGCAGTGAGGACGGCGCCCGCAGCTGGGGGCCGCTCTTCGCCCACCTCAGCCGGGGACCGCAGCCGCTCCGGGAGAGCAGCCGCCGACTCCGTCAGGACAGGCTGGACTCCCGGGCTTTCGGTTTCCGGCGCTGGCGCTCGCACAGCCCCAGAAAACAGACACCATAACAAAGGCGGCGACGCGGCGGCAAGCGCCCGAGTAGGAAGACCGGGTGGGGGACCGCGGTGGGCTGGCAGCCACCCCACCTGCCCGGCAACCGGACTCGGCCGCTGCGACCTCGGGACGGGCCGCCGGCGGGAAGGAGGGCTGCTCCGAGACGCTACTTACTCTCGTCAGGCAACTGGTCGAGCTCCGCCATCTTGAACGAGCCGCGCCGCTTTTTCAAAGGCTGCCCGCCCCGGTGCATTGTGGGGCGGAGACTGTCTGCGAGGGAGGTTCGAATGAGGAGCTCGCGGCCCGCGGCGCCTGCTCCCGCCAGGCCGTCCGGCTCCGCCCGAGCCTGCCCGGAGGGGGCCCCCGGGGCCGCTCCTCCACCCCGGACCGGGCTGGAAGGAGGGCAGGGGAGGCCGCGCCGAGAGGCCCGGGAGGGCCGAGCGCGGGGGGCGCGGCGCCAGCCCCGATGCGCCCGCCCGCCCGCCCGCGCCACCCCCCTCGCCTGCGCTCGCTCCCGGCGCGCGGCCCGCGCTGCGGCTGCGGGAACTGCAGGCTGTTTGTTTCCTGAGGGGAGCGGGAGGGAGGCCCGGGCGGGCGGCCGCCGGGACCCGGGTTCCCGGTGGCTGGTGCACAGAGGGGGCTCTGCCCCAAGTAACGTGTACACGCGGCTCCCCAGGCCGCCGTTTCTCGGGCGCCTCCGTCCCTCCCTCCCGCCCGCCCTCCCCCCGGCAAGTGCCCAGGCCGCGGCGCCCGCTTCCTTCGCCTGCCGCTCCCGGACCCGCGCGGGGTCCCGGCCGAACCTTGCCGGAACCCGAGCCGCCCGCGGCCGGGAGGAGACCTTGAGAGGTCACCAAGTTGGTGTAGGCCGACGGCTAGCCAAGTGTCCTGCGTCCTTTCCTCAGTGCCTTCCCACCCGGGACCGGTCGTGAGCCGGGAGCCGCACGGTGACTAAGGATGCTTGGGGAAGATACACACTAGCCAAATGTAAGGGAACCGGAGAATTCCTCCCATCCTGGAAGAAGCCCGGGGCGAGATTTCACGGTTCCCATCTGTAACACTTTACAGTATTAAACCACGGCTGCTTTTCGACAATTCCTTTAACGAGCGTGGTCGAGCTCCCGGGGCTTTTCTCCAAGACTTTATGACTAGGGGTGGGGGGGGGGGGGGTCGGAGAATCGAGCAGCTAAGCATTTAAAGGAAAAGCGGGTGGAGGGGTGCATTCCAAGCACTGAAAAGTTAAAAGCTGGTGAGGTGAGAACAGATCTAGACAGGCCTGCCCAGGCTAAGTTGGACTTGGTAAGAGCCAGAAAGTGGGGTTTTAGGTAGTAGGGATGGCAGGTTTTCATTTCTGTTCTAGAACAAAAATGTGAGAGGCAGGCTGGAGAAAGACAAGCCGAGAACCTGGGGAGAACCAATAGAGAGGACGACTTCTGGGTCAGGAAAAGGGCAGCAGGTGTCTCCTCTCCAGGCTGTGGAAGTTGAGGGGGGAACTCTGTTGAGGGGGGCTGCTGTTTGTATCATCCCAGGCAAGCTTACTTCTTGTGCTTCAAATTCTCAGCTGTAAGATGCAAAAACAACTGTCTTAATGAGTCGAAAGACCTTATAAGGGCTCCTTCACTCAACGGTTATGTTAGCCGCTACGGCCACCACTTTAGATGGTACCAACTACCACACGTGGGGTGGAGGGAGGGGAATCCTGGAATCCACCTCTCCAGAAGTGAGGGAAAAGAAGACTTGGGAAGAGGAAGAGGAAGCATATTGGTGACTGAGAGAGGAGGTGGGCAGAAAGTAAAAGACCAGCTTTAACAAAGTAGCCTTGCCTTCTAGGTCGTCTGACCCCACCTGACCTGGCCTGAATGCCTTCTCACCAGCGGGTCTCTTAACAGGTGGAATAAACTGATCCTTCTTGGGACTTGAGTGTCTTCATCAATTTGAAAATGAGGTCAAGCTTAATCCGTTTATGCTGCTGTGACAAAGTACCTGTGACTTGGTAATTCTTTCTTTTCTTTGGTTTTTTTTTTTTTTTTTTTTTTTGGTTTTTTTGAGACAGGGTTTCTCTGTGAAGCAGTCCTGCTGTGACTTGGTAATTTCTAACAACAGAAATTTATTTCTCAGCTGGGCGGTGGTGGCCCATGCCTTTAATCCCAGCACTCAGGAGGCAGAGCCAAGCAGATCTCTGTGAGTTCAAGGCCAGCCTGATCTACAGAGTGAGATCCAGGACGGGCCAAAACTACACAGAAAAACCCTGTCTCAAAAAAAAAAAAAAAAAAAGAAATTAATTTCTTGTGATTCTGGATTCTGGAAATTTCAAGGTGGTTGTGCTAATATTGGTGAGGGCTGCTTTTTCCTCCCAGGATGCCCACCTTGCTGTTACATCTCCAGGAGTGCAGGATGTGTTCTCTTCCTGAGACAGGAGAACAAGAGTACCCCTTCAACACTAAACTCTGTAAGGGTTCGAATCTCATTCTTGGGCCAGAGCTTCTTGGTTTTTCGAGACAGGGTTTCTCTGTGTAGCTTTGCGTCTTTCCTGGAACTCACTTGGTAGCCCAGGCTGGCCTCGAACTCACAGAGATCCGCCTGGCTCTGCCTCCCGAGTGCTGGGATTAAAGGCGTGCGCCACCACCGCCCGGCGGGCCAGAGCTTCTTAATAGTGTTGCATGAGGGATTAGATTTCGATATGAGTTTTGAAGGGGACACCATCATTCTACCCATAGAACATGAACCATAGGATAAATTGCCTTCAATTGTGTATTCCAACTTAAATAACATGATTTTATAAGTTATCTTGTTTACTTTAAAACACACACGTTGGGCTTGATTGTGTACTCCTTTAATCCCAACACTCCATTATGTGTAATAGTTACCTGAGAGTAAAACCTTCCATTTTAGAGGGAAATGTCTTAAGATGTTTTCAGGGATGTGAAACAACAGGATATTCCACAGGGAGATGAAATACTGCAGGAAAGCTCCTTAAGGAAGTTAACAACTCAAAATAGTTCCAGAGCTGAATGTTGGTGGTGCACGTCTTTAATCCCAGCACTAGAGAGGCAGAGGTAGATGGATCTCTGTGAGTTTCAGGCCAGCCTGGTCTACAGAACGAGTTCCAGGACAGCCAAGGCTACAGAGAGAAACCTTGTCTTGAAAAACCAAAAAACAAAAAAAGTTTCAGGAAGTCCCCGAAACTGACTAGATTCACTAGACCACTCCCTCCCCGAAAAGTATATAAAGAATAAAGACTTCTGAGAGTCACTTTCGGCTAAGCCCAGCTGCTTTAAAGCAGCAGAGATAAGTCCGGCAGAAACAGACCAGCCAAAGCAGCCTGGAAGAAGAGACCCCATGAACTGCATAGAAGAAACAAAGACAGCTGAGCTGCCTGGAAGAGGCTCAGACCAACCGAGCCACTTGGGGAGGATTCTGCAACCTGTTGGGTTGCCTGCAGACAGCAGTGTGCTGTAGATGGACTTTCTTTGGGCTGCCAGCTCAAAAAAAAAAAAAAAGACAGATTTATTAATTATGAAAGCTTGGATTTAGCTTAGGTTTGTCCCAGTAGCTCTTATAACTTGAATTAACCCATATCTTTTAATCTACATTCTTTTACGTGGCTCAGTTACCTTTACTCTGCACTGCCCATCCTGCTTCCTCAACGTCTGGCTGGTGACACCGTTTTTCTTCTTCCTAGAGCTCTATCTGTCCAGAAGTCCTGTCTATACCTCCTGCCTAGCTATTGACCATTTAGCTTTTTATTAAACCAACCACAGTGACACATCTTCACACAGTGTAAAGGAATATTCCACAACAGTGTGCTCTAGGTTTCCAACTTTCACAAGTTGTCACACAGGCAGGGGTCACCTTTAGTGATGCAGTTGTTTTTGAGTCATTTAAGCCCCTGTAAGTAACTCCAATGAAACATAGTCATTCACCAAGTTGGACTTTGGTGGTATCATGCTTTGGTCTGTCATTTATTCCCTATTTAGGGTGAAGAGAGATTGGTTTGTCTTCCCAGAAGTCTGCCACCAACACTTGGGAGGCAAAGGCAGGCAGATCTTTGTGAGTTTGAGGCCAATCTGGACTATATAGTGAGTTCCAGGCCAGCCATGACTACATAGTGAGACCCTGTCTCAAACAACAACAAAACCAGTAAAGTTTGGATAAGAACACTAAATTGGCCGGGCAGTGGTGGCACATGCCTTTAATCCCAGCATTCGGGAGGCAGAGGCAGGTGGATCTCTTAGAGTTCAAGACCAGTCTGGGCTACAGAGTGAGTTCCAGGAAAGGTGCAAAGCTACACAGAGAAACCCTGTTTGGGGCGGGGGGGGAGAGAAAAGAACACTAAATCATTAAAAAACAAAAACACCTAGATAAAGCTGGGGAATTATAGGTGAGTCCCTGGCTTCTATCCCCAGAATTACAAAAAAACAAACATGAACACATACATACACACACACACACACAAGAATATACCATAGAACTGACAGGATGGCTCATCAGGTAAATGTGCTTGCTGCCAAAACTAATGACTTGAATCAGTTCCGTATAACCCACATAGTGGAAAAGAGAACTGACCCCCACAAATTGTCCTCTGTCCTTCACATAAAGTAAAATTCCATTTGCCAAGCATATATGCATAGATTATATCCAGAATGAAGAGACACTCATGTTAATAATAGTGGCTACCTCTAGATAGTAACAACCTTTAGATAGTAGCTACCTTTAGATAGTAGTTTTTATTTTCTTTATATCTGTATATGCAGCTTTTCTACAGAAAAAAATAGCTTTAAAATATAAGCAAGCGGGGTTGGGGATTTAGCTCAGTGGTAGAGCGCTTGCCTAGCAAGTGCAAGGCCCTGGGTTCGGTCCTCAGCTCTGAAAAAAAAAAAAAAAAAAAAAATATAAGCAAGCATGATGACATAGTCTCTTGGCGAGGTGTGGCATACACCTGTAATCCTAACACTTGAAAGGTAGAGGCAGAGTATCAAGAGCTCAAGGCCAATCTTCACAGCAAGTTCCATGTTAGCTGGGTTACTTGGGACCCTCTGGAACAAGAACAAAAGGGGCCAGAGAAATAGCTCCAAGGTTAAAAGTACATAGCACCCTTGCAGAAAACCTGAGTTCATGTCCCAGCACCCTTATCAACTCACAACCACCTGTACCTCCAGTTATGGAGACTTTGACACTCGCCTAGCCTCAAGGGCAACTGTACTCATGCACATCCTTCTCTTCACACATACACATAATTAAAAATAAAAACCATTTTTAAAAAGGCAACAATGCTGGGCATGGTAGTTCACACCTTCCCAGCATTGGGAATGGGAGTGGGGGCAGAGGCAGGCAGATCTCTTGAGTTTTAGGATAGCCTGGTCTACACAGTAAGCTCCAAGCAAGCCAGGGTTACATAATAAGACCCTATCTCAAAAAAAAAAAAATATATATATATATATATATATATATATATATGAAGAAAGGCTTTTTTTTTTTTTTTTTTTTTTTTTGGTCGGAGCTGAGGACCGAACCCAGGGTCTTGCACTTGCTAGGCAAGCGCTCTACCACTGAGCTAAATCCCCAACAGTATATCTATGAAATGGAATAATGTTCAGCTATAAAAGAAACGTACTGATAAATACCACAATGTGCATGAACATTAAAAATATACTAAACGAAAGAAGCCTGTCTCAAAAGAATGAATTGTGTGGTTCTATCAGTGGGGAATGTCCAGAATAGGCAAATCTATAAAAAGAGAAAAGCAGATTAAAAGAGGCCAGCAACTGCTAGGGCTGAGTGGGAAATGAGTAACCAGTAAAAGGTATAAGATTTCTTTGGAGGTGATGAAAAGTTCCAAAATTGTGATGGCTGCAGAACCGCACATCTACTAAAAACCATTCAGTAGACTATTTAAGTAGGTGAATTGTATGCTATGTGGATTATATAGTAATGAAACTGTTACTGGAAAAGTTTTCCCCCCACACCATGGTAATCAGCTTTCTGTCATTTGACATGCCAAGGGGTCGCGACCCACAGATTGAGAACCACTGCTATACTGCCCCTCTGAGGATCAAGCCTTTAACAAAATGGACCTTTCTTTGGGAAATACTCAAGATCCAGTGGTCCAGCCAGACCTTAGGATGCATCTCAATTTCAAATCTCTGGTAGTCAGTGGTACCAAATGTCTTCTCCAAAACCAAAGATAATAGACCAAAGAGATGCTCTTCAGGGCCGTGTGGGATGACAGCTGCAACAGGAGGCTGACATTGAACTGCTCCCTTCCACCCTGTCCCTCCTGTCAAACACCTCACTTACTAGTCTGGAACCCTGCTGGAATGAGACGCTGCTTTTCTTGTGGGACCCAAGTGGCTACAGGAGAAGGCAAACTGGATTCGTAACATCTGTTTTTTTTGTTTTTAAATGATTGGGACTCCAGGAATGCTGGTGAGATGACTCATTGGGTAAAGGCACTTGCCTCCAAACCTGGTAACCGAAGTCAATCCCTAGGACCCATATGGTGGGAGGAGAGAACCAAATCCCACAAGTTGTCCTCTCATCCCCATGGAATGCTGTGGCACAGGAGCACAGGTACATAGGAATTAGTTAATGTAATTAAAAAATGACTCTAGGAGATCATCAAATATATGTGTGTGTGTGTGTGTGTGTGTGTGTATATATATATATATATATATATATATATATATATATATATATATATATACACGGAGAGAGAGAATGTTAGCCTATCTCCTAGGGCTAGAGTGAGAATTAAATGAGATCTAAAACTCTTGGCTCACAACCCAGCTCCCTCCCACTCTTTCCTACGTCCTGCTTTCTTAACTTGTGCCCAGAAGGGACTAAGTACCATTTTCTAAGACACTGCTTCTAAAAACATTATTCTTAGCATTGGTGCATCTTGGTTAATTATGGATGTTTTTCTGTCTTCATGATGGATCCAAGACAGGGAATAGCCACAACCTCTTTCTCCAGGACACTCTGTGTAATAGACTATGAAAAGTTAGATAGGTATTCTGAATGAAAGAATGTAGAGGGACAGCCTTGCCACACACAAACAACACTGAGTCACTTTGATGCACTGATTCTAAATGCATCAAAGAATATCAGTGAACCTTTAATCCCAGCACTCAGGAGGCAGAGGCAGGTGGATCTCTGTGAGTTCGAGGCTAGCCTGGTCTACAAAGCGAGATCCAGGACAGGCACCAAAACTACACAGAGAAACCCTGTCTCGGGTGGGGTGGTGGTGGAGAGAATATCAGTGAAGACAGCATACCAGGATAGATACCCAAGGCAGAGTCTTCATCCAAATGAAAGACTGGACAGTTCAGCACAGTGGACTTGAACCCTCCAAGGTATTCCCTTCAGGATATGTAAGGCTCGTGTATTTGAACACGTGGCCCTGGCTGACTGTGTCATGTTGGGAGACTGCGGAACCTTCAGGAGGTAAGGCTGAGCTGGAGGAAGTGGATTCCCAAAGACAGTCTTTGTTCTTAAATTCCTGCTTCACTTCCAGCCCAGGCTCTCCCTCGGTCTCCTGGTCCACCAAGATGTGAGATGTCTGAAGCCACACACTGCTGCTGCTGCCATGACTGGCAAGAATTTTGCCATGACTTCCCAGCCAGTGTAGACTGTACCCTCAATGCTTTCCTGCCTTAAGCTGCTCCTTGCCAGAAATTTGGTCACAACAATGAGGAAAGTATCCTAAAAGGAAGCATTAAGAGCTGGGTAATCAGACTGGAGAGACGGCTCAGAAGTTAAGAGCACTGACTGCTTTTCCAGAGGTCCTGAGTTCAATTCCCAGCAACCACATGGTGGCTCACAACCATCTGTAGTGAGATCTGGTGCCCTTTTCTGGCCTGCAGTCATACATGCTGTATACATAATAAATAAATCTTTCTAAAAAAATCCTTAAAAAAAAAAAAGCTGGGTAATCACTGGCAAGGTGGTGTAGGCCTTTGATCCCAGCACTCTGGAGGCAGAGGCAGGAGGATCTGTGAGTTGAGGCCAGCCTGGTCTATAGAGTGAGTCCCAGGACAGCCAGGGCCACATAAAACTTAAGGCAGGAAGGATTTGAGGGTACAGGCCATTCTGGCTGGGAAGTCATGGCAAAATTCTTGCCAATTATGGCAGCAGCAGTGTGTGGCTTCAGACTTCTCAAACCTTGATGGACCAGGAGACAGAGGGAGAAACTGGGCTGGAAGAGGGATAGGAATATAAAAAAGCATTCAGAAAAGCTCAAATCTTAAAACAAATAAAAACAGAAAAAGAAAGTTGGATAGTCATGGGGGCCAGCAAGAAGATTCAGTCTGTAAAGGTGCTTGCTACCAATCCTGATGACTCAAGTTCAATCCCTGGCCTGGGACTCACATGGAAGAAGAAGAGAACTGACTTCCAAAGTTGTCCTCTGACCTCCACATGTGTGCTGTGGTATCCACACATGTACACATTCACAGAAGTAATAAATAAAGAGTTGGATAGCCATGAATTTTAGTCCCTTTTTAACCCAAGTATTCAATGTAATTACCCAGTAGTTGGTTGGCAAGTGCTCATTAAAAACCTACCATGCAAGTCGGGCGTTGGTGGCGCACGCCTTTAATCCCAGCACTCGGGAGGCAGAGCCAGGCAGATCTCTGTGAGTTCAAGGCCAGCCTGGACTACCAAGCGAGTTCCAGGAAAGGCGCAAAGCTACACACAGAAACCCTGTCTCGAAAAACCAAAAAATAAAAAATTTAAAAAAATTAAAAAAAACCCTACCATGCGCCGGGCGGTGGTGGCGCACGCCTTTAATCCCAGCACTCGGGAGGCAGAGCCAGGCCGGATCTCTGTGAGTTCAAGGCTGGCCTGGGCTACCAAGTGAGTTCCAAGAAAGGTGCAAAGCTACACAGAGAAACCCTGTCTCGAAAAACAAAAAAAAAAAAAAAAAAAAACAACCCAAAAAAAACCTACCATGCAGCAGGCACTAGGGCTGTAGAATCCCATGTGAAATAGTGCCTGCCCTTCGTAGCCCAATTGAGAGAGGCACACTCTGTGGGCAATTGCAGTACTGTCCTGGGCTGAGGACAAGATGCCGTACTAGCATAGAATGGATGGTGTAAGGGAAGAAAACGTATTTCTCTGGGTCTGTAAGCATGGCTCAGCAGTAGAGTTTGTGCTTGAAATGTACAAAGTGGTAGTTCAAGTCCGGTCACCAGGGAGTGGAAATAAGAACTTTTTCTCACACTTCTCAGGGTTCCTGGCTGAGGCCCCCTGTAACACAAGAGTCGCTTCTATGAGAACAGAATAATAAAACAAAAGAGAAATTCACTGAAGTTTTATAGAAAATAGAAGTCTTCATAAGGAAATGAAGACCCAAGGAAACAGGTAGCCCATGCGGATTTTAAGTGAGGTTTGATGGAGAAGGGAAGAAATAAGATTGGGTTAAACAGTCACGACCCAATGGTACTCTAGGCAGGGGACTCTCAAAGCCACTGTGTTCAGACTCCCGTCTGGGTCCCCTGTCTTCAGAGATGAGAATAGCATCTCATCTATGTGAGGACAGCAAAAGCCTTTCTAGAATGGAAGTCTTGTCATCCGCTTTGGGGTGAAGGATTGGGAGAGGTGAGAGGGTTTCTGCGATGGTCTGGAATGCCAAAGGTGTCCTATTTGAGGGTAACATGACCTGACCTCTATTAGTGGTGGGGGAAAGGGAAGTAACACTTTCCAGAGAGTGGTCTCAAACTGAGCCACAAAGGACAAGTAGAAAGTACCAGGAGGAAGCAGACAAAGAACTGTTACTGGCAGAGGGTTGAATGCCAAGGCCCAGCAGTGAGGAGGCCATGGCTTCCATTCCAGGCCCTTTAAGTACTTGAGTGTGGCTAGAGAGCTGAAAATGAGGAATGGCAAGAGGTGAGACTAGAAGAGCAATGAGATCCACACACATCCACAGGGTATTGTCTGTGCGTGTGTACACACATGTGCATGTTCTTATATACATGTGTATATGTGTGGAGGACCACTTGTGATGTCCTTTCTTCATAGGCGCCATCCACCTTGGTGGCTTTATTTTCTTTTTTGAGACAGCGCCTCTCACTGGACTGCACCTCAGTGATTAGGCAAGACTGGCTGGCCACAGGAATAAGTGAGGGGCACTATGCCCAGCTTTTTTTCTTCTTCCTTTTCTTTTTTCTTTTCTTCTTTTTTCCTTCCTTCCTTCCTTCCTTTCTTCCTTCCTTTCTTTTTTTTCTTTTGCTCTGCCTGCATATGCATATATGCCTGCATGTCAGAAGAGGGCATCAGATGCCACTAGAAATGGCTGTGAGCCACTATGTGGGTGCTGGGAATTGAACTCAGGACCTCTGAAAGAGCAGCCAGTGCTCTTAACCACTGAGCTGTCTCTCCAGCCCATCTTTTCTTTTTACAGTGGGTTCCGGGAATCAAACTTAGGTCCTTATGCTTGTGAAGCAGGCACTTCAGTGACAGAGCCCTCTCCCCGGGCTGTATATTTATTTGTTTCTGAGGCAGGGTCTCAGGTAGCTCAGGCGTGGCCTTGAATGCCTGAGCCTCCTCTTCTACTCCTCTGAGAGCTGGGATTACCAGGCATGAGCCACCACCATGCCCAGCATGGGAGGCAGGTCTTTTAAAAAGCTTTTGCTGAAATAGGTTTCCATAGCCATGGAGATTTCCAGCTGTGAGGGATGCATTTAGCTGCTAGCTTCCAACTGCTGCCCACCTCCCAATGCCCCACCCTGGTCAAATCTGCCACAGTGTCCGCTCCCTGCCATGCTTTTGCTGGCTGCCTGGAGCCAGTAACTGAGCAGCACGCTAATGGAGCCAGGCCTGCCTCTCGTGACAGTTGTGATAGGCAGTCTGTGCTCCAGGACTTCTGTATGGCATGACCTGGACCGGCTGCACACTAATCTATGGCTCCCTGGGCCATCCTTATGGAATACATCAAATGATGCTCTGTGGCCGTCTGTCTGTGGATCATCTGGGGTCAGCATGAATCTGCCTGTTAGCATTGTTTAACACATGTTTCTTTGGTGAAGCCCAGAAGCAGTCAACAAGCAAGGCTTCTCTCAGGAGATGGAATATGCCCACACATTCCATAACTCAGCCTAAGGGAGACAAGCAGGTATCAAATGTACACCCATGATGGTTCAAGACCTGCAACTACTATGCTCCCTGTGGAACCCAGTCACAGGGAGACTGCGGAGCCTGTACCCGAGACCTCAGTCTCTTTATTACTGAATCTCTGCTATCGCCGCTGGATTCTCCGCCTGTAAAAGGTGAACTGGGAATTTAAACCAGCGAGCTCCTTCACCACAACACAAAAGGTGAGTAAGGTGTGATTAACAGCTTCGGCTGCCTGGCAGGACTTCCTTGGGAAGCACCTCGCAGCCAGTGCCCTCTGCCCCTCTTCCTATCGCCTCTGCAGGCGTCAGGCCTGCTTCCTAGTCTGACTGTCCTCTGCTCTGTCCTTCAGAAGTGTTGCCTCCACTTATCTGCATGTCTGTTTCCTTCACCGTCTGCACCTCAGAGAAACTGACCCAAAAGGACTGATAGCTCCGTATCTGGCCAGTAAGAACGTGGGGACCGAGGATGCTTGGTACAGACTCCCTAATACTCCATAGCAGTGTCCTGGGAGGGGAAAGCATTGCAAGATAGAGAAACAGTGCTTCAAAGGACAATGGGGAGGGCTGGAGAGCTTAGTCTGTGGTTAAAAGCACGTGTTGCTCTTGTAGAGGACCTGGGTTTGATTCCCAGCACCCACAGGCAGGCTCATGATCGTCTGGAACTCTAGTCAAGGAGGATCCAACACTTTCTTCTGACCTCCATAGGTAACAGCCATGCACATGGTGCACAGGCAGACATGCAAGGCAGGACATTTATACACATTAAAATAATAAAATTAAGAAATTAAGAAAAATAGCAGGGCCCAGTGACACAAGCCTTTAATCCCAGCACTGGGAGCTGGGGGGATGGGCAGGCAGATTGCTGAATTCAAAGCCAGCCTGGTCTACAGGGTGAGTTCCAGGACTGCACAGAGAAATCCTTTCCTAAAATAATAATAATAATAACAACAAGAACAACAATAATAATAATAATGAAAGGGCAGAGGAGTGAGCAGGTCATTCTGAACAGCATCTGCATCCTATGTGGAAACAAGGAAGGCACCCAAAAGCTGAGTGCAGAGCCAAGATCCCTTCTTTAGCTTTTTAAGGAGGCCCTTACCGCCTCCATGAAGAGTGGTCCCCACTGAGCAGCAAACTCAGGACTGAGATCTAGAAGCTGAGTAAGTACTCAGTCAAGACAAGTGTGCTATGCTGAGTCCTGCTTAGAAGCTCTAAGACCTTGACTCATGAGAGGGAAGTGTCTCGGGTGGGAATTCCCCCAATAGATTCAGCTCTGCAGAACTGGAGGTTGGTGTAATGTCCAATATTTTCCCATGCAAGAGGGCTCTGACAAATGGCAGGGGTCTCCTTCAGGAGCATCCCCTCCTTCTTCTCTTGGCTACTAGACTGATGGCCAGGATTACATCCCAGCATGACCTGCCTGGAAGATGTGTTGGGCCTGATAAATAAGACGTGCAGCTTCAAGAATTACCTTATAGCCTAGTGATGTGAAGCATACATGTAATCTCAGTTGAATTTGAGGCTACACCAAGAGTTCCAGGATAGCCCAAGCTACAAACAAGACACCATCTCAAAGCAAAACAAAAAGAATTGGACTTTGTGTTACATGAAGTAGTTGGGCACAAACAGATAAACGCCACGTTTTCACTTATACGTAAGAACAAAAAGTTGGTCTCCTAGAAGAGAAGAGAATAGTTGTCATCAAAGTCAAGGAAGGGTGCAAGGAAAAAGCAGGAGGAGGGGGGTTGGCTAGTGGGTTCAGGGGTGCAGATCCATAGGCGGTATCTGTGGTTGATAACAGTTGACTAGTAGAAGGGATCTCAAACATTCCTATGGTGGTTTAAATGAAAATGTCCCCTGTAAAACGAATCTTAAAAGGTCTTATTAATAAAATCAAACCTGAGCCGGGTATTAGGGTGAATGCTGGAAGATCAGAGAAGCAGAACAAGCCACAGCTTCCTCAACTTGCCAATTCCTCAGCTGGTCCTGTTTTCCCAAACTGGAAGCCTCCTGAGTCCTCATCCAGAATGCATCTCAGCTGAACTGCTGCCCCGGCCAGCGGGGTCTTCAACGGGGACCTAAAGGGAGGGCTGGCGAATGAGAGGGACAAGAGACACAAAGAATGAGAGCAAGACAGGACGTCTGATCAAGCTCCAAAATTTTATTTTCCTCTCAAGGCATATATAGGTAGGCAAAGGGGGTTGCAAGCAGGAAGGAACTTAATTATGGACTGTTTGGTCAGCAGGAAATGTTGCTCTGAGGGTTATCTATCTACCCTTGTCTAGCTGCCTAATTGCTTAACTGTAGCTCATTCACCTGATATCTGAGAAGAGGTTCTGGTATCTGTGGGAAGAGGTTCTGGTGCTATGGAGACTTAAGCAAGGCCTAGATCTAGAAAAAGGGGAGAGAAGCCCAAATATGGCGGCACGTGTGTCAAGGGTCGCTTAGGCTTATGGCTCCCGTCAAACTGCTGTTCGAAAGCCTGAAAGCTTAACCAGCCAAAAGCTTAACTAGCCAAATGCTTAACCAGCCAAATGCTTCTGGTTTCTGGTCCTCACGCCTTATATATCTTTCTGATTTCTACCACCACTCCCTGGGATTAAAGGCGTGAGTCACCATGCTTGGCTGTATCCTTGAACACATGAATTTCTGCCTCTGGAATGCTAGGATTAAAGGCGTGTGCTACCACTGCCTATCCTCTATGTTTAATATTGTGGCTGCTCTGTCTCTGACCCCAGATAAGTTTATTAGCATGCACAATATTTTGGGGAACACAATACCACCACAGTCCCCTCATAGGGTCATATTTTTAAATACTTGGTCCCCATGCTTGGGAAGGATTAGAAGGTGTGGCCTTATTAGGGCAAGTGAATCACAGGGGTGGACTTTGAGGCTTCAAAAGCCTCCCACCATCCCCAGTGCACTCTCTTGGCCTCCTGCTTGTGAATCAAGATGTGAGCTCTCAGTGGCTGTTCCAGAGCCATGCCTGCCTGCTGGCACACGCCCCACCGTGATGGTGATGGACTCCTATCCCTCTAGAACTGTAAGCCCCTAACAAGCCTTTCCTTCTAGAAGCTGCATGGGTCATGGTATTTTATCATAGCATTAGGAGAATTAACAACTCCTAACATAAAGAAATGATAATATCTGAGGTGACAGATATGCCAAGGACCCTGAGTCAACCATTGCACACTGTATATCCATGCATTGAAATGTCACCATGTACACCATAAACATGCACACTTACTATAATTAATTAAAAATAAATAGACATATAAAAAGAATTCCCTAGGAGGTCTAAGGAGTTTGCTTGGTTGATAAAAATGTTTCCCATGCAAGTATGAGAACCTGAATCCAACCCCAGCACCCACAAAGTCCTAGCACAGCGGAGGCAGAGACGAGCGAATTCCTGGGCTCACTGGCCAGCCCACCTTCCCCAGGTGGTGAACTCCAGGCCAGGGAGAGACCCTGTCTCAAAAAACAAGGTAGAAAGCACCTGAGGACATGAAAAACAATGTTCTAGGTTGGCCTCTGCCCCTACACAAGTGTACACATGTACACACACACACACACACACACACACACACACACACACACACCCCTATCTAACATTGGCAGGACCAGGAGAGTACACTTTGGGATTAGATCTTCAGGGTTCTTGATCAAAAAGACAAGAGTATAACACTGGATGAATTCCCCGGCTTGCACGCTTTCTTTGGGGTATAGGAGTCTGTGCCCTGACAAGGATCTCAAGGGACTCCGCAAAGCTTGGAGGAAGCCACAGCCAATGGATAAAGTTGGAAAAAAAAATTTTTAAGACAAGGTTTCAAGGTTAGCCTTGAACTTGAGGCAGTTCTCCTGCCTCAGACTCCCAAGTGCTAAAATCACAGGTGTGAGCCACAGTGCTAAGCTAAGTGGAAATTCTTGAATTTCTGTGCAGGTGATAGAGAAAAAGATAAAAGCCTCTGGGAGATGGATAGGCTGTTGTGGACATATTCTGTAATGCAGAAGATTTCCTAAGGGAGAGGGTGCTAACTTGTTACCTGCGGAGGATCACAAGATATGCTATTTGGATGTCCCAAAGGTTCTGCTCTGACTTCTGCTTGTATGGCACAGCAGAAACATAGCTATGATAATAATAACAACAATAATATTGTTGTTTTTTGAGACAGGGTCTCACTATGTAGCTCTGGCTGTCCTGGAACTTACTATGTAGATGAGGCTGGCCTTGAACTCACAGAGATCTGCCTGCAGGCTTTTAGAGAAGCCAGTGGAAATTGATCCACAGAAACATTTGAAGACAGAAATGGTTAGTAGAACAGGACGTCTCTGGGGGAAACAGGAGAAGCCGCAAGGCTGTTGTCACATCTGTCGTCAGGGGAGGCAAAAGTGGAGAAACAGTAGGCCGAGGGCAGTCACCCCCATAAAAAGTCATGATCCTGTGTCCAGTTCTGGGACCTGAGCCAACTTTCAGATCTGGAACTCACTGAAGAGCTAGCCAGGACCCAAGAAGGAAAGACTGTGACATTGTGACAGCGTACACTGGAATGATTCCTGGTTATTCCCCAGAGGGACCCACTTAGAGCAAAGGGAAACGTAAGATGTTTCAAGAACCATTGGACACAGGGTCTGAGTTGACACTAAGAGTCATGAACCTGGAGCCATCACAAGCTCCCATTAGCGCTGGGGCGAGTGGAGTGGAGGAGGAAGACAATGATTCGAATCTTGACCAAAGTCTGGTCCACTGTGGGTCTGTTGTCACACTTGTGGGCCACTTCCTGATTCCCTCAGGTGGAACTCAACGATTGGAGTAATTTCCTCCGAGGGCCTGTGGGTTAGAGCGATTGTAAGAAGGTTAAAGGGCAAATGAGGTCACTGGAACTTTTCATTTGTCCACAGAGACACACACAAAAAGCAAGAGCTGAGCATGGGGATGCATGCCTGTAATCCCACTCGGGAGGCAGAGGCAGGGGACTCACCAGCTGGAACTCAGCCTGGGTTAGATACCAAGGCCTTGAACAAGAAAAATGAGAAATAAAACAAAATCAAATCATATTTGGAAGGAAAATGAGAGCTGCCATTAAAGATCTACAAGATGGGGCTGGAGAGATGGCTCAGGGGTTAAGAGCCTGCCCTTCCAGAGGTCCTGAGTTCAATTCCCAGCAACCACAGGGTGGTTCCCAACCATCTATAATGAGATCTGGTGCCCTCTTCTGGCATGCAGGCATACATGCATGCAGAACACTGTATACATAATAAATAATCTAAAAAATAAACCTACAAGATGTTCTTTTCATACCAGCACTCGGGAGGCAGAGGCAGGCGGATCTTTGTGAGTTCAAGGCCAGCCTGGTCTACAGAGCGAGATCCAGGACAGGCACCAAAACTACACAGAGAAACCCTGTCTTGAAACAAAAAAAAAAAAAAAAAAAAAAAAAAAAAAAAAAAAAAAAAGATGTTCTCCTCTAAGATTTTGTTTGTTTTGAGACAGTGTTTCTCTGTATAGCCCTGGCTGTCCTAGAACTCGTTCTGTAGACCAGGCTGGCCTCCAACTCACAGAGATCGGACTGCCTCTGCCTCTGGAGGGCTGGGACTAAGGGCATGTGCCACCACTGCCTAGAATACACAAGTTTCTTATCACTTGTGAAATCATGCAATTAGTCACACTTACATATTTGTGTTGGTTAGTTTGTTTTCTAACTTTTAAAAATTATTTATTTGTATTTTATGTACGATGGTGTTCTGCCTGCATGTATGTCTGTCTGAGGGTATCAGATCCCCAGAAACAGGAATTATAGATAGTGGTGAGCTGCCATATGGGTGCTGGGACTTGAACCTGGGTCCTGTGGAAGAGCAGCTAGCACTACCAACCATTGAGCCATCTCTCCAGCCCCAGGTTGGTTAGTTTTAATCATC
This sequence comes from Peromyscus californicus insignis, assembly GCF_007827085.1. Lineage (NCBI taxonomy): Eukaryota > Metazoa > Chordata > Mammalia > Rodentia > Cricetidae > Peromyscus > Peromyscus californicus. The sequence goes on along the minus strand of NW_026294436.1, from coordinate 65,255,046 downwards.
AATTTAACACAACCTAGAATCTCCTTGAAGAGGTATCTATAAAAGTATTATCTAGATCAAGTTGCCCTGTGGGCATGTCAGGATATTTTATCACAGCAACAGAGGTAAAATTAGAACATTATTCTGTGGTGCACACCTTCAATCCCAGCACTCGGGAGGCAGAGGTAGGCAGATCTCTGAGTTTGAGATCTGGGCTCCAGAGCAAGTTCCAGGATAGTCAAGACTACGCAGAGAAATGTTGCCTTGAAAAAAAAAATGTGTGGGGTTCCACAGTGTCCAGATGGGAACAAGAGGGAAAAACGGAGCTTCATAGTTGAAATAAAACAGGAAAAGCCCACACTGCAGCCAGACCAGGGCATGACTTGGGAGGGGCAGACCAGATTTTAGCCCTTGGCTGGACATTATTTTGCAATGCACAAACTCATTAAGTGGACACAGAAGCTGGAAGAATTTAAAAATAGACAGAATTGTGCCTGTCAGGATGTCATACACTGAACAAAGGACAAAAGAATGACAAAGAAATGCACAACTATTTTTGGATGTTTAAAACCCGTTGTAGGGGTAACACTCCCAGACAAGTTATATCACTAGATTACTGTCCTGGTTGGTTTTGGTCACCTTGACACAACCAAGACATCTGGGAAGAGGGAACATTAACTGAGAAAACGCCTGTCGGATTGGCCTATAGGCAAGCCTGTAGGGCCTTTCGTTGGTTAACGACTGATGCAAGGACCCAGCCTCCTGTAGGTAGTGCCACCCATGGGCAGGTGGTCCTGCATGGCATACATGCATAAACCAGGCTGCGGAAGCCCATGGGAGCCAGCCAGCAAGCAGAGTTCCTCCATGGCTCCGCTTCAGTTCCCGAATTACTTCCTTCAGCGGACTGTGACTGGGATATGTAAGGCAAATAAACCCTTTCCTCCCCAAGTTGCTTTTGGTCATGGAGTTTTATCACAGAAATAGAAACCTAACTGTGAAAACTACATTTTTATATCACTTTTCAGAAAACAAAAAACAAATAGTTTTATTTTGGTAGTTATGTTCGAACCAAATGAGCAAATTACATACACACACTCCTATATTGGCATTCAGCATAGTGATAATCTATAAGGTTGTTTCTAAACATATATTTTAAGAAATTATACAATTTGTTTTGGCCAGTGAGATGACTTGGTGGGTAAAAGCTCCTGCTGCCCATCAAGCCTGATGATCTGCTTGATCCCAGAGACCCACCTAATAGAGGACAATTTCTACGTGCTGTGGCACATGAGTGTACACACACATACACACAAATACAATTCAAGAAAACTGTAAATATACACTTCTTCATAGTAGTTAAAGAACTTTCTTTACCCTCTTCTCACAGTGCGGCTAGCACACACATCCTCAGCAAACAAGAGCAGCGATGCTCTCTAGTCAATGGGCACCCACACGGGTCTCCTATGGGACAGACTTAACAGCCATTCCGTGTTTCGTTCATTCCGCTTCACGAAGTTCTGCTAAAGATGACGGTTCCACACTCTGTGGCCCTCCTTTTGCATTTATTTATTTTGATTTCTGGCAAGTAGTTATGACCTACAAGGGCTAGCTTTAGAAGGAATACAGCTGGGCCTGTTTCCAGAAACAATGAAAGGATGCTGGACTTTAGCAGGGACGGAAGAGCCTTTCAAGGAACTGGTCCACAAGGATGGGTGGAACTCCTCTACCTCCATGAAGGAAATCTTAAACATTTCTTTAGCCTCAGTGTGTTGGCTTTCTGTTACTATAACAAAATACCTGACAAAGTCTACTTAGAAAGTAAAGAGATCATCACTGGGCTCATAGTTCAGAGGTTCAAATCCAAGATCAGATGGTTCTGTTAGTTTGGGTTCCTACTGAGGGCGGCAATGGCATAATGGGAAAGTATCAGAGCACACTGTTCACAACTCAAACCAGAGCAGAAAGACCAGGGTCCCAGATCCTCTCTGGGCGTGTCCCTCGGTGGTCTAAGAGCCTTTCAGGAGGTCCCACTACCAGAACTTCTTCTCTTCTGCTTCTCCTCCTTTTCTTCATCCTTTCTAAAAATATAACTTATTTATTTTATGTGCATTGGTGTTTTGCCTGTATGTATGTCTGTGTGAGGGTGTCAGATCCCCCGGAACTGGAGTTACAGGCAGTTGTGAGCTGCCATGTGATTGCTGGGAATTGAACCCAGGTCCTCTGGAAGAGCAGCCAGTGCTCTTAACCACTGAGCCATCTCTCTGTCCCCAGAGACTCCCAAACTTTTTTTTTTTTTAAATTATGTGTTTGAAACCAGGTATGGTTTAATCTCAGCACTAGGGAGAGAGAAGTAGGCAGATCTCTGAGTTTGAGGCCACCCTGGTCTACAGAGTGAGTTCAGGACAGCCAGGGCTACACAGAGAAACCCTGTCTTGGGAAAAAAAAAATCTTTTATGTGTTTGAGTTTATTGTCTGCATGTATGTCTGTGCAGTAGAATTGGGCTTTGGATCCCCCTAAAGGGCCCAGTACCTCCCAATAACACCACTAGGTAGAACTGTTTTCAAGCACGTTCGTGGCCTCTGAGAATTTGGGGAGAGAGGGTGAGCGGGAGCAACAGTGGGTAAGCTGGGGCCTGACCGAGCTGATTGTCAGATGCTCTGAATAGCAGGAACAGTGACGTTTTCCTTAGTACTTGTGGAAACAGATGCGTGGGGGTGGGGGTGGGGGCAAAGGAAAGTACACTGGGGCCAGGGATCTAACTCAGTGAGCAGGGCTCCTGCCTAGCATGCATGAGTCCCTAGGTTCAGTCCCTAGCAATGAAAACCAGGGTGTGGTGGAGCGCACCTGTAAACCCCAAACTTGGGAGGTGGAGCCAGAGGATCGGGGGTTGAAGGTCATTTTCAGCTACACAACACGTTTGCAGCTGGCCTGGACCACACAAGACCTTGCCAAGAGCCAAAGAGAAAGAAAGAAAAAAGAGGAGAAGCTGGGTTTTGTTTGTCAGTGACACTGGGCCCAAGTTTTTTTTGTTTTTGTTTTTGTTTTTTTTTTGTTTTTTTCCTGAGACAGGATTTCTCTATGTAGCCCTGGCTGTCCTGGAACTCACTCTGTAGACCAGGCTGGCCTCAAATTCTCAGAGGTTCACCTGCCTCTGCCTCCCGAGTGCTGGGATTAAAGGTGTGCGCCACCACCACCCGGCTTGATGGCCTTTTCTGACCTTCACTTGACATGGGGCGCACATACACATACACACACACACACACACACACACACACACATACACACACACAGGCAGACATTCATACACATAAATAAATCTAAATAAAATAAAACAAAAGAGAGGGTCCAGGCAGTGTATAATGGTACATCCTTTAATTCCAGCAGAGGCAGGTGGATCTCTGTGAGTTTGAGGCCAGCCTGATCCAGGACAGCCACAACTACATAGTGAGATCCTGTCTCAAAACAAAACAAAAACAAGGCTGGAGAGATGGCTCAATGGTTAAGAGCACTGACTACTCTTCCAGAGGACTTGGGTTCAATTCCCAGCAGCCACATGGCAGCTCACAACTGTCTGTAACTCCAGTTTCAGGGGACTGGACATAATGGCAAAACACCAATGCATATTAAAAATAAATAAAAATAAAATAAAAAAAGAGAAACTAGGAGCTGAAAGACCTGACTCAATGCTTAAGAGTACTACTGCTCTTGCAGAAGATCTGGGTTCAGTTCCCAGCACCTACATGGAGGTGCTGCAAACACCTGCAACTCCAGTTCCAGAGGATCTGACGCTCTCTTCTGGTCTTCTTGTACTCCTGCATGCATGTGATACCCATGCAGAAACATATGCAAAACAAAGTAGGTTGTGGTGACCCACACCTTTAATCCTAGCCCTCAGAAGGCAGAGGCAGGAGGATCTCTGTGAGTTAGAGGACAGCCTGGTCTACATAGTCCACAGAGCCAGTTCCAGGACACCAGTGTTGTTACATAGAAACCCTGTCTCAAAAAACCAAACCAAATCAAAACTTAAAAAAATAAAGAAGGGTGAAGGATTTAGTTCAGAGATATAAAGCTTGCCTAGTGAGAACAAGGCCTGGGTGTGGTGCACAGCTCCAGGAAAACAAACAGTGAGAGGTCAGGCATGGTGGTCTATGACTTCAATCACAGCATTCAGGAGGCAGAATCAGAAGAACTGTGATTGGCGGCCAGCCTGAGCTACAGAGACAAGGAAACGCAGGGAAGGCTTCCTCATGTGAAATGGCTTCCAACCCAGGGCTCTGCCAGGTCAAATGGAAGGGGTAAAGAATGCCTTTGCTTATCTGACTTCCCAATGTTCCAAGGACCCAGCTGAGCCTGTGAGGAAAAACACCAATGGAGCCAAGGACTTCTAAAGGCAGGACCCAGGGGCTTGCCATATTCCAGCAAGGTTTCCTCTCCAGTTCACCAGCCCTTTCATCACCTTAGGAAGCAGAAGGGGCTGGCAAGTGACCTCTAGGCTGGGTCAATGCTGTTCTCCAAGGTATGAATTTACTGGGTGGTCTACCAGTCGGTCTTTCCTAAGGACCTCCCTCCTGACAATGTCTCAGAACGGGTGATGCCCGTGCCTGTGGCGGGAAGGCGCTGTGGAGAATTGTGAGCCCCCTCTCCACCCCAATCCTGAAATGCAGCGCAGGCACTGTAAGTGTTACAGCTCTGAGAGGAAAGGTATCCTGGCATTAGAGAGCCAAGGAATACCACATACCACAGTCACACTGCAGAACAGAGAGATTTATTTGGGCAAGATAAGAGGGTGGCTACCCCTGCTTGGGTGAGAAGCAGCACGGAACTAAGCCCATGACAGGCTTATGTAGAGTTTCTTGTGGGGAGGAGTTTTCCAAGGTGAAGATTGGTGAGATTTCAAGCCAAGCACAGGGATTGGTGGTATTTCGAGCTCAGGGATTGGTGGGTTTCCGGTAGGTTTTCAAACCCGGAAGTGGGTTCAGACCTTTTACCCTACTGGCATCATGCAGTTTTCTTCTGGAAAAAGGCCAGGGCTAGGATGGCAGGGCCATGCGCCAGGCCAGGGTAGGTGAACAGGGTTTAACAGCCTCCAGGGAAGATTTGGGCCGTAAGGGAACCATCTCAGGGCTCATATAAGATGAAAGATTTGTATTACGCGTAGGTAGTGCTAAGGGCACTCTCCTGGACGCTCCCCTGCTCAGGCTGAGTCCTCTGTGTCCTGCAGAGGCTTCTGAGCCTGGCCCCCCTTCTCCGCTGCCTCTGGAAGACGGAGGAATAGGTCCAGCTCCCCCGACCCCCTTTCTCTCTTTCTTTCTGCTGTGAAAAGCAAATCACTAGGTTTTCCTGCTAATTGTCACAGAGAGCAGGCAGCAAAGTCGGAGCAAACACGGCAAGCTCGTGCATTCCAGAAGCCACAGCAGCCTCTTCTTCACCCCGTCACGATTCCTCCACCCTTATCGCTAATCAGCCACAGGACTCACCGTTCCCGGCCCTAGCAGTCCACCTCTGGCCAACTGGACTTCGCCCTATAAAACACAGCTTCCCAGTCGGGAATGATACTGTCTTCTGCAAGTGATTCAGGCAGGAGAGTGAGTATCCCTTTATCCAGATCAGGAGCAAGGCACACACAATGTCCTTAGAAACTGAGGCCAACAGGATTCTCGCAGGCAAAGAGTTCTACGTCTCTGGGTAGAGCCTCTGAACTTCCTGGGGATGATTGGGGCCCACCAGGCTTGCCCACCTCAGCCCAGACCTGACTGAGGAGCCTTTCCCCAACACATACCTATTCCTGGGCGTAACCAGGCAAGACTAAGGAAGCAATGAAGGAACCCAAGACCAATGCTTTTCTGTAGTGCCAGCACAGGGAGTGTGACAGGAAACTTCTCTCAGTTGTACTACAGAGATTTATTGTTTCATCACCCACTTATTTGGGCTTATTGTAGAAAAATACGAAAACCCAAAGAATGAGAATTACTCAGAAGATGGGGGTGGGGTGGGGGGAGGGGAGCTCAGAGAGGGAGCATGTGCCCTTCAAGTCCAAGGCTGTGGCTCCCATCCCAGCAACTAAACAATAATGTTCTTGGCCAGGCATAGTGGTGGTGCACGCCTTTAATCCCAGCACTCGGGAGGCAGAGGCAAGTCGATTTCTGTGAGCTCGAGGCCAGCCTGGGCTACATAGGTAGTTCCAGGATAGCCAGGGCTACATGGTAAGACCGTGTCTCAAAAACAAACAAAAAGAATAATCCCTGTTCAGTTAACCTAGAGATGAGATTGCAGCCATACATTTTCGGGCCTCCTTTTTGTGCATTTGTATTTAATTTTTTCCTCACAGATTTTTATTGTGCTATATAATACAGATTTTTTTCCATTATGTAGCCTAGATTGGTTTTGAATAGATCATCTTTCTACCTCAGCCTCCCCAATGCTGGAATTATGGATGAGGTGGCTTTTTTGTTTTTGTTTTGTTTTGTTTTTTTTGTACTGGGATTAAAAACCAGGGTGTCACACGTACTAGAAAAGCACTTGGCACTGAGCCACATCCCCAATACCAATATAGACTCTTTTTTAAAACAAAACAAAACAAAACAAAGATTTGCTTTCTTTTTAACTCTGTATATATGTGGCACAGGGGTGGAGTGTCTGTGCACCTGTGAGTACAGATGGAGTCTAGAAGATGGTGTCACACCTCCTGGAGCTGGAGTTCTAGGCAGTTTGGAGATGCCCAGTGTGGGTGCTAGAAACCAAACTCAGGTCCTTTGGAAAAAAAACAGTACATGCTCTTAACTACTGATCAATCTTTCCAGCCCAAGAATTTAAAAAATTTCTATCTAGCTACCTAGTCACTGTGTGTGTGTGTGTGTGTGTGTGTGTGTGTGTGTGTGTGTGTGTGTGTGTGTGATAGGCATGTAGAGATTTGAGAACAACTCTCTGGAGCTCATTCTCTCTCTACCATGTGGGTCCTGGGGATTGAACTCATCTTGCCAGACTTGTGGACAAGCACCTGAGCCATCTTGCTGGTTCCAGATTTATCTATCTATCTATCTATCTATCTATCTATCTATCTACCTACCTACCTACCTACCTATTTAGTTATTTGTTTTTCAGACAGGCTGCCCCGGACCTCATAGCAATCCCCTTGCCTCAGCCTTCTATGTGCTAAGGTTATACATGTGTATCATCCTACCTAGCTCCAGGTGTTTTTTTTTTTATGATTTACTTTGATTAGTTTTAAGTGTGTGTAGATATGTGCACATGAGTGCAGGTACCCTCAGAGACCAGAGGAGTGAGATCCCCCAGGAGCTGGAGTTACAGGCAGTTGTGAGCTGCCTGATGTGGATGCTGGAAACTGAACTCAAATGCATCCTTTGAGGAACAGTACATACTTTTAACCACCAAGCCTCTTCCTCAGCGCCAGACTTTCTTAGAATATGCTCTATTGAACTGATTCTAAACCTTCAATTTTAATCAGGTCAGTTTATGTAACAGTGTTTGTTAACTGTTAAGTGCAGTGTTTGAAAGGGTAGGGCAACCTGAGCCAAAAGGTTACTTCGAGGCCAGCCTGTGCACTTAGTGAGAGTCTGTCTTGGAATGAATGTGAAACAGCAGCAACCAAGTGACCTGGGAGTTGGGGCAGGAGAATGGCCCCTTAGTGGCTGTCCTTCGTGGGCTGTCCTTCATGGGCTGGCCTTCGTGGGCTGTCCTCAGCACCTACATGGTGGCTCGCAACTGTCAATAACTCCAATTCCAAGGCATCTGATGCCCTCTTCTGGCCTCCTTGGGCACTGCATGCATGGGGAATATATACACACATAAGCAAATCACTCTCATACATATGAAATAAAAATAAATCTTTAAAAGGGGTTGGGTGTGTAGCTCAGCAGTAAAATACTCATGTGTGAGACTCTAGATTCAATTCCCAGTGCTTCAAAATAAATAAATATAAAAGCTTAAAGGTTAAACCAGTTTGAGGCAGCTCAGGGGAGAGCTTGTCAGGCTAGCCAGGACAGCAGCACAAGCTGAATGTTTGGGGGAGGGGCAGAGGACATCTTAGTGCCGCTGGTCGGACTTTCCAAGGCACAAACCCTTGCCATTGTGGTAGAATAAGTTAGTAACTCGTCTAAGTACTTCACGTCTATTAAATAAGAAAAAACCCGCCAAGATAAACTCTATCTCTTAAGTATTCAGAACTGCTTACGAATCAGGTACCATTTGTTGTTCCCATTTTACAGATGGAGACTATGAAACACAGAGAGGTCCAGCAAGATGTCCAAGGCTTCACAATTGGAAAAGCCATTATGCATGTCCCTGCAGTCTGGTTCCTGTTCACTTTCCCAGCCATACAGGATCCCTGAACTTCAAACTACAAGGGAGAATATTAAACAGGGTTTTGTTGTTATTGTAACAAAATACCTGAGACAGTCAACTGAAAAAGAAATGTTTGAGCTGGGCATGGTGGCACATGCCTTCAATCCCAGCACTTGAGAGGCAGAGGCAGGTGGATCTCTGATTTCGAGGCCAGCCTGATCTACAGAGTGAGTTCCAGGACAGCCAGGGCTGATACAGAGAAGCCCTGTCTCAGAAAAAAAAGAAAATGAAGAAGAAAAAGGAGGAGGTGGGGGAGGAGGGCAGAGGAGGAAGAGGAGAGAGAGGAAGAAGAAGAGGAGGAGGAGGAAGAGGAGAGGGAGGAAGAAGAGGAGGAGGAAGAGGAGAGGGAGGAAGAAGAGGAGGAGGAGGGGGAGGAGAGGGAGGAAGAAGAGGAGGAGGAAGAGGGGGAGGGGGAGGAGGAGAGGGAGGAAGAGGAAGAGAGTTTGACTTGACTCACTGTTAGGCTTCCTGCCAGGCACTACTGTGGCGACATCTTTCTTTTCTTTTCTTTTCTTTCTCTTTCTTTCTTTCTTTCTTTCCTTCCTTCCTTCTTTCTCTCTTTCCTTCTTTCTTTCTTTCTTTCTTTCTTTCTTTCTTTCTTTCTTTCTTTCTCTCTCTCTTTCTCTCTTTCCTTCTTTCTCTCTTTCCTTCTTTCTCTCTTTCCTTCTTTCTTTCTTTCTTTCCTTCTTTCTTTCTTTCTTTCTTTCCTTCTTTCTTTCTTTCTTTCCTTCTTTCTTTCTTTCTTTCCTTCTTTCTTTCTTTCTTTCCTTCTTTCTTTCTTTCTTTCCTTCTTTCTTTCTTTCTTTCTTTCTTTCTTTCTTTCTCTTTCTTTCTTTCTTTCTCTTTCTTTCTTTCTTTCTTTCTTTCTTTCCTTTCTTTCTTTCCTTTCTTTCTTTCTTTCTTTCTTTCTCTTTCTTTCTTTCTCTTCTTTCTTTCTTTCTCTCTTTCTTTCTTTCCTTCTTTCTTTCTTTCTCTTTCTTTCCTTTCTTTCTTTCCTTTCTTTCTTTCTTTCCTTTCTTTCTTTCTTTCCTTTCTTTCTTTCTTTCTCTTTCTTTCTTTCTCTTTCTTTCTTTCTTTCTTCTTTCTCTCTTTCCTTCTTTCTTTCTTTCTTTCTCTCTTTCTTTCTTTCTCTCTCTCTTTATTACTTTCTTTCTTTCTTTATCCTCACAGCTGCTGTAAAAGTAACGACAGGCAAGGTCCTAGTTTGCTTTCTGTTGCTTTGACAAAACGTTGACCAAAATCAGCTGGAGGAAGAAAGGGTTTACTTCATCTTGAAGGAAGCCAAGGCAGGAACTCGCAGAGCCTGGAGGCAGGAACTGGAGCAGAACCAGAGAACAATGCTGCCTATTGGCTTGCTCTCCATGGCTCACCCGGCCTGCTTCTTTACACCACCCACAGTGGCCTGGGCCCTCCTCCATCAATCGTTAACCAGGAAAATGCTCCACAGACCCCCACAGGCCAATCTAAAGGAAGCATTTTTGTCAACTGGGGTTCCCTCTTCCCAGATACCTCAGGCTTTCAGCCCTGACAGAGAAGCTGTGCTTGGGGGATGTAGCAGACACTGGTTCACTTCATGGCAGCCAGGAAGGAGAGTGTGAGGGCCTTAGTTACTTTCCTGCTGCTGTGAAGAAACACCATAACCGAGGTGGTGTCTCTTCACATAACTTAGAGAAGAGAGCACTGACTGGGGGCTTGGCTTACCGTTTCAGGGGGTTAGTGATCGTGGTGGCGGCCGTGGCAGCAGGCAGGTATGGGACTGAAGCAGTAGCCGAGAGCTCACATCTGATTCACAAGCATGAGGCAGAGAAGGAGCAAGATAACTGGAAATGGGGGATTTTTAAACCTGAGAGCCCACTGTACCAGGTTTTTTCTTTTAGGCCACCAACCAGCTCCCAAATCATGACACGGAGACTTATTAGTTTTGAATGCTCGGCCTAGCTTAGGCACATTTCTGGCTAGCTCTTTTAACTTAAATTAACCTGTTTCTCTTTGTGTACCTCTTGCCTTGGGCTTTTTACCTTTTCTTACTTTCTTGCTGTCTCTGTGTCTGGTTGGCTGACGGCTGCCTGGCTTCAGGCCCCGGGCATCTCCCTCACTCTCTCCTCCTCCTCCTCCTCCTTTCTTCTCCCGACCCTGGCTTTCTCCTCCTCTTTATTCTCTCTGCCTGCCGGCCCTGCCCATCCTTTCTCTGCCCAGCTATTGGCCATTCAGTTCTTTATTAGACCAATCAGGTGCCTTAGGCAGGCAACGTGTGAAACAGATGCAACACACCTTTACATAATTAAACAAATGCAGCAGAAACAAATCTAACAGATCTTTGCCTCGTTAAAATAATATTTCACAACAGCCCACCACTACCAATGACACACCTCTTCCAACAAGGCCATACCTCTGAAATCTTCCCAAACAGTTCTACCAACTGAGGACCAATCATTCAAACATATGAGCCTATGGGGGTTATTCTCATTCAAACTAACACACAGAGAGAGAGAGAGAGAGAGAGAGAGAGAGAGAGAGAGAGAGAGAGAGAGAGAGGAGAGAGAGAGAGAGAGAGAGAGAGAGAGAGAGAGAGAGAGAGAGGGCATGAGAGCGCACAAGGCATGTCAAGGACCCATGATCTGCTTTCAAGGGTGCCTGCAGTGACATACTTCCTTTCAGTAGGTCCAAGTTCCTTAAGGCTCCACCCCCACCCCCCATGGCACCACCAATGGGACTAGACCTCACATCTTTGGCATATGGGCCTTTGGGGACCACTCTGGACCCAAATTACAGCAAGGAGTAAGGCGAGTCACTGCAATCTTCTTAGTTTGTGCCAGCCCTGAGCTTGCTTGGCAGAGGCATCTGGGGCTGTCCTACTTGCCTGGATTCACAGAGCAGAATCAAGTGTTTGCTTCAGGCTTGTCTGTGAGTACTCCATTGCTTTTCTCTAGACAGTCGCCTATCTGCAGAGGCTGTGTCTGATCTCAGACAGTCATCAAATATTCCATCCATCACTGTCCCTTTCCTAGAGAGGCCCTGGAGCCAGTGAGTAGGGGTGGAAGGTGAGCTTGTCAAGTGAGCCCTCCTATACACAGGGTCCCCAAAGGGCCAGCAGCACATCCATCTTCCTACCCAGCAAAAATGGGACAGGATTTCAGATGGAGAGCATGATGTGGGTCCTCAGGCTGCACGTGCTGTGACGGGCTCTTGATTGGTTATCAGACCACCCTGCGACCAACTTGTAGATACGTTGGGAATCCAAAGACAAGAAACAGGAAAGGCCAGATTCTGTGGGAAGCAGAAAGGCAAGTGCTGGGGTCCGTGGGATAGCTCAGCAGGTGAAGTGCTTGCTGCCTGTCCTGACCTGAGTCTGATCCTCCACTCACACGGTGGAAGGAGAGACTGGACTCCAGCAAGTTACCTCTGACCTCCACTTGTGCGCCATGGCATGTGTGCCCATCACATACACACACAAACAAATGTAATTTTGAAAAAGTAAACAAACTAAAAGGCAGGCGATAAAATATCTGTCCTGTTCTTCCTGGAAGGGAGTAGGGCATGTAGAGTCTTCTCTTGGCTTCCCTGGAAACCTGCTGGGTTCCTTTCTTGTAACGACTGACTTCTGTTAACTCACTTTACAGAATCCAACTCAGTCTCCAGGACATTGTAGCTCTGGCTTTTTATCACTGAGAGGCAAGTTTTCTTTCTTTCTTTCTTTCTTTCTTTCTTTCTTTCTTTCTTTCTTTCTTTCTTTCTTTCTTTCTTTTTTCTTTTTCTTTTCTTTCTTTCTTTCTTTCTTTCTTTCTTTCTTTCTTTCTTTCTTTCTTTCTTTCTTTTCTTTCTCTTCCTTCTTTCCTTCCTTCCTTCCTGCTTTGATTGGCATTTAAAATTAACTTCATTCGGAGCTGGGGTGTAGCTCAGGGGTAGAGCACCTTCCTAGCATGTGAAGAGCCTTGCTCAGCTACTATCTCCAGACCACTTTACTGAGGCCAAGATGTAGCTTGGTAGAAAGTGTTCAGCATGTGTGAGGTCTTGGATTGTATCCCTACCCCAACTCCCAATTAACTTAATCAAAGTATAATTTGTTCAATAAGCTGCATCTATCTAAAACATTTAATTCAATTCATTTGATACCAGAATCGAGGTTCACATTTCTATCACCCCAAAAGATCCCTTGGAGGTGAAATTGTTTTTCCTTTGTGCAAAGTATTGGCATATTGGTTACTGGCCTTGGGTTAGGTGGAGGGGCTTGTCATTTGGTCCATGACCTCAGCAGGGTTTGTGTGGGGTCATGCAATGATAGCTACCTCTAGAGTCTAGACAGTCATCTGTTAGCTGTATAACCTTTGGCAAGTCATTCATGTCACTGTGCCTCAGTTTCCCATAGGCTGACTATGGATCATAATATCTTTCTTGAGGTTAGTGTGAAAATAAAATGAATGGGACACAAGATGTTAAATTTGAAGTTTTGGTGGCAACTTCAAAATATAATAGACAGAAACAGGAAATAGTCCATGATGTTTGGAGCTGCTGTCCAAGAGGGGGACTTTAAAAGGGGTAGAAGGAGGAGGCATTTCACAGGGAGGCTAGACCCGGAGCCCATCCTGCCCTTCTTGTAGAGTATGACTGTAACGCATCAGCTGGTGATCCAGGGGCTGAAGCAAAGGCATGGTAGTCAACATGTTTTGTAAGGAGAAGTTAGAGCAGAGCCGCGCTGGTGTTGGGAACTCCCAGAGATGGCCAGGACAAGAGACATGTGCTAGCCAGCCTTCCATTACCAAGATATCTGAAATGGAGTATAATCAGGAAATTTCAAGGCTGGAGAGATGGCTCAGCAGTTAAGGGCACTTATGGCTCTTCCAGAGGACCTGGGTTCAATTCCCAGAAGCCACATCAGACAGCTCATAACTGCCTTTAACTTCAGCTCCAGTGGATCCAGTGCCCTCTTCTAGATTCTGCAGGCACCCACGTAAACGTATGCATATGCCCCCACACAGACACAGACACAAAAATAAAATAAATGCTAAAAAAAAAGAGAGAAAGGTTTATTTTGGCTGTTGGTTTCAGTCCATTGGCCTCATTGTTCTTGGGACCATGATAAAACTGGGTATTACCGTGGGAGAATGTGGCCATGGAGCTGCTCACCTCATGGTGGCAAAATGGAGAGAAAGCTGGGGTTTGTCGGGGAATAGAAGCAAAAGGCCCAATAGCCTTTCTAGGACATGTCTCCAGTGGTTTAAATTCTCTTATCTAGGCTTGTCTTGGCCTGTGTTCTAGTGCTGTGAAGAGACACCATGACCATGGCAACTCTTATAAAGGAAAGCATTTCATTAGGGCTTGCTTACAGTTTAGAGGTTTAGTCCATTGTCATCATAGCAGGGAAAATGTCAACATGCAGGCAGCCATGGTGCTGGAGGAGGAGCTGAGAGTTTTACAGCCAGGTCCACAGGCAGCAGGAAGAGAAGGAGTCTGGGCTTGGCTTGTTTGTTCTTTTATTTATTTATTAAGGTTTGTGAGACAAGGTTTCTCTGTGTAGCTATGGCTGTCCTGGAACTTGCTCTGTAGACCAGGCTGGCCTCAAACCCAGAGATCCACTTATCTCTGCCTCTCAAGTGCTGGGATTAAACATGTGTGTCACCACTGCCTGACAGAGACTCTGGGCTTGGAATAGAGTTTTTGAAACCTCAAAGCCCACCCCTAGTGGCATCCTTCCTCCCAACAAAGCCACACCCCCTAATCCTTTCAAATAGTGCCACTCCCTGGTAACCAAGTATTTAAATCTAATGAGCCTATGGGGGTCATTCTTATTCAAAGTGCCACAAGGCTTTACCTTACCCTTAAAGGGTATGTCATCTCAAAGTGCACAGTAGTGAGTGTGCCCCCTCTGGGCACACTCACGAGAACCACAGCACTCCTATGGACCTCTGTGAGCTGTGAGCAAGCCACAGGAGAGTAGAGAGGGGTCGAGTGAGGGCCCAGCACAGGGCTCCAAGCTCTGGCTGCAGGTGGAATTTGTTCTCACTCAGGGATTGACTGTCTTCTGTTCTCTGGGCCCCACAGCTTCTGAGACCTGCTCACTCCATACTCACTCCAGGAAGAACTGCTTCCAGCTGGCCTCCCAGGGCCTCCTTGGGCCTCAAACTGTAACACACTCCAGCAACCTTCCAACTGGGATCACTGAGAGACCTGGACCTTTTCATCTTCCCGTTGGGGCTTGCGGTCCCTCTGTGGCCTGACCTAGCCGTTATCCCCACACAGAGTCCTCTGTGTTTGTTCACCCTTTGCTGTCCACACACCTCATTCTCCTGTTTTTCCTTAATCCTTTACAAATATTTGCTATTTTATGGATATGAGTGTTTTGCCTGCATGTATGTCTATGAACCACATGCGTGTCTGGTACCTGCTGACGACAGAAGGGAACTGGGTCTTGTGGAACTAGAGTTACAGATGGTTGTTGTACTGGCTGGTTTTGTGTGTCAACTTGACACAATCTAGAGTCATCAGAGGAATGAGCCTCACCTGAGGAAATGCCGCCATGAGATGCAGCTCTAAGGCATTTTCTCATTTAGTCATCACTGTGGGAGGGCCCAGCCCATTGTGAGTGGTACCATTCTATAAGAAAGCAGGCTGAGCCGGGCGGTGGTGGCACGTGCCTTTAATCCCAGCACTCGGGAGGCAGAGGCAGGCGGATCTCTGTGAGTTTGAGGCCAGCCTGGTCTAGAGAGTTCCAGGACAAGCACACACACACAAAAAAAAAAAAAGAAAAAAGAAAAAAAAAAAGAAAAAGCAGGTTGAGCAAGCCATGAACCAGTAAGCAAGCCAGTCAGCAGCTCTCCTACATGGCCTCTGCATCAGCTCCTGCCTCCAGGATCCTGCCCTGTTTTGAGTTCCTGTCCTGACTCCTTCAGTGGCGAACAGAAATGCTGAAGTGTAAGCCTAATAAACCCTTCCCTCCCCAACTTGCTCTTTGTGGTCATGGTGTTTCATCGAAGCAATAGAAAACCTAACTAAGACAGTTGAGAACTGACAAGTCAGTGCTGGGAATCAAACCCAGGTCTTCTGGAGAGCAGCCAGTGCTCCTAACCATTGAGCCTGCTCTCCAGCCTTAGTGCTATGGTGTGAGCATGGATCATGTCTCCAAAGGCTCACAGATAAAAGACCCACCACTCACCAGCTGGTGATGCTGGGAATGAACTTGTAGATTCTTTTTTTGGTTGTTTTTTTTGTTGTTGTTGTTTTTTGTTTTCCGAAACAGGTTTTCTCTGTGTAGCTTTGGAGCCTGTCCTGGAACTCACTCTGTAGCACAGGCTGGCCTCGAACTCACAGAGATCCGCCTGGCTCTGCCTCCCGAGTGCTGGGATTAAAGGCGTGCGCCACCACTGCCCAGCTAGCTTGCGGATCCTTAAGGGGTGGGTTCCACCAGGCGTGGTGGCACAGTGGGAGTTCCTTAGGTCATGGCAAGATGTCCCCTTCGTGGAGCTGTGGGCCTCTTCTCTTGCTCTTCCCATTGTCGTTTTCTTGCTTTCTGGGGCCCATGTAGTAAGCAGTGTGCCACATGCTGTGACCGTGATGGCCCTCACCAGAGGCTCAGAAAAACAGGCCACTCAATTTGGGGCTGAGACTCTTAAAACTGTGAGGCAAAATATTTTGGTTTTATGCCACAGGAATTTGTCACAGTGATGGAAAGCTGAATACTGATGGGAAGAGAGGCCGAGAAATAAAGAAGGAAACTGTCTCTTTTCCAAGAGTGGGGAAGGGTAGGACCCTGGGTAAGCCAGTGACTCTGGCATCTAGCCTGTGAAGGGAGAGGTGGCAATGCCAAATCAGAGTGCTGAAGATGTAGCTGTGAGTGGTTGCCAAACACGCACGAGGCCATGGGTGTGATTCCCAGCATGGCACAAATGGGCCTGAAATCCCAGCACTTGGGAGGTACAGGCAGGAGGAGCAAGAGCCTTGGGTCATCATTAGCGGCACAATGAGTTTGGGGTCATCCTGGGATACATTAGACTCGAGGTTCTCAACCTGTGGGTCACAACCTCCTACAAGGGTCACATATCAGCTATCCTGCACATCAGACATTGGCATCACAATTCATAACAATAGCAAAATTACAGTTCTGAAGTAGCAATGAAATAATTTTATGGTGTGGGGATCACCACAACATGAACTGTATTAAACAGTAGCAGCATTAGGAAGGTTGAGAACCACTGTATTAGACCCTTTCTCAAACCAACCAACCAACCAACCAACCATCCAACCAACCAACCAACCAACTAACCAACCAACCAACTAACCAACCATCCAACCAACCAACCATCCAACCAACCAACCAACCAACTAACCAACCAACCAACCAACCAACCAACCAACCAACCAAATCCTGCTCACCCCCACCACAACAGCCATTAAATAGATATGCTCTCTGGAATGAACATTTAATTGTTGAGGAGGTGACACTGGGCTTGAGTTGAGTCTTAGAAGGGTCACCATGGGGAACCAAGGGGAAGAATTAAAGGCTTGTAGTTTCCTTCTGGTGGTAGGACAAAAGTTAAATTGCTAATTCTAAAGTCTGGTGTGAGATGTGTGCTTGTTTAATACAATGCAGACAGGACATGTTGTCAGATCTCTGTCTCTTTGGTTGAGATATTTTATGTATTTCCTTAGTATTGCCACAAACCAGACATGTTGAGAGATGACCCTGGCTGTTGTCTTTGGGGAAATCACGTCACCGACAGTCGCTACCAGTTGTGGCAGGTCCTCACGTCCTGAGTGCCACTGTGGCTGCTCACGTGAAGAAGCCATGGGGTCACTGTCAGGATCAATGAAGTCCTGTAACAGCTCAGACAAATCATTTATCCCCAGAGAAGCAAGGTTAGAACCGACCTTTGGACAAAGACACAAATTCACAGTGGAAACACAAGAGGAAGAGGAAGGCAGAAGCTTGGCTGTCCTGTGTGCCCAACGTGACCTCTGCAGTCACCGAGGCGTGACCGAGCCTGTGAGATTAGCACTAAGAGCTGCCATTTAAACTATTCTGGGCAACAGCTTCTATTTCAGTACTGGTTTACATCTTTCTCCACAAAGTCACAGAAGAGTGGAGCGGCTAAGGGAGGCTTAGCAATGATCTGCAGCTGTGGTCATCAAGTCCTTGAGATCATGGACACCAAGGGTCGGGATGAGCACTAAGGATCCCATGGGAAGAGCTTGCATTGCTCAACTTCTGCATTCTCCCCAGAGCATGGCACAGACTGCCACTCTTCACTTCTGGCTTTTTGCTGAGACAGCCACCTCCTCTAATCAGGCTGGAAATGCTAGGCACTCTCTATCGGTGGAGCACAGCGTGTGGTCCCAACCTTAGTCAAGGGGACGAGGAGGTGTGTGTGGATTAGTAGATAGCATGGGGAGATGCTACCTGCCTTGGGATGGTGGTGCTGGGAGTCTGCAGCCATGATGGGAGAAACACAGAGAAACATCATTAACAAGTCCTGTAATTGTCTCCTTGACAGAGGGATGCTGTGTGTCCTGCCAAAGCAGGTGTTAGCTGGGTTTTCTGATAGCAGCAGAAAGTAGCTCAGTTAACAGGTTGGCTCTCTGAAGGCCACATAAGCACCATCTAAGGTTCACAGACTCTTTTTAGGAAGCCTAAGTACCTTACTGTGTCTTCTCTGGTCCTGAGCTTCTCTTCATGACCAATCAATGTAAAGAAATGCCAATAGCAGGTCAAACCAAGATGGGCTTTTTCTGCGAAGGGACTGTGTGAATTGCTGTCTTCTTTTAGTATGTGTGGGGGTGGGGGTGGGGGATGTTGTATAGCTATTTGCTCTGAATTGAAATATTCCTTCCTGAAGGCAGGCCTGTAAGACTCAGGCAATGAAGGAAACGTATGACACCTAGGACATTCTTGAAAGTGGTCAGAGTCACCAGTCCCCTTCCACCCCCAGGGTTATAAGTGGCAATTTATTGCTATGAGAGCCAACAGCCTGCAATCTGTGAGTAGAGCTTCTGGGATGCAGCTGTCATAGGTTGTCACCCATGCTGGGGTGGGGGTTGGTGATGCAGCTACCTTTTCTCCTTAGTAATCCCTTATACTACTGTGAGTGACCTAAACTGTTCACTAAGCTAGGCGTGGGTGGAGTTGTTTCTTTGGTCTATTGATGATACCCTATCTGTGATGAATAGTTGTTTGTTCACACCCTTCCCAGGAAAAGTTATGGATCGGGGGTGTGATAGCTAATCTCAGTTGTCAACTTGATTATGGGGGACTGTGGGATTCCAGCTCCTACCTTTTCCCCATTTTTTAGGGTTCTTAGGAGGAGGAAAGAGGGATAAGACAGTATTAGACAGAAAGGGAGATCTAGCCGATGAGAAGAAAGAAACACGGGATAGCTTTAGAAGGACCTGGGTCAATACCCAACAGCCTCCTCCATTTATTCAAAAGGGCTTTTTATAACAATGCCAAGGGGTGGGACAAAAGACCTCCTCCTTGCAAGATCAAAGCATACTGCACAGCCAAGTATAGACCCTTCCAAATACTTGGTAACCATGCCCGTGGTCAAATCACCCCCTTATGCAGCCCTGCTGGGTAAAGCAAGCTCAGATTCTCGGACCCTGAGTAATTTGGGCCTCCACAAATTCCCCCTTCTTAATAATATAAATCTCAAGTGGGAGTACAGAGCTTAACTCTCTGCAGCTCTGAATCAGCTTGCAAGTAGCTGGAACAAGCACAGCAATCTCTATGGCTGTCACACCCCCCAGTAAAGGAATAGAGGATGACCAAGAGGGAATGTCCTTTTTGAATGGGTCTAAGATGTCTATAGCAGCCTCAGCTGCACCAAGCTCTTTTTTAAATCAATAAACTCTTGATGCAACTGCATCAAATAAATCAGTAAACTCCTGATGCAACCGCATCAAACCTAAAAACTCCCTTAGTATCACCAAACCATGGTTCATCAATATCATCAGGTTAACATAATTTTAGCATGAATATTATTATACACAATTACAATTCTTACAAACTTATATCCCAAAGCAAACTCTCAATAGAACTATTTTCACTTTATAAACTTCAACAAATATCCAAAAGCAATTTCTTAATAGAACTTTTTGCATTTCTTTTTTTTTTTTTTTTTTTGGTTTTTCGAGACAGGGTTTCTCTGTGTAGCTTTGCGCCTCTCCTGGAACTCACTTGGTAGCCCAGACTGGCCTCGAACTCACAGAGATCCGCCTGGCTCTGCCTCCCGAGTGCGCCACCACCGCCCGGCAACTTTTTGCATTTCTTGCTAACAAAACCTAAGGTACATTATCACAAGTTAACATTAATCCACTCAAGGGACAAGAAATATATTTCTTTTTAAAGAATTTAAAGAGACATGAATATTAATTCTCCCTTTTCTTTATAATTTTTTTAAGGTTCATCTTGAGCCTGGTTAGAAAAAGTCCAAACTTCTCCATTTCTACACAAAACAGTTCCATTTTTTACACAAAACAATTCATGAACGACAACAGTTAATAAAGCATATATGCATAAGTCATCACAGTTGATAGAATACATAGGTGAAATCAAAACTGTCCCATTTCTGAGGTTTGCAAAAGTTCAAAAAGTCAGTTCTAATACCAGTCCCAAAGTTCAACTGACAGCCCAAGATCAGGGCCTGGCTTGTTAGCCACCCTGAAGTCTGTATAACAGTCCAAGTCAATACCCAACAGCCTCTTCTGTTTATTCAAAAGGGCTTTTTTTTTAAACAATGCCAAGGGGCGGGGACAAAAGACCTCCCCCTTGCTAGATCAAAGCACACTGCACAGCCAAGTGTAGACCCTTCCAAACGCCTGGTAATCACGCCGTGGTCAAATCATCTCCTTATGCAGCCCTGCTGGGTAAAGCAAGCTCAGATTCTCAGACCCTGAGTAATTTGGGCCTCCACAGTTCATGAGATAGACGTAGACCTGCGGTTCTCAACATTCCTGATGCTGAGACCCTTTAATACAGTTCCTCATGTTGTGGTGACCCCCCCCCCACTAGAAAATTTTCATTGCTGCTTCATCTAATTTTGCTGTTATGAATCATAATGTAAACATCTATTTTCTGGTGGTCTTAGGCGACCCCTGTGAAATGATCTTTCAACCTCAGTGGGTTGTGACTCTCACACTGAGAACCACTGATCTGGAATAAATGAGAAGACAGACCTCTGGTTATGCCTGTTAGGGATTATCCTGACAAGTTAACTGAGCTGGGAACACTACTGTGGATGGCACCGTTCCCTGGGCTAGGATCCTGAACTGTACAAAAATTGAGCTGAGCACAGGTACTCACTGATCTCTTCTTCCTGATTGCAGATGCAATGTGACCAGCTGCTTCAGGCTCCTGCTGCCTTGACAGACTGAACCTTAAAACAATCCCTTCCTGGGGCTGCCGAGATGGTTCAAGACAAGAGTACTTGTTCTTGTGGAGGAACCAAGTTTGACTCACTCCCTACCTGTGCCCCACTTCAGTTGCTGGTATCAGTATGTTTTGTCACAGTAAAGAGAAAGGTAACTAAGACAGGGGTGTAGTGGTTTGAAAGAAAATGTCCCCCAAAGGGAGTGCACTATTTGGAGGTGTGGCCTTGTTGGAGGAAGTGTGTCACGGGTGTGGGGTGTGGGGGTGGGGTAGACTTGGAGATCTCCTTTGCTCAAGCTTCGCTCAGTGTGTTACTTAGACTACTTCCTGTTGCCTGCAGGTCAAGAAGTAAAACTCTCAGTTCCTTCTCCAGCACCATGTCCGCCTGCATGCTGCCTTGCTTCCCACTATGACGATAATGGACTAAACCTCTGAACTGTAAGTTAGCCACAATTAAATGTTTTCCTTTGTAAGAGTTGCCGGTACAGAGCATTGTGGCATATGCCTTTCATCTCAGCACTCAGGAGGCAGAGGCAGGTAGGTCTCTGAGTTTGAGGCCAGCCTGGTCTACAGGGATAGTTCCAGGACAACCAGGGCAGTTACATAGAGAAACCTTGTCTTGAAAACAAACACACAAACAAATAAAAAACCTCAAACAAACAAACAAAAAACCCCAACAAAATAAAAAGTTGCCATGGTTATAATGTCTCTTAACAGCAATAGAAGCCCTAAGATAAATAGTGACAAGAATAAAAAAAAAAAAAGCAGGAAATACAAGTTCTCAACTAACTCTTCAGTTCCAGCCTGTTACTGAGTCTAAACGTCTGGATCTGCCAACTCCATGTTAGGTTGCCACAAAGCACCACCTGTGAGAGCTCCAGTGTCTTATGGGAATGCGGTCCTTCCGAAGCTTCAAGATGTGGCTCATCCAGAAGCCGCCCAGTGGATAGTTCAGGAAGAGAAGATGGCTGGCTCCTTTTTCATTTTCATCAGGAGAGCAATGAGCACTAGGTGTCCTTGGGATGCTGATACCACCAGGAAGGCGGCACCAGGTGGTCACCACTGCTTACCATCCATTAGCACTCTACTGATTTGACCATCTGCTGGCTTCATAGCTTGATTCTTAGTTCAGAACAAAATCCTGAAAAATTATGTTTCTGAAATTCCTATCAACTGCTAGGCAGACAGATCACAACTCAAAGCTCTATTACTGGCTGTAAACCAAAGTTGCATGCTGGCTTATTCAAATCTAGACAGCCCAGCCCGGTCCCTGGGTGAGTAGCAGCACATGGCTAAAATTAGCCTGGCCATCTGCTGAAACAGCAGCTGGGCTATTCTAAGCCCCAGAGAGCCTGCCTGGAAGCGGGGCTGGGCCTCTCAGGGAAAGAGCCAGAGGCCTGCTGCTTCGTGGTCAAGAGGGGAGACAGAACAGCCAGCAATTCTGGAAGGAAAGCCAGGGTCATGGTGGGGTTCATGGAGACTGGAAATGTGCAGCTAGATCCAGGTCCTATTTTCTAGTTTCTTTCTTACCTGGAGCTTCCTGTTTGCATTCAGACACTGGCAATACCATTCTCTGGGCCTCAGCAGTAATGGTCTTAAGTGTTTAGTCCTTGTCATAGATGAGGAGCTGAGTACTTCACAGGGATCAGTGTTCATATTCTCAAGATAACTCAGATGGATGCCAGATCTGGCTGACTTAGAAGAGTGTCACATTTATGTTGGAGACTCTGGCTCAGATGAGCTGTGGAGTTGAAGGCTTCCTGCGGACCCCCATCTCCATTTCTGCCACCAGAGAGGAGCAGGATCCTGCAGAGTTCTTTATTTATATATATACTTAATAGTCACTGGTCACCAGGACGCCTCCTCAGGTAGTTTGCTTTTTGACTAAGAACCACAGTCGACGCCCCCAAGTGGGTGTCCCAGCCTTACCTCTGCAATTGGTCTAAAGCCTCAGCCGGTACTTACACTTTCTCATGGTCCAGTTCATACTTGATTTTTAAACTTTTTATCTGTATGAGTACTTTTTGCCGGCATGCAGGTATGTGGACACGTGTGCCTGGTGCCAGCAGAAGTCAGAAAAGGGTGTTGGATCCCCTGGAACTGGAAATCTAAACGGTTGTGAACCACTATGCAGGTGCTGATCCAAACCTGGATCCTCTGCGAGAGCAAATGTTTCTACTGAGCTGTAGCTTCAGTTCTGCCCTCTACCCCTTTAAATGGTGCTGGCAATAGAACCCTTGTACATGCTAGGCAAGTGTTGATCACTGAGCCACACCCCCAGCCCAATAAAATCACCGTTTGGGGGTGTTAGCACCTATTCATTGCACAAAGTAGTGGATTTCATGGTGACTTCTACACATGTAATCTACCTTGTATTCACCACCATGTGTCCTCTTCTTATCCCTTCTCCAATAACACATTAAAGCCTTTGTGTGGTATATGCAGGTGTGCCTGTGCACACCTGTCAGGACCAGAGGTCAACTTTGGGTGTCCCCTGTCCCATCTTATTTTTTTGGACAGGGTCTTTTACTGAACCTAGTTTACCATCCCTCATCTCCAAACCCCAGTGCCGGGATTACGGGTGCCTGCAGCCCTATCAGGGTTGTGTGAGTACGAGGATCCCAATTCAGGTTGACATACATGTGCGGTGCTGCAGCCCACTAACTAGGTTTCCTAGTGGCTGTACCCAGCAGGACTGCATAAGAGGTTGATTGGACCACGGGCCTGGGTGGTCACCAGGTGACTGTATCTAGCAAGGGGGAGGTCTTTTGCTCCGCCCCTTGGCATTGTTATAAACAGACCTTTGGAATAAAGTCCTGGGCCGGTGGATAAGGATCCAGGCCCTCCCGAGTCTATCCTGTGTTTTCTCCGTTTCTCTCCTCTCTATTTCTAACTTAAGTCTCTTATCCTTCATTCCTCAGGAGTTCCCGGGGTAAATACGTGTTGGGGCTGGTCCTCTACAGTGAAGCAAGCACTTTCCCCATGAAGCCATCACCCCAGCCCCAACTCAGCTTTCTCATGAGACAAGTGTCTCCTAATTTAGTCCAGGTTGGCCCTGAGAAACAGAGCCCACTGCCTGTGTCCACAGTGCTGGAATTACAGGCACCAGCTAACCGCCAATAAAGTCACTGCTAATGTGCACACTCTAATAGAGGAGAGCCAGCTTTGGTAGGCCAGGAAGTCACCCCACAAAAGCTCAATGTGACTAGCTTATTTTATTTTTAAAGAAAAACTGAGACCAACTCATGTAGCCCAGCCTGGCCTTGACACTTCCAAGTGCTAGGAGTACAGGCATGTGCCACCACGTTACCTCCAGTGTACCCATGCACACATCGGGGCCCGTGCCACCCCTGTACCTCAGCTGTCCTAACCTCATTCCTAAAATCCAGGTCATAATGTTTACACCAAAATCAAGTTCCAGGCAGACCACTCTACAGCAGCTCTGAAGTGTGCTGTGGGATGTTAGAGTTGTTCTCACCTCCCCAAGAGGGCAACACCCAAGTATAGGTAGACAACAGAACCCTGCTGGCCAACACATTGGAGGAATGTACAGTGCCTCTCAGGCCCTCTGAACACAGGCATGTGCTGCACTGCAACAGTGTGGTCTGAAACAGCTAAAGGATGGTGCTGAACGGATACTGTGCAAGGGCTGCTCATCCAGACACAGGCAGGGGCAGCTCACCAGGGAGGCAGAGTGCGCCTCTTTTGTGGAGCACTCAGTTTTGGAGCAAGGTTGTTGTTGGTTCTGTGGACACACAAGCATGTGCCCTACAACTGAGCTGTGCCTAAGCCCTGATTTTTAATTTATAGATTGGCTGATCTCATCTTTGGTTGCTGTGGGAGTCTAACATGGCCCCATAGGCTCACTGGGAGTGGCACTATTAGGAGGTATGGCTTTGTTGGAGGAAGTGTGTCACTGGGGGTGGGCTTTGAGGTTTCAGGAGTTCTAGCCAGGTCTAGTGGCTCATTGTCCCTTCCTGCTGCCTGATGATCAGGATGCAGAACTCTCAGCTACCTCTCCAGTACCATGTGTGCCTGCCCGCCACCATGCTAGTAACAGAATAAACCCCTCAACCTGTAAACCAGCCCCAATTATTAAATTTTATAAAATTTTGTAAAAGCAGCTGTGGCGGCATACGCCTTTAATCCAGCACTGGGGAGGCAGAGCTGGTCTAAGAGCGAGTTCCAAGACAGCCAGGGGTACACAGAGAAACCCTGTCTTGAAAAAACAAGCAAAGAAGCAAAAAATAAAACAAAGAGTTGCTATGGTCACGGTGTCAAAAATAAAATAAAGAGTTGTTATGGTCACGATGTCACCTCACAGTGGTAGAAACCCTAAGACAGTTGTTATTCTCAGGGTAAAACTTGCATTTCTTCCCCTTGCCCCATTCCCCCAAGACAGGGTTTCTCTGTGTAGCCCTGATGTCCTGGAACTGAAGAGATCTGCCTGCCTCTGCCTCTGAGTGCTGGAATTAAAGGTGCGCCACCACCGCCCGGCCCAGACTTGAATTTCTTAAACATGGAGAACAGTGGCAGGTGAACACTGCAACGTGACATGTGTGTTCCTGAAATAAAACAGAAATGGGAATCTGGGCTTAGAAATCAGTCTTGATTACAGAGAATCCATTAAGCACTATCCCCAAACTAAAAATACTGTGTCTAATCAGGCACTGGGGGGTAAGTGCTTTTCTCTGCCGTTAAAGGTGACTGGTAGCTGATGAGCTTTACGGAGTGACTGGGTGAACTGGAGATGTTCAAGTTAGATACAGCAAAGGCAAGAACCTCACTGCTATGCAACCAATATCCATGTTCTCACCAGAAACCTGACACTTCCTCACGCCCCTCAGTCTAACTGCAGCCATGCACCTGGGCTCTCCAGGACACAACTGGAGATCACAAAGGACACTAACTGCTCAAGTCAGAAAATTTTGTTGTTTTTTTTTCCATCCTGTCTTGAGTAAATTCTGCCTTTTATTTTTCTCACCAAAAATAAAACCACCACCAACAAAACAACTCCAAGTTTGAAGTCCTTGAGTTTAGAGGATGTTGGGAGTCCTCTCAGCCTCTGGTGGCTATGATATTGGGCCTGGGCCTCCTGCCTTTGGCCTGCCAGTCCTAGATCCTCTGTAAAAGGTCAAGAGGTTCTGACTTTCAGAGTTGAATGTAACATTCAACTATGACTTTCAAATTCCAGAAAGCTCTAGGATGGACGCCCTGCGGCTTTGGGACGGTATAGTGAGTCATACTGCCTTGCCAAGTATTAGTAATCTGAAGGGATCCTTCCCTATGGGTATGACACTCTTAGGGTTCAGGGCCTCTGTAGATCTCTCACCGTGAAGATAACCGTATCCCTATCAGGAGAGGAGCCACACAACACAGGACAGATAGCCATTTGCATTTTAATTGAGAACTATTAGCCCTTTGGGTGGCTGTACTGATTACAGGCGCTTTAATTTTGGAAGACAAAATTGCTCATGGATGAAGCAAGAATCCCAAATGCAACTTTGAACCGACCACATTACAGACTCAGTTTCCCCACTGGAGTGCTTCAGGGAGCCCCTTCTTTTCTGGTTACCCCACATCTGTGACTGAAAACCAAAGCAAAACAACAAAAAAGCCCAGAAGGCTAAGAAGGGGACAGGAGGTTCAACATAAAAGAAAATCCATATAGTATGAAATTAGCTTTTATTTTTAGCTTAAAATAAATGCTTAACATTTTGCCAAAATCAAAACCAAAGACAAACCTTTGAAAAAAAGGAGGAAGCACATTTTTCCTTCCCTGGGGAAACCAGTAAGGCAGACATTGTGACTGTGACGTGGCTTGTGTTTTTCCTCAGGACTAGTCTAGGCAAACAAAACAAAAACCTCTCCCCAGCTTCTCCTCTACTGTCAGCTGTGTCTATCAGGGCTGTGCCTGGAAGGCTAAAACCCCAACAACCCTCCCACCGAGTCAGCATGGACAAGGGACTTGAACCTGCAGCCCTTTAACCCGTCTCTAAATCCTAAGGAGATTCATGAGGGTGCCACCCTTAGGCATCGGTGTGGCTGAGGTTTTGTGGTGTCTGTGGTGCAGAGGCGCCGGGGGGACTTTACCCGCCGGGCTCTGGGTGCTGAGTGCTGGGTGCAGCACACCCCTCACACTTTACCACAGGGACGTCTTAAAATTGAACTTCAGTTTCAGCAGGTATTTCAGATGCACCTGAGCAATGTCGTAGACAATGTACCTGGGGAGAGCCGTGGTCAAGGAGCCAACCATTGAATCCTGTGACCCTCTTCACACTGAATCCCCTCAAAGTGGGGAAGGCTGGTGCCCAGAGCCAGGTTCACCCATACAGCACCGAGTCAGACCTCAAGTGCACACAGGAGACCATCCAGGGGAACAAGTTGTCACCATCCCCATATAAGCTGCCCTGGGCGGTGCGAGCACACACAGCTGCTGGTACAGTTCCAGAACACACAGCACAGCCATGAAAGGATACTCGTTATACAGTAGGCAGGTGTCGTTAACACCTGATGGGACCCCTGTCCCCAGGGGAACCTCTACACCCTCCAGGGTGATGCTGGCCGAAGGGTCGGGGGTGGTTTTGCCCAAACCTGTAAAGTAGAATGGTCAAGTGCTAGGCGTGATGGGGATGTGTAATGGGGCGTGTGAAAATGTCCTGGCTACATGACATCTATTTATGCAAGATGTGTGCGTTCACTTTAAACATCCTTCGGACACAAACATGGAAGCTATAAATGTTCCAAGGCACCAGTCTAAACCAGTAAAGTCATAGAGGCCCAGACAGAGTAGTAACTGGCGAACACCCCAAGGCCGTGGTCATCATGTGCTACCCACTCAACAGTTCCAGGTGCACCAGAGGTCCCTCCTGGCCTGACACAACTGCTCAATATGTCAAGCCACCAGGGCCCTCTCTGGTTTGGTTCCTGGTATCCCAGAGTTCCTATGGCATTTATGGTACTAGCTGCAGCCACAGGAACGAAACAGTTTTGGTTTTAAATGAGCCTCCAGCAGCCCGCTCCAAGAGTCCAGCCTTGGAGGAAAGGTCCCCCCCACCCCCCACCGTCTGCACGTCATGCCTGAGGGACAGTACCTTTGACACTGTGCTTGCCCTTGGGTAACTTGCTGATATGTGAGGCATGCTTGAGTTCGTACCTGTTCGAAAGAGGACAGTCTCAGACCAGCCCCTGGTCACGGGCTCCCAAACCAACATTCACCAGCATCCTCACCATCAGGTCGACTACATGCCCACAGAACTCTGCCCTTAACTGGAACCTCCCTCCCCAGCTCCTGGACTCTTCAGAACCCAGAGTGTTAAGTAGAGCACCTGCAACAACTGCCGCTGCTAGGGGTTATTTCCAAAGAAAGGGCCTGTTTGGAGCTGTGGCCAGTTGTTTGAGGCTTCCTGTCTAGTCTACCCTATGACCAGTTCACCATCTTCTCTTCTGGTCACAGCTCACAGGATCAGGAGGTTGCCTGGATGAAGCTGGAGGAATTCCATCTTCTCTTTGAAGAATGGCCTCCCTGCTTCCCTGTTCTGTAGGACTCATGCTGCTGGTCCCTGGCCTCCTGCACTCCTTCCCCTGGGTTTTCATAGCACCTCTGGATCCCCCTCCATCCCCTGTCTACTGTTCTTACAAGTCAAGAACCCTGACTTCCAAGTCCACTAACTGGTGGGAGATTTCCATGGTTGTCGACCAGCCAAGGAGACTCTCCTTCTGGTCCACTCTACCGACCCTGGCCAGGGTACTCACATGTTTCCAAGGGCAACTTCTCCCAACAGGATTAAGCCAATCGGGTCTCCCTGAGATGTGTGGCAGTAGTTCGCACTTTTGGATACCATGTCGGCAAAGTAGATCCCTTTTCCAAACATGTAGCCTGTCTGGAGAGTTGGAAGAGGGACAGCTGAAAACCTTCCCAGAGTAAGTCAGTGAGGTAGTCCAGTGAGGACCTACACGAGCCACTGTGGGAAGTCACATAACAGCTTAGGACGCCATTTTCTCCTATCTAAGAAGTCTCATGAGGGTAATGTGAAGATTTAATGAGTTAATAATCACTACTTAGACTAGGCCAGACACACGTATACATCCAGCAAGCACTGGCTACTCCTAATCCCTGGGTAAGTGAAGTGGGAGGCTTTGGAAGAGCAGGTGAGGGGCTGAGATGGCCATCCCAGAAGGCCTGTCCAGCTGCTCCCTTCTACAACCCAGCAGGTGACGTATCTATTCCTTGTCCTGTTTATTGGTGGAAATACAGGAGCTCACAGAGCTGCATGCCTGGGCTCCAAAGCCTGTTCTTTGCATGTCAACAAGTCCAATCAGTCTTCAGAGCATCCTGGTCTAGACACTTCTGTTCCAGAAGCTGTCTCAAACATGTACAGTTGCACTCCTGACGGGGCAGCTGCAGGGTTAGAGGCTCTCCTCACAGCTGTACTCCTGACGGGGCAGCTGCAGGGTTAGAGGCTCTCCCCACAGCTGTACTGACGGGGCAGCTGCAGGGTTAGAGGCTCTCCTCACAGCTGTACTCCTGACGGGGCAGCTGCAGGGTTAGAGGCTCTCCTCACAGCTGTACTCCTGACGGGGCAGCTGCAGGGTTAGAGGCTCTCCCCACAGCTGTACTGACAGGACAGCTGCAGGGTTAGAGGCTCTCCTCACAGCTGTACTGACAGGACAGCTGCAGGGTTAGAGGCTCTCCTCACAGCTGTACTCCTGACGGACAGCTGCAGGGTTAGAGGTTCTCCTCACAGCTGTACTGACAGGACAGCTGCAGGGTTAGAGGCTCTCCCCACAGCTGTACTGACGGGACAGCTGCAGGGTTAGAGGCTCTCCTCACAGCTGTACTCCTGACGGACAGCTGCAGGGTTAGAGGTTCTCCCCACAGCTGTACTCCTGACGGGGCAGCTGCAGGGTTAGAGGCTCTCCTCACAGCTGTACTCCTGACAGGGCAGCTGCAGGGTTAGAGGTTCTCCTCACAGCTGTACTAACGGGGCAGCTGCAGGGTTAGAGGCTCTCCCCACAGCTGTACTCCTGACGGGACAGCTGCAGGGTTAGAGGTTCTCCTCACAGCTGTACTAACGGGGCAGCTGCAGGGTTAGAGGCTCTCCCCACAGCTGTACTCCTGACGGGGCAGCTGCAGGGTTAGAAGCTCTCCCCACAGCTGTACTGACGAGGCAGACTGCAGGGTTAGAGGCTCTCCCCACAGCTGTACTGACGGGGCAGCTGCAGGGTTAGAGGTTCTCCCCACAGCTGTACTAACGGGGCAGCTGCAGGGTTACAGGTTCTCCCCACAGCTGTACTCCTGATGGGGCAGGCTGCAGGATTACAGGCTCTCCTCAAAGCACCCAGCGCTCTTTAAGGAGGATATTACTGCAAGAACAAGTACTTCCTAAGTCCCCATACCCGAGGTCAGCCACCTACCACAGGTGCTTCAGGTGGGGCTATCCGCAGACCCTGTGACAAGATGCCAGCGAAGTTGGTGGTCCTGGACCCGTGCCACAGCAACCTCCGATTGTGAAGCTGCTTGAAGGGCTTGTAGCGCTGGCTCTCTCCCTCTCGCTCTATCTTAAAGATCTGGGCAGACAGCAAAAGGGAAGCAGAAATACTGTTACTCAGGTTAACCGAAGAGATGAATGGACTGATACTGACCACCTGTCCCAAGACTAGAAAACTTCAGCTTTGTGGCATTATCCACAGGCTAGGATGGGATGAGCCAATGCACACGTCCCAAGGCTCCACTCAACAGGGACGAGCCATTAAAACACTGGTGCTAATATGCAGCAGATATGCACCTAAGGAACTTTGGCTTTGAGACTAGTCTATGTAGCCCAGGCTTACCTGGAACTGACTATGCAGACCAGGTTGGCCCTGGCCCTTTGAGTCTCCTGCCTCAGACTCCCAAGTGATGGGATTAGAGATGTGTACTACATCTGGCCTGAGGAACTTTATCATGAGCTTCTGGTAACCATATTTTCTTATCCTAAAAACCAAATCTGGGGCACTTTAATACACCGTTAAAGGGCAAAGCTAACCGTACAATACCACTAATTCTCTAGCTCAACAAACAAGTCACCTCTGCGTACTTAAAACAAAGTAGGGATGGCTGTGGCGGCAAACACCTTTACTCCCAGAACTCAGGAGGCACAGGCAGAGGCTGGTGGATCTCTATAAATTTGAAGCCAGCCTGGTCTAATAGTGAGCTTCAGGACAGCCAGGACAGACAGACAACCCTATCTCAAAAAAACAAAACAAACAAACAAACAAAAACAACAAAAAAACCAAAACCCAAAATCAAAACCAAAAACGCAAAGCAGAGCAAAACAGCCCACTCTTTCTGAGCCAGGCCCAGGAAAGTAGGGCACAGGGAGACCTGGCAGGACAGAAAGGGGGTGAGAAGGATTCTTACATCTATCACTTCCAGGTCATAGGCATTGTGTGTGGTCGCATGAGTGTTCTTAACATACTTCCTGATGACCTCAGCTTCCTCAGAATCTCTGTCAACCACCTGGAAAATAGGCATCTGGAATCAGAGCAGGGAGACCCCCAGAGAGCCCTGTGAAGAATATCGATATACAAGACTAGAGGATGCCAGAACAGTCCATGCTACCCAAGAGTGACACCTACGGCCTAGGCCAGGGTTCCATGTGCCCAAACATCACTCCTTCATCCACTTGGACTGCTAGAGAAGAGTTCTTGTCTACACACTAGAGCGTAAGATTAGTGAGGTGGAACAAGGAAATTACTCTGGACCAGGAACTCAGCTCACTGTGGAACACAAGGTGACATCATTCAATTTCCTTGTCCCTCCCCCAGTCCTCAGGATGAACAAAAGGGCCTTGCACACGCCCAGCAAGTGCTCTATGACTGCACTGTCCCTCAGCCCCATTGCAGGGCTCTGAGGATAGAGTCTCACTGCACTGTCCCTCAGCCCCACTGCAGGGCTCTGAGAATAGTCTCTCTCTTCCATGTGTTGGCTCAGCAAACGTCCAATTATGTGACATCAATGGAATTCACACTAAACAAACTGAGCTTATGCAGGAGGCTATGGATGGTCTTTATGTTTTCTTACTCTAAGTTTGGAAAACCTAGGAATTCTAGTTGTCTTTGCTGCTTCTTTACCAAGAACCTATACTATAGCTTTCCATTGAATGTACACTTGGCACGAATCCTGCTTGTGAGGCGGGAGGCATAGGGAACAGTTGAGCTCCCTCGGACTCCACTTGGTCTGGGCTATGCAGGCACCCTTCCTCTAATGCTGCGTTGTTAGCCTGAGACCCTTACTTTCATTCTGTGCATACTCTCCTCCCGTTTAACACGCCTCAAACTCAGCACTCCTCCATCTGCACGGAGCCGGCACACCAACCTCCCAACAACGGAGTGAGTTTCTCCTCTTAATAACCACCAAATTTAGATAGATTCTATTCAGTTATATTCTAGCTATGTCTGGGTATGAGCAGGAAGGCTGATCATGCTTCAGTTGGTCTTAGGTACAAACACAACAACCTTTAAGTGAACTTCTGCAGAAATCTTGTGCTAGCTAGTTTTATGTCAACTTGACACAAGCTAGAGACACTGGAGGGAGCCTCACTTGAGAAAATGCCTTCATTAGATTGGGCTGTAGGCAAGCCTGTTAGGCATTTTCTTAATTAGAGCAAGCCAGTCAGCAGCACCCCTCCACGGCCTCCAGGTTCCTGTCCTGACTTCCTTTGATGATGAACTCTGATGTGCAAGTGCAAGCACCCCCTTTTCTTTCCCAAGTTGTTTTCGTCATGGTGTTTCATCACAGCAATAGTAAGTAACCCTGACTAGGACAAATCTTCTCTCTACCATTTTATGCCTATATAAAACTGGGTACCCCATTATTAAAACCAGAGGCATTATGGGAAGAACATGCACAGGAGGCAAAAGGCATACATATCAAGTCTGTCAATCAAAATAGAGGATCACCCAACCTACACTACTTTTGTAATCCTGTGAGCCTTTTTATCCTTTGACTAAGAGGCCAAGAATCTGGAAATACCTGGTCCAGGCTCCAAGCCTCAGTACTACTTGGACCGATGGGTCCACGCTGCCTGGCAGAAACAGGTGCTGGCTCATTAGACTCTTGCATACTCTAATCCTGTCACAGGCAGAAGTAGGCACGTCAGGCTGGGAGCAGAGGAACAGAGTCCAGGCAGGGCAATTCCCACATGCTTGGGCCTTTAACACACCTGAGTTCAATGGACTGCTTGTACCCAAAATAGAAGAAAAGGAACTTTTGGCAGGACCCTCAAAATCCAGTCTCCACACCAATCTGAGGCACTAGCTAGCTCAGAAGACCCCTTGCAGGGGGTCTCAAGGACCATCATCGCCATCTGGATTTGTGGGAGGGCAGGTTCAAGGCCTGGCTGCACATTTAAGGAGCAGTTGAGATGGCCCGAGTGCCAATGCAGGTTGGAGACCACTGCTCTTGGGTGATTACCTGGAAAGGGTAATTACTGATTACCACCTGGGAAGGGGCAGGCCTCTCACCTTAATGTCGGTTTTGAGCTTCTCGTAGTTGACATCAATGGGGTCCTTACTGCTGTCATCAGACCCACCCCTGAGAAGACTGTAGGCCACCTCGATGTCCAGGAGGTTGTCCAGCATCTCCACCTTGGCCTGGGGACAAAATAAAGACCTGGGAGTTAAGTCCACAGGGAAGGAGACAAACTATCAAGCCTGGACAGAAGTCAGTATGTAGATGACCTCCCACACAGTGGGGGCGGGGGAGGAATCTCTTGGTTGGCCAGAGCCTGCCACCACCTCACTCAACACTTGACAGTCACAGGCATTTCCTGACATGCTGATGAGGCTCTGATGCCTGGGGAAGTGAGGGGCAGATGTCACATACTGATCTCAGTCAGGGACTCGTGGGGGCCTTTATGTGGGGACAGAGAAAAGGTCTTCTTGGCGAGTGACAATTTCCTGGACTTACTTGGTAAAGCAAAGGGAAGAAACCGTAGATCCCGCTCTGAAAGAGCACAGTAAGGAGGACATGCCCAGGAGGAAGACCAGCCCTGGCCAGCGCAGGGCCACTACCTGCACACTGTCTGCGTTGTTCAGGAGTGGGGGCTTCTTCATTCCGAAGTCATGGGGGATCAGGGTGTAGAAGCGATTAGAGAGATCCAGGATCTGGGAGTCACTGCTGCCTTGGGACACTGCCTGGAAGGGGACAGGAGGAACACAGGACTGAATCGACTGCTGTGTGCACAAGCAGGGAAATGATTATCACAGCTCCTTCTCACTGGATGAGCAAGGCAGGACCGTGGTCCTGGAACATAACAGCACAGCTTAACCACACCAAGAACTACGTTACCATACACGTCACACAAAGTTCCTTTGCAAACTCTATGTGCTGGGCTCATGGCTACTGCTGTAAAATTCCTTTGGTTTTTATGTTTGAAAACTGTTGAGCTGGGCATGGTGGCACACGTCTCTAATCTCAGCACTCAAAGGCAGGTGGATCTGAGTTCGAGGCCAGCCAGGTCTACACAGTTTCAGGCCATCAAGGGTCACATGGAGAGACCCTGTCTCAAAGAAACAAAAGAAAACTTCATAATGTTGGGGAGTGGGAGTTAAAAAGAGCTTGAACTGGGAAGCCCAAACAGTGTCGGTGGAGGTAGGGACGGCACCTGGATTCTATAGCTCACTCCAGGCTTAGTGTTCAGCAGCAGGAAGTCTACTTTGCTGGATGCTTCCTTTTCTTCTCACAAGAGGCTGCACCCCACCCTCAAATACAAGCAGAGCCTTCTGGTCTCTGGAGGATGTCACTAGAAAGCCCTTGGGCTGCGAACACACTAAATAAAATTCTCCACCAGATTTCTGAGGAGTTCATTGCATACACTAAACTAAAAGCATTATTACTTGTATATTTTGTTAACAATCTTTGGCCAGTCACTGGGACTGTAACATTTACTGAGCTGATGGAAAACAAACCAACCAACCAACAACCAAATCCACACAAACCACTGTCACTGCTGTCACCACTACCACACAGTAGATGTGGCGACTGCCTCTCACTACAAGAGAAGCTGGCCTGGCTGGAAACCTGAGGTGCTTGTTTACCTGCTGGACCTCACTGAGGATGGAGTAGGCAGCCTGGATCTGCCTTCTGCTCAGCTTCCCCAAGGGCATCTTCTGAAGGTCAATCTGGGGAGACAGGGGAAGTAAAGGCTGGGCATTCTGTAGAGCGGTGACAGGACACAGTCCCCTCAGAGATCAGCGGACCACCTGCACAGAAGTTACCCCACCCTGTACGCCGTGTAACAGTAGCCCAATGCGTACAGCTCAGCAGTTCTGAAGGACGAGGCAATGTAATTCCTACCAATCCCACAGGACCAGCGTGATGGATGAAGCCTCCCAGTGCAGGCTGCACTGCCCAGGACTCCAGAGGAAGGCAGGGCAGCCTTGCTGCCATCCAGTTCAGAAACAAGAGCCTCCAATTTCCAAGTGGTAAGCATTATTTTTCAAGAACACATACCTGATTCAACACTTCCTTTACAAATCAGCCACCCCAAAAGGCTACACATTTGTTCTCAACAACAGTACGACTAACCACTGTTAATCAGGGTCTTGAGCTGAGAAGGCCGAGGCATGGTCATTTTGTTAAAGTGATGAAAAGCAGACAGTTCCCCACTCAAAAACCAGATTAACTGTTTCAAGGGACACCTACTCCCTCCTGAGTGAACTGGCCTGTGCTGTTCACTAAGTGCTTGAGGTGAGACACCCGTGTGCCACGAGATCCTACACTCTTCGCTGTGAGACCGTGGTACTGGACACACCCACCAGAGCTACTTGATCTGCATGCAGCCCACAGCCTCTGGACTCACGGCTGGCCAAGCACAGAGGTCTCCTCCTGCCTCAACTGCTGGGGAGACTGGAGGTGAGATGCCTGACTTAGCCCGTGGTCCTTGCCATGTAGGCCCAACCGGGAGCACTACAGTCTCAACCGCCCTTATCTCACCTCCAGCCTCTCCTTTCTCTTTCTGCCTCATGCATGTGAGGCAAGCACCCTAGCACAGCTATGTCTAACTCCAACTTTTAAGAAAGAGTTGATTGAGTTTGACCGATTGACCGGAGCATGGGTCAAGTCAGTGGTGGTCACATTTTTCTTATAGTTTAAAATTTTTAAAAATTATTTTCTATCTATGACTGTTTTGTTTACATGCATGCCTGTGTACCACTTGGGTACCTAGTGCCTGTGGAGGCCAAAAGACAGGTCCAGATTCCCTTGAACTGGAGTTACAGAGGGTTGTGGGCCGCCATGTAGGTGCTGGAAACTGACCCCAGGTCCTCTGGTAGAGCAGCAAGTGCTCTTATCTACTAAGCAATCTCTCTCCAGTCCAGTTTTCTTTTTCTACAAGTGAACGAAGTCTTGGACTTCCACTGACATCAGCTAGCTGGTATGTTTGAGCCCCAAAGAACCAGATCTACTCACCCTAATACTGAAACAAATTGGGAAAGGCACAGGAGGCCCGAGGCCCAGGGCCAGCCCTCTGCGGTACACTCATGTTCCACAGCACAGAGATGCTTGGCAAGCAGGAGCAGGGATGAGGATGCGCACCACTTTCCCCTTCTTTTTAAGAGAGGAAAAACAATAGCGGAGAACTCGCCAGGCTCAGCACCCACCACCACGCTCAGCAGATGAGCAGACGCAGCTGCGGCACCCACCTCGTACTCCACCAAGGCTTTCTTCATGCTCTCCACGTCGAAGATCATTCCCACGAGCTCCTGCACTGGCTTTGGGAGCTTCGACTTAGTGCCAGGCTTTACCGTCAGCTTCTTTACCGCCTCTTCATCCTTCAGGATGGCAGGGAACCCGGAAGAGGACAAAGGGCAGTGTCATCAGGGTTTACCTATGGGTAACTAGGATGCAGGATACTTGCGAGCAAAAGCCAAATGTTCACCAAAACTCTCCAGACAATGGTGGCCAGGAGGAGTTCTGCACCGGCAAAATAATTCCCATGCATTCCCAAGCCCCAGACTGCTTCAGATTCCTATTTCTGCCCCTCTCTGGGTATGCTAGTACCCTGTAGAAGAAGCTGCCCATGCACATCCATGCCTACCTTAGAAGGGATGGCTGCTATGAAAATAAAGGTCGGATCAATTGGCAGGAACCTGCTGGCAGACCAAGTCTTCCCTTTCCCTGTTCCTGCTACCCAGGGCCAGCTGCAGGACCCTTTCTACATGGTTTTCCTTACAATCTCTCTCCTCAGTCTCATTTTCTGTCAGCCAGCTTGACAGAGATGTGGCACCTCTTAGCAACTGCTGTCCCTCCTCGGCCTCCCTCCTCCGTTCTCTGAGACGGCACTGCCTAATGAACTAGGAGCACCTGAGATTTTACTCCTGCCTCCTGGAGAAGTGGGCTAGGTCAGACCAAGCGCTCTGTGGTCACCACCTCTGGCTTTCCTCCCTAAGCCCCGAGCAGGCAGGAGCTGTGCTGGCCCCTGTCATGTGATGCTGTGTATAGGACGGTATCTGTGATGGCAATGAGCTGGGTCGTGGGCCTGGATTCTCCCTGGCTAAGCTGCAGTCAATGCGCCACCAGGGCTCCCAGGTGCTGCTGTCGTTTCCCAAAGGACCTACTCCGCCGCACACAGAACTCCAGAGGTGCTTTTCTACGCCGCGGGGATGACCTCACCGGAGTGCAAACTGTCTACGGGTTTTAAAAAGACGTACTAAGCACATTATTTATGACCAGGGACTCCACCTCTTGGAGGTGACCCTCTGAGAGGCACTCAAACATCTGTATGCCTACCTGAATCACCACAGCAGGTCCCCGAAAAGATCTCAATGTCTAGCCAGGGGGAGGGAGTTGCTTTGTTTTGATCAGTTACAATTTCTAGCTCAGCCCAAGATGGAGTTCTAAACAGTCTGAAGAAATGATGTTTTAATTGCGCAAGATGGTACACGTCTTTAATCCTAGTACTCGAGGCAGGCAGATCTCTGCCTGTGAGCTTAAGGCTAGCCTGCTCTACATAGTGAATTCAGGTCAGCAAGACCCTGTCAAAAATTAAAAGATGCATTAGCTGAATGTTAAAATCAACACTCAAGAGGGTTAGTAAAGTGCCCATCGCGCGCCAAGCCTCATTACCTGAGTCCAATGAAAAACTAATGAAACCAACCTGAAAAACAAATACAAACCCCAAACAAAAACCGACTACAAAACTAAGCAAGCAATACAACCCCCAATGTTCCAAAAGGAAACAGTACCTTCAGGCATAGTTAGTTTACTACGGCAGCTGCTGGCTATAAGACAAGCCACTGAGGTTTTGAAATGTGCCACTCTAAATTAAGCCAAGTGCTATGTGAGCAACACACCACATGTCATAGTACAAACAGGAAATGCTCATGGTTCTGTTGGTGTCAATCACATTATAGTGAGACCATTTTGCATAATGCTGGGCTAAATTATTAAGGTTAGCTTCATGGTTTCTGCTTTTAAAATGCTAAACTACTTATCTGTCTCACATTGTGCTCCCATGGGAAGTGGTGTCTGGACCTATAGTGTGTGGTGATCCTGGGCCACGAGGGAGGAGATGGGTGTGTACCACATGGTATGTAAGGCAGGATTCCACCATTACGGTAGGAAAATGACACCAAAGGTGAAAGCAGCCAGATGCAGACATACGCCACAACTTTACTGTGGCTAATCCTGGGTAGTTTACTGTCTGTGTCTGTCTCAAAAATTCTGAAATACTGAAGATACTTAATTCAGTGGAGGGAACTACGAAGCCAGACCAAGCCTGTCCACCTAAAGTCCAAGGTCTCAAGGTTTCAGCCTCAGCACTATGTAAGAGCTAAATTCTATTTAAAAAGCAAACGAACAGCTGGGCAATGGTGGCGCACGCCTTTAATCCCAGCACTCGGGAGGCAGAGCCAGGAGGATCTCTGTGAGTTCGAGGCCAGCCTGTGCTACCAAGTGAGTTCCAGGAAAAGCGCAAAGCTACACAGAGAAACCCTGTCTCGAAAAACCAAAAAACCAAAAAACCAAAAAACCAAAAAAAAAAAAAAAAAAAAAAAAAAAAAAGCAAACGAACAAAAACCCCCCAGGGTCTCACTAGGTAACCCTGGCTGTCCTGGAACATTTGATGATGAAGACCAGAGTAACTTCAAGCTCATAGAGATCCACCTACTCTGCTCTCTGCACACTGGAATCAAAGGTCTCGTGAGCTACCACACTGGCCTCTAAATTCTATTTTTTAAAAATATTTCGTTTTTATTTTGTGTGCATTGGTGTTTTGCCTTCATGTATGTCTGTGTGAGGGTGTCAGTCACCTAGAACTAGAGTTCCAGACAGTTGTGAGCTGCCATGTGGTGTCTGGGAATTGAACCTGGTCCTCTGGAAGAGCAGCCTGTGCTGTTAACCACTGAGCCATCCCTCCAGCCTCCTCTAAATTCTGTTTTTAATGCAGAGCTCACACACACACACCACTCTACAACAGAAAGAATTTCTCCCCTGTGGCATGCTAGACCCCGAAGGCTTGGAATCACAATCTGCACCCATTTGTAAATCTCTTTTCTTTTATAAAACTAACATGTACAAGCCCCTGACAAGAGTACTAACACTGCAAGAGTCTATGTGGCCTTAAGAACGACGTGTTACCGAGCATGGTGCATGTGCCGCAATCCCAGCATTTCCGGTGCTGAAGCCAGGTGACTGCCAGTTTGATTTGCTAAACAGCAGGTCCCTGACTCAACCAAACGTAACATCCAGTCACAAAAATATCACCTCAGAGGAAACTGAACTCTGTCTGGTACCACACAGGAAGAGTTTCAGAGTAGATATGGATAACACTGGGACTAAATCTATCCCCAGGCAGGATACGTAAGTTGTCCAATTTTCCTGACGCTGGATCATTTCATGCCTACAGTTGACACAGGGATTCCAGTAAAGTCTTCCAGAAGCTAAGCATTACAATGAAGAGGCCCCAGAGCAACTTCAGAAACTTCTCTTCCTCCATGTCTGAGTCTCTACTGCACAAACCTGTAATCCTGGCACCCAGGAGGCTAAGTGGGAGGGTGAGTTCAAACCCAGCTTGAGCTCCCCCCACCCTGTTCTTATCTAGGTCTCATTTGATGCTTTAGGGCACAGAGCTAAAGAAAATTTTTTTCTTTTAGCTACTGAGATGGTCATGTGACTTCTGCTCTTCATTCACAGGGCGCACTGAAATGTCAACCAACCTCACACTCTGGGTTTTTGTTGCACTCAAGCTTGGTGTACATTCTCACATAACTGTGTGATTTGCTAGTTGAGGATTTTGCATTACAGGGATGGTATTCAACAGTTTTCTTCTTGGGTAACACTGGCCTCATGGAATGAGCCAGAGCTTTCTTCTATGTGGGGAGAAGAATCTGTCACACTGCTATC
The DNA here is from genome assembly GCF_007827085.1 of Peromyscus californicus insignis. Classification (NCBI taxonomy): domain Eukaryota; kingdom Metazoa; phylum Chordata; class Mammalia; order Rodentia; family Cricetidae; genus Peromyscus; species Peromyscus californicus. The sequence continues at coordinate 65,214,963 of NW_026294436.1, read as the reverse complement.
ATTAACTCTTATCACCAGTGACACCATCGGAGCAACACCGTGGAGTTAGGGGCTCTTCTGTACTAGGAACAGACGCTAGAAGAACTCGGTAAGATTACCTGGCCGTAGTCAATCTCCAGAGGGTAGAACTTCTTGGGATACTTTGTGAAGTTTGTAGAGTGCCAGGCATTTCCAGTCTTCTCTTCATACAATTTCAGGAAGTGCTCAACAGCATCCTCTTTAGATGGCATCTGCTCAAGTTTGTTGCTGCCAATGACTGTGCCTACTCGGCCCCAGGACCGGAAGATCCAGTACCTGTAAGAGGGCAGGACCGAGGCAGAGACCCAGGATGAGCTTCTGTTCTGTCCAGGGTCTCCTCAGTAAGGGACAGTTGGTTTCTTTTCCCCTGTGTCGCCCTGGCTGTCACAGAACTCACTTTGTAGACCAGGCTGGCCTCAAACTCAGAGATCCACCTGCCTGTGTCTCCCGAGTGCGTGTGCCACCACTGCCCTCCTAAGGGGCAGTTTTAAAAGCACTCTTGGGGCTGGAGATGGCTCAGCAGATAAGAGCACTGGCTGGTCTTCCAAAGGTTCAATCCCCAGCACCCACGTGGGACTTCACAATTCACAACTGTCTATAACTCCAGTTCCAGGGGATCTGGCATCTTCACAGATATATATATCTATCTATATATCTATCTCTCTCTCTATATATATACATACACACACACACACACACACACACACACACACACACACACACACACACAGGAAAACCCCACTGTACATAAAAAAACAACACAACACTCTCTCCCACTCATATGTTGACTGAGTGATGCTGCAGATGGAACCCAGGGCCTAGAACACACTAGGCAAGCGCATTACAACCAAGAAAACTTAACACACCAGAATAATCACCTTCATTCTAGTAACCAGCTAGTGTGGGATAGCATTAAATAATAATTTAAAGCCAGGTGGTGGTGGCACACACATCTTCAATCCCAGCACTTGGGAGGCAGAGGTTGGTGGATCTCAAGACTTTGAGGCCAGTTTGGTCTACAAAGCAAGTTCCAGGACAGCCAGGGCTACACAGAGAAACCCTGATTCAAAAAATAGATGAACAGAAAGAATAAATTTTAATTTTAATATGTGCATAACAATAAATCATGAATCAGGCTTTTTGTGTCGAGTTCTCCTCCAGGCCCTGAGCAACTTGACTTCCCACGGTGGGCAGCACACACTAACCTGGAGGGAATCTGTCCCCGCTCACCTGCTCTCCTTGTCATCCTCCAGAAGTTGCAGCTTGTAATAGGAGTTGGTCCCCTTCACAATGTCCACCAGGCCAAGCGTGGCACTGAACACCTTCCCGCCTTTCTCCAGGACGTGTGCAGAGTGTTCCAGACCTGCCCCAGAGGCAAACCTCTTAGAGTTCATTCCCTTCAAGGGTTAGGGTGTAACACAGGGTCTGTGGGCCTACGAGTCCCTGGTTAGCTGCGTGTTACACCACTGCCTTTAGAGGCTCCCCCACTGACCCACATGGGATTAGGTCAGGATTGGCCGGCAGGCAAAGGATGCCTGCTCCCCTCTGGCTACTCTGAACTGCAGACATCTCCGAGTCACCCAGGGCCTGTGGCTGGCTCCTCATCACTTACCCGAGTCAGGATCAACAGCTGCTCCTCCCTTCAGAGTTAACTTCATCCTTTTTTCAGACTTGCTGACACCTTGGGAGGGGACAGAGGAACATAAAGATCTAACTGAGACAACAAAGGCAGAAGTTTCCAGGGGCACGTATCACAGGGCCTGCTGCCCTGTGCCCACTAACACTGAACTGAGGATGCTGATCTGTGCCCACTAACACTGAACTGAGGATGCTGCCCTGTGCCCACTAACACTGAACTGAGGATACCGCTCAGAGAGCTTCCGGGCCACAGAAGCACAGAGGTGAGGTCACAGATAGCGCAGCTGGGCCTCACCTTCCTCCTTAACAGGGCCCTTGCTCTTCTTCGAGGGTGCAGCTGACTTCCCCTTGGGGGCCGCCGCTTCAACAGGCTCTGCCTTCACCTCAGCCCCCCAAGGGGACAAGCTGTGGGCGGAGAGCAGCTCTGGGAGGCTCTTAGTGGAGGCAGACACGTCCTGGAGGAAGTCCTCACACACAACTCGAACGCTGGCAGCTCTCACTTCTTCCATTTTCTTACTCATCTTTTCCACCTCCTCTGTTTAAAACCAGAAAAGAAAGAGAAGCCGAACAGCCCGTAAGCTGACAAGTAAGCCTGGACTTGCGGCTACTCCAGCCCCCGAGTGCTCACGGCCTCAGCACCAACACTTCTTTCCCCCCCTCCAAACTGTCACACAGCCCGAGCTGTCCATCACACAGTCATGTTCCAGCGGCACCGGAATGCCAGGGAACCCACCTTCTCCAAACCCTCAGTGTGGTGTCAGCCTGTGTTCTGGCAGCCAACACAGGGACATCCCGTGACATCCCATGGAGCCCTGAACCCTGGTAAGCTCGTGGTCTGTGCTGGGAATGTAAGCCACTATGAACACGGACGACATGACAAACACTAGTTTACCCTCAAGCAATGGTGGTGAGTCTGAACCTCAGCCCTGTCACACACTGACCCCTCTCCACACTTGCAAGAGGCACAAGCCTGTTAAACTCACTTTTGGTGCTGATACACAAGGAGGCCTTGTTGGCCGATCCCGTCAACTTGCCCCCGAGCTTCTCGATCGTGGCCTTTGCCTCGTCTTTGCTCTGGGAGAGTTTCCCCAGGGTCAGGATCTTCATGTTAGACAGAGGTTTATCTGGGACAGGGGATAGAAGCGTCAGGCCAGGAAGGACAAAACAAACAGCAGGCTCCGCGCGTGGCCGGCCATGGCGGTCCGTCACTCTTTTCTCTTTGGGAAAGTCTCATGAAGACAGAAGCTAACAGCCAGCGGGAGAACCCATGAGGTCCACCACCGAGAAACTGGGTAGGAATGAGCCACCAACAGGGTGGTCCAGGCTGGCTACCAGGTCAGACTGCACCTGGAGATGGGAAGAGGACGCCGGGAAGAGGGTAGGTGACGAGACCCAACTCCTGAGTAACAAAGTGCAGACCAGACTTCTTGGTGGTAAAGCTGAAGGCATCCACCAGTGTGACCACACTGAGCCCGGCTGTTGCAGGCCAAGTAGAGCAAGCTGCCCAGTACCCAGTCAGCCTGGCGTGGATGGGGCCGTCTGGGAGACAAGGCAAGAATGCAGCACTGGTCACAGCCAGGCCACAGGCCACAGCTGGGGGAGATCTAGCCTGTCCTCTCTAGGGGGTGGACGCTGATGACGTCAAATGGATTTCACTAAAGTCTCTGAAGAGAACAACATCACTGATTTGGGTGTGAACTGCACCCGAGAGACAGCAGAGGACGGACCTGTCAAGGGAGGACCAGGAAGCAGACCCTAACTGACCCCATGTGCACATGGAGACCCCAGGCTTCAAGCAGCAGAGAGGACTTAGGGTAACCACTGTTCACCACCGGGGGAACGGTGCAGCTGGGCTAGCCTTCAGAAGCAGAACCTTGTCCACTACCCGTCCGTCCCACCACGGCCTCCACCTTTATGGTTCAGGAGTGTTCACATGCCTGAAGGAGCACACAGCCTTTCTCCTTGCCACCAAAACACAGATCTTACTGCTTGTGACGGCCGAGGACATGGCTAGTCATGACAGATCTCCCAGGATCTGGATGGCTGGGGGTGCAGGAGGACAATGGGCCTGGAGACTGAGGGTGTGCTTTGCAGTACACTGTGTAGTGCATTTTGAACATGTCTCAAGGAACTTTGTCCACATGGCAAACAGACCACAGAATACTCACTTTTACTACTCCTTGCGTGGCATGGCTCCTAGGTCAAAGCCAGCCCCCAATCCTCCCCAGCGTCATACCTGCTGGGGCAGAGGAGTTCACAGCTGGAGGTGCTGAGGTGACGGAGAGCGGAGGTGCCAGCGGCGCTGGGGCACTGGTCTCTGGAGGGAATATCCGATCTTGTTTTTTGACCTTTAATTTCTTGAGGTAGGATATTTCTCGGAATTCCTAAACAAAGTCAAGTTTAGTTTTAAAGACATCCAATGTCCCTTGAAATAAACTTGCAATAGACCAAGAGGGATTTGTCCTGTGCAAATTAAATTATCTTTTTAAAATCTCTACAATAAATAGGGAAGTGGGAAGTTCCAGGAAGAAAGCTTGTTCTTGTTACTATTTACAGCCTGACTTCCTGTATCTGTGATAGACCAGTTACTATAAGGGCCCTAAGAGAAAAACCTTACCCTTTGGAAAAACAAAACAAGGGCCAGCGAGACGGCCCAGTGCGTACTGCCAAGCCAAGGCTCTGAGTTCGACTCCCAGAACCCACATGGTGGCAGAAACTCCCACAAGTTATCCCCTGACCTCTACATGTGCACCACGGTACACATGCCCCTCCCAAACTAAAGTAATATTTTCAGACAGAATAAAAAAACAGCAGGACAGCTTAGTGAGAGAAGAATCACTAGACCTAGGACATCCTTGGAATCCCCCTGTCCTCAGTCCCTCCTCTCTAGTGTCCACAGGTACCTAGCTCACGGCTGAGAGTTCCTAAGACTGACACACCTAGGCAGAGGGGTGGGTGGTGTGGCAATGTGACAGCGCACGCCTTTAATCCCAGCTCTTGGGAGGCACAGGCAGGCAGACTTCTGTGAGTTTGAAGCCAGTGTGGTCTACACAGTGAGTCCCAGGACAGCCAAGGCTGTGTAGAGACAACTAATTACCCAGCTACAGGGAACCGGGACTGCACGTTCCCCAGCGAGGGGAGCTAACACTAGAGGCTGTAGAGCATCTACAAGGAGTTCCAGAAAAGGAAAAACATGGAGTTGATAAAAAGACCAGTTGTTTCCAGAGGCTGGGAGAAGACAAATGGCACACCGAGTCTTGGGGCAATACATGTTCTAAATGACACTTTCTACTAATGGGTACATTTCAGTCTAAATTTATCAAACCCCACAGGCTGTACCACACCAAGAGTGGGCCCTAATGTAAACTATGGACTGTGGGTGATGGTGTGTTGGTGTATGCTCACTGGTTTGAAGGGATGCACCACTCTGGTGCAGGGTACCGATAGTGTGGAGACTGTGAGGGATCAAAAACAAACACCTCACACCCTCAGTGACAGATTTAGAAGTTTTCCAAAGGAGACCCATATGGTGATATTTTATTCATGCTGAAATGTGATTTTATTTGTATGTTAATAAATAAAGTTGCCTGGGGGTCAGAGCTAATAGCAAGCCATTTAGCAGAAGTCCGTGGCAATGGTAGCACACGCCCTTAATCCGATCACATGGCAGGCAAAGTCTCTGTGTGTTCAAGGACACAGGCAGCATGGAGACACACACCTTTAATCCCAGTACCAACTGCAGAGACCTGGAGGTCTGTATAGACAGGCAGTGATGAGGAAGTCATGTGGTTGGGTTTAGAGCCAATGAGAAGGCAGAACAGAAAGGCAATAAAAAGACAGGTCACACAGGAGAGGGTCTCTCTCAGGGGAAGGACGGCAGTGAGTGGTAAGCTAAAGGCTCTTCACTAGTGCTCTGACCTCTTGGGCTTTTAACTCTGCATTTGGCTCTATGTTTCTTTCTTTTTTTTTTTTTTTTTTTTTCGGTTTTTCGAGACAGGGTTTCTCTGTGTAGCTTTGCGCCTTTCCTGGAACTCACTTTGGAGACCAGGCTGGCCTTGAACTCACAGAGATCCGCCTGGCTCTGCCTCCCGAGTACTGGGATTAAAGGCGTGCGCCACCACCGCCCGGCCACTCTATGTTTCTTATTTAATAAGACTGTTTAGAATCACATCTACAGACCCAGTTAAGTCCCCCTGCTTGTTAGGGAGGAAGGCATAAAGTGAGCCCTCTTGCATTCACCAGGAATTATTCAGCTGGCACAGTTCTTTCAGTCTCCCAAGTGACTTACAGTAGCAGGCCTTGCACTAGGGGAGGGTGGTCACTTAATGACATCACATACAAGCTGCTCTGAAGAGCACAGTCTCTGTGCTCCCAAGCCTCTGTCTTCAGAAAGGAACCTAGTTGTGCCCACGTTCAGTGAATGGCAAGTGAGATGCCAGACGCCTTTGGATGCACACTCATCAATGGCATGTGGCACAGAAAGGTTCCATAGAGGGCTTTCACCCTCAAGGAAGCACTCCTGTCTGGATGAGCACAGCACACAAATGCCAGGGGTGGGATGGGGCGGACGGGTATGCAGGAAGATGTGCAGGCAGTACCTGGACAAGTGTGCCGAGAGCCCAACAGCAGAGCTGCCTGGGCACAGGTGGCTGGTGACACCCAGTAGCCCGTGGGAACCCTGGAAGCAGACTCAGACAGGAAGGGCCATGAGGGTTCTGAAGGACCCTAAGGGGCTGCCTTTCAGTCTGAGATAAGCACCTAGGGGAGTAACATAGTATGAACTCCACAATGCTTGGACAGCAAGCATCACCAGACTGGATTTTGCACACTCCCTGCAAAAGATGTAAATGCACACTCTGCATCTAATGGCCGATCCTGCTCATTGTCACCTTACAATTGTCCCCACTAAAGGGTGGAGCGAGTCATGTTTTCCTGCCAACACATCCTAGGATGCCCCCCAACCCTTACCTTTGGAGTTACCCATTCCTTTCGGCTGGGAGTCTGAGTCTTGACCATGCACTTGGTCCAGGCAGTGACATCCCCAGTACAGTAGTAAGCATCACTCTTAAAGACCAGTTGGCCGGAACACTCTTTGCACGGCAGGAGGGCCCCAAATGCCATGCCATCAGCAACACGGTCCAAGATCTGAAGAAACACGTCAGAGACCAGAGGTTCAGGAAGGAATGTTACCAATAATGCAGATGGAGGAACTCTCAAACAGGCCCTGTTCCCAGAAAAAGGCTGTCTCCGGGCTCTACCATACATAGCTCACGTGCCAGCTTACAATACAGCCAGGCCTTGCACTAGTGAAGGATCCTGCAGCAGCCCCACCTCGCCGAGGGAGGCCCACAGCAGCCCCTCTACCACACAGGAGTGGCCCACGCAAGTGTAGGGTGGGCTTAGCAAGCCTGGGACACATGGCAGCAGGCAGCAGAGGTCCTCAGGCCAGTGGGATATGAACACACAGGCAAAAGTACCTGCTCACCTTGGGAACTCATCACGTTCTGAACCAGGCCAAACGTGGCAATGTATGGTACAGCCGGGGAAGCCTCCCGACTGAAGGAGACGGTGCTCATGACCATACAACACTACCCCGGAGCTGTAACATCTTGAAGGGCCTTCTATGTCCCCTCCTCCCCCCACAAAACACAGGCAGCTCACCGCGGACTCTCCAGATGGTACTTGCTGCTGGTTGAAGATAAGCAACTCCTTCAGGTCGTTGGTGGAACATGCCTTCTTCAGCTCATCTTTGATGTTCCAGATCAGGTCATTCTGGGCCTGAGGACGAGACCCCACAACTGAGATCAGTTCTTTGTTTTTGTTTTTGTTTTTTTTTTTTTTTTAAATCTTAATACTGTTTTCTTATCTTAAATTTTAAAAAACTACATTCATTTATTAATGTGAGCATGCTCAATGTTCTACAGCGCATGTATGTAGGTCAGAGAATAACTTCTGAGAGTTGGTTCTCTCCTTCCATAATTTAAATTTTTTTTGACAAAAGATCTATTATTATGTAGCCCTGGCTGTCCTGGAACTTGCTCTGTGACCAGGCTGGCCTCGAACTCACAGAGATCCACTTGTCTCTGCCTCTCAGGTGTTGGAATTAAAGGTGTGTGTTACCACACCTAGACCCTATAATGTAGCTTTTATAGATCAAACTCAGAGGACTGGGGGTCAAGTAAGGGGCTTGTGGATGCTGCCGTGGTCTTGGGGCTGGCAACAGGGCATCTGGAGGTGTGGCTGGTTGCCACTGAGGCAGGGGGTATGGGCCTTCTTTGGGTTAATGAAAGGTCTGGGCTGTACACTTTAAAAGTTCAAGTGGTAACTTTTAGGGAGAGACTAGGGTAAGAAAGGATCTCATTTAGGAACCCAGGCTTGCCTGAAATCACTATGTAGCCCAGGCTGGCCTCAAACTCATGGTAATTTTCCTGCCTCGGCCTTTGCTGGACTGAGTTAATCAAGGGCTACCTTGATTAACAAAATGGCTCAGTGGGTAAGGCCACCCGAGTGATCCCTGGAACCCACAGTAGAGTGGCTGCTGTAGAGAACTGAATCCTGCAAGTTGTCCCTATCCTCCATATGCATGCCATGTACACATGCACAGCAATTCATATAAAAGTAATAAAAATTGGGTTGGAGGGATGGCTTAGAGGTTAAGAGCACTGGCTGCTCTTCCAGAGGTCCTGAGTTCAATTCCCAGCACTCAGATGGTGGTTCACAACCATCTAGAATAAGATCTGATGCCCTCTTCTGGCTTGCAGGCATACATGCAGACAGAATACTATATATATATAATATATAAATCTTAAAAAAAAAAAAAAAAAAAAAAAAAAATCGCTGGGCGGTGGTGGTGCACGCCTTTAATCCCAGCACTCGGGAGGCAGAGGCAGGCGGATCTCTGTGAGTTCAAGGCCAGCCTGGGCTGCAGAGGGAGTTCCAGGAAAGGTGCAAAGCTACACAGAGAAATTCTGTCTCAAAAAACCAAAAAATCAAACGGGGCTAGAGAGAGCTGGAGAGATGGCTCAGTGGTTAAGAGCATTTACTGCTTTTACAAAGGAATTGGTTTGGTTCCCATAACCCACATGGTGTCTCATAACTATCTCCTTGGGCGCCAGGCAAGCATGTAGTACACAATGCAGGTAGGTAAAACACGCAGACACAAAAACTTACAAACCCCAACTCAGGTTACTAGACTAGGTGGAAACTGTCTTTACCGGCTAAGCACAATCACCAGGGTAGCAGGCCCCATCCCTCAACCTTCCACTACACACCCTTGATGGAGCTGGGCTGTTCCTCCAAACCCAGCCTGACCAACTCCAGTCTCAGCCAGGGTTTAACCCTCAGACTAACTCATCAAAATAAACCCACGCAATGCTCTTAGAAAACATTCTGGAAAGTGTAGAGGAGACCACTTGTAAGACTGAATGCCTGTTGCAGATGGGTGGCACGTGCCTTTAATCCCAGCACTCGAGAGGCAGAGGCAGGCGGATCTCTGAGCTTGAGACCAGCCTGGTCTACAGAGTGAGCTCCAGGACAGCCAGGGCTACACAGAGAAACCCTGTCTCAGGAAACTAGAAGACTGACTCCTTAACGGCACCGGGTCCTGGTGTCAACCCTCAGAAACCTGTTCAAGAGACACAGGAAAGCGACCACAAGTTCTGGGTAGGACTTAGGGCCCAGTCATCTTTCCCAAACCCATTTAGATTCCTCAGAGTCTCCTACACACTCAAGCTCAAGCAGGAATATATGTGATCTCTTCTGGAATTGGAACTTTAAGTCTCGATTTCAACATCTACTCAGTGCCCACTCTTTGCTGGTGCTTCTAAGTCCCACCTTATTTATTCTCACCACTACCTGGCAAGGAGGTAGGCCACGACGAGCCTCCGCCTTCCCTGGGGCAGCAGGCAAGCTGGGTAGTGCACAGCAGGCCGCACCTCCTCAGATGGAAAGGAGAATGCCGGTCCTACTAAACCGTGCTATCAATGCCAAGGAAGGTGTCCAACTCCTCTGACTGAGGCTACCCCCACGCTCCCTCCCGGCTCCCCAGTTCCAGTGCGAGGCTCTCAATGATGTCCTTTTCATTGTTCCCTGCAGAGGAGCACACACTGGGACACCAGAAGCAGCAGCCTATGAACACAGGTTTCAGGGAAATGGCAGACCCACTTCTCTTTTACAGCTGAGGAAGGATAGAGATCTACGGAAGCAGACTGGGGTAGGAGCAGCTAGGAGGGTAATTCAAGCTTCTGGTAACACTGGGGAGAGAGCATCAGCACACCCACTGAAGAGGACGCAAAGACATGAAAGCAAAAAGGAAAATCAAATGTGGGGATGGCTAGAGAGACGACTCAGGTAAGAGCACTAGCTGCAGCCGGGCGGTGGTGGCGCACGCCTTTAATCCCAGCACTTGGGAGGCAGAGCCAGGAGGATTGCTGTGAGTTCGAGGCTAGCCTGGTCTACAGAGTGAGTTCCAGGAGAGGTGCAAAGCTACACAGAGAAACCCTGTCTCGAAAAACAAAACAAAAAAACAACCAAAAACAACAACAAACAAAACAAAAACAAAAACCAAAAAAAGGAGCACTAGCTGCTCTTGCAGAGGACCCGGGTTTAATTCCATGTGGCGGCTTACCACCTTCTCTAGCTCTAGTTCCAAGGAATCCAGTACCCTCTTCTGGCCTCTGCAGGTAGCAGACACATGTGATGTAGACACACAGGCAGCCAACACCCACCTCCCCAAAAAAGGAAAAAGGAAGCAGGCTGAAGAACACAGCCACTCAAGCAGAGGGCTCTACCAGTGGTCAGAACCAGATTACGTATTACTTCTCATTACTGAGCCACTCACAAAAGCTGAAAATCACCAATTCCAACAGATGGCCCTGAGAAGTCATGTTCCCAAGAAGAGACGGACTGTTCTCTGCCCAACCAGCACTCTCAGGGTAACGACTGCTGTTCTGCTCCGACACAGCACAGGCGGCGGTGATGAGCCCCTCTGGCTGACGACCATTGATTTAATGGGGGAGACTCTTTTTTTTTTTTTTTTGGTTTTTCGAGACAGGGTTTCTCTGTGTAGCTTTGCGCCTTTCCTGGGACTCACTTGGTAGCCCAGGCTGGCCTCGAACTCACAGCGATCCGCCTGGCTCTGCCTCCCGAGTGCTGGGATTAAAGGCGTGCGCCACCACAGCCCGGCGGGAGACTCCTTTTTTTGTTGCTTTGTATTGTTTTTCGAGACAGGGTTTCTCTGTGTAGCCCTGGCTGTCCTGGAACTTACTCTGTAGACCAGGCTAGCCTCAATCTCACAGAGATCCACCTGTCTCTACCTCCTGAGTGCTGGGATGGTAGCTACATGCTTTCCAGTCCTTTGCTAAAGGAGACCTTCATTTTAAAAACTGGGAAAACTTTCTCCTTACGCCCCCAAGGTGTCTACTAAGAACCCTAAGAACTGCTGGCTGGCATCTGTGGACTTAACTCCCAGTCCCCAGTACTTAGGAGCAAGCCTGCGGGTGTAGGCTGGTCAGTTGATGCCTGGGTTGGACTGGAGCATCACTTAGTGTCACCCAGCAAGTCTGGGGAGACATGGAACATTCCACACTGCTTGGTCCTGGCTGCAGGCCTGGCACCTGAGTCTAATGTGTCCCATCACCCAAATGAAAATGACTTCTGTGAGGGGGGAGGAGAACAAGTTGGGAGAAAAGCTTCGTGGCTCAACAGCAGCCATACACTTGAGAATTCATACTGGTCTTGGTAAGCAGGGACAGCCGATGTCCTCCTGCACGAGAAGGGACAGGAAGGAGACACTGCTCAGGACTCACCTTGAGGGCCTTTTCCAGCTTACTGTCCTTGTCCTTTCCTTTTTTAGATTTCTTTTTGGCCACCTCATCTGCTCCATCCACCTCGTCACCTCTTCTCTTTCTGAAAGAGATACAGGACTTAATAGGAACCAGACCTCCAGATCAACTCCCAGTGCGACCAGGCTGACATCCCCATTAGCTGCCTCCTCGATCTGCCTTCTTTCTCACTCCGCTCTTAGGGAGCTATGTAAGGTGCCCCCTCCACCAGGCGGTAGGAGCTGCTAGGACTTTTAGAACATCTTCTGCCAATGAGGGGCCTGGAGCTCACCTTAGTGTTCAGAACTAGAGCTCAGGTCACACCTGATGTTAAACCCCACATGTCGCTTACACACAAAGTGACGGGGAATTGTGGAAAAGCCAAACACAGCTTCAAGAACAGCCTAGCCGGGCGGTGGTGGCGCACGCCTTTAATCCCAGCACTTGGGAGGCAGAGGCAGGTAGGATCTCTGTGAGTTCGAGGCCAGCCTGGTCTACAGAGCGAGTTCCAGGACAACCAGGGCTGTTACACAGAGAAACCCTGTCTTAAAAAAACCAAACAGAATCAAGCCTGGAGTGAGACACAGGGCTGCTCCCCAGGCCACCAAGCAGCCCGAGTTCACCCTGGTACCTTCCAAAGCCGTGTGCTGGGGGAGGAGCACCAGGCACCATGCAGGACTAAGGTGAACACAGATGCAACAGCTCACTTAGGCGCAGGGCTGAGGGGAGGACCAGGCACACTAACCATGCTCAACACACTCCAGTTCTCCAGGCATAATGGTAGCCAGAGAATCCCACACCCTGTGCTCTAAGAGTCAAGGACATCCTAACCACTGGCCTGACTTGCTAGTTTCCCGTTCCAGAGTCACTGGTGCTGCTCGACAAGCTTGTGTTAGGATCTGGAATTGTGCAAGCTTCTTGGTGATGACAGTGGTGTAGCTACTGTTCATGAGCACAGTACACAGCTCTATGACCCTCGGCATGCTCATTAACAAGCCACCTAGATGCTAATTCCATGCGTGGGCCCATCAGTTCTGATTCCAGGACCTTCCCACTGTCCATCCATTTATGAATGGCCATGATTCTCCCAGAGATCCAGACACAGAAACATCTCTGCTGCATGACTGCAGTGATGTGAAAGACACAAAGGAGGACCTTCACAGGGTGGTAAACTGGCTAGTCACTCATGCAAGGGAACTACCTGGCTGGTCCCGTAGGTGGTCTTTAACTATCTGAAGGCTGTATGAGAAAGTGGCATAGTCTACTCTATGCTTCCACAGGCCTGAGGAAAGGAGCTGGGAGAGGTTCAGAGTGCCTGGTGAGCTGCTGGGTGAAGAGGGGGTGCTGAGATAGCAGATGTTCCAGTCTCTTTGTCCCCTGCTACTACAGGCCCACAGCTCCTGGCTTTCTGATCATCAGCAGAGGAATGGACCCCACAGGCTCTGTACTCACAGCCCACCTACCCTTCACTCTTGACCCCGGGGAGCTGCTTCTTCAGGGCTTCTTTGTCCTCCGCAGAGAGCAGGCCAAAGCCCTTGAGCTGGCTGGCACTATACTCAGGCCGGAAGCCCAGCTCCTCCCGGTTCTTGACAAAGCAAGTTGGATGGTACCAGCGGTCGATCATGCCCAGCTGCGGCTTCTCTGGGTCCAGCATCTTCTTGGACAGGCGTACCTGGCCCTGTAGGGAAAACCATGTGGTATCTAAGGAATGACTAGGCAGGATAGGGAACAGCAAGCATACAGCCTTGAGTTCAAACCAAGGCACAGGTAGCTTGAAAATATTTGGCTCTTATGCCATCAAGGGTTGTGGGGTACCCAAAGGCCCTGCACTCACATTCTATGAGGCTGACATGCTACCTACTGCATTAAAAGGGCACCTTGCACTTACAGTTTAGATGACTACCTATCCACCTGCTTAGACAAGTTAACAAGTACTAATACTTCCCCCAGGGGTGAGTTAAGATGCTGACATTGTGTGCTGGTCAGCAGTGGCCCTGCACTATTCTGTGACGGCTTCAGTGTGGCAACTTCTCCCAACGGGACTTTTCAGCCATCCTCACCCTCCCATGGACTCTGCGGTTGCTATACTTAAGGGTCCGGTTAAGCTGCAGTGATAAGCAAGAGCTGGGTCCTGCCAGGCTGCCAGGTGCATACAGTTCCTACGACTGACATTCCTAGGAGTTTCCCACCTAAGAGTGGACAGGGCTCCTGACAATGCAGAAAACTCCATCTGGGGCAGAGCAATAAGAGCACAGAGCAGGCTGGTGCTCCCTTGGAAGCAAGAGCACCATACTTTTTGCCACCAATTTTTAATGGTGAAAGGTGAGGACATTTAGCAATTACATTTTCCTCAGTTTTGTGTCTGCTACATTTGGCTCTTGAACTATTCCCAAAGGCCCTTGTGATGCTCTTGGGAGGCGGTGAAAAGCCGACTAGAAGGTTAGTTTTGGGTTGCCCTTGATATTGAGATGTTGGTCTTTTTTTTTATTAATTATGTATACAATGTTCTGCCTTCGTGTATGCCTGCAGGCCAGAAGAGGGCACCAGATCTCATTACAGATGGTTGTGAGCCACCATGTGGTTGCTGGGAATTGAACTCAGGACCTCTGGAAGAACAGCCAGTGCTCTTAACCGCTGAGCCATCTCTCCAGCCCCTGGTCTTTCTCTTTTGCACCCACTAGTTGAACAGGCCTCCCTTGCCACATGCTCCTGCCATGTGTGATGCCACCACGGGCCCCAAACCGGGCCATAGAACCATGACCCAAACATCTGAAACCTTGAGCCAACACAGACCCCTCTCTCTCTTTAGGTAGACTATCTCTGGCACTTTTACCGCACAGATACTGTGGTAAACTATCTCATACCTCTCAATACTCCAAGGACAGAAAACCCTCAACGAGTGCAAATGAATCACGGCACCAAAGACGACAATGCTGGCGAGCACAGGCACACCTTCTATCCCATTCTCAGGACAACCAGCCAGCCAGCCACTCCACCTGACCGGCTGCCAGCCTTCAGGGACAAGAACTGGTGGCAGGGAGGCTGGTCTGTGAAGTTTCTCTGATGAAACAGGAGTGCTGGAGGCCCACACAGCCCTCCTCACCTCAAACCCACCACACAGGACCTCCCTCATGCCTGCTGACTTTGCAGAGACCTATGCTGCTGCTTTCCAAGAAGACCTTTCTTCCGGGGCCCCTACCCAGGAGCACAGGACTGGGCCTGCCCAGCAGAAGAAACATTGTCATTTCTGCAAGGGTCGCCGCTTAGTTCTACCCATGGGTGCTGAGCCAGAACGTAAAGGCTGCATGATCTTTTCTCTCGAGATGGCCAATGACCCCCCACCTAAGGGGAGAACCCCAGAAGTGCAGACGCCGGACCCCAAGGGCTACCTTCTCTATCTTCTCCATACAGCCCTTGCATGTACTCCTGTTGGACTTGGCATACTCGGCTGCAAAGTCACCCAGTGTCTTCTCCGCCTTGCCGCCGCTTCCATCCTGGCCTTTGCCTGAAGAACCAAACACAGGTCACTGCTCAACTCTGCGGCCTCACAATGCCGCCCCCAGAGGCCCCCGTCTGTCTTCCTCCTCCCACAAGGACACTGTTTTGAGTGAGCACTATCAGTCTAGGTCATCTCTACTGGCCAACAACTGTGGTTACTTTGTGTTATAATTTCCAACTCAGACTTCTCATTGCTATGTGCTTTTATGACTCAAAGTTAAGTGTTGAACTGAAAAGGACATTTAACTACAGATCAAACACAAGCCTATATAAGAACTGAACACATGGCGAAGGGCTTGGGGGAGACAAAAACGGGATTTAAAGTTTATTTTACTTTACGTGTATGGGGATTTTGCTTGTGCATCTGTGTACCAGGTGCATTAGCTGGTGCCTGTAGAAGAGGGTGTTGGATCCTCTGGAACTAGAGCTATGGACACTGTGAGCACCGTATAGGTTCTGGGAATCAAACTCAGGTCTTCTAGAAGAGTTCCCAGTGCTCTTAACCACTGAGCCATCTCTATGCCCCTAGATTCATGCTGGGTGGGGTGGCACATGCCTTTTATTCAGGAGGCAGGGGACGCCTGGTCTATGTAAGGAGTTCCAGGACACCCAGGGCTAAAGAGACCCCCATCTAAAGAATAAACAGGTGGTGAGACGTCTGAGGGCAAACACCTGACAACTTTCATTGTATCCCATGACTCATGCTGGAAGGACAACACCGACTCCCACAAATTGTCTTCTGGCCTCCACATGTGACCCTTTGGCCCACATGTGAACACAACAAATAAGTCAGAAGATGGTAATATTCACAGGATAGCCTCAGGAATCTACAGAAAAGCTACTAATAAGTATACTTGGAAAATTTATAGGAAATCGGGCCAATATGCAAATATGAAAGCCATTTCCACATGTTAGAAACAAAAAATAGAGCAAGAATTAAAGCACGCAGCTATTTAAATACGTAAAATACTTCAGAGAGTACAATTTAATTTTAATACATAAACTATTTCACAGAGCCCAACCTTGTCAGAATGGACTCTCAGCCCTCTGGAACCGTAAGCCCGAATAAACACTTCCCTCTCTCAGTTGCTCTGGTCACACAGCAACAGAGAAGCAGCCGATACAGAGCCTTTCCCTGTAACAACAGGAAACCCCACACTGTCTTCCTTAGAGCTAACACAAGAAAACTTAAGCCCACACACACCATGGGTTGTGGGACATCTGTACACTGTGTGAAGCTCTATTGCTGTGGCTGGTGTAATAAAAAGCTGATTCCGGAGGAAAGGAAGGAAGAGGAGGAGGAATCCAGGCAGGCAGGAGATGCCAAGACACGGAGAGGAAACAGGAGGCGCAAGATGGAAGCGGTAACACCACGTGACGGAATGCAGATTAAATAAATAGATAAATAAATGTAATAAAAATTATAATTAAATGGAAAGGTGAGCCACAGACTGGGAGACAGCAGGGTCACAATACTTGTGTTTGGCCAGAGACCTGCACATAGAATTAAGCTGTTCAGGAACACAGTAGACATTGAAATCATGAGAAGCGGGCTGGGGAGACGGACGGCTCAGACTATTTGTTGCTCTTGTAGATGATCCAGGTTCAATTCCCAGGATCCACACATGGTGGTTGATAACTGTCCAGACACTCTAGCTCCAGGGGATCCAAAGTTCTTTTCTGACTTCCCCGGGAACCAGGCACACACGTGGTGGGCATACATACACACAGGCAAAGCATTCATATACATAAAATAAAATAAAAAATAAAGTAAAAAGAGAAAAAAGAAAGAAAAAAGAAACCATAACAAGCTACAGGCTGAGTCTCTCCATCTAAAAGGCTTGGCATCTGTTCTGGAATTCAGATTTTTTTGGAATAACTACAGATACACAAAGCATCCTAGAGACAGGATGGCTGCAGGTCCACACATGAAATCCATCTGTTTCACAGAGACACCATACATACAGCCTGAGGGGAAGTAAGTGCACACACTATTTCTAGCCTGTCTACAATTCTGACTCCAACTGTCATGGATCAGGGGCGGAATTTCCCACCTGCGGTGGTGTGCTGCTGCTCAAATTTTCGAGTGTTGGAGCACTTTAGATTTGTGGATGAAGGGACACTCAAACCTTGTCAATATTAGAAAGTCTGCTGGAGTAAACAGTCAACAACCCAGAGCCCCCAACAGAGAACTGGGTAAGGAAAGTATGGCATTCAAACAAGGAGTACAGCTCAGTAACAGGAAAGACCCAAGCACACGTCACTGAATGAAGCAGCAGAAGAAAGTACATTTACTTCCTTTCCTCTCTGAAACTAAACCAGGCACACCTAACCTACGAGGCTAGAAATCAGAATAGATGCCGGTGTGAGTGCACACTTGTCATCCCGCACCCGGGAAGCCAGGGAGGAGGACTGCTGACTGTGAGGCCCCCCCCCCCCCCCAGACAGGGTTTCTCTGTGTAGCTTTGCACCTTTCCTGGAACTCACTTTGTAGACCAGGCTGGCCTTGAATTCACAGAGATCCTCCTGCCTCTGCCTCCCGAGTGCTGGGATTAAAGGCGTGGGCCACCACCGCCTGGCGAAGATGAGGAGCTTTTTTTTTTTTTTTTTTTTTTTTTTGGAGCTAAGGATCCCAGGGCCTTGTGCTTGCTAGGCAAGCGCTCTACCACTGAGCTAAATCCCCAACTGTTTTTCGTTTTTTAAGGAAAGAATTAGCAGGTTTCCTGAGCATGAGGAAGAAAAGGTGTAGAAATCTCCCCTTGGGTAACTTCTGTGCACAGGACTGGGAAGGCAGTGATTCTGCCTCACAGTGGGAGGTAAGGCACCCATCATCCAAGCCCATCTAATGCACAACAGCAAAAGATAATGATGTGTTAATCTCAAGTTTCATCAACTGCTATAAATGCACTGACAGCGGAGAGGGGCCTAGGGGTCCGTGGGAGCACCTTGCTCTTGTGTTTCTCCCTTGTTTCCTAAAACTGCTCAAAAAAATCAAAGCCAGGCTGTTGAGACGGCTTGGCTGTGAGGGCACATGCCGTGCAAGCCTGGCAACCCGAGTTCGATTCCTGGAACCCATGTAAATAAAGGAGAGACCCAACATAGCGAAGCTGTCCTCTGGCCTCCATGTGCATGCTGTAGTGCGCGCACACACACACACACACACACACACACACACACACACACACACACACACACATAAAAAATGTAAAACCTATTAAAAACGACAAATTTAAAGGCTCCATTTCCAGTGTCTGGAAAAACAGACACCAAATCTCATGCAACAGACCATGTGGCCCAATGGGGAGCTGCTGAAGCACGAGCAGTGTGCTCTCGAACCCTACACGAGCAAGACAGAGACAGGGCTGTATTCCTGTCCCCTGCCACACACACCTGCCACGCCCCCAGCCTCTGCTGTCTTCTTGACCTTCTGCTGGTCATCCCATCGCAGCTCAGAGAAGCCGTCCACCTCGACGTCAGGCTGCCGGATGGAGTGGCCCACCTTCCAGAAGCAGGAGAAGTGGTACCAGTGTGGGAC
The DNA here is from genome assembly GCF_007827085.1 of Peromyscus californicus insignis. Taxonomy (NCBI): domain Eukaryota; kingdom Metazoa; phylum Chordata; class Mammalia; order Rodentia; family Cricetidae; genus Peromyscus; species Peromyscus californicus. Next base: position 65,196,453 of record NW_026294436.1, on the reverse strand, counting down.
CTTTCCATCGAACATGGGCGACTGGAAGTCACAAGGCAGAGAGGGAAGGGAGATGTTAATCTCTGTAGGCACATGCCCACCCTGTCCCCAGCCCAGGCAGCCATGGGAGCCCTGTTCTCATCCCTGCGGCCTGCCTGGTGTTTGCTCATGTCACACAATGACTTACAAATGGATGAGAAACAGCTTTCCACTTCTTAAGTATTTTCCTAAAAGCTAAAAATTATGGCTGGCCACCCCCAAACCCACTGTCTCAGGAGGAGATGTTGGCCCCAGGTTCCTTTAGGGCATGAGCTGCACTTCTGACTTGCTGCACAGCCTCGTGAGAAACACAGAACATCTTCTCAGTATCCTGGCGTCCCCAGCACCCATTAGAAAAGCCAGGCAGCGGCACTTGAGCTCAAGGGTCTGGGCGGCCCAGAAATGGCTCTTAAGTGCCCCTGCAGTTAAAAATACTGAGGAACAGGCAGAGAAAGTGGGTCAGGCACAGCGAGGTCTGCATGTGAGTACAATGAACAGCTTCTGTGAGGGACAAAGAAGGGCCTGAGGGGAAGGCCTCCAGGCCTGGGGCTAGGCTGACCACTGGCTTCAGAGAGGCACCCAATGGGCCTGAGGTAAAGGTACTGTGACACTTGAGGTGCTTTCCTTCCCCATGATGCTCTGGGCCCGGTACTGCCTGTTTTAGAGATGGCGACAGTGCCTGTGATGAGGGAGACACAGGCGCTCCCCAGTTTCCTGGTGCTCTTCCTTCACAAGCCATGCCTCTGCCAACAGCAACCCTATCTCACAGAATGGAGGCGGACAGGACACCAATGCCTTCTGACCTAAGTAAGATGGCCCATGATGACTGCCTTCAAGGAAGAGAGAGGTAAAGGCCAATGAAATAAAAATATCACACCACGTTGACGCTCTAGGATGGCGTTGTAGAGAAGAGTGATATTTGGAAAAAGCATGACAAGCCAAGCATTCCAATTAACTACACCAATGAGTGGCCTCCTTTACAGATGCAAATGTAAGGCCAATGGATGCAGAGATGGCTCCAAGGTTAAGCTACTTTTTTCAGAGGGCCTGGGTTCGATTCCTAGCACCCACATGGTAATTCACACCACATGTAACCTTAGTTCCAGGAGATCTGAGGTCGTCTTCTGGCCTCTTTGGGCACCAGGCACATGGTACACACATACACATGCAGGCAAAACACCCACACACATAAAAATTAAATAAGCAAATAAAAATTTAAAAATCTAAGGCCAAGTCCTGCCTAGGTGACCCACCAGTAATTAATGGTTCCAGAGCCTGCAAAGCTCCTGGAAGCTTCTCAGAGCTCTTCAGACTTCCTCAGGTGCCTCAAGGCCCTGCGTCCTTCAGAGATGTTACTCACGGAGTCAGAATCCACCCCAATTTCATGGCTGGGGCAGGCATGATGCTTACTGAGAGTTTCAAACCTTCAGAGGAAAGATGGGGGAACTGCAAAAGATGGCCTCTAAACCAGACAACAAACGGCATTTGAGGACCCAGCTCGGCTCACACCAGGCAGCGGGTTCAGATCCTGGAAACCCTATGACGGACGGGGCGCTTCTGCCTTCCTTGGCCGTTGTATTTCCGCTAACCCACAACACTCACTCTAATATAGGAGGGCCTCCACAGGAAAACAAACAAAAACTCTTGACCACTGCAAGGACCGAGAACACCTGGGCCAAGGTCCTAAGGCGCTGGCCTCTACCTAGGAGCTAGGAAACAGGCAAGGTACAGAAGCTAGGACATGGACCTGTCAGGAACACAGCACCAGCCATGGACCAAGCAAGCGCCTCACCCAATCCTCTGCAACTATAAAGGCAAGCCAAGAACATTGCCAGCCAGGAAGATGGCCTTGCTACGCCACAGAATGCTCAAATCCTTCCTGGGTCATCCCTCCGTTTCCCAGACAAGTGGCTTCTCCCTCCCTCAGGGGCTCTGAAAACTGCTCAGAGTGACTGCTCAGAGAACAATTCTCCCACACAAATGTAAAAGAAGGAGGCATTTAAATTCCAGCACCAGAAGAAAGGTTTCTCTTTGCAGGCCCGCCCAGGCTCAGCCTACAGGACCAACTTTAAATTCAGAATTAAGCCGGTGGGTGTGGGGGTGGTAGTGGCACATTCCTTTAATCCAACACTTGGGAGGCAGAGGCAGGCGGATCTCTGTGAGTTTGAGGCCAGCCTGGTCTACAGAGCGAGATCCAGGACAGGCTCCAAAGCTACACAGAGAAACCCTGTCTCGGGAGAAAAAAAAATTAAATTCAGAACTAAACTCCTAACTACAACTGAGGAAGAGTCCCCCTTACTTTGAATAATAGTTTCGTTCACATTCTGGAAGAGGGCCTGGAATGTGGAATTATCTATGGCAGCCCCAGCCTCCCCTCTTCCTAAACGGTAGGTAGCAGGGTCATGCTTTCGAATAAGGTCTATTCTCTGGTTCACACAGTAAACCCTAAAATGCCTAATAACATATGTAAGGTCTGGAAGGAAACTGATTATTTGAAAGGCTGGGTGTGGTGGCACACACCTTTAATCTCAGCACTGGGGGAGGCAGAGGCAGGAGGATCTCTGTGAGTTCAAGGCCAGCAGGAAGACGTAGTGAGCCCATGTCTCCAAACAAAACATTTGAAAGGCAGGCAGGCCTGTATGTAAGTAAGTCCCAGCACTCCAGAGATGGAGGCCAGAGGATCTCGAAGATCAGCCTTGAAACCTTGTCTCAAACCCGACCAAACAATGGACAGACCACCCAACCAACCTACTTCGGGGGAAGTACCATTACTTCAAATTTTACTAACACCCCCCTAATAGCTGCTGTAATTAGGTTGAGGGATCCCCAACCACAAAGTGATACGAAAAATGAAAGTCCACAACACCTTCGCTTTTCTGCTTACAGTAATCTAAAAGCTGGCAAGGATGTGGATGCCAGTTCTCCCTTAAATCCAGAGAGCCTTGAGTTCTATTTATCACCCCAGAGGGTAAAGTTCAAAGCCCTCAGTGGGAAACAGGGCTCTGGACTGTTCTTCCAATTTTAGGCCCTTCCCTCTTAGCTATCTCCATCTTCCTGTCCTACTTCTGTGAATAAAGACTCTTAAGTTCCCACACTAGACTGGGGCATCTTGGGTGCCTCCTCTTCTAGCGCCCAGTTCCATCACATGTAAGGCTTATCAATTCTCCCCACACTCCCTTAACCAAGCAGAAAGGGCCCAGAGTGGGTGCCCTGTCCAGTCATGAATGCAAGCAACCAAGATGTGCCTGGCAGGACTTGGGATTTTTGTCACCAATGATAATTATAGACACTGACACAGAGCCTGGGGGACCTAGCTGCTACTTAATAAATGTATACAGAATGCATGGGAACCGTGTGCCAGGCATGCAGAACCAGGCGGTCTCTTAGCTTTCGTTCTTGCCATAATGTGAAATAACAGAAGAAAGGGGGTCCTTTGGTACCCACTGGGTGAACGTCCCCCGGTAAGGACCGAACCCCTTTGAAGGCTATCAGGCCTTTCCTGAAACACATTACAGCAGCTGGACAGCAAGGGAAATCAATTACCTTGACCATTAGCAGTGAGCTTGGGTAACCTGAAAGTATGGGGGAGGTAGAACAGGGCGCGTGAGAACTACTCTTGCAAAGACAGGCATCAGAAAACGAAAAGCTCAGGAGGCAGACACCCCTGGAACTGTTAGGGACCCTTTAACCCACCACCTCGCAGTACACATCCCAACTCTTCCATGACCATCATGGAAGCGCCGGTGAACAGACCCAGATCCGCAGAAAGCGCCGAGAAGTCGGTGACCTCGGGAAGTTTGGAGAAAATGTTATTTCCAACTAGAAATCAGGCCCAAAGCGAACGTACTGTAAAGGAACGGTACTGCTTTGCATAATTAAAACAGAAATACCGAGAGTGAACGGATGTTGAGGATAACCAAAAATAGGCTTTAAAAAAAAAAAAAAAACAAAAAAAAACCCCAAACTCCAAACCCCTCACAAGCCAGTCCTCTTTATTCATGTAGGGGAAAAAAAACAATCTTCCAGGACAAGGTAGGCCCAAATCAGAGCAGCTTCAAAGACCGAGAGCACATCCTCCACCCCCACCCCAAGAGAAGGCAGTGAAATAAACAAGAACTCTGCGACCATCCGGACCCAGCGAAGAGGCCCCTTGTTTTTACAAAGCCAGGGGCACCGCCAGCAGCTCTTACTTCCCGGGCTTTTCTTGCAGGGTCAGCGCAATCACCCGGAAGGGGTCGGCGCGGTGGGCCTCAAGGACCGCGGCAGCAGCGCCGCGGGCCTTTCCCGCCCTTCTCCCCCGGTTCCAGTGGGCCGCAGCGGGAGCGCGGCGGCCCCGAGCCCTAACAGCGCCGTCCTGCGCCCCCGGCCCGGCCCCGCCGCACCTGCACCATGATGGCCATGCGGAGTGAGTCCTTGGGGATACTCTCGCTGCATTTCTTGCAAGAGGCGCGCCCGCTCTTAGCGTACTCCACTCGGTAAAGCCTCTCCGAGGCCTCCGCCATCCTTCTGCTCGTGCCGCAGCGGCCGCCAGACGCCGCCGCCGGTCCGCCGGGAGAGCTAACGTGTCGGTTCCCCGCAAGCGTGCGGCGCCGCCTCCGCTCGGGATAGATTGCTGATGCCTGGCGGCGGGACCGCCCCCAGGCCCGCGCGTGGGGGCGGGGCCTCTGCTCATGGGGCGGGGCTTCGGCACGCGTCTTGGGGGCCGGGGCGGGGGCGGCGGCGGGTGGGTGGGTTGCGTTCCAGCGCGACTGCGCCTGTGCGCGCTTGTCTCCCTGCCTCCGGGAAGGAGCAATGGCCCGGGGCCGGAAGAATCCGACAGGGGCTATCCCTTTTGTCGGTTTGTCCCAGAAAGGCTTCCTTGCTCTCTAAACTACTTCCACTTCACCCCCTCCCTCTTGTTTTTCTAGGTCTGTGTGAGAGCATTCTGGTCTGCAGCCTCCAGACTGCTGGCACAGAAAACCAACCAAAGCCTAAACTTTTCATTCTTCGTAAACTGAAATGCACAACTGTAAATTCCAAGAGAATGAACAGTGCCTGTGACTGTTGGCAATAATTGCAGCAGATGTTTTCAAATCATACATTCGGAGAGACCTCAAAATATTTAAGGTTATCACCAGTTGAAGTTATGGTAATCGTTAAACTTGCTGCTGTTAGATCTTGTTATTTAATGTAGCACTACGATTTTTAACATAATTGGGTCTTTTTTATTTTTTATTTTTTTAATAATTGTATGTGTGTGATGCAGGGTCTCATTATATAGCCCTGGCTGGCCTGGGACTTGCCATGAAGATGAAGTTGGCTTCAAACTCACAGAGATCCCCTTACCTCTCTGCCCTAAAGTGTGGGTAAACTCTCTGCCTGGCAGCAAACTGGTTGGTGAGCTGTGGCCTGCTTGCCCATGAGTCGTTCTGATTCAGCAGGTATGAATTGGCTCCAGGTGCCTTCTGTGAGCTGCTTCTGATCTTCTAACCAGTTATCAGTGAGACCCTGCTGTGGCAGAGAGAGATAGGTCACATGGCTGTTCCCTAACCTAATCCAGGTGGTAGCCCACTCCCCACCCCCTTGCCTTGTATCCAGTCCTACGTTTATCCAGCAAATGTCTCCAAACCAGGCAGGCTAGGCGATCCCAGACTTAAAAAACAAAGTCTCACAGAACAAATTACAATGTGTGAATTACAGGGGAGGTTCTGCCTGTATGAATGTTTATGTGTGTGCATGTGCATGTGCTTTTGGAGGCCAGAAGTTTTTGTATCTCCTGGAACTGGAGTTACAGATGAGTGTGAGCGGCCATGCAGGTACTGGGAATCGAACCCAGGTCCTTTGAAAGAACAGCCAGTGCTTTTAATCACCGAGTTACCTCTCCACGACCTCCCCCTTGTAATAGTTTTTTTAAAACTTACAAACAATTGCATTTACTTGGAAGTGTTCAGAATGTCTACAAAATAGCTGCAACTTTCCCATTACAAAGAGATATTCAGTGAACAGTGCAAATATTTCATTTGTTCATTTGTTATGGATGATGGTGGTGGTTTATTCATCATCAGCTCTGTCTGCAGAAATGCAGAATTTGATGTGACAGCTGCTGCAAGCCATTACTGCCTTGACTTCCCCACCGTGATGGACTAAGGTGGTGACATTTTATCTGTGTACCCTAATAAAGCTTATCTGAGGATCAGAGGAAAAAGCCAGCCACTATAGTAAACATAGAGGTCAGGCAATGGTAGCACACACCTTTAATCCTAGCATTCGGGAGGCAGAGATCCATCTGAATCTCTGTTGAGTTCAAGGCCACACTGGGAACAGAGCCAGGCATGGTAGCACACGCCTTTAATTCCAACATTAGTTAACCATAAAGGTCTGGAGGTCTGTACAGACAGATAGGAATTGACAGAGCTGGGCAGAAAGAGGAAGTGATGTAGCTGGGTGGAGAGAGGAAGCGAGATTGCAGGGCACAGAAAGGCATATAAGCGTGTGTATATACAGGAAGTAGCTCACTCTGGAGGCTGAGGACCAGGAACTAGATGCTTTTAAGCTTTTAGGCTTTTTAGCAGCAGTTCAGCAGAGACGCTTTTGGGTGAGGACTCAGAGGCTTCCAGTCTAAGGAAAGAGGATCAGCTAAGAAGTTGGTGAGGTGAGGTTGGCTGTGGCTTGTTCTGTCTCTTTGATCTTTCAGCATTCACCCCAATATCTGACTCTGGGGTTTTTTTTTTATTTTATTTATAAATAAGACCATTTAGAAATTCGTCTTATAGACTAACAGTGAGTAAAATAAGCCCTTCTCCATAATTTGCTTCTGTCACATTGTCGTATCATAGTGATGAGGCAGGAAACCAAGACAATTAGCTTAAAGTTTTTTCTAAATTATATATATTATAAATTACACATATGTATACACATACACACACGTATTTTGGAGATAAAGTCTCATGCATTCCAGACTTACCTCAACCTTGCTGTGCAGCCAAGACTGTCCTTGAATTCCCAATCCTGCCTCCTACCTCCCAAGTACTGGGATTATAACTGTATGTCACTCTGCTTAGCTATTAATATTATTAAGAAAAATTCCAAGTTTTTTAGATTTATTTTTATTTATGTATATGTGTGTGTGATTGTGTGGCTATATACCACATATGTGTAGGTGCCCTCAGAGGCTAAAAGAGGGGGTCAGAGCCTATGGAATTAGAGTTCTAGGTGGCTGTGAGTTGCCCAGTGTGGGTACTGGGAACTGAATTTAGGTCCTCTGTAAGAGCAGTTCTGCTCTTACTTGCTAATTCATCTCTCCAGGCCCCTGTTTTTATTTTTTAATATACTTCTCTCTCTCTCTCTCTCTCTCTCTCTCTCTCTCTCTCTCTCTCTCTCTCTCTCCACGGAATCTCACTATGTTGCCCATGCTGGCATCAACTCCTGGTTGAATGATTCTTTTGCCTCACCATATGAGTAGCTGGGACAACAGGTGGACCACTGCATCCAGCAACACTGAAAATCTTATATACGTCACTGTTTTTTTGTTTTTTTTGTTTTGTTTTTTGCTTTTCAAATTTCTCTGTGGATTTCCTGTAGTCGTTTTTGCTATTAAAAAATTTCCCCATGCTATTTAGTTAAATTTTACAGTTTTAAAAAGACTTATTTATTTTTATGTTATATGTATGAGTGCTTTGCCTACATGTATGTATGTGCACCATATGCTTTCCTGTAGAGGCCGGAAGAGAGCATTAGATCCCCTGAATCTGGAGTTATAGATAGTGTGAGCTTCTGTATGGGTACTTGGAACCAAATCTGGGTTCTCTGGACAAGAAGCAAGAGCCCTTGACCTCTGAACCATGTCTCCAGCCTCCAGTTTTGTGGGTTTAAAATGATGTCTATTGTCTTTTTATTTCCCTTGTTTGCTCTTTACTTCTGAATGCTCTTTCCCATGCTTTGTGTTGTCTGCGTTCTTTTTTTTTTTTTTTTTTTTTTTTTTGGTTTTTCGAGACAGGGTTTCTCTGTGTAGCTTTGCGCCTTTCCTGGAACTCACTTGGTAGCCCAGGCTGGCCTCGAACTCACAGAGATCCGCCTGGCTCTGCCTCCCGAGTGCTGGGATTAAAGGCGTGCGCCACCACCGCCCGGCGTCTGCGTTCTTAAAAGGGCGAGACTAGCGGCACAAAGCTCTATGATGAAGGAAGAAAAGGATGGTCCACGGAGCTTGGGCTGCTGGATTGGAGTGGCCCTGTGATGTGGGAGGCCACGCCTGCTGTTCCCCAGCAGCCTCCGCCACACATTGCCGTCTCCTTTGTCCTCCTGATGTCAGACAAGAAGTGTTGGTTGTTGTTGTTTTTTCTTGCAGTGCTGGGGACGGGGCCGAGAACTTCATGTGTACTAGACAAATTTTATTGCTGAGCGATGGCCCAGGCCAACAGCCTTATTGTCTTTCTAAAAATTATTCTATTATTATTATTTTGTGTGTGTGTGTGTGTGTGTGTGTGTGTGTGTGTGTGTGTGTGTGTATGTCATGGTGTGTGCATAGGGGTTAGAAGACAATTTGTAGGAGTTGGTTCACCCCTTCTGTCATGTGGGTCCTGGGGATTGAACTAAGATCATCAAACTTGGCTTAACTTGCTGAGCCATCTCACTGGCTAGTCATGCAGGTATATTTTAATATATGAATTACCTTGTGTTCTTAGCCCTTAGCCTAGTACCTGGCATGTGATAGATAGTCAATGAAAATTTACTGCATGAACAAATGATGCATATATAACTATGTACAAAGAAGGTGCACATTTTTTTTTTCATAGAATGAAAAATCAGGACAGATCCCCAAAGACATGCTGAAGAGTGGGGACCACTGTGTGGTGCCATTGTTAGCTAGTTAATTCCATTTATCCCGGGCAGGCAGAGCCCAGCCCTGTTCCAAGGGCTCTACCCACGTGGACCAGTATCTACTGAGCACATTTCTCACAGAGCAAATAAACCTAGTTATTTTAAAACACAAGGCCAACATCATGAAACTCACAATTGCCTCTGAAAATTATGTTCCCTTCCAAGCCTACGCAGAAGTCCTGGCTGCTGATTTTCTGTTAAGAGTGGAGCTTGGTTGTGTGGGCATAACCACCCCAGGAAGAAGTAACCGGGGCCCACAGCCCATCTGAAGGCTGATGGATGAGGGGACCTACCTGGTCACATGAGTCCTTCCCCTCCAGTCCCTCCCGTGATGGCGAAGCTAGGGGAGACGCACATCCTCCTAGCTAGTTGGAAAACCTTCCTCCTCATTTGCTCAGCACTGGCAGGGGTCGTATAAAAATAAGACCTTCTTGTCTTTTTGACAGCCACACATACAGGAGGATGGGAAAGAAAATGCAGACCGTGCCCCAATCCAAGAGGGAAATAGTTTCACCAAACCAAAGTTACATTACAGCCCAGCTGGGAACCCTTGTGTTTATGAAGCCAAGTTCCTTTGTTAATGGTTACATAAGTCTAATCAGGGTGTAGATTTCTCAACTGTATTCACACACAGGCGCTTTTCAATCGCTGTGATTTATTTTTCAATAACACTTCCTTTTAAAAAAAATAGCTTCAAAATTCTGTCATCCTTCTCTCTATGTAATTTCCAAGGGCAGAAAATTTCAACTAGAATTAAGTAAACACATGTAATTTCACATTTTAAGACTTGATTTTTTTTGAATTACAGTTGAATGTTATTGCAGTATGATTTATTTGACATATTGAGAAATAATTGAGTCAGATCTTGTTCCCTGGAAGACAGTTACATGCAGCGAAATCTCCAGGATTTTAAAACAGAGAAGGATTGTGGAGGTCTGGTGGGGGGTGGGAGTGGGAGGCACACAGCTAGAGCAGCCTGGGATGAACGCCGAGTGCCTGTGCTATCCTCAGCGACCCTGTGAGGACATGATTCATTCATGAGCTGTGGTCAGTGTTCTGAAAGGTATAGTCTACACCCCTTAGGTGAGGAGGTAGATGGGGTAAGATGGGGTGTATGTAGTGGTCAGCAAGCCCTGAAATTACTCATACTTGGGAAGCTGGATCACTCGAGACAGGCTTGGTCACCTCGACTGTTCCGTATATGGTGCCCAGAGTACCAGGCCCCCTCTCCAGGGTCAGGAGGGGGTAATATTTGGGGATTTTGGCCCATGAGGACCTTTGAACAAATCTGACTGGCTAACTATAGTTAAGACCCCAAGGCAGGAGCTTGACACCTGCCACAGCCCAGTCTAAAGTGCGTGGGTTTTCTTCCACCATGTATTAGAACCTGTGTTATGATAATCTCCTCACGTATCTGGCTTTTTCATTTGTCTGCTATAACAAAATCCCACAGACCCACCGGATGGCTTATAAACAACAGCAGTTTGTTTTTCACAGTCTATGAGCTGGGAAGTCCAAAACCAGGGTACTGGGACAGGTGGCATCTGCTCCTCACAATGAATGTTTTTTTTTCTCAAGACAGGGTTTCTCTGTGTAGCTTTGCGCCTTTCCTGGATCTCGCTTTGGAGACCAGGCTGGCCTCAAACTCACAGAGATCCGCCTGCCTCTGCCTCCCAAGTGCTGGGATTAAAGGCATGTGCCACCACCGCCCGGCAACAATGAATGTTTTTTATTGTAACTTCTCATGGCGGAAGGGATGAGGAAATCTCTAGGGCCTCTGCGTGCGAGCGTGGGGTGTGTGTGTATTGTACTTGCATGTGTGTATGTGTGTGCCCATATACATGGTATATGCACACGCGTGTATGTAGAGTCCAGAGAGGATGTCAAGTGTCCGACTCTTATCACTCACCACCTTGTTCCTTTGAGACACCATTTTTCACTGCGCCTGGACCTAGGCTGGCAGCCAGCAATCCCCACCTGGCTTTCTCTGCCCCGAACAGTGATGGGGCTACAGGCTCATGTGGCTGAGCCCTGTGTTTGACACGGGGATCTGAACTCAGGGCCTTGTGCTTGCACAGTACATGCACACTAACTGAGCCATCCCCTCCAGTCCCTGGGACCTCTTTTGTAAGGGCATCAGTCACCTCTCAAAGGCCTCATGCTCAAACGCCTTCAGAGCTAAGAACTCAGTAAGTGGAGCTGGAGAGACGGCTCAGTGGTCAAGAGCTCTTGTTGCTCTCCCAGAGGCCCCAAGTTCAGTCCCTAGTGACGTGAGTAGGTGGCTCCTAACAGTCTGTAACTCCAGTTCCAGGGGATCCAATACCTCTGTGTATATCCACGTGTGTGTGTGTGTGCACAATAATATAAAAGAATTGAACAAATAAATTTGGAGGAAGCATGAACATTGATCCCACTGAACCATCTAACCTGTGAAATCTTTGAGGACAAAGGCCATGTCTTATTCATGCTTCAGCATGAATGCTCAGCACAATGTTCGCATAAAAAGAATTCCATAAAGGTTTGCAACATACATGAGCAAGGGCAGTGGCCCCATATAGGGCCAACTCCATAGTGGCACAGCATGGCCAGCCATTGCCTAATAAATCTAAAGTTGGTTATTCCCTTTGATGTATGATTACATTTGTAGGTGTGCGCTAGGAAAACTTGTGACTGAGCAATGGGAAGACAAGAAGATTATGAAGATGTTTGTAGATTTTCATAATAGCACCCAGGGGAACTACTATAAATATCCACAAAAGGTAAAATAAATGCATACATTACAGTGTTCTCACCCAGTAGAATCCCAACATAGTAGTATAAATGAACAAACAAATTACAGCTCATGTATCAATACATGAGTCTCGAAAACAGTGCTAAGTGAAAAAAACTGAATCAGAGTTACTAAGCTCATTTAGTTGGGTAGGTACATTTGTATAAAACTCAAAACTCCCTCATATATATATATGTATATGTATATGTATATGTATAAAATTTAAATTTCTTACATACACTACATTCCTTAAAGAAATACAAAAAATGTGGTGATACAATGTTCTGAAACTATCTCTTAACGTTTCTAGGAGACTGGAACTTTTGCTGGACCTCACAGCCAGAATTAATAAATAATACACTTTACAAATCACGTAAGACTGCTATCCTACTGTGTACTCAGCCTGTTGGTTTAACTTGCCTGTAAGAGAACAAGCAATTTTACTTGCCTTGGGTTTTCCCCAAGTAATCAACATTTACAACCTAAGCTAATTGTATAGCTGTAGTCATAAGTTATAAACTCTTCCATGCCCTGACCCATATAACGTATGTGTATCGTCTGTCAAATGCAGCAAATACAGAGGTTGAAAGTCACCATTTATGGATATTGGTTGGTAAACAATGGTATCTGGAGGACTGTTTGTTGTCTGGGTCAGCTGGGGCCAGTTGGAGCCAGTGACTTAGTCCCTTATAAAATTCTGTTTGTAAAGTGTTCCATTCCTTCCTCGTGTGCTGCTGCTTTTTATGCTCATCAATAAATACAGAGTGAAGCCCTTTGTTAGAGACAGACACACACAGCTCACACAACACACCAACACAGAGACACACACAGATACAGAAACAGAAACATAGACAAAGACAACAGATAGAGAACAGAAGACACATGAATTCAAAATCTGGATGTATGTACTCTTGGTTAAACAATTCCAAGGGGAAATGTTTTTCTTTCTGTCTTCAATGTGATATTACCTGTGCACTATTGGTGACTCAGGGTTAAACAATAAGGTGTATAATCTGTGCAAAACTGTTGACATTTTAAGTAGTGGTTATTTTAGGGGGATAGGTGAAATAAAACAGAGACAGAAAACTCAAGGAGCTTCAAAGTCATTTTCTTTTTTCAGCTAGCAGATGAATGTATGACCATTTTATTTTGATTCTTTTGAAATGTTATATATAATGTACATGTTTCTGAATTTCACAACAAAAATTTTCAAATAGCATCAACACCATGGAGCCCGGGTGGTGTTCTCCTGAGCACTTAGGACAGGACTCTGACCTTGGTGGAAAGCAGCATTCCAAGAGCCCTAGGCTGACTGCAGGGAACAAGGTCTGGTGGGAGTTTGTGACAGTGGCCCACCTCACTGTACCGGTCTAAGGAGTGCTGTCCTGACTGAAGGAGTCTGCCTGCACAGCAAACAGGGAGCAACCAGGGTGGGGTCCCTAGTCTCTTGACAGGCTCAGTCTTCCTAAGCATCATTAAAGGGAGAATGGTTGAAAATCCTCCCATCCCCAAATTATAGTTCACCAATGGACTGAGCCCGGTGAACACCGTATGCCTGTTAGTGGATGGGTCCCACAGGTCCTTGTTAAACACCAAGGGCAGTGCCCTTGCCTCTGGAGAACACAGAGCTGACCCCTTAGCAAGTCCAGAATATAGTTTTCTGGGAAGGGACTAGTGAGATGAGTCAGCAGGTAAAATGCTTGCCTCTCAAACCGGACCACCTGAGTTCAGCCAGATGTGGCAGCATCTGTAACCCTACCCTAATTCCTGCTGTGAGTGAGATGGAGGAGACAGAATCACTGGGGAGCTCAGTCAGTCGGGCAGCCTGGAGAACACACAAAGGCAAGAGAGATCCTGGCTCACTAAGGTGCAAAGAAAACTGACTCCTGAAAGCTGTTCTCTCCCACGTGTGCTGAGGCGTGTGCGTGCCTGCACTCACAGTACACACGCCACACCCCCAACAATAATCACAGGAATAAATGCAGTACAGAAAAGAAAGCAAAGGAGAAGGAAGAAAAATTTTGCTCGGGCCGGGCGGTGGTGGCGCACGCCTTTAATCCCAGCACTCGGGAGGCAGAGCCAGGCGGATCTCTGTGAGTTCGAGGCCAGCCTGGACTACCAAGTGAGTTCCAGGAAAGGCGCAAAGCTACACAGAGAAACCCTGTCTCGAAAAAAAAAAAAAAAAAAAAAAAGATTAAAAAAAAAAAAAATTTTGCTCGGTCTCTCTCAGGTAGTCTATGTCCCTCTTCCAGAGTCATGCAACACTCCATCATTAATCACCCAAGTTGAGAGTGGGAGATGGCTGAGTGGTTAAGAGAGCTTGCCACTCTTGCAGAGGACCCAGGTTTGATTCTCAGCACCCACATCGTGGCTCACAACCATTTGGAACTCCAGTTTCAGGGGATCCAGTGACCTCTTCTGACCTCCATGGGCACCAGACACACACGCACACGCGCGCACACACACACACACACACACACACACACCCCACACACGCAGGCAAAATCCTCATACGCATAAAATAAATAAATCTGAAAACAACAACAAAACAAAACCTTATTTCAGTCACCTAGGTTGTATAAAGTCCCAGAAAGACTTGAACTTGCTCTTTGGAAGTTTTGTGCTATGAACAAGGCTTTTGGCTTCCCAAGAGCTGTCTGTTGATGGTAGTAATGGATATATGAGGTCAGTGTGAAAACTAAGAAAGATGATGCATGTTAAGCCCCTCATCTTTCCCGCAGAAGGAGGTCAGTCAATTTTTGTTGAATGAATGTCCACTGTCCAGAGCTCGCTAGTCTTCTTTAAAGGCTCTGGATCTGACTGGGGTGGTGACCGTGGCCATTCCACAGGGAGACCAGCTGGCTCGTGCTGGGAAAGAATATGCAAGGTGACCTCACCTTGATGGGCTCACTATGTTCTAGGCTCTGGTCCTTGGCTTAGTCTTATAATTCAGCTTTGTCCATGTATTCAGAGAGAACCAGTTGGGAACTGATTGGTGCATTGATATGAAAATCATTGACATGACTTTCTTAGTTTGCTATGGGAAATAGCAATGCTTGGTAGACTTGAATGTACAATCTATAGGCCCAGTGGTGGTGTCCCTTTTGGAAAGTGATGGAAGTCAATTGAGACTCTGAAGAGTCTCAGGTATTATAGCTTAGACTCAGAATAACCCCAGGATGTTGAAGGGTCAGGTTCCAGCTCGGTGCTACTGGGAAGTTGTATGACAAGCCGTTTTCTGGGAAGATGCAACCCACAGTCTACTTACCCCAGATAGGGGCCCCACAGCAGACCAAAATACCGATACCACAAAGTCCAGCTTGGTGCATCAATAAGGTTTATATTAGATTACTTATAGGAATGTGGATGGTTACTTACAGGAGCAGAAATGATTCACAGACAGCTACATCACCAAAGCCCACCCCAGCTAGGAAACCTGGAGCACACCGCACAGCCAGCAGGACCCTCGGTAGGCTGGAGTATGCTCTTCCCAAGTAAACCTCTTCCAGGCAGCTCTGCTGGTTTCTGTTTCTTCCAGGCATCTGGTCTGATCTCAAGAGTCGTCTTTGTCGACTTAGTCTGAAAGGGACTCTCAGCTTTCATTGCTTACTCTGGCAGGGAGGGCGCTGGTGGATCTAGTCAGTTTCAGGGACTTCCTGGAGCTAGTATGAGTTGCTTATCTCTCTGCTTAAAGAGCTTCCCTGCAGGATGGAATATTTCAGTCTCCAAGGAAACTGGTATACACCAGAGGTGGTGCATACTTTCAAGAAGCAGGGCCTAGCAGGAGGTTGTAGGTCATGTGGACATGCCCTTGAAGGTGTAGCAGGACTCCGAGACCTTCCTCTTCCTCCCTTTCACTTCCTGGTGGTGATCTGAATGGTTCTGCTCTGCCATGTGATCTCTACCATGAAGTTACTGCCTCACCACAGGCCCAAAAGTAGCAGGGCCAACTGATAGTGGATTAAAACCCCCCAAGCCATTGAAGCAATCCCCCTTTTCTCTATAAGTCATCTCAAATATTTGTCAGAGTACTGGAAAGCTGACCTACAACCTGGAGCCGGCATCCAGGCACAGATGGAAGACTGCTGGAGCTAAGGCAGCCCTTACTATCACACTGCCTGCCCTCCCCGACATCTGGCCTCTGAAGCATGCTGTACATAACCTTTGACACCCTGATCATGTAATGAAGTCAAATCAAAATGCTCCTAAAACATGGCTTATTTGTAAATCTTTGAAATTAGGAAGATTGAAGTCTTCGGCGATCCTTCCACAGCTTGGAAATAAATTGCTCTACTGTCCACTAGATGGTGTCCAATATGTACCCAAGTCCTGCCTCACGCCTCTGGAAAGGCACAGGGGAGCCTGACTGTGAAGCTGATGAAGGAAACCTGTATGGTGTGACACACTTGGCCTGGCTGCTATGTTTTGTGTTCTGGTAGCTGGCAGGGAAGCGCCTTCCAGACTGGAGAAGAAAGGACAGCTCCCAGGCTGCAGGCAGAGAAACTCAGGGGCTGGTGGAGGCATCCTAGGGAGAGGTGATGGATCTGAGCCTGGGCCAGGACTGGGCAGTGGAGTCAGAGGTGAGGGTAGATTAGAGGTCAGAGGGAGAGGTCCTGGGGGCAGGACTTGGTTGTTTCAATCTTTCTTTCTGTCTTCTTTTTCCTTTACAGGCTGTAAGCTACAGGAGTGCAGGGAAGTGGTTTTATTCATGCAGCTGCTTTTCAGGACCACACAGAATAGATATGCAATATATTTATGATGAAAATGAATACATAGTTCAATGGTTAATGTTCATCAGTTTGTCTGGATTTGGAGTCACCTAGGAAACACACCCTGGGTGTGTCTCTGAGGGCTTTTCCACAGAGGCTTAGTTGAAGAGGGAAGACCCGCTCTGAATGTGAACAGCACCGCCCCATGAGCAGGCTTCCCAGACTGAATAAAATGGAGAAAGTGAGCTGTGCATACCAGCATTAACCTCCATCCTCCACTCTGTGACTGCAGATGCTATGTGACCCGCCACCTCGCACGCCCTCCGCCATGCCTTCCTTGTCATGAACTACGTCCCCTCGAATCGTGGACAAGAATAAACCCTTCCTTCCTGAGGTTGCTTTTGTCAGATGTTTCGACACTAAAATGAGAAAAGTAACAAACACAGACTCTTCTGTGAGACTCTGAAGTACTTGGATTTGCTTCTGTCCGTTTCTGTAGTGACTCCCAAATACTTAATTTGTGGTTTTGTCCTGGTCAGTATTCCTGGGACAGATGTATTTCAGCCAGGGCACTTTGAAGACTCCTCCCAGGCCATCTATGCAGAGTTGAGATCAGAAGTACCCTCCTCTAAGCTACTCCAAATTGTGTAAAACAGTGGCTTTTCAGGCCTGGTTTTACTCCGAGAGACTCCATTATACGAGCAGCATTTGACTCCATTTTGAAGATAGAGGATGACTGACTGTATCTGGGTGGACACACAGACGGCTCCGTCTGTCCTGCACCATCCATGTGGCCCAGATCGGTAACTCACTTATAAAAGAAGAAAGGATACCACCCTACACATTTATCAACATAAATTGGGACTGTAGAGCATATATCTTATTAAAGCTGTATCAGGAAAAAAAGGCATGAGAACTTACTGGAGACACCAGACTGAGGCAAGGGGGCAACTCCCTCACCTGGATCCCATGAAGATGAAGATGGGGGTGATAGTCTATTGACTTGTCATCTGACCAACCATTGTGTGTGTCAATGGACCAACAGGCAGAGATCTCCTAACTGTCTAGGGGCTTCAGCTCGCCTTAGTCCCCACTATTGATGAGGCCTGCTTGAATTGCCATCCATCCACCCATCCACCCATCCATCCATCCACCCACCCATCCATCCATCCCCCATCCTTCCTTCCTTCCAATCTTTCATCCCACCCATCTGTCGGCCCATTCATTCCTTTGTTTGTCTGAATCTAGTCCAGCCCTTCACCTCTACAGTCTCCAGCTAAGCTTAAGCGTTGAGGCTATAGCAACATCTTTAGCAGAAATCTTGACCTCCTATGGAAATTCCTTTTATTTATTTATTTATTTTTCCAGAGCTGAGGACCGAACCCAGGGCCTTGCACTTGCTAGGCAAGCAAGCGCTCTACCACTGAGCTAAATCCCCAAACCCGGGGATTCCTTTTACATCATTGTCAGTTTCCCATTTCTGCCTCTTGGTCTGGCCTCTCTGAGACTCCTTAAATTCATCGTAGCCATTCTTTAACCTAAACATTTGTCTGTCTGTCTGTCTACTGATTGTGTGATGTGTAATGTGTGATCTGAGAGTTAATATTAGTGGCTAAGATCGGAACAAAAGGACCTGTACTTTCCATGGCTAGATTGCAAGGGATTAAGAGCTACTCAGCAAACTGCTGCCAACAAAACTGCCATAGCTTGTGAGTTTATTATGACATGGTGGGAAGACACAAATGTATTCATCTATGTTCCTGACAGTGAAATCATGACATATGGCTTCAGGATTGAAGCGTGCTTCTCATCCTCTCTTTGCAGAATGTCTCCAGCTTTGTTTATTCACTCTCTACATCCATCATGTCTCCAGGGATGTACATCTGTGGCGCTGGTCCCTCATGCGCAGAATCCTGTCCACTAGCTCTGTCTTTCAGGGTGTCCTAGGCGGTCCAGCTCCTAGCACTCCTTGAGAGGTTGGTGCCTTGATTTTGTCTCACCTCACACAAAATCCTGGGCTCGTGACTGTGCAACCATCAACCTGATGTTGGCATCTCAGTTCCCTTTGTTCTGTCTATCGGTGCCTAGGAGCACATGCAGATGTAGAGCCCAGACCGCAATGGCAGGTGCAGGGCCCTGAGCATGGCTTTTGCTTTTTCTGTTTCTTCCCCAACAAAAGCACAAAATGTCATTGTATTTTACTCTGTTCAACAACCACTTGTGGGGGAATCTATGCTTATAGGTCATTGTCCTAGGCCCTGGCTTGCCACGGGCGATAAGATGTCCTTCCAGCATGAGACCCTCACTGCTGCTTGCAGTGATGCGCAGTCCCCTGTAGAGAGGAGCTGAGGGATACTCAGGGACACTGAAGAGATGAAGGGAGGCCGTGAGAATCTGAGAGCTCCTGGGAACCTCAGCTCAGAGGCCACTTTCTTCTGGACAACCTGGGAGTTCCTCTTAGGTAGACCCTGGGCTGATTAAAAGCCTCATCGCTGGGCTTTTCGCTACCCCGTCACTTCACGAACTGTATAAAGAGAATGACTGCAGACTCACCCTCTGTGAGCAGTGAGGGGTTGGCACCCTGGAGGTCTTCACCTCCTGTTCTGAGAGCACACAGCAGGCACTCTGCTTTTGCCTGTGGGATGACTAGGAGTTGTCACTCATGCGGGGTCTTTGTGATCAGGGGAGACTTGGAGGGCTAGGATCATGGAGGTGACACCAGGAAAGCAGATGGTAACGGCACCAGCCTGTGGAGGTGTCCCGCTCTCTGGGTACTCTGCGGGGCCACGAGCAGCAGCCCCCCAGAATCCTAGGTTGGCATGACATCTCCACTCCTTCAGAACCAAGTGACCTCGCCCAGGGCGAACACCACAGTTTTCTCATGGGCTATTTGCATGGCCTTGAAGGGAGAGGTGTGGTCACCTCACAGCCCTTTGCCCGGGAACTGTCTGTCCTTTCTCTCCCCATAGCTCTGCAGCTGAGCCTGTCTGTGGTCCCGAGTAACCTCTAGAATCATCAGGGGAGCTGTTTAGAAATGCCAGGCTTTATGTAACGGGCCAGAACGCAGGGGCTGGGGGCAGCCTCATTTCTCCAGCTTCTCTGAGGATAGCCGCAGCCCGGTCTGGAACAGGGCTCCCCGCCCCCGCAGCCAGCCCGCACTCGGCTCGCTTTGATCCGCTCCCAGCAGCAGCCCTGGCCCTTTTCTCCCCAGCAGTGTCCCTGGGTTCCTTGATGTCCCCTCTGCTCGCTGGTGTTCCGCACATCTCTGAGCCCTCGCAGCACTGATTTTATACACGTCCCGGCGGACGGTTGTCGTGTGAATTACAGAGAGCAGAGTCGTAAAGACGGCTCCTGGGAAATAAATGAACAACAATCATTCAGCCAAGACAGAGAACAGCGCTAGAGAGACTCTCAGCCCCCCCATACCCCCTCTCTCAGAGAGGGGTTAGGGAGGGAGCCCAGAGGGGAGAGAGAGGCTGGATCCCGAGATGATGGTTATGAAAAAAGCCACTGAGGCAGAGGGAGGGAGTAATGCAGGGGGCATGCTGGGAGTCACCTGACGGAAGGGTCCCAGTAATGATTATTATCGATTGCCAACCTGACAGGCTCTACAGTCACCCTGGAGACAAGTCTCTGGCCATGCTTATGAGCGAGTTTCTAGATTAGGTTAATTAACTGCCAGACTGAATGAAAGAAGAGAGCAGGCTGGGCTAACAGCATTTAGCCCTCTCTACTTCCTGACTGGACGCAATGTCACGGCTGCTTCCGCACCTGCTACCAAACCTTCCCTGCCAGGGGACTTCACTCCTTGGAATTCAGCCAAGTATTTTTTTTTTTAAACCCCCAGATGGGGTCTCACTCTATGGCCCTGGCTGACCTGGAACGCACTGTAGACTGACCTCAAACTCAGAGGTCCACTCGCTTCTGCCTCTCCAGTTCTGGGATTAAAGGCATTTGCCTCTGTGCCCCGTAGACCTTCCTTTTTCTCACATAAAGATGGTCAGGTGTGTGGTTGAGGCAATGAGACAGACCACTACACAGTCCTCCCTCCCTGATGACCGCCTCTGAGGAAGGGCAGGACAGAAGCTTCCTGTCAAGAAGGGTCCAGCACGCCCACTGTTTGGAGCTTGTGCCAACCGGGCATGAATGATGTTAGCTGGATAAAAGTGGGGGGTCAGGGGGGTTGGAGAGACGGCTCAGCAGTTAAAGTGAAGCGTGAGGCCTGGAGTTTAGATTCCTGGGACCCACGCAAACGTTGAGTGGGTGGGGCAGCTGCCTGGAACCCCAGCCTCAGAAGGCTGAGACGGGATTCTCCCGGGGAAATTGGCTAGGGAGACTAGTCACATTGGTGAGCTCTGGGTTTGACTGTCAGGAATGTAACCTTCCTGGCTGTAGCCCAGTGGTTCTCAGTCTTCCTAATGCTGCGACCCCTTAACACAGTTCCTCATGGTGTGGTGACCCCCAACCATAAAATTATTTTCGTTGCTATTTCATAACTGTCATTTTGCTACTGTTATGAATTGTAATATAAATACCTGATTTGCAGGATATCTGATATGTGATTCCGGTGAGAAGGTCATTCGAATCCCCAAATGGGTCACAACCCACAGGTTGAGACCACCAGTGTGTAGCTCTTTGGGGCCTGAGCCCAGTGTTCCTTCCTTGAGGAACTAGACTTTTGCCTCACACTCTTGGGACTAGACATTTAGGATTTAGGACTTCTTTCTTTCTTTTTTTTTTTTTTTCTGTTTTTTGTTTTTTGGTTTTTTGAGACAGGGTTTCTCTGTGTAGTTTTGGTGCCTGTCCTGGATCTCGCTCTGTAGACCAGGCTGGCCTCGAACTCACAGAGATCCGCCTGGCTCTGCCTCCCGAGTGCTGGGATTAAAGGCGCGCAACACCACCACCGCCCGGCACATTTAGGACTTCTATAGGCAAGGGCTCCTTAGGCTTACCAATCAACTTTACTTTCATACAGTGCTAAGCGACACCCATCAGCAACCCCAGCTCTGGGCAGAGGACTGGGATCTGAGTGGGAAGATTCTGCATCTTATCTGGGGAGCCAAGTGCCCCTGCTGGGGGTTCAATGCACATCCTTGAGGTTTTAGTTACCTTCCTATCTCATAAAACATCATGACCAAAGCAACTTATAAAAGAAAGTGTTTAGTTTTGGAGGGTGGGAGTCTGTGATGGTAGAGTGAAGGTGTGGTGGCAGGAAGAGCTGAAAGCTCACACACATCCTGATCCACAGGCAGGAGGCAGAGAGAGCTAACTCTAAGAGAGGGAACACCACGAACGGCCAGAGCAGTGATTCTCAGCTTGTGGCTTGTGACCCATTGGGAGGGGGGGCGTCAAACGACTCTTCCACAGGGGTCACCTGAGACCATCAGAAAACATAGATGTTTACATTACAGTTCATAACAGTAGCAAAATTACAGTTATGAAGTAGCAACAAAAATAATTTTATGGTTGGGGGTCACCGCAACATGACGAATCACAGCATTAGGAAGGTTGGGAACCACTGGGCTAGAATCTTTTGAAACCTCAAAGCCAGCCCCCAGTGACATACTTCCTTCAGCAAGGCCATACTTCTTAGTCCTTCACAAACAGCCACCAAAACTAAAGACTAATTGTTGAAACATATGAGCCTATGAGGCCATTCTCACTCAAACCACCAAACCTGGCCTGGCAGAATCACAGCCCCCTGACCTGACAGCTATGAGGTTCTCATAGCGCTCTGAGAGGGCAGGGAATCTGGTGGGAACATGCTCTTCTTACTGGGACACATCTTTAGAGTAAGTCCCTGGGAATTTATCCAGGAGCTGCCACTGGAAAAGCCAGGAACTGGCCATAGATCCATTCCACATGGAGCTGTGTGTGGAGTTTCTTTGACCATGTGGTGGGAGAGTGTTGTGGGATATTTGTGTGAAGATGTATTGCTGTGATTGGTGTAATAAAAAACTGAAAGGCCAATAGCTAAGCAGGAGATTTCTGGGGAGAGAAAGGAAGAAGAGGAGGAATCTAGGCATGGAGGAGATGCCAGGAGACCCAAAGGGTAATAGGAAGTACAAGATGGAAGAGAGATAAAGCCACACGGCAGAATGTAGATTAATAAAAATATAGGTTAATTTAAGTTATAAAAGCTAGCTAGGAACAAGCCTAAGTGTAACTGGAGAGTTTCTTTCTGGCTAACTGGAGAGTTTCTCTCTGGGTCCCACCAAACCCCTGCAGTCCCGCAGCCCACTTATAAAATAATCACTCAGACGCTTATATTACTTATAAACTGTATGGCCATGGCAGGCTTCTTGCATCCACAACAGCTTCAAAGCTGCTAGCCTAGATGGTCTAGTCTCACAGATTATTCAGCCAAGACTTCAGATAAGCCCTGCACTTTCCCATCACACAGAACCTGGACAACCACTGTAACAGCTAGTTTTCCCAGGACTTGACCATTATCTCAATTTTCTCAGGGTCCTCTAAAGATGTTGTCACTCCCAGACAACAGGAAGTAATTTTAAGAACACAAAGCCCACATTCATTCCCAAGAGGTGAAGTGAGTATTTTTTTGCTATTTGGTGGTTATAGATGTTTGTTATCATTTGGGGGGGTTGGTTACAAATTATTACTGGTCATGGTAAGGGAGAAAACTAAGTAAGGGAGGTTGGATTCAAGGATCTCTTTCTGAAAGGAAAAAGGAGGGGTATGGGAATGATAGGATAAATGGGTAGATTATTAAATCTACTTGTAGACTAAAAAAACAACTACTAATCTAAAATATTTTAGATTGGTATGGATTTTTGTATATTGATACAAATTTAAGATTATTTTTGTTACAATTTGCTGTATATATGTATATATATATATATATATATATATATATGTTTTTACCCTTGTTTAAGGTATTGTACCTATGCAGATCATTTAAAAATGTAATATAAAGTTCTAGTCCTTGAAAGCTATTATTATAAACCATTTAGGATAATTAAACAAATTAGTAGTTAGTTATCTATAACAATCAAAATTTTAGTCATGTTAGGTATGTTTTTAAGGTCATACAGAGATATATTTTTAGATAGATAGATGATCTTCAAATATTTCAGAGACCTACAGAATATGGCATTTAAGATGCTTTAATAACACAAGATTTTTCATGACAGTGAGATATGTCTGCTCCTGACAGCACCAATCTACTTCAAAAAAAAAAAAGATGATGAGCATCAAAAAAAAAAAACCATATGGTGTTTGCTTTTTTTTTTTTTTTTTTTTTTTTTGGTTTTTCGAGACAGGGTTTCTCTGTGTATCTTTGCGCCTTTCCTGGGACTCACTTGGTAGCCCAGGCTGGCCTCCAACTCACAGAGATCCGCCTGGCTCTGCCTCCCGAGTGCTGGGATTAAAGGCGTGCGCCACCACTGCCCGGCTGGTGTTTGCTTTTATTGTGGTGAAGTTAGCCACTGGACAGGAAACTGCCCTTGCCTGACTGCTGACAGTATGCTGTCCAAATTGGATAAGCAGGGCACAAAAGAAAGTGACTTTACCAAGACAAGGTAGGAGAGTCCTTGAAAATTCTTCCTTCACAGAAAAGTCTGTCAGATATTCTAGGTCTGTAGGCTGGAGATGGATGCTCCAACATTGTAGAGGAACCTTGGGTGACTGTCCAGGAAGCCAGCTGTTTCTGTCATTTCTATACTTTTGGAAGTTGTTCTGCACTTTCTGTTTACTCAGGTAATATAACCTTCTTGGGGTCTTTGATGAGGTTGAAGACTAGACAGTTATAGTTACAGTTTCCCTTGTTACCAAATTCAGAAAAGAAATTCATAAAAGGGATGTAAAGTCTATAAGGATGAGAGACATAAAAGCTTAAATTGTTTATCTAAGAAAATGTTTTGAGATCTAAAAGAATAGTTTTGGGTTGGTAATACAAGTTAGGATAGAAAGTGAATTAGGCACAAAACTTTGGACTCACCAATATAGGATAGATAGTGGAGTATTTTTTTCTGAATTTGCCAAATGCAAATGAACTGGACATTGTGAATGTAATTCTTAGCTGATAATTTTTTTTTTTTTTTGGTTTTTCAAGACAGGGTTTCTCTGTGCAGTTTTGCGCCTTTCCTGGAACTCACTTTGTAGACCAGGCTGGCCTCGAACTCACAGAGATCCTCCTGCCTCTGCCTCCCGAGTGCTGGGATTAAAGGCGTGCGCCACCACTGCCCAGCTCTGATAATTGTTTTTATTGTATATAGTTTTACTATGTTAGAGTTAAAACTTTTCCTTTCTATTTAGACAAAAAGGGGGAAATGTGGGATATTTGTACACTGTGAAGAGGTATTGTTGTGATTGGTGTAATAAAAAGCTGAACAGCCAATAGCTAGGCAGGAGAGATAGGCTGGACTTCCAGGCAGAGAGGGGAAGAGGAAAATCAAGGTGTACAGGAGATGCCATCAATACATAGAATGAGTCAGACACACAGAATAGGAGAGAGGTTAAAGCCCCATAGTAGGACACGTTAATAAAAATATGGGTTAATTTAAGTCATAAGCTGGTGGAAAAAAAGCCTAAGCCAAGGCTAAGATTCCATACTTAATAAATACTAAGTCTCTGAGTTGTTATTTGGGGGCTGGTGATCCAAAGATAGTCTGACAAGAAAACCTGCTACAGGAAAGAGCAGTTAGGAGTGGAGACAGTAAGCGAGGCCTTGGGCATGGTGGTACAGGTGGGGTCTGACCTGTTCCTTGACCATGATGATGGGTTGGTCAGCAGGTACCCTTGGCCTTTCTCACCGACTAGCCCAGTGGTTCTCAACCTTCCTAATGCTGTGACCCCTTAATACAGTTCCTCATGCTGTGGTGACTCCCAACTATAAAATAATCTTCGTTGCTACTTTGTAGCTGTACTTTTGCTACTATTGTGAATGGTAATGCAAATAGCTTTTTGGAGATAGAGGCTTAGATTTGTGCCACTGTGCCCAGCTTTTATATGGGTGCCGGGGATTTGAACCCAGGTCCTTCTGCTTGCACGGCAGGTACTCTATTGACTGGATCACCACTCCGGCCTCCTGGTTAAGAATTTAGTGTTGGGCTGACAAGATGGCTCAGGGAGTAAAGGTTCTTGCCACCAAGACCGATGACTTGAGCTTGATCCCTGGGACCCACATGGTGGAAGGAGGGAAATGACTGCCACAAGTTGTCCTCTGACCTCTGTGTGAGTGCATGCCCCCCACCCCCCATAAATAAAATGTTCAAAATAATAATGTTACCCTTAACTGTCTAGACTTTCACACAGTGGCCCATGGCTACAGCGAGAGTGCCCTCTGTTGTTTTGAGTGCCTCCTACAGGGTGGGGGCTTGGTTGGTTGCTGGCTGACAGGTTTGGGGGAAGCTGTTGAACAGTGAAGATTCTGAC
This sequence comes from Peromyscus californicus insignis, assembly GCF_007827085.1. NCBI lineage: Eukaryota > Metazoa > Chordata > Mammalia > Rodentia > Cricetidae > Peromyscus > Peromyscus californicus. Next base: position 65,170,704 of record NW_026294436.1, on the reverse strand, counting down.
CTAATCAATCAGTCCCTTGATGGATTCAGAATACGGAGGCATAATGGGAGGTGTTAGAAAGTAGGAGGCTGGAAGTGAGTCACTGAGGGCATGCCTCGGGAAGATGTTTCTTCTCTCTTTCTGCTTCTCTGCCGTGAGCTAAGATGCTCTGCTCCATTACAAATCCTTCTGCCAGGATGTTCTGCCTCAGGGCCCAGAATCCCCAGAGCCCAGCAGACCTGGACTAAACCCCAAAGCCTTGAGTCACAGCAACCCTTTTCTTCTTCTTAAGTTGTTTCTCAGGTCTCTGTCGTAGCAACGGAATGCCTGACTGAAATGCTCCCCATTTGGCCAACCAAGGCCAGCCTGTGTGGGATCTGAGGCCCAGAGACTGTGGGCAGAGCCTGTCTCCCCTCAGGCAGAGACTGTCAATTTCCAATTAGCTGGAGGCTTGGCAGGCAGCTCCAGGCTCCAGACTACACATATTAATGAAGGCACAGTCCCTACTGGAGACAGCTTTGGACGAGAAGAGAAGTCAAATTAGGTTCTTCTCATGGAGGGACATTAGTCTTTGGTTGGGAGCCATTGGCTCATGTCTGGTGGGCATGGGATGCTGGTTTGTAGAGTAGTCCAACAGCCTCCCTTGAGCTGTGGTGCTGGGATGGGGAGTTTTACCCTTGGAAATGAGTCTTAAGATTTTGGTGAGGCAAGCAGGAGCAGGCAGAGGCGAGGGCTTTGTTCTCTCTTGGACTTGGGGCAGGAAACAGGGTTCCACAGGGTCCTAGTGAGTGGGACTGGGCTGCACTACCTGTTCATGAGCAGACAAAGCGGAGGACTGAGGATGGCTTGTCCTTTGGGACGAGTGTGACCCAGACTTCACTATGGGGAGCTGACCAAGCCTCAGACAGAACTGAGCCCCTTTGCGGTAACAGGAGGAAGGGGTAACCAGAAACATCCAGTTCTCCATTTAGTCAGCAGACATGCCCAAGAGAGGTCTCCAGAAAGTCCCCAGGGAAAATCTTTTACACGTCAAAGGCAAAACCCCAGGGAGTGACAGCTTCCCGTGGTCAGCACTCGCCTGTCAGATGCAGACAAGTTTTCATAAAACCCAAGGAAACATCTGCTAAGAAAAATGGAAGCGTCTCTCCAGGGAGCCACACGCCTGTTCTTTCCTTCACCTTCTCCTTGGGCTGCTTCCAGGCTCCGAGGCACCTGCAGCCCAGACTGGGAGCCCTTCAGGGAAATACCCTGGGGGAACCATCTTGAAGGGAACCTCAGATGAAACCCCCTTTATAAAAGTCAAACATTCTAACAAAGTATAATCCAAGAATATACTAAATTGATCCTTTGATATTTACATGATAGATCGTGACATCAAAGTATGAGCCAGAATCAGCCCTTTCCCCCTAAGTCTGCTTTTGTCAGGGTATTTTATCACAGTGACAGGATGCAATGAACGGTACTGCTGGGCCTTTAGGCCGTTTCCAGAATTCTGCTGTATTGCAATGGCAAACCTTGTCCGTAAATTATGCTGCACGTGAACACTATTCCTATAGCATAAATTCCAGAAATGTAATTGCTAAGTCAGAAATGCATACTTTCAAATTTGATTGATTTGGGAAATTGTCCGCTATAAATGTCGTTCTTATTTGTACTGCCACCAGCAGATTCTAAGAGTGCTGTTTCCCATACTTTCCCAGCAGGCTATGTGACCAAGTATCTGGAATTTTGTCATTCTGATAAAGGGTATTTCAGTGCGTGTGTGTGTGTGTGTGTGTGTGTGTGTGTGTGTGTGCGCATGTGTGTGTGTGTGTGTCTGTCTGTCTGCACATTGTGTGTGCAGATGCACACATCATGTCAAGACAAAAGGAGGGCATAAGATGTCTTGCCCTGTTGCTTGCTGCCTTACCCTTGAGACAGGGTCTCTCCCTGAACCTGAGGCTCCCTGTTTTGGCTAGGCTGGCTGGCTAGTGAGCATCTCAAATCTGCCTGTCTCTGCCCTCAACACTGCATTTGTGATCATGTTTGGATTTTTTTAAAGATTTATTTTTATTTAATTGTGTATATTTATGTGTGTTTGTGTGGATATACGTCACATGTGTGGGGGTGCCTGCAGAGGTCAAAGGAGGGCATTGGAGCCCCTGGATCTGGAATTACATAATTATGGCCCACCTGACATGGAACTTGGGGACCAGAGTTGGGCCCACTGGTCACCTTTCTTCTCTGTAGTCCCCTGCTGTGGGATGGTCTGTATGTCAAATGTGTTGCTCTGATTGGTCAATAAATAAAACACTGATTGGCCAGTAGCCAGGCAGGAAGTATAGGCGAGACTAACAGAGAGGAGAAATGAGAGAACAGGAAGGCAGAGGGAGACACTGCCAGCCGACGCCATGACAAGCAGCATGTGAAGATGCCGGTAAGCCACAAGCCATGTGGCAAGGTATAGATTTATAGAAATGGATTAATTTAAGATGTAAGAACTAGATAGCTAGAAGCCTGAGCCATTAGGCCAAACAGTTTAAATAATATAAGCATCTGTATGTTTATTTTATAAGTGGGTTAAGGGACTGCCAGGGCTTGGCGGAACCCGGAGAGAAAACTCTCCAGCTACAGTTCCCCCATGTCCAGCTTTTTAAAAATATAATGTCCTATTTAGCTGGGATGAAAAGTGTGTGCCACTACCACCTTGCCTAGCTTGCTTTCTTATAGAGCCTAAGATCACTAGTTCAGGGATAGTACCACCCACAATGGGCTGGGCCCTCCCCCATCAATCACTAATTGAGAAAATGTCTTACAGCTCATCTCATGGAAGTGGGGTTCCACAGAGTCCTAGGGAGTGGGGACTGGGCTGCACTATCTGTTCATGCACAGACAAAGCAAGAGGACTGAGGATGGCTTGTCCTTTGGAACGAGTGTGACCCAGACTTCACTATGGGGAGCTGACCAAGCCTTAGACAGAACTGAGCCCCTTTGCAGTTACAGGAGGAAGGGGTAACCAGAAACATCCAGTTCTCCATTTAGTCAGCAGACCTGTGGTGACATGTCCTAGAGAGGTCTCCAGAAAGTCTCCAGGGAAAATCCTTTACATGTCAAAGGCAAAACCCCGAGGAGTGACAGTATCTGGAAAGAAGGAATCTCAGTTGAGAAATTGGCTCCATTGGATTGGCCTGTGGGCATCTCTGAAGGGGCATTTTCTTTCTTTCTTTTTCTTTTTCTTTTTCTTTTTCTTTTTCTTTTTCTTTTTCTTTTTCTTTTCTTTCTTTCTTTCTTTCTTTCTTTCTTTCTTTCTTTCTTTCTTTCTTTCTTTCTTTTTTTTTGGTTTTTCAAGACAGAGTTTCTCTGTGTAGTTTTGGTGCCTATCCTGGATCTTGCTCTGTAGACCAGGCTGGCCGCAAACTCACAGAGATCCACCTGGCTCTGTCTCCCAAGTGCTGCGATTAAAGGTGTGTGCCACCACCACCCAGCAGAAGGGGCATTTTCTTAATTGCTATAAGATATAATTGATATAAGATGGCCCAGTGCATTGTGGGCACTGCCACCCTGGGCAGGTGCTGGATAAAGAAAGGAAGCTGGGCAAGCCAGTAAGCAGCACCCCTCCATGGTCTCTGCGTCAGTTCCTGCTTCCAGGTTCTAGTCTTGTCCTACCTTGACTTCCCTCAACGATGGGTCATGACGTGGAAGTGTGAGTCTAACAAATTCACCTTTCTTCCCTAGTCCTTTTACCAAAGCAACAGAAAACACATTAGGACACTAGTTTTTGGGATTCGAACTCAAGTCCTCATGCTTTATGCATCGAGTGTGCTTACCCACCCAGCCATCGTTTTTATACAATAACAACATGTACACACCTAGTTGTGTAGGTTTAAGAATTGATAAATGTAGGTTCCCACGTGACCAGTACCCCAGTCAGGTCGTGGAACATTTCTACCTCCCTTGCTGTAGTTTGTGTACTGGCTGGTTTTGTGTGTCAACTTGACACAAGCTAGAGTCACCAGAGAGGAAGGAGCCTCAGGTGAGGAATGCCTCCATGAGATCCAGCTGTAAGACATTTTTTCAATTGATGGGGAGGGCCCAGCCCATGGTGGGTGGTACCATCCCTGGACTGATGGTCTTAGGTTCTATAAGAAAGCAGGTTAGGCGAGGTGGTAGTGGCCCACACTTTTCATCCCAACAGATGCAGAGGCAGGCAGATCTCTGTGTTCCAGGCCAGTCTGGTCTACAGAATGAGTTCCAGGACAGCCAAGGATACACAGAGAAACTCTATCTCAAACAAACAAACAAACAAACAAACAAACAAACAAACAGCAAGCAGAGCTAGCCAGGGGAAGCAAGCCAGTAAACAGTACCCCTCCATGGCCTCAGCATCAGCTCCTGCCTCCATGTTTCTGCCCTGCTTGAGTTCCTGTTCTGGCTTCCTCCCATGATAGACTATGATCCTGAAGTATAAGCCAAATAAACCCTTTCTTCCCCAATTTGCTTTCTGGTCATGGTGTTTCGTCACAGCAATAGAAACCCCAACTAAGACAGTTTGGAAGTGGTTTGTACCTTCTGACACTCGTGCTGGAGTTTAAGCCAGATAAACCCTTTCCTCCCCAACTTGCTTTTTGGTTATGGTGTTTCTTCACAGCAATAGAAACCCTGAGACAAACTGATACCAGTGTAGTGTGGTATTGCTGTGACAGACCTGACCATGTTTTGAGAGGATTGTGGAAGGACTTTGGAACTTTGGGCTAGAAGAGCCACTGAGTGTTAAGAGCTCTGTGGGAGCTTGGAAGATAAGAATTTTGAGAGCAGTGCAGAGGATGGAGGCCTGGCTTGTAAAGTTTCAGAGGAAAGTTTAAAGATCCTATCAGGGCCATTTGTTATTTTGAATTAAGATTCTGTGGTTCTGGTTAGCTGGGGCTGAAGAATCAGCTGTGATTAACAAGATACCAGAACTACTAAAGAGAAACCTTACGTAACTGGAATACTTGATGCTGGTCGTCTGGAGCTAAGAACTTAGCGGTAATTAAGGAAGAAGAGACCAGCATCACTGAGGTGAAATCTTCTGAGAAGTGTTTCTGAGAGCACAGAGAAGCTGTGTTCCAGACGTGACCATGGTTGTACCTCCTGTTGGCAGCAGGACTTGGTAATGTGTAAGAGTCACCCAGGTGGTACTGATTTTGAAGTCATGAAGGTGTCATGGAGAGCAGCTGAGGCTTGGCACTGTGAGAGGCCAGAAGAGGCCATTGGTGAAGGTGCAGCCTCAGTGGTAGTTGAAGTCTTAAGACTGAAGGGGTCATGCAAAGAAGTTGGGGCTTGGCACCATGAAGAGAACCTTGAGAGGCCATTGGTGAAAGTGCAGCCCAGTTGTAGTTCCAGTTGTAGCTAGGGACTCCAGCATTTTGGAGATACCAGTACCATGGGATGACCACCAGGAACAGCAGCAGCAGTGGAGTGGAGCCAGCTGGAGCCTAGAAGACAAGCTGTGTGTGCTGCAGAGGGCAGAGCTGAAAAAGTGACCCAAGCCCTTTGGAGGAGTCCAGAAGATCATAAGTAGATCCCAGATTATTGGACATTGAGTTATTTGTAATTGTTGGAGTTTGATTCTGCTTGGTTTAGATTGTGTGGGTGTCCTGGTTCTTCCCTCTTGAAGAACGTATTTAATTTATTTTTGCTTTGTAGAGGAGCTCACAGATGGAAGACTTGAACTTTTTTTTTTTTTTGGTTTTTTTGAGACAAGGTTTCTCTGTGTAGTTTTGGTGCCTGTCCTGGATCTAGCTCTGTAGATCAGGCTGGCCTTGAACTCACGGAGATACTCTTGGCTCTGCCTCCTGAGTGCTGGGATTAAAGGCATGAGCCACCACCACTTGGCATACAGTAACTCTTATAAAGGATAACATTGAATTGGGGTGGCTCACCTACAGTTTCAGAGGTTCAATTCATTATCATCATGATGGGGAGCATGGTGGCATGCAGGCAGCCATGGTGCTGGCTACATCTTCAGAAGGCAACAGGAAATGGAAGGTATCACTGGGTGATATATTGAGCATAGGAGATCTCAAAGCCCACCCCCACAGTGACACACTTCTTCCAACAAGGCCACACCTACTTAAACAAGGCCACAACTCCTAATAGTGCCACTCCCTTTGGGGACCATTTTTCTTCAGACTACCACATTGTACTCCCTGGCACCCACAGGCTTGTAGCCATATCATTTACTCCAATTTCAAAAGTCCCACAGTCTATCACAGTCTCAACAATGTTTAAAAGTCCAAAGTCTCTTCTGAGACTCATGCAATCTCTTAACTGTACCCCCCCTATAAAATCAAAATCAAAAAGCAGGTCACATGTTTCCAACATATAATGGCACAAGACATACATTACCATTCCAAAACACAGGGAAGTGAACATAGTGAGGAAATACTGGACCAAAACAAGATCGAAAACCAGCCAGGCAAACTCCAAACTCTGCATCTCCATGTCTGATGTCAAAATGTTCTTTAGAGCTCCAACTCTGTTCAGCTTTGTTGACTATAACACTTCTTTCTCTTGGGCTGGTTCCACTCCCTGTTAGCAGCTCTCCTTGGCAGGTATCCCATGACTCCAGCATCTCTAACATCAACTTCACAGCTTCACACAATGGCCTCCCTAGGCCTTCATTCAGAGACACCCTTGACACATGCTTGGCCTCAGTGGCTTTCCTTAGGTGTGGAGGCCAATTACACAACCTGTTTCTTCTATTCTTAACTCTAAAGCCGAAGCTGCCAAATTCTGCTGCTTGTTGGGGCTAGAACATTCAATCACATCTTCACTGACTTTCTGTTTTTGATTGTTACCTTTACTGCCTAAGCTTGGCTGTCCCTGAACTTGCTCTGTAGACCAGGCTGGCCTCAGACTCAGAGATCTGCTTGCCTCTGCCTTATGAGTACTGGGATTAAACATGTGCATCACACCTGGCTCTAAGCTTTTCTTTAGTTCCTTTTTACAAGTAGGAAACTTAGCTGGGTGGGATCTTGCCCTGAGGTCACCACTCCCTTTATTCCATTTCTTAATCTGTTTATCTCCTTGAACACAGGATTTAGCTCTATCCTATTTCTTGGTGTTCTTTTTCTCCTCAAAATTTACATTATGTAATTTATCCTGCTCAACTTGCTCCTTTTAATTATAAATTTTCATTAGAGTTACCACTAATAACCACATGACAGAGTCTATACTAGGCTGTTTTGAGATTCCTCTGCCAATGGAATTAATCCAAAACTCTTCACTTTAGCCGCAGGCAGACACTTTGGACAAGGGCAAAAGGCAGCTACTTTTTTCACCAAAATACCACAAGAACAATCTCTGGCAACATACTAAAATTCTTCTCCTCTGAAACCTCTTTCGGTAGCCCTCCACAGTTCATCAAATCACACTCAGCACTACTGTCTTCCATGCTCCTACTGGTATGGTCCATTAAGCAGTGCTTAAAGTATTCCACTGCTTTCCAAACCCAAAGTACCAAAGTCCATACTTCTCCAAACAAAAACATGGTCAGGCCTATCACAGCAATATACCACTCCTGATACCAACTTCTGTCTTAGAGTTTCTATTTCCGTGAAGAGACACCATGACATTTTCTTTCAAACCACCTCAGGTGTCTTGAGTCTTGTTAAGTTTTTGAACATTGTAAGTTTCCTTGACTTTCTGGGATGTATGATTTTCCTCCAGGAGGAAATGTTTCAATTATGAGAAAAATTTACACAAGAATATACACTTAGTTAAATAAGAAATTGCTAACTTAAAAAAAAAAAGGGGGGATGGGGAATAAAAGCCCTTAAAAACCCAAACCAAAAAGTTTGTGCTCGTCTAACACAGACAGGCTAAGTTCTAGTGGCCTCAGAATGTGGATGAGGCCATTGGTGGATCTGGCCCAGGGCCAGGTGGGCCCTTGAGAACTGCCTATGTAGTAGGGGCAAGTGCTGTGGGATGGTCTGTATGTCAAATGTGTTGCTGATTTGTCAATAAATAAATCACTGATTGGTCAGTGGCCAGGCAGGAAGTATAGGCGGGACAAGGAGGAGAATAGAGCTGGGAAGTGGAAGGCTGAGTCAGAGAGACACTGCCAGCCGCCATGATGAGAAACAGCATGTAAAGATGCCGGTAAGCCATGAGCCATGTGGCAAGGTATAGATTAATGGAAATGGATTAATTTAAGCTGTAAGAACAGTTAGCAAGAAGCCTGCCACGGCCATACAGTTTGTAACCAATATAAGTCTCTGTGTTTACTTGGTCGGGTTTGAGTGGCTGTGGGACTGGCGGGTGTCAGAGATTTGTCCTGACTGTGGGCCAGTCAGGAAAACTCAAGCTACAGGCAAGGTTGTTGGCTGTTAGCTGCTTTGGGAGTCCACGCTAGCCTGACATTATTTGCAGGACAACATCTGTAGTGTCTACCGGTGGCAGAGGCCTTTTCCTGGGGAAGGAAGAGTAAGAATACTAGTCTCCTATCCCATCTTGAGGACCCCCTTGCTTGGCTAACCCCATGTCCCTTGAGGGCAAGAGGTCAAGGGCAGGGGGCTATATCAGACTTGGCTCTGGAATCTACTTGTTCTGTCTGTGTATTCTTATGATGTAGATGTGAAGTGGACTCCACTGGCTTGTGTGTGAACAGTAGTTCCCAGCTAATGATGCTGTGTGGGGAGGGTATAGCATCTTTAGGAGGTGGGTCACTGAGGGGCTGGCCTTAGGAGTTAAAGCCTGGCCCTGTTTCCAGTCCAAGCTTTCTTTTTCCTGACTACCTGAGTGATAACCAGCTTCCTCTTCTCATGTTACAGCTATGATCTGCTTCTGTCACCATGTCACCTCTGATGGGCTGTGTGGCCTGACCCCTGTGTCAACCAATAACATTACTCTTTGAGTGTCAATCATCACGAAACTTTTTCTAGCTGGAGTGCTGTGCATTGACCTGCAGGGAGGGACAAGAGCAGAGAGAAGACGGCCGGGGGTGGGAGGGGGGGTGGGGGCGGGGACGACGGGACGGGACCTTAACCTGGACACCTGCTGTGCCTTCTGGCGGGCTCACATCAGGCAGCTCATGGCCACCTCTCTTCAAAGACAAGAAAGCACGTCTTCTCTTCACTAGGCAAAATGGAACAGAAGAATCTGGGGGAGCCTCCAGCTGAACGTTAGGCAAAGTCTTTCATTTAATGTATCTAAGAGATGAAATCTAAGTTTCTTTCTAAAATTGGCTTCTATACATTGTTGTATCAGCTGTTTTACCCAATCTGTTCCCCTGTTTTATTCCTGTTTTAGTTATTGAAGTATTTTAAAGGTATTTTGGGGGGGAAATACTTGTATCTTATCATTTTTCATTTTAAAGAAAGATTGTAATAGCTTTTTAAAAAAAATTATTTTATTTTATGTGCATGGGTATTTTGCCTACATGTATGTCTGTTTACCGTGTGCCTGCCTAGTACCTGTAGAAGCCCAAAGAGAGTGTCAGATCCCTGGGGAATGGAGTTACAGATGGTTGGGAGCTGTCGTGTGGGTGCTGAAATCAAACCTAGATCCTCTGCTGAGCCATCTCTCCAGCCCTAGCTGTAGCAGTTTTAATTGGAAAAGATTTGATGGTGGGGGAGGGAAAGTCTGGTTTTATAATAATTACACTTCAGAGTTTTTCTTTTACAATTGTTTGTGTGTGGTGTGTGTACATACATGTGCATGTGTGTGTGTGTGTGTATGTGTGTGTGTGTGTGTGTGTGTGTGTGTGTGTGTGTGTGTGTGTGTGTGTATACGATTTGAGGAATCCATTCCTTTTTGCTTTTGTTTTTGTTTTTTCAAGACAGGATTTCTCTGTGTAACTTTGGTGCCTGTCTTGGATTTCTCTCTGTAGGCCAGCCTGGCCTTGAACTCACAGAGATCCTCCTGGCTCTGCCTCCCAAGTGCTGGGACTAAAGGCATGTGCCACTGCAGCCCCGGCTGAGGAATCCATTCTTTCTTCCCACCATGTGGGCCCTGGGAATCAAATTCAGCTTATTAGCTGTGGCAGCAAGCGCTTGCTGAGCCCTCTCATCAGCCCCAGAATAACATCACTCTTGCTCTCTCTAGCAAGCCAACCCTGCTACCTTTCGGTGCCCTGGAGTGTGCTGTCTTCCGTGACACTCATAACCACTTCCCATCCCTGCGCTTACCATCTCGTCTTTCTTCCTTTGCCTTCTTCTGGCTTTGGAGAAGCTTTTTGAACAGGAAGAAATGAACTTACAAGCTAGCTTCTTCGTGGTTTCCTTGCTGGGATCCCTGTTCCCTCCCTACATATAGAGTCCAGCTGAATAACTCTATTAAAGAAGAGGAGTATCTTATGTTCTGCCCCAGGACAGCGAACCAAGCATGCCTGTTGCTTCAAATGTCCTCAGATAGAAGACACCTGTCAGGTAGCCGGTGGCTACAAGTGACAAAAACAGAATTCAAGTCACTTACTTAAGCAGTAAGGAGAGCTCCTGTTCTGGCACAGAAGCTCTGAGATGGGATGAAGACAGAGGGGCCTTGTGCAGAGCCTGAGGATGCGTCTAGCCAGCTCTTCCGCTGCTCACGGCTCAGGCAGGATAGCCATGCAAGTCTAGCCACATGTGACGTCACAGCTGGTGGTCACAGGAAGAAAGTGAGGCTGATGTCCTGAGAGACATATGGTTTACTGGCTTTGGGGAGCACGGGGACACTTGGACTAAATCGGAATTCTGTCAAGAAGGAGAGAGAAGAAATGACTCTGGGGTGGGTAATGATCAGCTAGAGATGGGTTTGTTGATGTGAAGCAACAGCTCTTCTTTAAGGGAAATAAGAGAATAGTTTATTCTGAGTCAAATATGAGTGACCACGGCCTGGGAACATAGATTCAAATTATCCTTGAATGACATCTTCCACTACAAAGTAGTTATGTGAACCTTCCCAGGCACAGAATAAAGTCATAATCAACAGATTCACCCATGGCATAGATGGGAGCTCCAGGCAGGTGGGTTCCAGAGACTATCTGAATTCTATTCTGGGCTTTCGGATGTGTGGAGGCTGGACATCTGCAATGCTTAGTCATTTCATTCTCTTGAGTTTTAGCTAGTCACATCTAACATGTGAGGTCAGGGACAGAAGTTGAGTAAATGACCATTAAAGAGAACTAAAGATACCCAACTGACCTGCAGACTCCATCTCTCTACAGCCGCATTCTCTTCATGCAGATGGAGCTTCTTCAGAGGGGTTTGGTTCTCAGGTTCTAGATTCTTCTCATTCTTGGTGGCTGTCTTCCGAGTCTTTTGTTGACATCGACCCGAACAGTGAAAGCAATTTGAATACATCCATGAGGTGGGAAGTACGGGTTGTGCAAGTATGGAAGGATTTCTTTCTATAACTTTTTTTCATTTTTGGAACAAAGTCTCTTGTAGTCCAGGCTGACCTCCAGCTCAGGATGTAGCTGAGGATGACCTTGAGCTCATGATGCTCCTGCCTTCACCTCTGAGGTACTGGGATTATAGGCATTTATTTACTCAGAGTCTCACTATGTAGCTCAAGCTGGCCTCAAACTCTCAATCCTCTGGACCATACTTTCTTAGTGTTTTGAAGGCTGGAATCACAGGTGTGTGCCACTATGCCCAGCTGGTAAGGGTTCCTGAAGCCTGTGGCTGTGTATTGGAGAGGATACTGTGACCTGCTGAACTGACCCTTTCATGTCCGAACCTGAGTCATCAGGCCGTTCTAGTTCCATGAAAATAAGCCACATGACTATCTGGGACCATTTGTCTCATTTTATATTTCTCCAATTTACCTTAATTAAGTTTCCATGGTAGATTTTCTTATGAAGAAGATAATGTTCAGACTGCCTAAGTCTAATCTTCATGTCAATTAAATATAAAATGTCATCTCTCTCATTGTAAATGAATAACTAGTGATTCAGTTTCCTGAAGCAACTTCTTTGGAATTTTGGTGAAATCAGTTTGCCAAGGCCTGGTCAGTCCTTGTGAGCTGAGGACATTTGGATTCCTCAAGTTGAGAAATTAGACCAAGGAGATAAAGTACATCCGCATGCCTAGATCAGTAAGAAAGGACACAACATTATCCTGACTGCAATTGTGACCGATGGTGTGAGGTTCCAATGACCACAACAGAAGAGGACCTTTCCTAAAAACTCTCTTCTCCATCCTGACTATTCAACCTGGTTAACCAAGGTGTCTATCAGTCTTGAGAGATTGTAAGAGACACTTGGGTATTGTCCAGGCACACATTTGTGTGTGTCACTTTTTGTTGCTGCCATAGAATGCCGGACACAAACAACTTCCTGGGAGAAAAGATTTATTTTAGATCATGGTTTCAGAGGGCTCACTTTGTGATTGGTTGCTCTGTGTCTCTGAGCCTGGAGTGAGGGGGAACATCATGGTGGTGAAAGCATGTGTCAGAAACCATGCATACCATGACAGAAAGGAAGCGGGGAGGAAGGAGGGAAGGGGAAAGATGGAGTGAGTGAGTATATATAGGAAGAACGGAGGGAGGGAGAGCAAACTCCCAAGGACCCATCCCCAGTGACCTAGCCTCCAGCTAGGGCCCACCTCAGGTTTCTACACTTTCAAAATAGCACCACTAGCCCGGGGAACAAGACTCAAACTGTGAGACTGTGGAGGGCAATTCATGTTCGACACTGTAACAGCTTTTGAAGGGGTGGGGCTAGAGCTACAGTAACCCACTGTGGACGTCTATCCTGTGACCTGGCTGCCTCAGAGGGCTCCTGGAGGTGCAGTGACATGCCACTGTCACTCAGGAAGCCAAAGAGTGTTTATATATCACTGCCCCCCGTGGATGCCTTGAAGAAACAGAAAACTAACCTCATGAATGTGTGCTATCATATTATTAGAACTTCTGGGTTTGACAGAAAAAAAAAAACCAGTTTTGTAAATAGAAATTCAACTTGCTTATATAACAGAGATGCTGTCACTTTAGGTTCAGCTAGATCCAGCTGCTCAAAAAAGGTCCTCAGGGTGTCTCTCTCTCTCCATGTGGCCCAGCTCACTCCTGCTTGTATTATTGGTATATAGGCATATGCCCTCCCCACCCCCCCCAACCGACTCCCAACCTACAGGCCTTTGACAGCTCCAGGGAAGGAGAGCAAGTCTAACTCACTCTTTAAAAACCAATCCCAAAGACAGTTATGACTGGCAGTAGTTAGTGACATGCCCTTTCCTAAGTCACTTGGGTAGGAAGATAAAGGGCACTGATGGGCCCGTTATTTTTGCCCAGATGTATGGGCATGGTCTGCTATTACCACTCAAGGTGTTTTGCACCCCTGTGCAGATGCATGCAGGAGATGCCATTCTAGGTATGCAGGGAGCCAGGCAGACCTGGTTCTTGAGCTCCAGGTGTGTACAGGCTCTCTTTGACTGGGGGAAAGCTGATTATGGTCTGATTTCATTGCTCAGTCTCAAAGGGGCTTGTTGGAAATGGGGGTGTTTGAGAATAGAGACACGAGATTGACGCTTTGAATTTTGGCTGTTCTAAAAGAGACCGCAAGCGTGTTGGTGTAGCAGATGTATGGATTATATGACTCAGCACCCATCAGGAGCTTGATCTGCATCGTCTTCTTTGCATCCGTGTATTATGGTGGCCTAATTTGTCTATCTCTCAAACCCGTAACCAGGTGGGTGGGGATGACAGAGCCAACAGGTACGATCATCTAATGTAGGCTCTGCATTTTGCATGTAACCCATCACAGCGATACCCCCACGGGCACCAAAGTCAGAAAGGGACTTCCCCACCATGGCCGATAATAGGACCTGCAACTTTGCAAGTTCCCTGGCTTTGCAAGATCATGGCATCTTTGTGCTGCGTTGGCTAAACCAACCAAGCCTCTCTATTCGCTCTGGCCAATATGTTCTCCTTGGACCCAGCCCACAAGTGAGCCTAGGCTGCTGCTTTGGGGGAGAACATCAGCTTGCTTACTAGGTGACAAAGCACATCCCAGATGCCTACAGGTAAAGGCTCTGTTGGCCCTTTACTAAGATCCTAAGGGAATGTATGTGAGTGTGTTTTATTTATTTATTTTAAAATTTTATTTATATACATTATCACTGGGGTGTGTGTGTGTGTGTGTGTGTGTGTGTGTGTGTGTGTGTGTGTGTAAGTCAAAGAACAAGTTTTAGGAATTGATTCTTACCTTCCACAGTAGGTTGCAGGGACTGAATCCAGATTGCCAAGCTTGCATGGCAAATGCTTTTATCCACTGAGCTGTCCTGCTGGTCCGTGTAAGTGGTTATATTATTTTATTATTTTATGTGTGTGTTTTGCCTATATGTGTGTATGTGCATCACAGGCATGCCTGGTGCTTACACATATCAAAAAGGTATCAGATCTCCTGGGACTGGAGTTACAGATGGTCGTGAGCCTCCATGTGGATGCTGGGAACCAAACCTCAGCAAGGTCCTTAGCAGGAGCAACAGCTGCTCTTAACCACTGAGCGCTGCTAATATTTATTATTATTTATGTTTATGTCAGAGTGTGTGTATGTGTGTGTCCACAGAGTCAGAAAAGTGTACTGGATCCCCTGACTCTAGAGTCATAGGTGTTTGTGAGCCGTCTCAAGTTGGTGGTGGGAACTGACCCTGGGGGTCCCTTGGAAGAGCACCAAGTGCTCTTCTGTACCATCTCTCCAGCCCCTGTGAGCGTGTTATAAATAAAGTGATTGCTAAGATAATTTTGTACTAGATAATCTTCATTATGTTGGACAATCTAAAACAGATAAATAGTTTGCATTGTCTAAGCTAGTGACTGCAGTGAGGTTCCTGGGGGTTGACCTACGCGAGACCCACCTGGCTTTAACAGCTTCTCCTTCTCAGTTGGAGATCCATGCTACATGCACTGTGTCCCGTGGAAGGACCCTCTTTGAACATGAGAAGCACGCCATGGAGAGAACAAAGGTCCACTCAGCGGGGGCCAGCTGGTTCATCCTGAGTGCTCCCACAGAGCCTGTGCTGCCCTCCCAGGGGCCAGCAACAGGAAGTCCAGGGGCTTTGTGCAGCACCTCTGGGAGTCAGGACAGAGTTCTTACCCCCCTCACTTGCTCCCATGCAAGTGGTTAATATAGGTTTGTAACTCCCACAGTTTTGTTTTAAATACTCATTTTGGATTTATTTTATGTGTATGGATGTTTTTCCTCTCTGTATGTATTTGCGCCTTGTGCATACCTCATGGAGCGTTGTATTCCTTGGAACTAGAGTTATGGACAGTTGTGAGCTATTACTAGGTGCTGGGAACTGAACCCTGGTTCTCTGCAAGAGCAGCTGGTGCTCCTAACTGCTGAGCCACCGTTCTCACTGATTCTAATATCTTCAGGAGAAGTTGTTTATCACAGACAGATGCATTTAGAATGCCCACCATGTTCGTCTTCAAGTCAAGCTTTAGAACAGGGACAGGGGCTGCTATTTTAGATTCCAGAGTACAGGAGTACTCAGGGTAAGGGACTGGGCCACACTCACACCGCCTCTGGAAGCTGAATTATACCCATGAGCCACCCAAAGCTCATCACCATCTAACTGGGGTGGGAAGGAGGGAGGGAGGGCAGGAGGGAGAGAGGGGAGAGAGGGAGAGAGGGAGGGAGAAATAGAATTTGTCTCAGACCTTTTGCAATGTCTTAGTAGCTGGAGCTTCTCTCTAGAGAGCAGAAAATAGCCTTTCGCCTTGGTCATGCTCTCTCCTCCCTGGGGACTTTAGTGGTGCTTCTGTGCCCTGTACCTCAGCCACACATTTGAAGGGAAGAGGTCTGAGGTTCTAGTTTGCAACATTCCCTTCCCCTTTCTGTCTTTTCACGGGATTGGGATCTTTTGAAGGGGCCAGCACTCTTTGGGGCCCGTTAGCTGGGCTATTTCTGTTTCCCTCATTGGCGTCTGAACTTGCAGAGCGCCTACCTTTATAATTGTAGCAGCGATGCGCATGCCCACAGCTGCCCGACAGGCTGTACTTTCTCTCAGCAGTTTGCATTCAGTCGTTTTAGGAGTCCCGGTAATTCTCTTGGAAGCCTCCCCAAAGGGCCCAGGGTCAACCTTTTGACGGCTCTTTGAGGTCTGGAGGATGGAGGAGGCCACCTAGGAGAATGTATAATTTGATAAGGACAGATTCTTTTCTGGAACTTTCCAGCTTAACCCAGGGCCTCTGGCTAAGTTGATGGCAGCTAAACAAACCAGCTAGAGACTCTTTCTAGTGCCATGAAATCCTCAGATGGGGCTTGGGGCTCACTCCATATTTGTCCCAGACCCTGGTATGAGGAGGGGAACAGGCAGTGCTATCCACCCACCCACCCACCCACCCATCCATCCATCCATCCATCCATCCATCCATCCATCCATCCATCCCTATCTCCTCAGTGTTGGAACACTGAGGGGCCTAGCCCAAGCCCAGTCCTCGCTCCCACTCCAGTTAAAGCGTTAAGGAAAAGTCAAGCAGGTTCAAAGAGTAGGTTCGAGGGAAGTCCGCAGAGGAGCTCTGCACACACATTTTGGAAGCAGTGCATGCAGGTGGAAGGGAGACAATGACAGCCCAATGAGACTGCGTTTGCCTGGTGCTAGTGAGATTTGTGCTCAGCGATTACCAAAAGGCCTTTCAGGCACCATCAAGCACTGGAGACAGAACCTGCTTTCCCTGGGATGTGAGGAGGGCCAGGATTTGAAGGTAAGTGAGGAATAAATAGAAACAACTGTCTCAAAGTCTATTCGGGAGTATGCTAATTGTATGCAAAACAGATGCAAACGAACCTGGGACCTCATTTACTCTTGCCCTATGTCCTGGGTGTGACATTATGATATGCAGTTGTTGGTTTTCACCCACAGGTTCTGGTTCATAATTCTGGTGGACCTTGTCTGATAGTGGTTTAATAACACCTTCTTATTCCAGAAGGGTCCTGCCCTCCATGATGGAGGGGGGAATGCTGTAGACAGGCTGTGCTAGGTTTGTTAGCAATTATGTGTATATGGTGAAAACTCCACAAAATCCCCAAAAGATAGGTTTGGAAAGCTTCCGGATGGCTCAACAAGGGTAGTCCTAAAAGGTGGCGGTGCGCCTGGAGAGCCATGGAAGCGCTGGGCTTCACTCCCTCCCCCCCACACCCCACCCTGTTGATCTGTTCACTGGTCTCCTTTGAAAGGTGCTCTCTAATGAACTGCCAGTGAGTGTTTGCACGAGCTTCATGAGCGTCTCATGAAGCCCATTGTTTGAACCCGGAGGGTAGGTTGTGGGAATGCGATGTATTACTTAGCCTTCTGTTACTGTAACAGATCGAAACCTATATAGAATCAACCTATATAGAAAGAAGGTTTACTTTGCTTCACAGTTTTGGAGGTTTCTGCCCATCACCAGTTGATTGGTCCCGATGCTTTGGGACACATCATGGTGATAGCAAAAACCAAGAAGAGAGTGGGGGGCAAATATCTCCTTCAGGGATGTGTCCTCAATGACCTTGAATCTCCCAGTAGGTTCCAGCTCTTCAAGTTTTACCTTCTAATAGCACAACAGGACCGAGCCTTTGAGGGATATTTAAGATCCAAGCTACAGCTCCTAACTTAAAGCCATCTGGTCAGAAGCACAAATCAAATGACCTGGGGAGTGGGGCTGGAGAGATGGCTCAGCAGAGAACACTCGCTCCTCTTGCAGGGGACCTGGGCTTGGTTCCTTGCACCCATATGGCAGCTTACAATCATCTATAATTCCGGGAAAAATGATATACTCTTCTGGCCTCCATGGGTATCAGGCACATGCATAGTGTACATGTATACATGCAGACAGAACACACAAAAATATACATATGTGTGTGTCTAACAACAGTGAAAAGATAGGCTATACATTTGAAGGAGAGCGAGGAGGACTCCACGGGAGGGTCTGGAGGAAGGAAAGGGAACGGGGGAAATGTGATTATATTATAGTCTCAAAAAATAAAAGAAGCAATGAAAGTTTAAAAAATTTAAAAATATAACTTGGGGAGAATACTGACATCTGAGGTGGGGAGGGGTGGTTTGGGGAGCCAAGCCCTCAACTTGTGGGATCTGACACTATTTCCAAGCAGATAGTGTCAGAACCAGACTGGGTTAGAGGACGCCCACATAGAGCCTGCTGGTGGGGAGAAATCAATGCCTGAACCTTCTGAGGTCACAGAAGGGATCTGGGTGGGAAGTGTGTGGTGGGAGAAACCTGAGTTCACATTGGGTTTTCCTTCTGCATGATCACACCAGGGAGAGAGTCAAATTAAGATCCAGCTCACCCTGATGTCTGGCAGAACTGAGGAGGGCAACTGAAGGATCATGGGTAACTCCGTCATTTGCCACTGGCAGCCACAACTGGGCCATCATCTGAGCTGAGTTGTCTTTCCAGAAGACTCTCTCTTGGAGTCAATGAGGCCTATCTTAGTTCTGTTCTGTTTCCCCACTGGACAGAGCAGCCCTTGTGGATGGGAGGCCAGGGCTTGGCTCTAAAGCTTGTTTTCACTATTCGTAGTGACACCCTGTTCTCAGTAACGGTGGTGTCTTGCCTGACCTGATATACTCAGTCTCTGAGCCGCCACCTCTCAACTAGAGAGAGATCAGTGAGTCACCCCTCCCTTTTCTCTGTCACCACCTTGAAGGGATGAGGACTGTCGCTGCCTCCTGCCTGCCTGCCCCCTCCCATCCCTCTTTCCGAAGCCATTAGAGTATCAAGTTGGGCATAAGAACCCAAGAAGTTCCTGGACAAGCTATTAATTACCACATTGCCTTTGTCAATCTTGTGTCTGCAAAGCACTTTCAGGTACTAATAAAGACAGCGGTAATAACCTGTACCCAGAGAGGGTTTTTGCTTTCAGGGCTCTCCTGCCTCCGTAATCTCATTTTAAACAGATGATTCTGCCGAATTGAGGCAAATGTTCACGGGGAAGGGAGCAGCGAGCTCTGGAGTTTGTAGCATTGCTGGTGCAATGCTGGATCTCCACACTGGTTCCTTTTGAACCTACCTGGCCCCCCATCTGGACCCCTGGATACCTTGTTTCTGACACCAGGAGCCTTATTTGTCAGATGTTGAAAATGAGAGTCAGGCCTGGCCGGGTGGCTCGGTGGGTAAAGGAGCTTGCCTTGCCTGATGCCCGAGTCCAATTCCTGGAACCCGGATAAAGGTGGAAGGAGAGAACTGACTCCACAAAGTTGCGCCCTGGCCTTCACATGAGTCACACACACACACACACACACACACACACACACACACACACACACACACACACACACACACACACACACAATAACAAAAGCAAGTTTTTTAAAAAGGAAGAACTGTGAGCCAAAGCCACCTCAGCTCCTTCCCTCATTCCTTTTTCCCTCCCTCCCTCCTTTCCCTTTTTCCTTCCTTCACAAAGAGGCAGGTGTAACCAAATGGTAGAAGCCACTGACCCTACCCGCACTATCTAACCTGGGGTGTCTGAGGAAGACAGACAAAACCAGGTAGGTACTCGAAGGGTGTTTTCAATTCTTAACTCTCTTGCAGGACCTCTGGAGGCTCCGATTTATAATTTCCCACTGGATCATCAGTCGCTGCATTTTTTATTGTTTCATTCTGTCAATTTTCTCTGGGACACTTCCGAGAGAATGCCTCCCTCAACATTATTCCCAGCCTATTTCCTCTCCTCTCCTTCTTCCTGGCATGTAGAATCCTGTGCTTACCAGAAGTCTTCCCGCCTAGGTCTATGTCATACATCTCTCAAGCAGAAGCCCAAAGGAAAGAATGAGCGGAAAAGCATGCTCCAGGCATTCCTCAGGCAAAGACAGCTGCATCCTCATGGCCGTCCAGGCAGCAGCGATTTCAGGAGCTGTATTTGTGTGTTGGTGATGAACCCAGGGGCTCACACTTGCCGGGCATGCCCCCAGCCCTGTGAGGCCATTTTGATGTTAGTCTCAACCTTGCTTAAGGAATAGGACAATTCCAGCTAGGCCTGGTGACATAGGTCTGTAATTCCAGATACTCCAGAGGTTAGCAATATCAGGGCCTGCCTGGGCTACAAAGTGAGTTCAAGGCCAGCTTGAGGAACCACTGAGAGTTTGTGCTAAGAGAGTGGAGGGTGCAGCTCAGTGGTGGTAGAACATTCGCTCTAAAGAGAAATGGGCTGACCCAAGTGTACAGAAGGCACGCACGTGTGTGTGTGTGTGTGTGTGTGTGTGTGTGTGTGTGTGTGTGTAGTGTATGCATTTGTGCATGTGTGTGCACACCGTGTGGAGGCTGCAGGGCAACACCTGGTATTTTCTTCTATTTCTCTCCACCTTATTTTCTGAGTCAGAGTGTCTCACTGAAGGGCTGTCTCACTGAGGGGCACAGTTTTCCCAGCACCAGGATTACAGGTGCATCCCACCGTGCCCAGCTTTTTAAACGGGTGCTGGAGATCCCCAGAGCCTCATGTGTGTGCAGCAATCACCTTACTGACTGATCGATCTCCCAGCTCTCGTGTGGCTCTTACACAAGGAAATACCTATGGCTAGTGTGACGAAGGGACTGAATTGTAAACTCTTATCTAATGTCAACTCATTAAAATTTCTCTTTAGGCAGCTGTTTGCAACTAGTGCCTTGTTGGACACTGTGCGGTAATGCAGTAATGCAGTAATGCAGCAATGCAGTAATGCAGCAATGCTTTCTTGTCCAGGTACCAGCAAATGCTCTTTAGCTTTCCTTTTGCCCTGAGCATCCTTTGGGAACAGTCTGTGCCTTCTTCCATGGATTGGACTGAAGGTCTGGCTTTAGGACTTTCAGGGAGGGGAGGAAAAAGGAGAGACAGGGCAGGCACGTGGGGTTGTGACTTTCAGCCATCACCTGGGGACCTGAAGCTAGAAAGGAGCGGAGGTCAGGGCACTCACCTGGCCCTGTCAAGAGAGGGTATGAGGGGCCCCACAAACCTGGATACCAGGTCTCTAATGCAGTTGATATTAACAGGTCCACTTTGCGCTCAGACTGGCCTGTGGGCTGTGGAATTTCAAATAGAAGTCAACACTACACTCAGAGAGTTTATTTATTTATTTATTTATTTATTTATTTTGTTTTTTTCAAGACAGGGTTTCTCTGTGTAGCTATGGCTGTCCTGGAACTTGCTCTGTAGACCAGGCTGGCCTCGAACTCACAAGAGATGCACCTGCCTCTGCCTCCCAAATGCTGGGATTTAAGGCGTGCGCCACCACCGCCCGGCTAAGATTTTATTTCGTTTTATGTAAATTATAGTTAAGAAAGCTGGAATGTGGCCTCGGAGGTACTTAGTTCCCCGAGGACTGCTTCTCTTGAAGCTGCTTTCTGCTCTGACTTCTGGTTTCAAGGCTTCAGAGAAGGAATTATCCCTGGTAGGTCTCTTTCCTGCGTGACCTGAAGTTGCTGTTCTGGACCCCTCCTCCATCTTGGGGCCATCCTGGACTTCTGTGTGTCGGGCTCCAGCTACTGTGGCTGGAAGGGGCTGCTGTGCTCTGTTTCCGGGGCAGCTCCAGCCCTTTTCTGTTTTGTCTCATGGGTCCATAGCTGGTTAAAGACTGGAGGATGTATTCGAGGGCTAGGGAAGCGGGAGAGTGGAAAGAACAGTGGAGATAGAGAGGTAGCAAGAGATAAAGAATAAGAGGGAGTAAGTGCCAGAGTGTAGTGGATTATAAGGAGGGTAAGCGACTCAGGGAGACTCACGCCAGGAGACTGGTGTGGAGGCTTTGAAATGGATAACAGATACTTTTGATACTGAGGGAGCCTGTAGGCCAGCATGAGCTTTGATATGCTGATAGGTGCTCCAAGTAGCCATATGTCCCTTCTGTCAGAGGTAAGGGAAATGCTTCCTTTTGGCAGATGGGAACCAGTTTCACAAGTTCCTGAGGAATGCTGGATTTTATTGAGCCACCAGAGATCTTATAGTCCGGTTTGAGATCAATGCTGGATATATGGAGTGCCTTTTGGAGTTTGGGAAATTGGAGTTGCCTTTGGACTTGACAGAGGACTAGCGTGTGTGGGCTAGCCTCTTACCTTTCCTAGCTTTCCCTGGGGTGATTTTCACCGACCTGGTGGAAGGTGGAAATCTCTTCTGCTGTGTTCTGCTTCTCCTTCCCCCTCTCTCTCTCCTTCCTCTCCAGGCCTGTGGCTGACCAGATGCCATCCCAGGAGCAGCTTGGGTCAGAGGTACAGTCTTCATGCTGCCATCACTGTTGGTCCACAGCTACCCCTCTGCTGATGTGTATAGATGCTGTCCCCTGGGGGCTGGCATCCGCCTCTTCCTCTCAAACAGCTGTGGCTGCCACTTCTCCCCGGAGCCATTGACCACGGCTGCTGTGGATGCTTCATCAGTTGTCTACAGTGCAGAGAGCCTAGCTATGGGTGTCAGGTGCAGGCCCTTCACTGAGGTTGGGGACTCTCGATGACAGCTTCAGGCCCCGGGGAAACTGGAGAAGATGGTGTCCATAAGGATACTCTCAAGCCTAAGTGTTGAGTGTTGCCCTTTACCTCAGCTTGCTTATGCCTCCTGTATTGAGCCTAGCCTTGGGACAGGGACCAAAAGGGACAAAGGAAAACCTAAAAAGAACAGCACTGTTTCTGTTATCAAGAACCTCTCTAACCTGACTATGATTCCAACCCTACACTGTAACCACATCCCTGACACCAATCCTAATTTGATTTTCTTTTTCTTTCTTTTAACATTTTGTTTTTTTTGAGACAGGGTCTCACTCTGTAGCCCAGGCTGGCCTCAAACCAACTGCAATCCTCCTGCACAAGACCCTTTGTCGGGCTTACAGGTATAAACCTCTATACCAGGCTCTTAACCCTCACCTCAGTTCCGTGACAACCTCAGTGTCAACCCAGCTTGCCATCCTAGCTTGTCTTCTCACTCCACCCTCGCTACGAAACCAAGTGCACCCGCCAGGTGGGCTGCTCTAACAGGGCTTGGTGGCAGCTGTCCACACCTCTGCCTCACACAGGCTGGGTTAGCAGCATGCGGTGGGGGCAGTTGGCTGGGCTCTCGTCTTCTCAGACCTGAGTCCACCAGCCTATGAGAACGCTGGCGGAACTGCGTGACGAGTGGGGAACAGAGAATGCCACTTCCCCGACATGGCCTTCGTGTTGAGTGGAAATACAATTGCAGCCGATTGTACTTATTTCTTTTTCACTGGCTTGGGTTTAGCAATTTTTGAATTCATCCTCTAAATGTATGTAAATTATCCATGCCAGCCCTGAATCCAGCAGTTTGGGTAAGGACTGTGATTTTTTCCTAAGATGCCTGTAATTTTTGTGGAAGGGCTCTGTGCCACCTCCTACGGGCACTGACTCTCTGGGCTGAGGCCCAACTGAAGATTCAAACGAGGCATGAAAGAGCATTAGCTAAATCCACAGGAACAATGAACGGTCTTCAGCAAGCAGAGGAAAAGCAGTTGATGCTCTCTATTCCACACAATTCAACAAATGTGTTTTGGATACGTGCAAGGTTCTGGGAGCCACACCACCTGAGAAGGAACATGGAAGGGGGACACAGGGGTGAGGACACAAAGCCAGAACAGGACTCACCCTCACCCCCTCCGCTCCCCATTCCATGTTGTAGTATCAGGTCTTCTTGTGCATCCTGTGGAACTGAACCCCTCTTGTGTGAGGCAGTGCCCCATGGGGAAACAGAAGTATGCAGTCTGCAGGAATCTTGGGGGAGCATCACTGAAAGGTGGGAGCAGGGAAAGGCAGCTAACTAGGGATGTTTGAGCATCCAGGCGGTGCTGTTCTTGAGAAGCTCTGGATGGTGCTGGCTGAGGGGGAAGAGGGGAAGGCATCCTTTGAGCATGAGGTTGGAGCCAGGTAAAGGAGGAACGTCTAAGTTGGGTTACAGTCTTAGAGGGATGAAACTCTTCAGGGCAGAGAGAGGAAGTGGGAGAGGGGTGTGAGGGGTAGTGGGGGGGGGGACTCCCAGACTTCTTTTTCTTCCTGCCAATGGTGGTTGGTTTTATTTTTTTGAGACAGTGTCTTAAGAAGCCTGATCAGCCTTGAACTATGCATTAGTTACTTCTTTTCCTTGCAGAGGTAAAACACCTTACTACTCTCGAGGGTATTTGTTAATCTAATAAAGTTTACAAGATTAAGTATCTCAGGCTCCTAGTTTGGATTTTTCTGTGGGAGTGTCTTAATTTAACATATGGGGGACCTGATCCAGCTGCACTCTATCCAGAAGGCATGAGGAGGAGGTCTTAGGGCTTTCTCCTCATGCAAATTCCCACCCCAGGTCATTGCAACCCTGCCCTGACCATGTTCCCTGTTCTTGGTGGCACTGGGACCACCTGAGAGCAGCAATGAGTCTCTTCTAAAAAGTCCAGGAGAACTAAGTCCACATTTGGGTTTAACTCTTAGGAAGGATAAATGAAACATTTTCTCTAAGAAGTGCCATTTTTCTCTGAGGCCCCAACCTCCCAGTGTCTGGCTGTAGATGCACATCAGGTGTTGAACAGTTAAAGAGAATGCAGCCAGGATGGGAACAGGGCCTGGAGTCTCCAAAGGGACTTGGAAGCATATTCTAATGGGGTCGAGGTCAGGAGGGGTCCCCCAGGTAGCCAGCAGTATCCTAGAGGGACCAGAAATCTCCTTTTTACAGTTATCAAAGTAGCATGGGCATGCTTGTCCTTCATTCATTGATGTTAGAAGGCTTCTCCCGACAACAGTGGATCTTTACTCTTTTGTGTTCCACCTCCCAGAAATCACACACTTAACAAAGTGACCTCCCCTTGCAGATGGTTTTTGCAATAGAAAAAGGGTGGAAATTGGCTAAATGTCCACCCCAAGGTGAGCGAATGCCCTGCAGCAAGAGAAGCAATGAAGCCTCTCCTCATGTGTCCATACAGAATAAGACATACGGAGTACAGGAAACGAGATGAGTTAGCGTAGTGTGTCTTAGGCTCTTAGTAGGGTGTATGCATGTGTGTGTGTGTGTATGTGTTGTTCATGATACGAATGTTATGCTAGATGCTCAGGGAACACCCAGCTGGTAATGCCACATTTGAGCAAAGAACCAAGGCAGGCAGAGTTGCCCGTGTGTATGGGCACACGTGGTCTACATGTAGAATCATGTGTTCAGTCATCAAGGAAACCAGCCCATTCAGTTTGTTGCCTCTCAGGGAAGAGAGGCTGGATTTGAAACAAGGATGGGAGGGATTCATTGGACTATTTTTTTTGTAGGTACAGTCAGGTGTTGCTCACTGATGGAGACAGTCTACGGAATACGTAAGAAAGACTTTCTTGGGTGATTTTTGCCATGGTACAAAAGTGAAAGTGTGTATGACATCAACCGAGGTGGTTCAGGCGATCACTTGACCGAATTTCCTTCTTTTCCTTTGGTTTTCAAATTAATTTTATTATTGTTTTATTTATTACTGGGTATGTGTGTGTGATGTGTATACACAGATGCGTGTGTGTCACAGCCCATATGTGGGGGCCACGACAATTTTGTGGGATTGGTTCTCTCCAGATTCTGGGGATCAAACTCGGGTCATCAGACCTGAGGGACAGGTGCTATGCCCACTGAGCCATCCCCTGGTCCCCATGACCTAATTTCCTGATGTGACCCAAGGCCACAGTAAACACAGGATGTAAGAGACTCCGGCCAGCAGAAATAGTACGTTTTTATAGTAAACCCATGTTGCTGGTTTTTCAGAGTTGAAAGTTGAACCCAGAGCCTGATGCATGCCAGGCAAATGTTCAACCTAAAAGCCACACCCCAGCCCCCATAAACTATTTTTGCAATGTAAGTAGAAGGATTGTATTCTAAAATCAAAATAAAAAGTACAATATTGAGGGCTGGAGAGATGGCTTAGAGGTTAAGAGCACCGACTGCTCTTCCAGAGGTCCTGAGTTCAATTCCCAGCACCCACACGGCAGCTCACAACCATCTGTAATGAGATCTGGCACCCTGTTCTGTATACATAATAAATAAATAAATCTTTAAAAAAAAGTACAGTATTGAAAAATACATAGTGTCAAAGCCATTAAGTATGAGGCATTTTTCATAATCATAGTTGTAAATGTATTGCTTTAATCCTGATAGGACAAGAAGTTTAATTAAAAGAACATCCCGGGGGCTGGAGAGATGGCTTGGTGGTTAAGAGCACTTGCTCTCTTACAGAGGCCCTGAGTTTGGTTCCCAGCACCCACATTGAGTTTCTCACAACTGCCTGTAACTCCAGCTCCAGGGATCTAAAGTCCTCTTCTGGCCTCCACAGGCACCTCCCACTCCCTATATACATATAAATAAGAACAAAATACATATTTTTTTTATAAAGCATCCCTACATGCACATAAATAATGCATTATGGCTGCCCCTTACAATGACTGTGATATTGCTAGGCTATAGGAAGTTTTCAGCTCCATTATAATCTTATCAGGCCATCATGTGCGCTGTTCACTCTTGATGGAAACATCCTTATGCAGTGGATGACTGTATTGTTTATGACAGAATAAGTCCTGTGCATGGATTCTGTCTCCTCTCTTCCTTTGTTTATCCTGGAGCGAGCAATGGCCTCATTCAAACACTTGCTTGGTGTTCTGGGAACCTTGCCTGGCCTTTTCTCCAGCTGTTCCTGAAGCTCTGGCAAATGGCTGTTGGTCTTCTTGACAGTGTTAGCGAATGTGTGTTTCCTTTATCCCTGTCCCTGTCCCCGCTGCTCCAGACTGTCTGGTACCACAGGCCTGTGCGCCGCTGCCGTCTAGAGACGTGTGTTTACTGCTCTGCTGAGTTCCTGCCCTCCTCGGCCCCATCACGTCTTCCTTGGTTTGCAGTTTTGTTGGAACACTTGGCATTTTTTTTCTTTCTTTTAAAAACAATTTTATTATTGTTACTTAATATTTTTATTAAGTCTGAGACTTTCATCCATTGTGTTTTGATCATATTGGTTACCTCCCACAGGCCTCTAGCACTTCTGAGGAAAATGCCGGTGGGAGAACATTTTGCTGGGAATTTCTGTGTATATAAAAAATGCTGTCTGTCTCCTGAATAAGCACAGACTTTCTCTTCATTATTATTCCCTGAATGATAGAGTATAGCAATTATTAATACAGCATTCTCATTGTATCACTTATTAAAAATAATGTACAGGAGATCTAAGTCTACAAGAGGATATGGATAGATTATACAGAGTCTATGCTATTCCATATAAAAGCATTAGGAATTTTGTCTTTGAAAAAGATCCTAGAACCAATCTCTAGTGTATCAGGAAGCTTTCGGTCATTGCTGCTGAACGCCAGACACAAGCACCTTCCGAGGAAAGGTTCACGTGAGCTAATGGTTCAGAGGGTTTTGTTCACAGCCATGCTGCCCTAGGCCTGCGATGAGGCAGCACATCATGGAAGGGGACAGGCTGGACCATTCACTTTGGGGTTTCACAGTCCTCTTCAAGGGCATAGCCCAAAGACAAAACTTCCTCCCAGTAGGCCCCACCCTCTTGAAGGTTCCACACCCCTCTTTCCAACAGCTCTATGGACTGATGATTGAGCCTTCAACACATGGGCCTTTTGGGGAACATTCCAGAACCGAACTCTAGCAGCTGCCTGGAGAAGGCTTGTGTATAGTCTTCTACCCAAATCCTCTTCTCAGCTGTAAACTCAGCTTTCCTTGCTGCCCCCAGGCTCTGGGCGCCTCGGGCTTTCTGCTCATGAGGAGCCTTCTTCCCAAACACTTCAAGCCTGCGTCTCCATCTGCTTGCTGTCTCCCAGACTTGGTTGAAACCTGCCTATAATTATTTCCTTTTATAGTCTCCTACTTTTTGAGTTTATGTTGTCAAAAAATACACCTGCTTTCCTGTTAGTGGGATTTTGGGTGAAAGGCTAAACATAGGCAGCTGTGTCTACTAGGCCTCAGTGTTTCTCCTGATGGCTCCTGACCTCCTGATGTTCTAGTAGAGGCTGAGCACTGGTGTCATAGCTTTTCAGCATGTCTGGTAGTGTCCAGTCTTTGGAGTCTCCTGCTGAGGAGTCAGAACCAGTGAGAAATGAGTGATCACCTCTGGCTCCACCTGGGGACACTGTGACACTGGGAACCCTTGCCTGCGAGGATGACTTCTAGGGTGTCATTTGTTTTAGGGGCCAGCCCGCTCAGTCCCGTTCTGGCTTGGTGGTAGGGCCCAGAGAAGCTGACAGCAGAAGCTAACCCGGATGCAGGAATTCTGGCAGCAGGATCAGTGGTGGCTGGGAGAACGGAGACAAGTGAGCATCAAGCACCCAGCTGCGGGAGGGGCAGAGGTCCCAAGGGGTAGCACGTGGCGCTGGCTCTGCACCTATGGCAACGACCAGAGTCGGTTGTTTGGACAGATAGTCACTTGGTCTTGGGATGTCCAGCCTCCTGAGGAAAGTACCTGGGCCTGATTTTAGGGAAAGGAGAGCACTCATTTCCAGGCCTGGCTCAGGGCAGGAGTGTAGAACAATACTGATCACAATTATTGACATAGACATAGAGGGATAGGAAGGAAGAGGGGGATGGGAAAGGGCCTGCAATAGCAAGTCAGGGAACTGAGTCTCTGTGATTTTGAGCATAAGTCCCAGCTTGCAGTGTGACTCCCATGTAACACTTGTCTCCTCCGTGTCTTAGCGTTCATATGACATCACCTCCTGGGACCCATGTTTGGGAACTGCTGTCCCAAGGCTATTACAGAGATGGGGATTGATCAGGGCTTCCTGCCAGTTTGGTGCATAAGGTTCAGGAGGGCGACGCATTGTCTTGCACTGGAAACATGACAGGTTGCAGAAACCCTGAGCTGGACTAAGAGAGAGCTAATGTACATCTACATAGGGGACGTTTCACAGGAATGATCTCATTTAATCCTTCCAGCAACAGCCTGCCATGGTCAGACCTCTCCATGAGCAGACAGGGGGTCACAGCCCAGGGGTTGGACGGGTTGGCAGGGCCCATGCAGCTCGTACATAACTGATCCAGGATCCAAACTGTCCTGACCTGAAGCCAAAGGCCATCTTTCCCCCTCTACCTCACCATCTCCAAGGCAGGAGTCATGTTCCTTCAAGAGCTGAGTGGCTTGCCACCCTGATTTCAGTGCTTCTGGTGAAAGTTCCAGAGCTCCTATTGAAGCCAAACAAAGCCAGGGATTAGTCAGTGGCTCCATTCCCTGAGGATTTCTCCCCTAACCTCAACCCTTGTATCAGAGGCAGCTAAGTACCAGTGTTAGGGGTCGGGACATGGGGGAGTGTTCTAGATCGGGACAGGGCTGAATTTTCAAGCCTGCCTTCCTTCCTTCCTTCCTTCCTCCCTCCCGTCCTTCCCTCCTCCTCTTCCTTCTCCTCTCCCTCTTCCTTCTTTTGTCAAGGCAGGAGTTTTCTGTATATACCTGGCTGTCCTGGAACTCACTCCTGGAACTGGCCTCAAACTCAGAGATCTGCCTACGTCTATCTCCTTATTGCTAGGATTAAAGGTGTGCACCACCACTGTCCAGCCTCAATCCTTTTTTGAGCCTTATAGGTCCGTTCAGTTCATTGGGTTGGAGGAATCTGCAAGCTAAGATGAGAAGTTCACCCCATCCAGAGGGCTAGTGTACACTGTTCTTCTGTGTTCAAAGTGTCACACCCAAATTGACTTCTAGCCACTGTCCTGGCTCTGAGAGAGATTCAGATAGAGGGGAAAGCCGTAAACACAGAGAGGTCCCAATGTAAAAGTAGAACTAGAAATAGCCTCAGTTAGAGAAGTCTGGAGGGAGATGCGGGAATGGCGGTAGGACAGATCTGGATAGGGACATAGACAGGCACAGATATCTAGACAGCAGCAGAGTATCTGTGGGCAAAGGCACCCTGGAAATAGTTGCCACCCAGGCAGACCGCTTTGCGGGTCCCTCAGCAGCCATGCAAGTGAGGCACGTGCGGATGAGACGCTACCCATCCTGGCATTTTCCCCAAGCAACAGGCCACGGGGACACCATCCACCCCGGGTTTCCCCCCTCCCTTGTTCCCCATCTGTCAGCTGCAAAAGCACTTCATTCAATGTGCTCTGTGGTCTGTCTTGTGGGACCTGTGCAGGCAGGAGGCGTAGCTCCAGATGCAGTGGGCTGACGTGGGACGTGGTACCCCGTGGAAATGCTTCTTGCCACGAGTGCTTCCTTGAGGAGCCCAGGAAGGTCTGAGAGGATCAGGGAAGATGTCCCCCGAGGAAGTGCTGCTGAGGCTGGGGCTGAAGGAGCCCAGAAGGGAGACAGAGCTCTTAGTAGAGAAGGTAGGGGCGATGACAGAGAAGCTGTAGTTGGGAACGCCGTGAACTGAATGGTGACTGGGGTACAAGGAGACTGGAAGTGAGGCAGGGGCCGCCTTAGCCAGTTGCTGTCTGCCGGACCTCTGACCGACCCCAGCTCAGTCCCTGAGCATGCGGACCCGCACCTTGCTCCTCCCGATTGCATTCCCAGGGCACTGTCAGCCTCCATACCCCACTCAGGTTGCTGGGGACAGCTCCTGGTCCCAAGATTACAATAATTACTCCCTTCATCACATAGCCTGCCCTGATGTCACACAAGTCTTGGCTAAAAGACCCTGGGACCCAAGCCGTAACTCAGAAACCCTTTCAGCAGACTAAGTGGCCCTTCACATCTCAGAGTAAGGGAGGGGAACTGGAAACTCATGGTACAGTCCCCTGTAGTTCTGCTGTTTGCAGGGGGGTGGGGTGGAATTCTGGCTTGACCTCCCCTGAGCCCCAGGGTGGCTCGCCCCCAGAACCTGGCCCTGACTCAGCCCACTCCCACCTACCCTCCCCTGGGCTGATTGTCTGTCCCCAGGGGAACACCCTGAGGGCACATGGTGGGGAGGAAGCTGGGGAAGTGGGGATGCCATCACTGGGCCTTGCTGGGGGCTGCTGTACATCCTGCCTCTCTACAACCAGACCTGCTCTGTCATTTCCTTTGATTAAGGTTCTGTTTTCCCTCAGCCCGCTGGATCCATCTTCAGTTATTTAATTCTAACTGTAATAAAACAAAACAAAAGCATCGAACTTCACAGAAATGCAATATGAGGCTGCCTAGCAAACGGCAGGCCTGGAGGGGGGTGGTGGGATGGAGCAGTAGGAACCCACAGGGCTTTGTCCTTTCCTGGAGCTCCTGTGCTTACATCTGAGCATGCCCGACTGAGGCTGAGGGCTGGGAGATGTACTTAGCATATGCCAGGGGATTTGGGGGGCAGGGAAGAGACTTAGGCTGGCCTTGACAGCAGGGGTTATCTCCTTTAGTCATAGCCACTTACTTTTGGGGTGTGTGTGTACCGGGTCCTGAGTGTCCCCCCAAGCTGTGTTGTACTGGCCATATCCCAGCACCCCGTGGGAGACAGCTTGAGGCGGCGCACTTACAGAAGTTTTGTCTTAGACTGAAACCGCATGCTCTGATCGCCCCATCAACCCCCACTCCAACCATACTGTCCACACTCTTCTTACTTGCTTTTGGGGGAGTGGGTATGCAGGCTCTTACTGTATTGCCTAGCTTGTCCGGAACTCTTTCTGCCTCAGCCTCCTGAGGCTGGGCCCACAGGTCCTCGCCACTGTTCCCTCTCTAGTTTCTATCTTGGAGTCTCATTGCCTTCCCTCTGGTCTTGCCTCGGTCCTAGTCAGCTCTAACACCTGAGTCTTGATTCTCTCTGGCTGCCCTAGAACTCTCCTCTGGACCAGCTAGCTCATTCTGTAGGAGAGACGACTGTCCAGGTCTAGAACAACCTCCACTTTGAGGTTTTTTTTTTAAGTACTTTTACAGAAACCTACAAAGTCAGCACAAACACATTTTACCCTATGTAAGAGTGTACACATCTTTTCTCTGTGTCTCCCTGTTCTCAGGCCTAGCACCTTGATCTCACCATAGTGTGCTATAAAACCCAGGCACAGGGATGAAGCCCAGTTGGTGGAGTGCTCACCTAGTATGCTGGCCAGTTTATGTCAACTTGACTTTTTAGAAGAAGGAACCTCAATTGAGAAAACGCCACTGGATTGGCATGTGGTGCATTTCCTTGATTGATCCTTGGTGTGGGAGGGCCCAGCTCGCTGTGGGAGGTGCCCCTCCTTGGCCGGTGGTCCTGGGTGCTGTAAGAAAGCAGCTGGGGCGAGCCAGTAAGCCTGGGCCTCTGCTTCAGTTCCTGCTTCCAGATTCCTGATTCCCTTTGATGAAGGACTGGGATGTGGAATTATAAGCTGAAATAAAGCCTTTCCTTCCCAAGTTGCTCTTGGTCATGGTGTTTAATCGCAACAATAGAAACCCTAACCAAGACACCTAGCATCTATGAGGCCCTGGGTTCGAGCCTCGCCGATACGTAAACTGGGTGTGGTGGTACACACTTGTAATTCCAGCAATTGGTTGGTAGAAGCAGGAGGATCAGAAGTTCAAGGTCACCCTCGGCTACATTATGAGTTTGAGGCCAGTGACCCTATCTCAAAATAATTAAGTAGAGTTAGAGAGATGGCTCAGCATTTACGAGTACTTGGACTCAGTCAGCGTGGTTCCCAGGACTGACTTCAGGCAGCTCACAGTTGTGCCCGACTCAAAGCTGAGACCAAGTATAGGTTCCTACTGGGGTCAGGCCAAGGAGGCTGGCCACATCGGAGCCCCAGTTGCTTCTTTTAGACCAGAAATTTCCACAAGAGGTTTAGATCCGAAGAATTTCAAGAGTAAACACTTTCATAGTCTGCCCAGGGATAGAGCAAGCCCTGATCAAGCAACTTACAGCCAGGGCAGTAAGCATCCTCAATGCCCTGCAGGGTTAGTTCTGACCCTGTCATTCTTGTGGAGGGACTGCTGGGTTCCAGGTGGTCCCGAGTCACTGGGAGGGGCACATCTGAAGTGTTTCAACACTTCACCATAGGTTCCATTGCTCTGTGCCACACAGAGCAGCAGCAGTCCTGGCTGAACCTGCCCATCAAGCATTGGATGGAAAATCAGCTCTAGAGGCTGGCAAGGTGGCTTGTAGGTAAGAGCACGTACTGTTCTTGCAGAGGACCCAAATTCAATTCCTAGCACCATGCCTGGTGGCTCACAATCATCTATAATTCCAACTCCAGGGGCCATGATGCCCTCCCTCTCTGGCCTCTGCCTCTGGCCTTCACCTGTGGCCTCTGTGAAAACGTGTGAATAACTCACAGGTACATTACCCCACTCCCACAAATTTAAAAAATAATAAAAAGAGGAAGAAAATCAAGTCTGAACTCTAGAGCTGCCTGACTGGGGGGGCCCCTCTGGAAGCCCACTTTTAGGGGCTGGTCTAGGTGCTGACCTCAGACTCTAGGTCCTGTCCTTAGGAGGGACAGAGGAGGAAGCCGGGGAATTATGTTGGTCAAGAACTCAAGCTCTGGGTTCAAGCTCTTCTGAATTTGTCACCTGGCTATGTCACAAACCGTGTGGCTTTGGGAATGTTGCTTAACCTCTCTGAGGCTGGTTTCCTCATCTGAAATAAGGAGTTAATCCTGCTTCTTTCTGTGGAGGTCCCTAAGTGCAAAACGCTTAGTAGATAAGAAGAGCTTGATGGATGGCAGCTGATACCACTTGTCATAAATTCACGCTGGTGGCTCAAGGTGGCCATTTCCCCCTGTATGACTGACTGTGTCTGTATTCAGCTTCAGTGTGTTCCTGGATCTGACCACAGTTCCTGCTTGGATCAGACCACATGTCATGTACTGCTAGGCAGGGGACATCAGAGGGAAACTCCATGTTACATAGTATGCTTAAAGGTATATGTGTGGGGCTGGAGAGATGGCTCCGCTGTTGAGAGCACTGGCTGCTCTTCCAGAGGACCCGGGTTCAATTCCTAGCACCCACATGACAGTGCACACTGACTGTAACTCCAGTTCCAGAGGATCTGACACCTTCACACCAATGCACATAGAACACATTATTTTTTTAAAAAGGTGCATGTGTAAGGTACTTGATGATTGATACCGCCCACTTCCCAAATACTGTCTCTTCATTTGTCTCACTCAGAGCATCTCTAGCTTTAACAGTCCATTTCCCTGAATTTCTACCAGGAGGTGGGCTTCGATCACACCATAGTTTGTGTCCATGGGAAGTTAAGACCTGGGATGAGGATGTAGTTCCATATTCTGCCCTTGCCCAGCAAACATGAGGCCTTGGGTTCAAATCCCAGAGGGATGGGGCCACAGGGTCCCCTGATTCAGGGTCCTGAACCTCCCCATCCCAGGCCAGAGACAGGCCTTCCAGGGATAGGTTGGGGCAGGTTCCAGTGTGGATAGGGAGGCTAGATGGCCCCTTTCGGGGCCTCTAGGGCAGTTATCCCTCCAGGACAGTTCACACTGAGCAGGACTTATTTCAAAGAGCCTGTAGCAGAGGCTGTTTTCAGAGTCTTTCAACAGCAAGCGCTCTCAGAGACTGTCAGCTAGCCCATCTATCCAGCCGTCTTTCCATCTCGTGTGGATTCATGGATCACATCTCAGGTCTCTTCTCCACTCAGAAGCTGCCGTGGCTGGAAGAATGATGAATGGAGAGCTATTGCGCACAGCATTCTTTGCTCTTGGGATCTCCCTAAATTAGTGTTCTATTGCTGTGAAGAGACATCATATCCAAGGCAACTTATGAAAAAAAGAATTTAATTGTAGGCTTGCTTACAGTTTCAGGTTAGTCCTTGAGCATCTTGGTAGGGAGCATGGTGGCAGGCAGGCAGCATGGTGCTGGAGCTGAGAGCTCACATCTGATCCACAAGTTGCAAACAGAAGGAAGACTGGGCCTGGTGGCTTTTGAAACTCACTCCAACGAAGCCATGCCTCCTCCAGTTAGGCCACGCCTCCTAATCCTTCCTAAACTGTTCTACTAATAGAGGACCAAGCATTCAAACAGCTGAGCTTCTGCGGCCCATTCTTACTCAAACCACCACAGGGACGCAGAGCTGTGGGCAAGAATAGCAAGAGTCCTCATACCTCTGCAGCGGAGATCATTATGATTTTCTGAAATGAAGATCTGCAGGATGATTGGGGTATGCGTTGTGAAGGGCTGATGCCACAAGTGGGCACGAGGCTCGACCACACGCTACAGCTGCTGCTTCCTTGTGCCCTGTACCTGTTACCTGCTCACATGCGGTGCCCTCGCTGTGGCGCACCAGCTGGAAGGTGGGGGAGATGGCGCAGCATGCACCAGGCCATCTGCTTCTCACATTAGGAACGTAAAGAGGTGAGGCTGCAGGGCCTGCTTGTCAAACACTAAAGCTTAATTGGGCCAGAAATACTCCCCGGTTTCTGCTTCTGCAAGACAGATCTCCGCTGTCACCAAGCATCTGTGGCATCCGGAAGGGACGAGCAGAGTTCTGTGGGCTGGAAGCTTGGAGAACAGATGTCTTTCCTCTGTATCAGTTATGCACACGGCGCTGTTTTCTTTCGCCTGGACACTGTGCGTGACCGTCACTTTTCAGGGCTCGCCTCGCCTGCCTCTGGAAGCTTCCCTGAAGAGCACTTCCTCTCCTGCTCAGAATCCTCTCTGGGTTTCTCTGCTGTCACAGTGGAAAGCAATGATGGCCAGAACCAGCAGGAAGGAGAGTGGGCGGGGTGGGGGTGGGGGTGGGGGTGGGGGTGGGGGAATGGGGTGGGGGAATGGGGTGGGGAGGCAGCCCGCTCACATATTTCCGTGTTCAACAAATATTTATTGAGCACTTACTGTATCCAGCGGTGATCCATCAGGGCAGAGCTTGCATTTGTCGCTGGAGAGAGGGATGTGGACAACAGTCCAACTTATGTAACTGATGATATCTGACAGTGAAATCGGCTTTGAAGAGAACTGAAGCAAGTTGAGAGGCGGGGGAGGGTTTGATTTGGACGGGAAGGTCAGTGTAGAGGGGAGCAGAAAGACCAGCAGATGTGAAGGTCCCTTTGGGACCATCAAGGCTCGGCAGGACCAGGTGTGTGGCACCGGGGACATCATGGAGAGTTGAGATGGGGAAATATACGCAGATAGCACTGATGATATCTGACAGTGAAATCGGCTTTGAAGAGAACTGAAGCAAGTTGAGAGGCGGGGGAGGGTTTGATTTGGACGGGAAGGTCAGTGTAGAGGGGAGCAGAAAGACCAGCAGATGTGAAGGTCCCTTTGGGACCATCAAGGCTCGGCAGGACCAGGTGTGTGGCACCGGGGACATCATGGAGAGTTGAGATGGGGAAATATACGCAGATAGCACCCACAGTTGGGGAGTGAACAGCTAGCCATGTGTGTGCTATGCCCTGGATCTTGAGAAGGAATGAATTCCCTTTTCTACTCAAATCCTTCAGCCAACCCTGAGGTCCATACACAAGGCCAGCCCATGACACAGCCACCATTTGACAGAGGAGGGAATGGAGCCCGGAGAGAGGATATGACTCCTCCAAGTTCACTCTCCTGGGGAGGAGGGAGGAAGCCAGGCTCTGACAGAGCTACCTGTGGCCGAGTCATGTGGCCACAGCACAGAGCTGCCTCCCCATGCCCTGTCTGTTTCCTGTTTACCTTCCGCAATGCTTGTCCTCTTTCCCTTTCCTCTACACTCCTTCCTGTTTTTTTTTTTTTTTTTTTTTTTTTTTCCACCTAGCCCTCATGATGGGCAGCTGTGGGACTTGTTCCTAGATGGCCCCGCATGGAAACGGAGGTTCTGGTTCTGTGATGACCAGAGAACAGGTCTGCAGGGCATGGTCACCTCAGCTGCGTACGTGGAGGAGCCTGAGCCCCAGCGGGCAAGACTGTAGGCTCTGTACGCAGTAGTTCAGGCTAAGTGCGAGGGTCCTCCTTGAGTCAGGGGCGTGCATCTCCTTCCAGGTACATGAATTGCTTTCCTTGTGTATTACATGCTCACAGGGGCAAAGGGGTAAAGGGAGGCTCTGGTGGGAACTGGCTTTATTTCCAAAGGTCCCTATAACTCATCACAGACCACAGGCAGGCCAGCTCTGGCAGTCTAACTGCTGGCTGGAATGATCCTCAATTCAATAACTTCTCCAACACCTCTCCTTACGGAGGCTTTAAAAATAGCCCAGGTACTGTCAAACAGGCCCCTCCTGACTCAGAGCAGGGTGAGCTCCAGGCCTGTAAATCATCCGGTAGAAGACACTTAGGCTACTGCCCTTAATCAAAGCAACCAAAAGGTTAACAATGGACATGAAAGGGTGATGGGGGGCTCACCAATTTTCCTGGTATCACTGAAGACTATCTGTCCTTAATCCTGGGTCATCTCTTCCCCCCATGCCCAATCTTCATACTCCAGAAGCCCAGGGGAAGGCCAATGAAGGCACTTAGAGGTTGGAGGCACCAAGGTTTTCCCAAGCATTGTACCTAGTGGGTTTATCTGGTGCTTCTGAGGTATGTGGTACTGTCACACTGACCGTCTGTCCCCTCAAAGAGGATGCCATCAGCCAGTTTAGTTATATGGTGTATGTGTATGAGTAGGTGTGTGTGAACAGAGGCTAGACAGAGGACACCAGGTAGGTTTTCTTCACCCATAGGCAGCTGTCTTGGCACTTGGGCATGAAGCAATGAGTAGCCCTTGAGCTGCCCAAAGACTTGCTGACAAGTTGGCCAGACCAGCACAGGGAAGCAGGTGCCATGTGAAGCCTCGAGTGAGCTCAGCTTGTGGAGGACAGTCGGAAACTGGACAGTTCACACGCTTTCACTTATCTCAGCCCTAGGATGGGCTCATAGACACAGGGTATGTGCTGGAAATTGAGGACCGGAGCCTGAGGAAGCCTTCCCCATCCTTGTGGGTGGCACGTAGACTGATATTCTGTCCCCTGCATCCCCAGCAAAGGCCAGGCCAGAAAGGTCATTTGGGAGAGAGTGTAGAGAGGGGCAGAGTGTTCTTTAACGTAGTTTAAAGGGAGAGATGTTGGGAGTGGAAAGAAGGGAAGGTCAGGGAGAGGAAAGAACGAGGTGTGTGGGACATGAGCACCCCTCTTTTGCTGAACCCCCACCCCCAGGCGTGATTTACAAGTACTTCCTGATGCAGGAGGGAATGAGAGCCGAGAGGAGCCAGGAGGGGTAGGCCCAATGGCAGGGTGAATACTCGCTGTACGATCATGTATGCCTGGACAACAGAGAAGTCGGGGATCACGGTTGGCAAGCACGGGGAGTCCTTGTTTTGGTCAACGTTCTGCCGCAGCAACGGAATAACATCCGCTAAATCAACAAAGAGAAATGGTCGATTTGATTTCTGTTTTCAGAGGTTGTGAGTTCATGGATGACTGGCCCTGCTGCTTTCATGGCAAGGCATCTTTGTATGGAGCTCTTGGTGGTACGAGCTGCTCACCTCATGGCCTCCAGGGAGAGATGAAGAAAGAAGAAAAGAATCGAGCAAGCGAGAAAACAAAGAATGGAAGAGGGGTGATTCCACAATCCCCTTCAAGGATTTGCCCTCAGTGACCTGAAGACCTCCCAATAGACTCCACCTCTTTTTTTTTTTTTTTTTTCGAGACAGGGTTTCTCTGTGTAGCTTTGCGCCTTTTCCTGGAACTCAATCGGTAGCCCAGGCTGGCCTCGAACTCACAGAGATCCGCCTGGCTCTGCCTCCCGAGTGCTGGGATTAAAGGCGTGCGCCACCACCGCCCGGCTAGACTCCACCTCTTAAAGGTACCAACGCCTCTTAATATAGCACTACTCGGGTGATCCAAACTATAGCAGTCCTCCACATGCTGGTGATTCTGCTGAGCACTGGGGAAGGGAAGGTAGCCTTGGGCATCTGCAAAGCTTCCTGGGAGAGAGCTGTGCTCAGGCTATCTACAGTGAATCTGACATGTGACTCGGAATGTAAGTTTTGCTTTGAGAAACTGTGGACCTGTTTGTATTGAAATATTTTTGCGTTCTTTTTTTTTTTTTTTTTTTTAATCATGGACAGATCTATTTTCCAACTGAAACCTGAAGAAAGGTCGAGGTTTGGGTTTTCCTTTGGCTAGTTTGGATTGGATTGTACTGTCTCCCTAGCTGTGTAGCCCGTGACCAAGATCTGCAGGAACTGGGTTAATCATTTCTGTCATCACCTTTAAGGTGAGTGGCCTTGGGTTTGGATGAAGAAAAGGAACTGTCTTATTTAGAATTACCAGGACTGTCATCTTGTAGCAAATTCTCCAAATTACTTCATCTTGTAATATTGTCAGCACACGAAACAGGTCCAAACCAGTGTCTAATTCTTGTCAGATTAGGGGCATTGAGCCATCCTCCCCTCTCTGTAGCAGGCTCCAGGGGTATTCTGACTTTTAAAAAATGTGAGATAGAGTGTGCTACGTGTGTTCAAAGCTTTGGCGACAGATTGTAAGGGGTACAGACTGCGAGCCCAATAAATACACACAGCAAATTGCTCCAATGCATATTCAATGGTACAGACAATTTAAAAAACTATAATAGAAAAGTTCACATGAGTGACTAATTTTCTGTATTTTAATCCTCCCTCTGGGTATTTCTTAGGCCTGTTGTGAGATTTAAGATTGGCTGACCCTGTCCTGGCTTAGGAGATGTCCAGAGTATGTAGCCTAGCCCTTGTGGCACCAGGGCTCCAGGCCCTCTTCAGTTCAGAAGCAGAAGGTAGACCCTATTCTGTGATTGCTGAGCTCAGGGCCTGGTATCCTGACTCAGGAATGGAGCTTTGTTGTGACTGATGGAATGAAAATCCTGCTAGATAGGTTGCTTTCATTACGTCCCCAATCATCCCTTCCTACTTCAGACTGTGTCTTTGGCTGGTAGAACACCGGATTCTAAATGTTGCTTGGTGTTGGGGGGTTCTGCCTCTTCCTAGAAGCTCCCATACCTCCTGATGCTAACCCCATACCTGGGTCACTGGCTTGTGAGCAGTGATAGCACTTTCAGCTTCTGGGCTCTAGCTGTTTGGCTAGACTTTCGCCTGAGCTCAGCGGCGAGGTGGTCCTTCCGCCCGTGTTCCGGCACTGAGCCTGGAGCTGGTCTCTGGACGGGCACCTGACCTCACCTTTGCGGATCTCTTCTTCTCGGAGCTTTGGGTGGTACCTGCCTCCCTCTGAGTCTGACCACGGTCTCAGGATGATGGCAGTGGTGATGGTGATCATGATGGTCATGATGGCGATAGGGAGGAAGCTGATGGTGGTGAGGATGACAATGATGGTGGTGTTAGTGGTGATGGAGGGGAGGGGGAGGATGGTAGGGGTGACAGTCATCCCTGTACCTGTACTGCCTCTCTCTTCCTTTTTTTTTCATAAAAATTTTCAAACATTATGAGAAAAGGAGAATAATAGGGAGCCCGTATGTCAGCCAACTTCAACATTTTCCATCTCCTGTGACTCTTGTTCTCTCTGTTCTCTGTACCGTGGCAGCTCACGCTCTTGTCTGTTGGAGCATTTCAAAGCAAATCTCAGATGCTATTTTAGTCACAAGGATACACGGCCTGCAGTCATTTTGAATTTATTTATTTTACTTTATGTTTTTTTTTTTTCCAAGACAGGGTTTTTCTGTGTGTAGCTCTGGCTGTCCTGGAATTTGCTCTGTAGAGCAGGCAAGTCTTGAACTCACAGAGATCTGCCCACCTCTGCCTCCCTGGTCTTGGGACTAAAGGCGTGTGCCACCACCACCCAGATAATTTATTTATTTTATTTTTTAAAAACATTATT
This sequence comes from Peromyscus californicus insignis, assembly GCF_007827085.1. NCBI lineage: Eukaryota > Metazoa > Chordata > Mammalia > Rodentia > Cricetidae > Peromyscus > Peromyscus californicus. Next base: position 65,130,221 of record NW_026294436.1, on the reverse strand, counting down.
TATTTTAAATTTTGTATACATGGATTTTTTTTCTGAATATATGACTATGTATTACTTGAGTGCCTGGTGTTCACGGAGACTAGAGGAAGGTATCAGATCTCCTGGAACTTGAATTATACATGGTTGTGAACTGCCATGTGTGTGCCGGGAATTGAGTTGGCATCCTCTGGGAAGAGCAACCAGTGTTCTCAACTCCTAAGCCATCTCTCCAGCCCTCATTCTGAATTTATAATGAATGTCAGGTGTATATATACATCTTCCTCTAAGCCATTATCACACTTAACATGAATTTACTTAATTGTCTCTATATAATTATCTTCATGTGATTATCTTTTACCAGTTGGTTTTTTCTAAATCAGGAACCAAAGTTTGCACATTCATTTGTTGAAATTTCTTGACTCCTTCTTTACTCTGTCATAGCCCCTCCCCTCTGTCAGGCCTGTCGTTTGTGAAGGAGCTGGAGTGATTTGTTGAGGGCACACAGCATTCTGGACTGGGAAGCATTAGCCTCCTTTCACACTATTTGCTATGCACTTCCATTCAGGCCTAGGAGCTTCAGTAGACTGGGGTGGGGGTGGTATATCAGGGTTGTGGTCACCCTCCTGGAGGGAGAGAATGTTTTATCACTGACATTGGTGCGTGCAGACAGACTTACAGCCCCTTTCATTGCTGGTTCAACTTTTCCTACAAAGCACCCCGGGTTTGGATGCATTCCAGGCCGGAGTAGTTCAGAGTACTTGCCCTTCTAACAGTCTGCTTGCTAGAGGCACAGACTGCCCGGCTTGCTCTCTTGTTCTATAAAGTGGGCCCAGGGCCTGCCAGCCTGGTGGTCTTGGTAGCCCAGCTCTGCCACGTGACTTTTCAGTCACACCCTTTCTTCTGATTTATTGTCCAGCTATCTTCTGTAGAGACGGATTTCCCCTCCTTTTCTTTGTCTACTTCCAGAGGAACTGGTACTTAACTGAGCAGTCTTGAATGGTGGCCCCAAGAGTTCTGCTTTTAGCACAACTTGGGCACACTGACTCCTTTTTGTGTTTGACTGTGCAGGATGCACTCTCCTAAAGACGAGAGAAAACACCCCAGGTTTCTATCCTGAATTCAAATTTAAGATCACAGGGTTTCTACTTCAGTTGGTTGTGTTTATACTTTTTTTTTTTGTCTGTGCTGAAATGCTTGGCTTTAATGACTTTGAGATAATTATTTGCCTATTCCACCATGTAACTGTAAGTGTATGGTTTCATTACAGCTGTGAATGTGGCCCCTAATGATGTAGTTATTGAACATAGTGAGACCTCCACTTCACACATGTCCCACCAGGACTGTATTGTCACAGTTCTCCATGGGAGAGTCATCTGGGGCAATTATCTTCTCCATGTTGTTATACGCGGTTAGGCACATTTCTTTCCACTTATTCTCAATGTCTCAGATTTGCATATTGCTTTGTGAATTTTTTAAAAAATCTAAACTTGAAGTTAAAAAACGATAAACCAAGAGGTACTTTGAGTTGCCTCGTTCTTTGTTTTTAATGTGTATGAGGGTTTGTCTGCATGCATGGAGGCCAGAAGAGGACATTAAATCCCCTGGAACTAGAGTTATAGACAATTATGAACTGCCACGTGGGTGCTGGGAACTGGACCAGGGTCCTCTGCAAGAGCTGCAAGTGCTCTTAACTTTACCCTGAGCGATGCATCTCTCCAGCCCGAGCTGCCTAGTTCTTATCTCCCTCCTTCGTCTATTCCATCTCCCTGTGTAGGTGGCTTTTATCAGGACTCGATGTCCATTCATTAATCTTCAGAACCACAACAAATGTGTATATATTCATATTCTCCTCCCCTACATCGTAATTAATGATGGTGCTCTTTGGTGGTGGGGGTGCTCTTCCCAGTGAGACACGGAGTTTCTTTCTCCTCTTAGAACTGGGCCAGCTCTATGGTTGTTTTCACGATGATAGCGTAGCCAAAGTGATACCATCTTGTTTCCAGGCCCTTGGCCTCCTCTTTGGTTCCTTTTTCTCCTTTGGGATTCAGGTTTCAGCTGCCAAATGACAAGCCTCAAGCTAGCCAGTGGACATGGAGGGCCTGGTCCTTACCAGGCTCCCAAGGCACCCAGCACCTGAGGGACTCATCTCAGACATTCCAGCCTGTTACCTGATCACAGGGGTATGGAGGACCCCCGTGGGAATCAGAACTGCGCAGCCAACCCACACAATCACAGAATGAATGAATGAATGCTTGCTGCTGTTTCAAACCACTGACTTTTGGGATGGTTTGTTCTGTAGTCCTATAGAATGGAACCGGCGTCTTACACAGGGCATTCTATCAACACTTCCTCATCTTGCTCACTCGATACATCCTGAGGTACATTGATTCTTAAGTTCATGATGACCCAGGTTATACATGGAGACCTGAGGGATAAAAACTAAAGCAGCTTGCCCAGGCTGTACAGCTAGAGCATAAGCCTGCTGGGGCTGCTATAATGGAGTACCTCACACCTTGGCTGAAATGATGGGATTTCATTTCCTTGAAGTGCTGGACGCTAGAAGCCCAAGATCAGGGATACAGCCATGTTGAGTTCTTTGAGGCCCCAGCTTTGCTTGCACATGTCATCTTCTTGAATGACCACCCCCTTGTGCACAGATACCCATGGAGTCTCTTTGTGGGGCCTAGTCTTCTTGTAAGAATGCCAGTGTATTGGATTAGTGCTGTGGGATGTCGTTCTGTATGCTGTGAATATGTGTTGCTCCCATTGGCTAGTAAATAAAATTCTTTTGGCCTATAGCAAGGCAGCTTAGAGGCAGGCGGGAAATCCAGGCAGAGAGACAGGAGGAAGGCAGAGAGAGATGCCAGCCTGCTGCCTAAGGAACAACATGCCATCAGACTGGTAAAGCCACAGAACACATGGCAAAACACAGATTAATAGAAATGGGCTAATTTAAGATGAAAGAGCTAGCTAGCAAGAAGCTTGAGCCATAGACCATACAGTTTGTAATTAATATAAGCCTCTGTGTGTTTACTTGGGTCTCAGCGGCTGCAGGACCAGGTGGGACACAGGAAAACTTATGACTACAGATTAGGGCCCTTTCCCAGAAGCCATATTTTAACTTAATCATCTTGTTAAAATCTATGTCTCCAGGGCTGGAGAGATGGCTCAGCAGTTAAGAACACTGGCTGTTCTTCCAGAAGACCTGGGTTCAATTCCCAGCACCCACACGGTAGCTTACAATTGTTTGTAACTCTAGTTCCAGGGGATCAGACACCTTTATCCCAATGCAAAGAAAATAAAGTTAAATAAATTATTTTTAAAAATGTGTCTTCCCTTAAAACAACAACAACAACAATAAAAAAACCAACCAACCAAACAAACAAAAAATGGGTCTCCAAATGCAGCCATATTCTGAAGTACTGGCAGTTGTAGATTTTACATATGAATTTTGGGGCTCATGTACATTTGTGACTATGTCCAGTTTGCATGACTGTGTGTAGGATGTGTGCCCACACATAAGGTCTCTTGGTGATGCTGGAGCATACGTTTTTAATCTTATAAACTGGCCTCCAAAGTAATAAGAATGAGATGGATAAGAATCCAAATAGTAAAACTCGGTTCAGAAAGCATAAGAAGAGCGAGCGAGGTGGGGCCAGAGGTGGATGGTTCTCCAGGTGAGTGCTTGCTGCCAAGCCTGACGACTTGAGTTTGATCCCTGTAGCCTACCAGGTGGAAGGAGAGCCCCGAGTCCTGTAATTTGTTCTCTGATCTCCACGCATGCACTATGACATGCACCTGCCCCCTAGACCAAAAAATTAAATGAGCAGGGCATGGTGTGCACAACTCTAATCCCAGTACTAGGGAGGCAGAGGCAGGCGGAATCTCTGTGAGTTCAAGGCCAGCCTGGTCTACAAAGCAAAATCCAGGACAGCTATGGCTGTTAACACAGAGAAATCCCATCTTGAAAAACAAAACAAAAAACAAACAAACAAAAACCAAAACAAGAAAAGGGGGGGGGGGAGAGAGAGAGAGAGAGAGAGAGAGAGAGAGAGAGAGAACATAGCCCTTCCTTCCACTATATCACTTCAAGAGAATGAGTTTTAGAAAACATCTCACTCACCTCTAGACTGTGATGGCCATTTTGCTCTATAGGCTTCTACCTGTATTTTATTAATTTGGGAAAAGTTACAGGGCGTTGACTAGGACATGGTGTTGGCCAGACTACTAACATGGACTGTGTCTACAACAAGCTATGAGTAATTTGTCTCTTCTAAAACTTCAGTACTTGTCCACGCTCTCATTTTCTGAGCATATATTTCCTTCATAATGAGAAGATAAGCCACACAGACTGTCGAGGGCTGGACTGGGTCCTCCTCCCCTCCCCTTCGTTTTGACCTGATGAAGTCTGGTTAAGGAGGCCAACACTTGCTTCTGGACAGGAAATAGACTCACAGGAGGTGCAAGAAACTGATGGTGGAGTGTGTTGGTGAGATGGGCATCGAGACAGGAAGCCCAGCCCATGACAGAAACTACTATCAAAGGAGCTAGTCCAGCTATCAGGCTTGAGACAGAATGGGACTTCATGCAGCCACAGACAAGTGCACAAGATGCCCCGCTTTGCTGGTGGCTTAGGGCAGTCCCTGCCCAGAAAGGGGAGAGTTCCTCTTTATTGCCAAATGGTACTGCCATCAACCGTTATAGTCGGCTTGTATCCCACCCTTGGAACTATCTGGAGTGTTCTCACGTGCCTCAGCTAGTGAGTCCGTGGGAGAATAGATGGGTGAACAGAGAAACACGTATGACACAGGGAATTAGCTCATGTGGCTATGGAAACTGAGGGATTCTATGACGTGCAGCTGTCAAACCAGACTTAGAAGAGTCTGAGCCCAAGGCCAAGACCAAAGGCAGAAGGCTGACATCACAACTTGAAGACAGAGTGAGTTCTCTCTTACCCAGCCTTTGCATCCCATCTGGCTGTGACTGCAGTGGATGGGCCCAGTCTATTGACACACCCAAAATAATGTTTAGCCACGTAGGTGGGTGTCTGACTCAGGGTTTCTATTGCTGTGAAGAGACTCCATGACCGTGGCACCTCTTATAAGGAAAACATTTCATTGGGACTGGTGCTGTGGGATGGTCTGTATGTCAAATGTGTTGCTGATTGGTCAATGAATAAATCACTGATTGGTCAGTGGCCAGGCAGGAAGTATAGGTGGGACTAAGAGAGAGGAGAATAGAGAGAACAGGAAACTGGGTGAGGGAGACACTGCGAGTCGCCATCAGGACAAGGAAGATGTAAAGTACCGGTAAGCCACAAGCCACGTGGCAAGGTATAGATTAATAGAAATGGATTAATTTAAGCTGTAAGAACAGTTAGCAAGAAGCCTGCCACGGCCATACAGTTTGAAACCAATATAAGTCTCTGTGTTTACTTGGTCGGGTCTGAGCAGTTGTGGGACTGGCGGGTGAGAGAGATTTGTCCTGACTGTGGGCCAGGCAGGAAAACTCTAGCTACAGGACTGGCTTACAGTTTCAGAGGTTTAGTCCATTATCAGAATGGTGAGAAGCATGGTAGCATGCAGGCAGACCTGGTGCTGGAGAAGGAGCTGAGCATTCTACATCTTGATCCAAAGGCAACAGGAAGTGAACTTTCACACTGGGCGTGGCTTGAGCATGTATGAGACCTCAAAGCCCACCCCCACAGTGACACACTTCCTCCAACAAGGCCACATCTCCTAATAGTGCTACTCCCTATGGGCCAAACCTTTGAACACATGAATCTGGGGGGGAGTGTGTGTGGGGGGGGTGCCTATTCAAACTACCACAGCATCCCATGACCCAATCCAGTTGACACATAAAATTACCATCACAGTGGGGAAAAGAAGGGTCAGAGAATGAAAATCCCTAACTCTTTCTCCTTTATGTAACTAACTCTCTTATCTCATGAACCTTGGATCAGCTCTCAGAAATTCCTTGGGTCCAGTTTTTGAAAGAGGAGACCGGCTTGGCTTTGACAGTGGAAAGAGCCTTGTAGTTAGCTGCTCAGGAGGAAGCCGGAGTCTTAGCTGGTGATTAGGCAGCCTGCCTGGCTCAAGCCCCAGCAGCCAGAAGATGAAAGGAAGGAGGCTAGCAGTGCTGTGTGGGAAGGTGCTGGGCGCAGGTGCCTTCCTGCTCTTGAATGTCTCAGCTGGACACTGCTCTGAGGGTTCCCAGAGCCAGCAGTCAGAGGCCCCAGGGAGAGTGAAAGGGATACTGAGGACAGCGAAGCCTGCTAGATGGAGAATCTGTTCACAAGATTGGTAACATCGCCTGTCCTGAGTGGCACTGGGTAGCAGCCAAAGGCTCTCATACCAAAAAGATTTTTTTTTTTTTGCGGGGGAGGGGGTTATAAGCCTTTATTGTGTTTGTCCTTTCCCATGGTGTATCTGAATTTTATTTATGTCTCTTTCTATATATATCCCCAGTCCCAGAAGTTCTATCAGGATGATTATGATCCCTCCTTTACCCAGAAGCCTCAACTAATGATACCTTTGGTATGAGTTGTTTTTAAAAAGACTTATTTTATTTTATGTGTATGAGTGTTTTGCCTGCCTGTACATTATGTGCACCATTTGTGTGCAGTTTCCTTAGAGGCCAGAAGAAGGCATCAGAACTTCTGGTACTGGAATGACAGACCATTGTGAGCTGCCATGTGCATGCTGGGAACTGAACTCCGGTCTCTAGAAGAGCAGCCATGCTCTTAAGCACTTGTAAACTTTTCTTCTAAGACATTCAGAATCACACATGCTGTGTGCAGACGTTTCTTGGATTTCTTGTGGGGGAAAAAAAGGAATAAAAAGGAGGACATGACTGCTCCTAGGTATGGTGGAGGAGAGAGTTTATTGTAGATATGGGGAGGACATAGAAAAAGGCAGAGAGACAGAGACATCTGGGCGAGTCCAGCCATGGACACGATCGGCAGACTGAGCGGGGCCATGTGAGGGGAGGACAAAGATGAGGGGAAGAGCCAGGAAGCCAGGAGGCCCAAAGGGTAAGAGGGACCACATGGCCCAAATGGCTGGATTATATAGGGAAGAGTGCCTGGGGGAAGAGCAGCCCAGGCCCCGGGCTGGAGAGTTCAGGGTAGAGGGTGGGTTATGCCAGCCGGGAGGACCCTTCACAGGTAGGGACTGAGGGATGCTGGGAGAACTTGGCTGCCAGGTCTGCTTTGATACATTAATAGGCACCTCAGCCATTTGTCCCGGCTTTGAGTCCTAGGTTGTGAAGGGCTGGTGGGGGTGTGCAGGTGTGTAAACACGTGTGGAGATTTCAAGGAATTACAGCAAACAGGTGTGGGAAAATTGGAGCTGGATAAACTTACCCAGCTCTTAAAAAAAAGATCTTATCATCTACCCTCTGATGTCAACTTACATGAAGAGGTTATGAAAATTATTAATTTTTAAATACTTAAGCAAAAGGCAGCCCTCAGGAGGTGTCATTGATTGCTTATTAAAAATGAGCCCCCAGGGATTTCTGTGCAAAACAACATATTTGGGTTGCATTCTAGCATCTTCCTTCCTCAAAACTGATTATCAAAATAGGGACTCCATGAAAAAGGAAAAGTGTAAGTCTGTTTCACTGGCAGAGGCAGATGCAAAAACATTTAAACATCAGCAAATAAAATACTAAAATGATTCTCAAACCATTTCATACACTTAAATTAGATTTATCTTGGGTATTTGGAAAGTCTAATACTGGAAAATTGTAAATGCACTCACCATATTAGGAGTCTAAAACAGAAAATCTACCTCATTATCTCAATAGATAAAATGTATCTTTGATAAGTTTGAATAAAGTTACACTAACATAATTTTTAACATTAGGCACAAAGACAATTTCCTTGACAATAAAAACCAACCAACCAACAAACAAACAACCCCCCCCAAAAAAAGACAAGTAGCAGGATAGCCCCCCATACAGGTAGCACCTCTTTCCAGGCAGATAGTGGCCAGCTGATCTAAGATTGGCCCAAAGTGGCCAGTTTCATGACCTATAAACCATGTGGCCCAATGATCATGAAACCCCATGGTGGGCTTTGTAATAGTAAGGATAGAAGTACATAAGTAAATAAAGATGAGGATGTAAGTATGTAAGGATGAGGATATAAGTCGATAAGGATAAGAAGTAGCTCCCTAGTACTTGGTTCTCAACCACAGTTCTAGTTTGACCTCTTGTCTTACCTATTGCTGTGAAGAGACACCATGACCAAGTCAACTCTTTTTTTTTTGTTGTTGTTGTTGTTGTTGGTTTTTCGAGACAGGGTTTCTCTGTAGTTTTGTGCCTTTCCTGGAACTCACTTTGTAGACCAGGCTGGCCTCGAACTCACAGAGATCCTCCTGCCTCTGCCTCCCGAGTGCTGGGATTAAAGGCGTGTGCCACCACCGCCCAGCTCAAGTCAACTCTTTTAAAAGAAAGCTTTTAACTGGGGCTTGCTTACAGTTTCAGAGAGTTAAATCATCATGACAGGAACATGGAAGCATTCAGGTGGGCATGGTCCTGGAGAAGTAGCTGAGAGCTACATCCTGGTCTACAGATGTGGGGAGGGGGGCCGTGCTGACAAGGACTTTTGAAACCTCAGAGCTTACCCCCAATGACACACTTCCTCCAACAAGGCCACACCTCCTAACCCTTCTACTCTTTCTCAAACAGTCCACCAACTGGAGATTTAGCATGCAAATATATGAGCCTATGGGGGCCATTCTCATTCAAATTACCACACTTCCATTACAAAAGAGGCTCAGAGAAGCTGAGCAGACACTCAAGGGCACACAGCACATAGTGTTAGAGTTGGGGTTCAACCTAGGTCGACTTCTGGATGGGAAGTCAGCGAGTGTTGCATCCCGCTTTGAAGATCCTGACTCCACAGAGATGAAGGAGGACGAGAGGGCCAACCAGGTTATCAACTAGGATGTGGATTAGGGAGGAGGCAAGCAAGTGCTTCTTAGCCTGGCTCTTCCTAAGGAGGAACTTTGGAGCATCCCTCAGTTTACCTTCTGGATGCTTATCATTCATCACAGCAGGAAGGGGTCTGATGGTCCCTCCACTCACCCCCCCCCCCCCCCCGGCTCTGCATCTCTAGTCTGTGTGTGGGGGAGTTCTTATCATTTGGTTCCTATGATCTCATTAGGCTATGACAATACCTTTACGTCTGAGCATTTGCTTGACCCCATGTCCTGTTGTAAATCAGTGTCCACCTCACTTGGGGCTGGTACGATGCAGAGCTAGGGGTTGGTTCTGCAATCCATGGGATACTCCTGCTCTCCCAACGGACCTGAGAGGTCAACCAGGCAAGGTGGGACAGAAGTAAATACCGTGTTTCATTGCAAGGGGATCTGGGTAGAGAGAAGAGCCTTCCATCGTGTCTCATGGAGCCTTGCCAGTTCCAAGGTAATGAGAGCCCAAGGAGCTGAAAGCTCAAAGTGCCGGGACTCTGAGGTGCTGGGACTCCAAGGTTCTGGGACTCCGAGATGCTGGGACTCCTAGGTGGTGAGATGTTTCTTGCCTTCTCTTCCATTCCTGACCTAACCCCTCCAGTCCTAGGCATGGCATTGCCTGTCTCTGTTATGAACAGGTCTCCAGCAGCCTTCTTGATTCTTGAGTTCCCAAAGGAAAGCATTCAGGCAGGACACAGTAATGGGTCAAACATCCAAGAGTCTAAAAAGAGCAAGCAGGGAAGCGAGAGCATACCCTTTAGATACAGAGCAGGCCAAGCCAAGGCATGGGGTCTTACTGTCCCTTCCCCCACGCCATCTCCAGAGTAGGTGTTTCCAAGAAAGGGCCATGCTTTGCTCAGAGGCCCGTTGTACCTAAATTTTAATCTAGAAAAATATATAAGATGCAAAAACAAATAGAGGGGTTTAAGTACCTCTAAAGCAGAATAGTAAACTAGGAAAAACTGGATAACAGCATTCTGGGCATGCTCTGCTGAGTGTGAGGAAGTCTTGAAGTCGGTTTGATATGACCTGGCTAATGTTGACCACACAATCTACTCTTTACATCCTATTTTGGGGATCCTGAGCTGGCTCATTGAGAGTCAACCACTACTACTATCTTTATATACATTTTAAATTGTTTATTCTTTTTATTGTTGTGTGTGTATGTGTAATGTGGGTGGGTGCACGATCACAGCATGCGTGTAGAGATCAGGGGGTAACTCATGGAGTCGGTTCTCTCCTTGTGTCTTTATGTGGGTTCCAGGGATTAAACTCAGGTTGCCAGGCTTGTACAAATGCCCTTACCTGCTGAGCTGTCTTGGTGGCCCATATCTTTATATCCTGGGCAAAGCTGACCACTGCTGTTATCTTTACGTCCTGTTTCAGGGCCCAGTTGAGGTAAACATCACCACCTATTACTTTTATGTCCTATTTGGAAGGGGCCTGTTGGCAAATCCCTTGCCTAACATTCCCATGGGATGGCATCCTGTCCCTCTCTACCTCCTAGCAGAGCCAGTCTTTCCCAACATCTCCGTGGGATGGCATCCCTGTCCCTCTCTACCTCCCAGGACTCTTGCCTTCACGCCGGCCCTCTGTCCTGGCCCCAGCATGCCCTGCACCTGCCTTTGTTCCCAGCTCTGCTTCTTCTGGAGTCTTCTTAGCACTTCCCTGTTTGACCACAGGCCCCACTCGTGCCTTCCTGGCTGAGCCCTGCTGGAAAAAAAGCCTGGGGTTCTAAAGCTCAGCCTGCACAGCAGCTTCAGGGGCCATTCAGAGACACCTAGCAGCCCTTGGCCTGGTCCTCTGAGCCCCCTTCATGGATAGCTAAACCTCTACCACTGTCATCACACCCTTTACCTCACCACCACTCCCTTATCAAGTCACATGATATCCTGGGCTTGAACAGTAGCTGTTCCTCCAGCTGGGATCTTTCAGGACTCAGTGCCCTGAAACCACAGATACTGAACTCTGTGCATGTGGTGTATTTTTTCCCTACACATACATACCTATGAAGAAGTTCAATGTATAAATTAGCCACAGTAAAATATTAACAATTAATAATAGTCTAAAATACCTGGCTGGGCGGCGGTGGTACACGCCTTTAATCCCAGCACTCAGGAGGCAGAGCCAGGCAAATCTCTGTGAGTTCAAGGCCAGCCTGGTCTACAGATCGAGATCCAGGACAGGCACCAAAACTACACAGAGAAACCCTGTCTTGAAAAACCAAACCAAACCAAACCAAACCGAACACCTATAGTAATAAATTGTAATAAAAGACTGTAATTTGGGACCATTATTAAGTAAAATAGAAGTTATGTGAACACAAGTACTGTGATACCATGGTACCTTGGTAACCAAGATGGTTACTGAGTGACTGTGGGTAGATAGCATCTACAGCTTGGATGCGCTGGACAAAGGAATGGTTTGTGTCTTGGGTAGATAGAGTAGGATGGGACAAGGTCTCATATGCTACTCAGGGAAGTATACAGTATAAAATTTATGAATTGTTTATTTCTGTTTCATTTAATATTTTCAGACAGGAATGACCACTGGGAACTGAAATCAAGGCAGGTAAAGCCAGTGATAGGGTCCACCATCATGATTTATGTATTTCCCTAACTTCTCTGTGTTCTTGAGTCAGGGTCTCTTTGTATCCCTGGTGCCTGGCCAAGCACCTGGTGTCTTCCACTGTTCACCACTGTTGTTAAGGTATTACTGCCAGGTCACAGTGGACCAACAGGGGGTGTGGCCAAGCAGGGGTGGATGGCAGCTCAGAGAGATGCCTTATCATGTATTTGGGTGAGCCTGAGCACAGCCCTCAGGACCCATGCGCTGCTCAGCTGCCACCGAAATAGAGTCCAGCAGCCACTGTCTGCATTTCAAAACCCAATCTGAGAGATGAAAGGCAAAATCTGAGATCATTTGGTCCTTTACAGTAAGGTTTCCATGGTGACCGTGCCCAAGGCCTGGGTGGGGCAGCCTGGCTCTCAGGGCCAAGTCCAATTTCCCCCTCACATCACATATGAGACACCCTCTCCATGTTCTCTCCCATTATCAGAGGAACAGGGCTACACGTCCCTTCCCAACCTTGTCCCTTGTATCAGCTGAGCCGTGCTTTTCTGTAGAGGGGAGAGGTTGGGCAGGTCTGTCGCATCACACTGAGATGCTGACCCACTTTTGAAGTCCCTTGAGCTCTAGGGCAGGTGTTCCAGCCTCTTCGTTCTGAGAGAAGTCTCTGAGAGATAGCTTTTTGAGTGTTTCTTCTCTGCCATACTCCTCTGGGCTAGAGCTCAACTTTGTAGCCGAGAACAGGCTTTTCTCAGTCAACGTCCTCACCTGAATTGGGGCTCACCCAGCATGAGGAAGTTGTTCTAAACAGGGTGTTTATTTGTTTCCCCACCTCACTTCTCCCCCAGTTAACCCTTCCCCTATGACTCTTCCCTCCCATCCCGTCTCTATCCTGGCATTTTCTCCTCAGACCCTTTCCAGCTCTCTTACTTGTGCCCACCTGGCTTCAGGTGAAGCTCACACCACACTCTGTCCTCTCGCCTCTCGTCTCTTTGGAATGTCTCTTGGGAGTCTCTCCCCTTCCTCTTGGGTCTCCGGATGCTGTCAAAGGCTATCCTTGAATGAAGGCCCAGCTAGGACAAAAAGGTAGATGGTTCAGGCTAGTACATGGCATGACTGTCCTTCATTATTGGAGCAGGCTCTCTGGGTGGCCACTGAGCCCCACATCAGTTTTGCTGTGCAGGACTTGCCTCCCTGCACCCCCTCTGCACCCCGCCCTCAGTCTTTCCCATGACTTTCTGTCATGCTAGCTCCAGAGGCAAGCCCAGGATGAGTAGGCTGGGAGCCTCACATACAAGAGGACTGTGAAGATAAATGAGGTCAAACTGGTCACAGCCACCAGCTCAGGGCTCATAGACTGAGCCTCACACTCAAAGGGCAGCAGGTGGTACCATTTGGTGTTCTCTGTATGGGAGGTTCGAACTTGAAGGAAGGAGTCACTTTCTCCAGGCTTTGGGTTACCCTGTCTCCTCAGGCAGGTTTGTAAGGCAACTGGGAGGTGCCCTGGGAGACTATTTTGCCTGGAGGCCAGTGGAGAGGTGAGGGACCCTGGGGCCCTCTGGGCCAGGGACAATGAGTGTTTAGTCTATATCACCTTCATCTGCTGGCTCTTGCTCTAGGAGGCCTATGACAAATAATATTCGTTTCACAGGTTGACCAGATGACCGAGGAAACATCTAGCATAAAGCCTATCTGAAGACCAGTGGTTAAGTTTGTTCTCCGGGAGAGAAGAGTTCAGAGATGAGGTAGCTAGGGATGCTTTCAGGCGTTTAGGAGCTTCTACTGCTCTGGAGCTCCACAGCCAGAGTAGACACCCTGTAGGACAAGGGAAGCCGCCATCTTGGACCTTCATGGCCTGACATTCCCTCTGTAGATGCCTGTCATTCTCAGGATGCCCAGCTGCCTTTCCCTCTTTATATTATTTTATAGACAGGAAGTGGAGACACAAGGAAATTAAGTCACTTGGTCAACGTCACACAGCCACTAGACTGGCGGGGTTGAGATTCAGATCGATGTGGTCCGACTCTGGAATGGATGTCTTAAGGCATTGAAGGATTTCACCCACACAGGTTGAGCATTCCTATTCCAAATGTGAGGGTGTTGCAGATTTGAGTTTTTTTTGGGGAGGAGGGGATATTTGTACATGCATAATGAGGTAGCTTGGAAGTCAAATGTAACCGTAAAAGTCACATCTATCTCAAGTACACCTTACACACACACACACACACACACACACACACACACACACACACACAGAACTTGCAGTTAATTTTGTACAGTATTTTTAGTGCACCTGTTTTGACGGGCTTATCACTTTAGGTCAGACTGGTATTTCCCACATGTAGTGTCATGTGATGCTCAAAACATTTTAGTTTGAGGTATTTGGAATTTTCAGATTAGGAGTATTTACCCTTTAAGAAAAAATGTCAGGGTCAGACTCTCCCTTCTCTGCTTCCTTCTCCTGTTTTCTTTCATTCGTCCCCCTCCTGGAGATGGAGCCCAGGGCCTCAGCCTCAACTTTCCTGCTCCGGCAGGTCCCTCAGTTTTCCAGCAGCTGGCCCTGACTTCCCTCTTCTGGACTCTGAGGTTGGATATGAAACCCACAACTTTCTGTCATGGACTCTCTGGAAGGCTATGCAGAATGCGCCCAGTAACTCGGGGTCTTCACTCCTGCTCCAGCCCTCCTGTCTCGTGTCCATATGTCCATGTCCCCCTCCATCCCCACCCCCTCTGTGTAAGCTACTTTATTGAACTCTGAGAAAATGCCTCAGAGACTTTCTAGAACATTGTGCCCTGCTATCCCATCCCAAATCACTGGGTGATTTGTAGCAGAACATTTTATCAGGAGGACCTGACCCTAGGACCCCCCTGCTATCACCATGCTTAGGGTGAGGGCACCCCCACTCCCATCCCCAGAGCATTAGTAGAGAGCTCTGCTTTTTTTCCCACACTTTGGGCTCAGTCTAGACCAAACTCTTCTGGGATTTGCTGTTTGTTTTTACTCTTGACCAAAGTGGCTTCTTTCTGTTGCTTAATTTTCTCTTTTACATGCTAGTTGTCAAAACAATGAATTAGTTTATCAGCATCCTCAGTAGATCCCAGTGAACGGCTTTTAGTTATCAGTCTCCTGAGTGTAACCCATTTGACCCATTTCTGTCTTTCGGGATCACCACTAAGTTCCCATTGTCACCCCCCTAGCTGGTGGGGGGCTCTTTGTCCCGTGCACCTGACTGACCCTAGTCACCTCTTGCTGCCTCCTCAGAGGCTGGTGTGACTCCAGGCTCCATGCTTCCCAGGGTCATCTCTTCTCCCACAGTGGGTGGGAGAGGGTCTAGCAGAGGTATGGAAGAGTGGTCCCCCGCCAGCATCTCTGGCAGGGAGGAGTGGGGAAGATGGGGAGGAAATTTCTTCTCTGTGTCTGGCTCACTCTGAGAGTATGAACTCAGTTCCTTTGGATTGAGCTGTGCTGGGCAGTATCTGCCTAGGATGGAGTTGGAAGAGTCTCCCCGCAAAAGAAGGCCAAGGCTGAGGAGGGCAGGGTGGGGTTTGGGGCTCATGCTCCCTGGGGATTCTGGGAAGAACTGCTAGAGCTCTGCAGGGGCCATGGTTGCAGGAGGCCCCTTCATGGGCAGTCATGAACTTGGCTTCTCAAGAGGGCATCCTTGTTCCAGGCTTCGTTGGTCAGAAATAAAGCTACCTACAGACCACGAATCCTGGGCAAAAGGCACCTCAGGGATGGATTGCCCCTTGAGGAGAGCCAGAAGAACAGTTCCCACAGCTCGGCTTCTCTCTAGCTCAGCCTTTCCCCAGACAGGGTAGACTGGACTCATTGGCACCTTAGAGATTTCATTGAGTTTGGGGACAGTTTCGAGGTGGTTCCCAGAGCTCCATCCACTTGGTATGTACCCAGGTGACTGCTGACAGGTAACAAAACAAAGAGCAATGGGTCTAAGACAAAGATCGGAAGTCAAGCATCCTTCTACTGGTGCTGAAGGCAGAGCTGATCCTCTTACCCTGTCTGAACCAGGGCGCCCTGTCTTGCCTCACTCTCCATTGTCTAGTTGTGTTCTGAGTGGCAGGGCTCTAAGTGGGTGCCTGGGGTGTTGTTTAGCTCCCCACTGAGCCAGCTGCTCTATGCTCTTTGCAAGCTGGTTGTCCCAGGATGAAAACATCGTGCCCATATTATCCCAGGAACATTTGATGAACAGTTTTCAGTTACCTGCTACTACAGTCCATCCCATCCCAACCTAGAGTGGCTTGAAAGAATGATTTATTATTTAAGGTAGTTCTGTGGTCTGGATGGGATTGAAGGGCAGGTCTGTGAGTGGCTGCCTTCAGCTGGGAGGTCATCAGACAACCTGTCCTCCTCAGGGCCTCTTTCCTCATTGTCTTAAATCATTTGGAAGCCTATGAAAAGGTCCTTGGGCATAGCAACTGAACCCTGTAGGGGTTTCTGAGCAAGTAAACCCTAATTTTAAGTGTGTCTAAAACCTAAGGCTTGGACTGACCATGGTGGCACATACTTTTAATCCCAGTACGCAGGAGGCAGAGGCAGGCGTAACTCTGTGAGTTTGAGGCCAGCTTGGTCTACATAGCAAGTTCCAGGCTAGTTAGAGATACACAATGTGACACCATCTTAATAAGCAAACAAATAAACCACAACAACAAAAACCTCAAACCCCAATAAGGGTTTGGGTATCACATCACTCCGGAAGTTGAGGCAGGAGGATTGTGAGTTCAAGATCAGCTTGGGCTGTGACATAGCAAGACTGCCTCAAGAAATAAAATGAAATATGAATACATCATCTCACTCCTTGAAAACCACTCTGAAAACAAACAAACAAACAAAACCCCTAATGTTTACTAGTGTTCTGTTGGCTACAGTAAGTCATAGGACCAGCCTGAGAGTCCAGGAGATGGGCACGGATGCCTAAAGATGTGGTCCCTCGGGCCACCAGTTTAACACATATGCAACATCCTCCACTTCAGAGCTGAGCAAGGGAGGAGCAGACCTTCCTGGCACAGCCTCCTGGTCTCTAAGCTGCAGAGGCAGAGTGGGTAAGGGCAATAGGGGGGTGGGTGAGGACTATGATGAGCACTGCCCAAGAGGGAAACATCTGCTTTCTGAGGTAGCAAGTTCCTCATCGTGCAGAGTGTTCAATACCTCTTTCCAGGCAAGGTGTCAATCCCATCACTCAGGAAGTTGAGGCAGGAGGATTATGAGTTCAAGATCAGCTTGGGCTGTGACATAGCAAGACTCTGTCTCAAGAAATAAAATGAAATATGAATGCATCATCTCACTCCTTGAAAAGATTCTTTTTATTTGTTTTAAAGACCACCTCTTGAGGGTGCAGAGGATTCTCACTTGCAAAGGGAACTGAACTAAATAATGGATAAGCTTCCTTTCAACTCTAAGTCTATTTTAAGCCTCCCTGGCAGGCCAAGAATATTTGTCTCACAGATAGCAAATTCACATGTTAGACCACTTGCCAGGGGCTGAGCATAGGGATTGTAGTCTTCCAGGTGAGAAATGTCTCAGAGGGGAGGATTTAGGGTCTTACTTAGCTTCCTTGGGTTGGGAGTCAGCTTTGAGCTCTTTTTGACAGCTGCGTTAAGGTGAGAAGGTGGGACTTCCTGTCTTGCCAAAAAGCAATCAGGAAGGCCTCTTTGGCCTTGAACAGGAGTGTCCAAACTTGCAAGAAACAGGCAGGCCCCACCAAGTCCCTCCAGGGGCTGCCATCACTGGTTAGGAGGCAGAGGTAAGGCTAACTTCCACCCCTCCTTGAGGGATCTGGTCTGACAGAGCTCCACCCTCGTGTTCTTGAGATAACATGAGTTTTTGATGACTTGAGTCTTTGTGTACGCTATTATTTTAAGAGAGGATTCCAGGGTCGACTATCAATGACTTAGAAGCCACCTAGAGATTCCACCCAGAAAAACACTGCTAGTCCTCACACCTACTGCTATATGTGAGCACACCGGGGACACAGTTCCATAACCTTTGGGGCCGGGGGAGGCAGCTGAGGTAAGTAGGGGCAGATAGGGTGGGTCCTGAGTCAGTTCGGCACAGGCCTCAGTCTACACTTTGGCTTGGTATGGTCTTGGGGAGTGTGGTGCTTCTGCCCAGGGTGGCATTGGTCTACCTGTGGTAGTGAGAGAAGCCAGGCATGGCTGGGGTAGAACTTGGTGTGTGTGAGGCCCTGAGTTCCATCCAAATAAAGGTGTTGAAAGGCCTGGAGACCAATGCTGGGATGGCCCTTCCTTAGGAGTCTGAGTGAAGTCCTACAGGAGATCTGACTAGAGAGTCTATACCATCCAGTGCCAGCAGTCAGCCCCTGTCTATATGAGTAGACTGGTCCCTCTGCTCCAGAGCCCTACTGGTCCTTGGGTATTTGGCAGTGAGATTCAGGAAGAACTCTGTCTGGTCTCAGGTTCAGGCAAGTGGTCCCAGGGCAGCAGATCCATTTCTATCCACCTGGAAATGAAACGGATGGGCAGTGGTCAGGGCTGATGCCGGTCCATGGGAGGAACACCACCCAGTGAGAAGCCACATGCTAAGGTACACCTGTCTTCTGTGCCCTACTACGTACCAGGATGTCCCTTATCAGTTCTTACTGCCATTGATTTAGCCACTGGAAGCCACACAGATTGTCCTATGGCTGGTTTTGTAGGCCCAGAGCCTGACCTTGGTGTCTGGGGATCTCTTAGGTTTTTACTCCATCCCCCTTGGTGTCTCCTGGGTTGCCACTAAGGGTTAGCAGACACTGCACTCCTCTTTGGGAAGAGACGACTTCCACGCCCCCTCCAGCTGTTGATGGAGCTCGTATCTGAGCAGCCGGACCACCAGGATCCTTGCTTTTGCTGCTTTGACTAGAGGCTAAACCCACCAGTGCCCTACCTCAACACGGCTATGATGTGTCCCTCAGAGAGTCCTTACTTCAGGAGCTCCCAGCTTCTCTTTGAGGGTAGCTATCTGATTGACAGGTCCAGAGAGGGAAATATCCTTGAGAAGGATTCAAATGAGTAGATTTGGGACCTCAGTGATACCTCCTTTGCCATATTGTACAAGTTACAGGCACCTGTCTAGCTCAGAGGAGGTGATACAGGGTGTGGATGTTAGGATGTGGGAGTCCTGAGCCATCCTGGGGTACATTTTCTATACCTCTGCTGTAGAGACTCCAGACACTAATGCCCTAACCCCTCTTGGCCATCTGTGGCCTTTTGTTCCGCTCCTGACTCATTGTGGTAGTTTGAATGTAACTGGCCCCCATAAGCTCATAGGGAGTGGCACTATTAGGAGGTGTGGTCTTGTTGGACTAGGTATGGTATTGTTGGAGGAAGTGTGTCATTGTGGAAGCAGGCTTGAGATCTCATATATGCTCAAGCCATGCCCAGTGTCTCAGACCATGTCCTGTTGCATGCAGATCAAGGTGTATTAACTCTCAACTCCTTCTCCAGGACCATGTCTGCCTGCATGCTGCTGTGTCTGGACATGATGATAATGGACTAAACCTCTGAAACTGTAAGCCACTCAATCAAATGTTTTCCTTTATAAGAGTTGTCGACAGTAAAAAGTGAAAGAAAAAAAGAAGAGTTGTCATGGTCATAGTATTTCTTCACAGCAATAGAAACCCTAACTAAGACACCCATTGGCCCTGTGGTAACCTAAGACTCTATTTTTCTTTCTTTCTTTCTTTCTTTCTTTCTTTCTTTCTTTCTTTCTTTCTTTCTTTCTTTCTTTCTTTCTTTCTTCCTTTCTTTCTTTCTTTAACTTCTCAACAATTCTTTGTGAATTTCACATCATGCACCCCAATCCTATTTATTCATCTCCTCGTCCCTCCATGTCCACCCTCTGCCCTTGTAACCCCCCAAAGAAAACAAAAAATAAAATATAAAAATGAGAATTACAAAACAATCTCGCCACGGTAGCCGCAGTGTGTCTCAGTAGGTCTCACAGCATACCTTTTTGCCCAAATGGCTTTAATGGCAAATGTTCATCGCAATGAAGATCCAGTTTTCATCTACCCCAACACAGTTTCCTCCTAGCTGTTGGGCAAGGTGGAAGCAACCGGAATAAGAACGGAATCACCCAAAGGGGCCAGTGCGTTAGTACCATCAGGGGCCTTATCCTGAAGAAGTGACTGTGGTGGACAGAGATGGCCATGACTAGTTAGTCAAATAACTGGTGTAGTTGGGTGTCGGATAGGCCATTCTTCCTCTCTTCAGAACATCTGCTTTGCCCCACAGGACCATCTCTTGTAGTCTTAGGGCCATCCCTTCACCTCCTGCCGCCTCCGAGGGTGACTGGCCTGACAAATCACCTGCACTTGTGTGATGGTGTTTTGTAGATGTCTGGTCCTAAGGGACTTGTCCTGTCTCCTCTGTAGAGGGTTAGTAATGATGATTATGGTCATAGACCCGCTAGCTGAGCACTGCCTAGGGGCCAGCATGGTGTCCAGCTTCTCCAGTGTGCTTTAGGGGCAGGTACTACTATTGCCCTATTTTGGAAATATAGATGTTAAATCTCTGAGCATCTAAGCTTGGGCCCAAGATTTTAAAATTGGCAGAGGTGGGTTCTCCTCCCCGAAATGTCAGGACACCAAACCTGTGTGATGCTCTCTCTTACAGACTCAGACCACCCCGTCATCGGTGGTAGGTCTCATGTGCCCTGTACATGTCCAGGACATTGTCATGATTGGGACTAGGCGCGGCTGGGGTTCCTGAGGCTGTCCCAAGTGTCCTGAGGAGTGTTAAGGATGCTGGGGACAGGGCAGAAAGGGCTGCCCCTGGGCGTTCTGGTTCCCTTTTGCTGCAGAGCAGCACCCCTCCCCCACCTCGCCAAGCCTCAGAGGTACTGACATACGTGCCGGGTGGTTAAGAGAGAAACAAACCAACCTACGCCAGGAACTAGATGCTGAAAGGGACCAGTCTGTGGTGCCTGCCAGAATAACAGAGCTTCATGTCCCCATGTGTCATCACAGGAAGCAGGGGACCACGCAACCCGTGCCAAAGCAGCTGGGGCCAGTGTGCCGCCTCGTGAAGCAGGAGAAGGGCTGGCAGGCTGAGCTGGGCAGCTCAAACTGCTCGTCAGGGATGCTGGTTAGGGGCTCAAAGGCCAGGGGCTGCAGGGATAGACTCAAAGGAGCTGGCTAATAGGACACCGGTCTCTGCTGACCCACCCTTGGTGACTTGTGGATGAGGAAGAAAACAGCCCCTGTTGTATCAGTTGGCTTTGCCTTGCTTTCTTTTCTTAATTTTCTTCTTTGCAGACAGGATCTCAGTTATCCCCCCCGCAAGCCTCGAACTCCCTACATTGGAGAAGATAATCCTGAACTCCCAATCCTTTTCTCTCACAACCTCCCAAGTGCTGGGGTTACGGGTGTATGCTACCATGCTGGGTTTATGCGGTACTAGGGTCAACTCCTGGCTTTATGCACGCCAGGCAAACACTCAGTCAAGCTCTTCCTTGCTTTGTTTTGTAGGATACTGCTTGTTTAATGAAATGCCATGGTGGTGAGTATGACTGCACATGACTCACTGTCTGTTGGATTTAGAGTCTTCCCTAAATGCCCATGTGCCAAAGGCTTGGTCCCTAGCTTGGCACTATGGGGAGGGAGTGGACCTTTAGGAGGCAGACTCTAGTAAGAGTTGTTAGATTACTGGGGATATGTTCTCAAAGAGGGCTGAGACTCCACCCTCTCTGTTCTCTTCAGCCAGTCTGCCCCACCACACGTTCCGACCATGAGATGGAATGTCAGGGTGGACTGATCACGGACTGGGCCAAAATAAACCTGTTTACAAACCTACTATTTCAAGTGTTTTGTTACAGAGATAGAAAATTGAACAACACCCCACCCTTGGGGTGTGGAGAAGATGACCTTCAAAGTCAAAGGCAAGACTCCCTGTCTTTGTGTCCCTTCTTCCCGCCCCAACCTCTCTCTCTCTCCTTCCCTCCCTCCTGACTTCCCCTGTCTTTTCTCAGTTTGGAGAGAGTATTCAATTCTGGGATTCCTACTACTTCTGAGAAGACATCAGTGAATTGTGGGGCATCAGGGTGTTGTATTGGTTGGCACCTGGATGAGTGGGCAGATTCAGTCCACATTGATTGTCTGGGATGGGCCAGCCTCTGCCAGCCATGGATTGGAGAGCTGGTGCTCCAGGTGGTACAACTGTAGAAGCCAGGCTTGATCTTAAGGATGCTCAGAGCAGAGAGAGGTGGATGGTTGGTGTCTCTGTCTCCATAAAGTGTCCTCGTTCCCTCTCCATTCGGTGCTTTGGTGAGAGGGAGGAGAGTGAGCCCGACCTTCAGTTTCTGGGGTATACTCATCATCTGTGCCTCCTAGCAACCCCTCCACACATGCCCGCTCCGGTGAGGTCGCTGGAGCCTGCAGTCCCCTTCTGCTTCTGTCAGGAATAGCCCCGCGTCACAGGGGATTTCCAGACCAGTTCGGAGACTGACATCTCCCAGAAAGCCCTGCCCTAGTTGTGTCTGTGTGGTAGGGAAGAGATCTAGGGAGTGGGTAGAGAGAAACTGATCAGGCAAGATCTGGAAGAAGGACATCCTCACCAGCCAGGAGGTTAGCATTCTGCAGGCTTCTTGCCCACCTCAAAGACTGCTTCCTCTGAGGCTACTGGGCTCCTGACCCTCAACCTTCGGGGTGGAGGAGAAGGTTGGCAGGCAGTTGGCATGGTCAGGGCTTGGCTAGATGAACTGTTGGTTTGTTTTTGTTTTCTTCTCCTGCCAATCAAGTTGACTTATTGTTCAGGTTTTCAGCGGTGATTACAGAGACCCTCAGACTTAATCACCGCCAGCTTTAATCAAGAGAGTTGATCATAAGGACGCTCAGAGGATTGATTACAGCTTAATGGATTTATTAGGAGCTAAATAGGCCAGCAAGTAATTGGCTAAGTGAGGCTGGCTTGTTATAGAAAAGGAGCAAAAGCTAAATGCTAGGGGGGGAATGGATCAGGGGGTGCTGGGGGGAGACGCCAAGGAGAGTGGGAAAGAGGGCTGGGACACGCGGAGTGAAATGAGCAAGTGGAATTGTGTGGTCCTAAGGAAAAAGCTTCGGGGGAATCGTTTCCCAGCAAGTCTTAGGAGCTAAACAAGGCGACGAGCTGCTTCCTGATCCTCCTGCCTTCCCTTTGCCACGGTGGACTGTAGGTGGTTTCTCCTCCCACTGCAAAGCAAAAGACTGCCTTCCTCACTGTAGCTGCTTTTTGTCAGGTATTTGATCATGGCAATGAGAAAAGTGACCAATGTGTCCCCAAACACAGCAGCTCCTTCCTGCCAGCTAATTCTGCCTGATTATCTGGGAATAATAACTGTCTCTCCCCTTCTCTGTCTTTATAGGACTGAGGGAAGAGTCTTCATCTACCCTCAGTCCTTGTGGGCATGTGGCCCAACCTCATCCTCTCCAGCCATCCTCACTGCTGGCTGAGTGCTCTCCCCAGCCGACATAGTCATAACGTCAGTTTTAAAGCCTGGGCCCTCGTTCTCCCGTGAAGAGGTGGGCTGCCCTGTATTTAAGTCTGGGTAGGTGGTTGAGTCCCTAACAGAGTTCTGTGGAAGGATGTGACTTCTGGAGGAGAGGGTGTCGTACCTCTTTTGGCTCTGAAGTCTCCATTCTCAGGAGGGCTCCTCTCACAAGTTCCATTTTAGAAACTGGCTACCATATTTTATTGTAAAACGTCCAGGTCATAGGGACACTGAATGGAGGTGACCTGGAGGACCACCCCAGAGGATCCAGCTTTCAAACTCTCTCACTGAAGCCACTGACCTGAGAGTATTTTTAGGAGTGGATCTTATGGTCCCAGCAGTTACAGCCATCAGCCATTTGAGTTGCTCAGGCGCAGATGTGGACACAATGGGGTGGGGTGGGGGAGCTGCCTCTGCTATGTTCGCACTATAGAGTGTGGTCATTTAAGAAATAGCCATGTCAAGCTGCTCAGTTTGAGGGTCACATGTCGCACAGTAGGAATACATAGAACTCTCATGACGCTCTATGCCTACTTAAAACGTCAGTGATTCCGAGACAATAGAATGAAGTCCCCATTCCCCTGCCCTTCAGCATTAGCCAGCTTCCTGTCCACCTTAGCGCTCCAGGCCCCCAGCTTTACCGAATATCTGCATGCTCCCTGCTTCCCTAGGCTCCCGTGTGTTGGCCCCCACAGTGACTCTGCCTGGGTGTGAGGGAGACAGCCAGAGGAAACTGGGGGAATGAAGATCTATTTCCCTGTCTGGGTTCTTTTTCCTCAGGACTAATAATGGTAGAGAGACCTAAAAGCAGGTCCAGGTATTCTGTGATGGAGTATAGTATCCACAGAATGGAGGTTAGTTTCTGGATCTTTAGATGAAATGAGATTTGTGCTCACGGGGTTCTAGACTGAGATCACCTGCATTCACATTTTCATGGATGGCTTCGTGCAGTTACTTAATCTCTCTCTAGTCACTTGCTTCACTTATAAAAGAGGGTCATATGTAATACTTCATAGAGTTAAGGCAGGCCTGACATGTGGATAAGAGTTCAGGATGGTGCCCAGCAGAGGATGTTTTGATAAATGTTAAAATAAAACACACCTGCAGGTAGTTTCCTTTACTCATTAAATCTTGACGTGTGTTACCTTCTTGGAGAGGTCTTAGAAGTTGATAGCTCCCCTACAGCTGGCTCCATGGGAGGGTCTCAGTCACAGCACCTTCGACACCTTCCGCACATCCCGGCCGCCATATTTGCCACTGGCTCTATGGTGCTACCACTGTAATCACGATAATCCTGCAGTTCACCTAGTACACTTTAAACATATTTATCTATTTAGAAGTGCAGTCTCGCTCAGGCTGGTCTTGAACTTGATAGGAAGAGCACCTCCAGCCTCTACCTCACAAGGGGTGGGATTGCAGACATGAAGCACCATGTCCAGTTAGAGGAGATTACTTTTCATCGATTCACTTATTCAAGGGGTCGATGAAGAGTCTTACCGGGAAGACCGAATTCTACACGAATCCGTTGACTTGGACTCTGCCAAGTCCTTTCGTTTATTCCCACTGGTGCATTTTCAACACCAGGAGGCGCTGTGGTCGCACTGGTTTTTAACTACCAGGTAGTCAGTCATAAACGGCCCAAATGGACACAGGTCAGGGTATGGCTCCCATTACCCGCTCCCTCAAGAGTTCTCTGCGTGAATCTGTACGTGAGACAGCGTGTGTGTGTGTGTGTGTGTGTGTGTGTGTGTGTGTGTGTGTGTGTGTGTGTGTGTGTGTGTGTGTGAGAGAGAGAGAGAGAGAGAGAGAGAGAGAGAGAGAGAGAGAGAGAGAGAGAGAGAGAGAGAGAGAGAGAGAGAGAGAGAGAGAGATGCGTGAAGGGAACGTCTCTTGCAGACATGCATGGGTTTATAAAGCTGCAAGCTACATTTCTCGCTCCCAGTCCTATCATCATCTGTGACTTGAAGCACGTTGCTTTTTCTCCGTGACTCGAAATGCAGAGTGAGCTGAAGACTTCCTAGATTTCAGGCTCCACGCGTCCCTATCCCCCATCTCCCTAGCATTAAACGCACACTCCAGAAGAGAGACTGAACCTTGAGGTTTTTCCAACTGGATCAGTCTAGTGCACGCCCAGCTCTCGGGGACCTTGAGTGAGGTTCTCAGTTCACCAGTGGTGGGAGGGTGAGCCACGTCCGCCCCTCCGGGTACCCGGACCCCCAGCACCCTTGCGCTCTCCTCGCACTTTCTCCACTCGCCTGGATCTCCATTGCTGGTGAATGATGTAGCGGAGAGGTGTGGAGGGGGCGGGGAAGGGGCCCGGAGGGGAGGGGCGAGGGAGCGCTGTCACCGAGTGTCACGCTGCCCCTCCCGCCCTCCACCCGGGGTGGGGGCGTGGAGCGCGGGAGGGCGGGCTTCTCCGCCCGCCTCCCAGCACCCGGGGCGCGCTGGCCTCCTGAACAGGGCGCGGAGCGCGCAGCCCAGAGCCGGCAGCCGGCTGTTGCCTGCCCTCGTGTCCTGGGCGGCTGTCGGGTTCCTGGAGAGCGCGTCCAGCCATGGAGCCTTTGCACAAAGACGCCGAGACGGCGGCGGCGGCGGCGGCTGTGGCAGCGGCTGACCCCCGGGGGGCGTCGACGTCCAGCGGGGTGGTCGTGCAGGTTCGCGAGAAGAAGGGCCCCTTGCGCGCCGCCATCCCCTACATGCCCTTCCCGGTGGCTGTCATCTGTCTCTTCCTCAACACTTTCGTGCCGGGATTGGGTAAGAAGTGGGGGGCAGGGGGCGACCCTTGTGACCCTTGTAACCCCCCGCGGCCCCTATGACCTGGGCTGCCTGCTGGGAAGTGAGCAGGGCAGGGACCCGTGGGTGTGCCCACCGGCCTCAGGCTGTGTTCCCACCATTGGTCTTCTGGCAGGTGGCTGATGCCTGTGGAGTGGGCATCCTGAAGGAGAGGTGCCACGTTGGGGTCTCTGACCCGCAAGCGAGGTGGCCAGGTAGAGAAGAGCTAGAAACCTGGAGGAGAATCTTGGAATCTCAGGCAGGAACCCGACGGCTCCCTGGCTCCAGGCTAGGCTACGGTCCAAGCGAGTGGGATCTTGATTCTTCTTCCCTATCAAGCGCGTCTCTCTGTGATCCCACTACTTCAGGAAGAAAGGAGGCAGGACAGGAGGAACTCATGGCTGTGGTTGGGGTTGACCAGGCTCCAGGGAGTCTGAGAAGTCGACTGAGCTGGGGGGAAGGGGACACACAGGCTTAGGAGACATACTGTACCAGGTCATACTTTCGTACGGTGCGGAGCCTGTGGGGGTGACAGCTCTTTGGCCAGAGTCTTTTTCAGGTGCCTGCATTTTTGCCAGAACCCCCGCTGTGCACTGAGGGAAAGGGGGGGATGATTTTATTATTTAGTTTACACGCATGTGGATTTGGACTGCATGTGGCCAGAAGTGAGTCTGTAAGAAAGTGGAGAACGCTCCCCAGTAAGTCTGTGGGGCTCTGGCTGCCTGGACACACCCTAGTGGCATCGCTATCCCAAAATAGTGCCTAAGGGTGAGTAGAGGTAGAGAAGGAGAGCTTTCCGGACGGATCTCTTCTCGCCAGACCCCAATCTCTGACTGCATGCCCCTCCCCCACCCCAACTTGACTGCTTGCCACCAGTGGACCCTGCACACCGAGGAGATACCCTCCGCAGCAGCGTGCTGGTCTGGCAAAGCAGGCATCCTATGCGTTCTCCAGAGAGCCCATCTCTGCCAGCCAGCCAGTTGCCTGAGCATGGCTGCAAGTTCCCAAAAGCAGAGGTCAACGAGAAGTGGCCTTTTGCTTCACTCTGGCCTTTCTCACGGCCTCGCTCCTAGCAGGCTCAGCAGGGACCTCTTCTGTGGTGATTTTAAGGGCCACACCCACTCAGCCGAACCTGTTGGTTTTGCCTCTATGATGCTTAAGTCTTTCTGTCCCTGAGGGATGCTGTGGCTAGGAGTCCTGTCTGAGTAGAAAGTCAGAGCCTTTAGCTGGACTTCTCCCTTGAAAGATGCTTTTAGCCCCACGTTTGATGTCATCAGGCCAACTCTAAATGATACTGCTGGGGGGGGGGCGCAAGCTAGTGTTAATTTCCACCCATCAGAAACGTCCACCTACTGCGGTAAAGAGAAACCTCTTGCCCGTCTCTCTGACACACCAAGATCACAAGGCAAGGTGCATCTTGACAGAATCTTTTTCTAAGTGTTGAAATGAACATGTCGTAGGCTTTTGAGAAAACACATGTTGTGGAGTCAGGTGGGCAGGGCTGCACTGAGCTGCTGCTGGAGAGGAAACCAGCCCTCGGAGGTGGCAGGGTCCACCTGCTCGAGACGTACCAATGCATGACCTTCTGGTGTGAAGCACTAGGGATTTTCCTACACTAAGCCTTACTGCTATGAAAGCATCCTTTCTACTCACCTCTAAAACCTTACGCCAGGGATCTAGCTTTCTCTCCTTCACAGCTCCCTTTGTAAAGTCAGAATTTTGAGGGAGTTTTACACACAACACACACACACACACACACACACACACACACGCACACGCACACGCACACGCACACGCACACGCACACATCTTTCTAAGAAAACTGGATAAAAAGAAATAAGCAACTACAAAGAAATAACAGGCGAAATGTGGTCCACAGACTTGAATTTTCAGCAAGTTAACTCAGGCTACTACATAGTTTTTCTGGGTGTGCAGGCCTTGGACCTAGCCACAAGGAATGGGAGATCTCAAGCCCTTGGTAGGTAGGGCTTCTGATCTGTAAGTTTGAGATGCATGGTTCTCTAGGAGACTGGATTAATGAAATGTGAGAGGTTAAAGCTGAAGGCTTACTATAAAAACTCTCTCTCTCTCTCTCTCTCTCTCTCTCTCTCTCTCTCTCTCTCTCTCTTTCTCCTTTTTTTCTTTTTCAGATAAGTTCTTGCCATATATTCCTGGCTGTCCTGGTACTTGCTAGGCAGCCCAGGTTGGCCACAAGCTCAAAGCAATCCTCCTGCCTCCGATTTCTATGTGCTGGGATTATTATAGGCTTGCACACTGCCACCCTCTGCTTTACCCCTGTTTGTCTCATCTCTGGGTAGGGTAGCGTAGCTGGTCCAGTGGCAGCTCTGCTTCTGAGCGCTCCTCATCTTTCTGCATTCCTCTGCACCTGCATGGTGTCCTGAACCCCAGAACACAGACCTGGAAGGCATTCTTCCCCCTGCCTTCCTGCTACCTCCACTGCCCTGGTTGGGGAGTGGTTTGGATGGTCTCAACTCTTGGAAGTCCTCCTCTTGGCTCAGGTCTGCTTCTGCTAATCCTTCTGGCTTGTTCAAAGCTCCAGAGACAACTGAATACTCAGGCTGCTTCTTCTACTCTTTGATGAAATGCAGCTTCTAATCCATCTACCCATTCATTGGGCCAGCACAGGCGTCACCATATGTCAGGCACTGGGGATGTGGGGATGAATAAAGCAGCCAAGACCAAGGCCTGTGCTGGAGAATTCACATCAACTTTGAATTTGCTCAGTGTTAGGAGGGCAGCAGGAACAGAGGGTTTTAGCAGCAGTTCATTCTCCCTAGGGGTGGAGTGGGCCTGTTAGAGGATGCTTTCCGGAGAAGCAGTTGTAGGAAAACTCATCCTGTGGCCCCGCACACTGCTCTCGATAGCACCCACCCTCTGGAAACTGCTCAGACCACAAAGGCTCTTCCTTTCTTCTGGGAATTTCCTTTCTTACAAGTTCTTTCTTTTTTTTGCCACAAAGATGGGAGCTGGCATTGGCTGAATGAAAACTACCCACCACCCCGTGTTGCTGGTTACTCAGGCCCATCAGTCCATGAGATCCACCTTGCAGGAGCCATATCCTTTAAATCCCCCAGGCTCCTCTCCATCCGTGCAATGGTGTTCCTCGGATAAAAAGGTCTAGCCATAAGAGTGATGCTCCCTGCCTGGGGCAGGCTTGGGGAGGAGAGATGATTTATAATCACTTCCCGTTGTCACAGTGAAAATGTTTATTCATTTATTTTTGTGGTGTTGGGGATCAAACCCAGGACTCTGCAACGTGCTAGACAAGCACTCTACCACTGAGCTACACATCCAGGCTGAAAAATAATTTTGTCAGATGGTGACGTGATGGTGAGGAGAGACATCTTCATCCCAATCCAGATAAACTACTGATAAAGGCAATTGCCAAGTGGTGTGTGTGTGTGTGTGTGTGTGTGTGTGTGTGTGTGTGTATGGAAGTTAATTGTTGTGCCCTAAAATGGTCTGAAACATGTCTTTTGATGAAGGGTATCATTATGCTGCCATATTTAAAAGTTATTGCCTGCTGTGATTTGGTGAGATAAAACTGTTGATGACTCAGAGAGAAAGGGCAGGTTAACATGGAGGCCTCGTCCACTGATCATTGGCTACTCCATCAGACCTAATGCTGGCCGTCAGTCTACTGCTGACTGTCACATAAACATTTATCCCTCCCCTAACTCACTGCTTATACTCTGACAGGACAGAGGTCTTAGTTCAGCAGGGATGCCTCAGGCGGGCTCAGCTTCTAGTTCTTTCCTTTAGCCCAAGGATCAAATTGATAACCAATCAGCCCCTACCTTGCAGTGCCTTTTGTATTGATGACTTTCTGTTACTAGTTTGAGAGTTTATATGTGTTCATCTAAAGAAACCTCAAATCCCTCGAGAGTAGCAACTATTTAAAATTTTCTCTTTGAACTCAGAAGCTATAAATGGACACATATTGACAACATTATACTCTTGGAATAGATGTTAAGAGCACCTGGCCCAGCACCTTTTTTAAATACATACATGAAATAGGTTGGAGGAAGCAAGAACCTGGGGGGTTTATCTCCTACTCAGATCTCTTAAGGGAGTTACTTGAAAATGCTTCTTCAGCAGAGTAAAGAAGTATCTGTAGGAAACCGTGAGCTCCAGGAAATAGCACGTCCTACTAAGACAGGGGAATGACGCCTATTTCTCCCTGGGGCACTGGGCTAGTGCTAAGCATGGCTAAAAATCTGTTAAGATCACAGTTGGTTTTAATGATAAGGAAGCTGACTGCTGGACAGCTGAAGAGAGAGCATCAGAAGAAGGCAGCTAAGGCAGAGAGAAGGCAAGGGAGGGCAGCAAGCTGAGGCTGAAGAATGATGAAAGACTGCGGAGGGCCAGAGAAGAGACACCACAGAAGTTTCGGAGAGTTGTAAGGTCTTTGGGGCCAAAGGTCTCAGGCCCTGAGTCAAGAGCTCTGACACTGGCTAGTGTTAAAGGCTAAATAACCCAACTTCCTAGGTCTAAAACAATAACAAAACAATAATACTGTTATCTATACAATATACAAGGCCTATACAAGGGCTGCAACACTAGAGGGCTAAGGATCTTGGTACTGGAGGCCTGAACGAAAACTCAATGGAAAGGTGCTATCTGTCGTTGCCTGCTGCCAAACACTGAGTGGGAAATAAAAGCTGCCAGTGGCCAGGGTTCAAGAACTTCTTGCCTACTCATGGCTTCTACCTGGGTAGAGCAAAAATACCATCCAGCTGACTGGCAACACTACTCAGGCCAGCCAGGAAAAGCAGCCGAGAGATGAGCTTGCTTAGCAGCCTAGAAGACAGTCAGTCTTCATTAGCATAGGAGAGGTGGAGGGCCCCATTAAAGAGGTCTCTGAGGGTGACATGAAACCAGGACATTCCACACAGTAGAGAGTATTGCTGGGGAAAGCACAAGAAATTAAGATCTTAATGGGAAAAAAAGAATGCAAACAATAAAAACCGGAGGTAATTCGTGGACTCAGCTTGGTGGTTTACACCTTCAATCCCTGCACTCAGGAGACTGGTTCAGGGGAATTCCAAAGTTAAGGCTGAGCCATGTGAGCAAATAAGAGCATAAAAACAGGAAGGAAGGAAGGGAGAGAAAAGAGAACTATACCCGGTAAATAAAAAGACCATGCAATTAAGCATTAAGAGCCAAGTGTGAAACAGCCCAGTTAGATCAGAAGTCATCAGACTTCAAAGCCAGAGGAGGAAGATTTCAAATAATGGCTGGGAAAGAATTTTGAGGCCGTTATTGTGGGATGTTTCTCCTATCAACGAGAAAAAAATAAAGGCAGTCAGAAACTCCATGTTAACAAACCAACACAGCTTCATGAATGGCGTATATGAGCCAAACAGGAGGCCATTGGAAGCATGGCCCAGTTGTGAATAATGTAAGGGATAGAATGTAAAAAAACCATCTTTGAAGTCTGTGTGGTGTGTGTCCTTGGTGCCGTGGTACAGGAAGGGTATGGACCCTTTGGCTCTTCAGTGGGAGGGTTTTGTTTGTTGTTTGTTTTGCTTAGTTAAAATGATGTAAATGCTGCCTTGTGGGTTTCACCTTCTAAAATCAACAAAACACTGCAGACCACTTGAGAATCGCTACAGAGGAACGGGTAAAGACTTCCCACCTTTACAATATAAAATGAAAACCAGCCTAGAGAAGGCGGACAACACAAGAGGAAATAAGTGGGAAGGTGAGGGACTAAACCGTTGTTCCCGATTCTTCCTTATCCTTCATGAAGGAAGGATGCGCACTCTCCCCTGACGCCGTAAGGCTTATCCGCCTCTCGTGGAGGAGAGTACTTCCTCCTCTGCCCTTTGACATCAGGCCTGGCACATGATGGACGATCTGTTCATGCTGAACAGATCCTGTAAGAGGTGCTGGGAGGTTCTGCCCTCTCTCTGTAGCAAAGCCTGAATCCTGGCGCATCAGAAGCAGGGTATGACATGCCATGGGAGACCTGAGTTGGAATTGTTAAGATTTTGCTGTTAGTTTTCATTGCTGTTGTCCTGGAGTATGCACCAAAGCTGACTCATGGGGAGAGGTGTCAATACCCTAATTATATAAGGTGGGGAGGGAAGAGATGCTCTTTATAGTTGATAGGCTAGTAGAGGGTACTGGGGTGACCAATAGGTCAACTGTGTGAGTAGCATATTGGGATAATGGGACAATGGTGGCATGATGGATGAAGTCAGACAAGAGTAAAGGGAGATGATGGACCAAGCTGATGTTGATATTTCATAGCAGGAAGTGGCATCCAAAGGCGATAAATCAGGAAGTAGTGATACACACATGCTCTCTGAAGATTGGGAGAATGAAGAATTGGTATCATTTTGTTTCCTGTCCAGTGGCTCATCCCAGTAGCATATATACAATGCAGAAATTGTGTCTCATCTTTCAAAGACAGTCTCTCTCTCTCTCTCTCTCTCTCTCTCTCTCTCTCTCTCTCTCTCTCTCTCTCTCTCTCTCTCTCTCCAAGCCAGGGTTTCTTTGTGTAGCCCTGGCTGTCCTGGAACTCGCTCTGTAGACCAGGCTGGCCTCGAACTCACAGAGATCTGCCTGCCTCTGCCTTGAAGTGCTGGGATTAAAGGCATGGGCCACCACCTAGCTCTAAAGACCGCCTCTCTTGATCACGCGTCCGCCTCTGGACGTTTTACAGTTCTGTACTCCCGTTGGTAATAACGCTCTCTCTGACAGTGTCCTTGTCTGTGGTCTCCAGCATTTTTGCCCTGTTTCTGAGGTCTTCACCTCGGCCACGCACCTAGCTTGTACCTGTCAGGGTCGTCATTCTCCTCCAGGCCGCTACATCCGGGGGGCAGTCCCCGTCCCTCCTTCCTGCACTGGACTCCTTGAAACGTTTCTTCGCTTGGCTTCCTGTTCCTTATCCCCCATGCCTCCCTTTCCTTCGCTGCTCTCAGCAGCCTCTAGACGTGGGAGTTCCCCAGGGCCTCGATCTTGACTTTGATCTCCTCTCTTCTGCCTACACTTGCTGCCTCGGCTTTCCATCTCAGCTCCACGAGGACGACGCCCAAGCTCAGATCCTTGGCTCTGCCCTCAAGCTGTAGAGCCTTGCATCCAGCCCGGCACCTCCCTCCCAAACCGCACGGTATCCCAGGCTCGACCTTTCCAGAAGCAAATGCCGGCTTTCCCCCAAACCTGCCTCTCTCTTACCTCTCTCCAGCTCAGTGAAAGTCTCTGGCTGGAAACCGAGACTCACCCTTGACTCATCCTCATTCACACACATCCCCGAGAAGTACTCTTGTCTCTGTTGTCACACTCCACTCAGTACCCGACAGCTGCTTGCCGCTCTCTAGCCTAAACCTCTTACCTCTCTTCAAATTATTGCGACAGCTCTGTGTGTATGTGTGAGTGGGTACAGTTTGTGTTTATGTGCGCACACATTTATGTGTGTGATGTGGGGATGCTGTGTGTGTGTCTGTACAATCTGTGTTTGTGTACACGTGTATGTGTGTATGATGTGGGGGTGCTATGTGTATTGTGTATACAGTCTGTGTGTGTGTGAACACATTGTGTGTGTGTGTGTGTGTATGATGTGGGAGTGCTCTGTGTGTGTGTGTGTATAAAGTTTATGTTTATGTGCACAAACATGTGCATGCTATGGGGTGCACATGCCACAACATGCATGTGGAAATCAGAGAACCACTCAGGCATCTGTCCTCACCTTCCACCTTATTTGAAACAAGGTCTCTGTTGTTTTTTCTGCTGCGCTCACCAGGCAAAGTGGACTTCAAGCTTCTGAATTCTCCTGTCTCCACCTCTCACCTCCCGACAGGGGTCCTGGGTTACAGATATCATGCCAACTCCCACTGTGCCCTTGGCTTTTACATGAATTCTGGGGATTCAAACTCTTGTACAGCAAGTGTTTTTATCCACTGAACCATCTCTCTGGCCTGTTGGATTTTGAGGTAGGGCCTTACTCTGTAGTCCAGGCAGGCTTCCTGAGCCACAACACTCGTCTCTGGTAGCTTTTTTTGGAAACGTTTCCTTTATTTGGTGTGATCGTGCCCCTGGCATGCAGTGCCTGTACAGCCAGAAGAGGGCGGTAGAGCACCTGGGGCTGGAGTTACAGATGGGTTTGAACCCCAAGTGGATGTTGAGAATCGAACCTGGGTCCTGCAGAAGAGTCATCTCTCCAGTTCTGTGGTGGCTTCTTAGATGGCCTTCATGCTTTTACTGTATGCCCTTTACAGGTGTCTCTTGCAGTCTGTTCTCAACATGTCAGCTAGATCAATCTTTTTAAAATGTGACCAAGTTAGATCATTTCGCTTTTGTTTTAAACTCTCAAAAACAAACAAAAACAAAACAAAACAACAACAACAAAACTAAACCAAACCAACCCCCCTCAAATAGCTCCCACAGCCCTCAGTAAAATCTCAAGTCTTGTTATGACTTATACAACCCTAGGTCAGAATTTTTCAGTGGGACATTATAAAGGTCATATAGGAATTTTATAAATTTTATAAGTCTTCAACAATTTCTGGTACCTAAATTATGAAAAGTAAAAAAAAAAAGATACAGGGAAAATTAATCTAACAATATATTTCACTATCTATATCTATATCTATCTCCAAGGTATTAGCGTTTCAATGTATAACCAACACTAAATTATCAATGAGACTTTGGTGTTTCTTTTGGTGTGTCATGAGTTTCCAAAACCTGACAAAATCCAGCATGTGCTTTACACCTGCAGAATTTCAAGTGGTTGTGTAAGCTACGCTCATGTTTCTTCTGAGATATGACTTGGAAACTTGCTGCAGCCAGGAGCAGACACTGTGGGAGGAGGGGGCCTTTCAGGGATGAGCAGGCAACCTGCTGAGCAGAGGAGATGATTTGTGACTGCCTTTTGATGGGCCTATGTCGCACACCTACTGTGTGACAGCTCTGCTTTGGAGCTAGAATACAAAGACACAGTAGATAGGTCCCAGCATGCAGGAGCTGATGTCTCCCTAAGAAGGAAGGCCAGTAGATACAGAATGAGGTGTGTGCTTTCTTCTTGAGGATGGCTGTAGCCTATCTGATACAGTCGGCTGCAGTGAGGGGATGCTTTTCCTGGGAAACTTGAGGACTTGGAAAATGAGCATCAGAGAGCCTGGGGTGGTTGCCTGTGCCTGGGATCCCAGGACTGGGGATGCAGAGACAAGTGGATCGCAAGTTTGAGGCCAGCCTGGGCTGCATAGTGAGACCCCATCTCAAGGAAACAGAGCAAAAGAAAACAAGACAAAGTAAAGAAGGAAAGAGAAAAGGAGGGAAACGGGAAACGCAACAAGTTCAGCAGAATGACAGGGAGGGTGCTGAGCAAGATGTTCCCTGATCTCTGTTAGACTCACATTGCTGCAAAGCATCATGGGCAGGGTGTGAACCAGAAGGCTTCAGACCTGAGTGTGGTCCCTCACGTGGCTCCTGGGAGGCAGGGACCTGTGAGCAGCTCACTTAGCCTCTCCTGAGCTGGTCTTCCTGCCTGACCTCCCCACAGGTCAGTGTGCTTTGTTAACCAAAAATACTCGATGGGTGGAAATGTCATTATCCATGAATGTGCCAGCATGTCTTCCTTTCCCAAGGTCACTGAAGGGATCTTCCTCAGACTGACACCAGAACTGGACTTAGTGTGTAACTGACAGTTGTACCTGCCCGGCATGGTCCTCCCATGAGTCTTACGGAGGAGCCAAGACCTGGGAGTTCCATCTGGATATCCGTGCTGGCCAGCCTTCCGCCACAATAACAGTGTGTCTGGGACGACCAGCTTACAAAGAGAAAAGCTTGATTTCGGCTCACAGTCTTGGAGTTTTCGTAGCACGCTTGGGGACTGTGGTGAAGCTGTTCATCATGGCAGGAACGTGTGGTGGAGCCAAGCTCTCACCTGGAGAGAAAAGCTGCTCAAAAGAGAGAGAAAAAAGAAGGGACTAGAGTCTTCCTGTCCTCTCCGAGGGCATGCTCTCAGTGATGTAAGATCCTCTCACTAGGCTAAAGGTTCATAGTGCTTGGAATAGGGTCCCAGTGAGGGGCCACGCTTTCAACACTTGGGCCTTTAGAGCAAGATCCAGACTATAGCAGCACCTGACCAGACTGCCCACATTCAATATGCCAGGGAAGAGGAAAAGCATAGGGACTCTAAGATCGATTCAACACACCAAGAAGAAGGCATCTGTGTGGCACGCCCCATGTTCAAGGAGCGTGTCCTGAGGCTAACTTTAGAATTTGTCCAAAGGCCATGGAAACAGTAAAGTGGTGAATGAGGGTGTATGTGTGTGGTGGGGAGAGCATACATATGTACACAGACATAGACACACACACACACACACACACACACACACACACACACACACACACACCCCAACACACACTCCTACCTCTGAGACTTTGCCTATGGCTACTTTTGCTATGGACCCTGGAAGTTCCTGTTTGTGTCTGAAACTTCCAGCCTTCTAAGACCAGTTTGTTGATACATCCTTGAAGCATACATGGTGTTGGCGACTTAGTGTCTTGAAGCTTCAGTTGGGGTTAGGTGGGGTAGTAGGTGGATCTTCAGCATGGGAACATCCCTATGAGAACTGAATGCTGGTGTCACCTGACCTGGACAGAGGGCTTTGTCTCAAATGGGATGGGAACAATATTTTCCTAATTAGAGGCTGAATATAAGGATTAATTATACATTTGTTTTATGAAAAATCATGTTACACAGAAGAAGCAATTCTTCTTGAAAAGACTAAAAAGACAAAAGAGCAAGGTGATCCTTGAACATGAATGGGTGGGGGCCATGACCAGAGTGGTCCTTGAACATGAATGGGTGGGGGCCATGACCAGAGTGGTCCTTGAACATGAATGGGTGGGGGCCATGACCAGAGTGGTCTTTGAACATGAATGGGTGGGGGCCGTGACCAGAGTGGTCTTTGAACATGAATGGGTGGGGGCCATGACCAGAGTGGTCTTTGAACATGAATGGGTGTGGGCCATGACCAGAGTGGTCTTTGAACATGAATGGGTGTGGGCCATGACCAGAGTGGTCTTTGAACATGAATGGGTGGGGGCCATGACCAGAGTGGTCTTTGAACATGAATGGGTGTGGGCTATGGCCAGGGTCCTCTTTTGAGCTGAGCATTCCATCGGCTTTGTTGACTGAGAAGTTTGACCTTGAAGCAAAGATGAGTTTGGTCTGAGTGGAGAACATTCCGGAAACTCGCACAGACAAAACAGCCCAACTTTTCTAGGGTGATGGAACTAGAGGGCCTTCTAACCTCTTCCATTTACAGATGAGGAAAGGGGCCTCCTTTCTCCCCAGCGCTCATCCCATTTCACCATCCATCACCGTAGCCTCATGCTTTTCCT
Organism: Peromyscus californicus insignis; assembly: GCF_007827085.1. Classification (NCBI taxonomy): domain Eukaryota; kingdom Metazoa; phylum Chordata; class Mammalia; order Rodentia; family Cricetidae; genus Peromyscus; species Peromyscus californicus. Next base: position 65,093,072 of record NW_026294436.1, on the reverse strand, counting down.
TCTTGGTCACTAAATATGTGTTAAATTAAGGGACTGTAGAAGGAGAAGCACTGTGGACCGCCACACAGCCATTGGACTGACAGAGGATGGCTAAGCATCCTCCTATCATACCTCTGTATCTCAATTCACTGAATTCAGCCGTAGTTGCTAGAGTTGGTGTATCAACACAGGTATTATATCCATGACTACACAATGCCATACCAGTCTGCTGATGAAAGTTTGGAAGCTTTGTCCAGGTGCCCTGGTGTCAGAGCAGTGGGTAAGGGCCCTACGTCTTGTTGTCTCAGAGCCAGGCAAGGACATGAGTGAAGTCACCTTAGCGCCACAGTTTAGAGGCAAAGGGCCATTGTCTGGAAGGCTGCTGGCACGTTTTCTTTTCAAAAGAAGCATGTTCCCAAGTGGGACCTCTTCTCAATGGGGCAGAATGACACCGTGCCATGGGCACACATTGAACACACATTGAACATGACAAATGAACATGACAGGGTCTCTCTCTGACCCTGCCCTTGACACTGGTCAGGCGGATGACATTGTCATGCAGAGTGGCACCATGAGGCCAAGCTGTGGGAGGGAGGACCAACCGCAGCTCAGGACTTCCCAGGTCTCCTTGCAGTGTGTCTGTGGTGCTCCCTACTACAGTAGACTTTCTGTGTTGCAGGTTAGGCACATGTCTGCCCATGTCTCAGTTCTGGTCATTCTATCTTCCATCCCGAAGTCCTCAGTCACTCCCCATCATTCACTGAACTAAGTTTGCAGTCCACGTTGGATCTCAAAGGTCTAGGGAGCCGTGGTTGTGTTTCCTGCCTCTGCCTCACTGTCCAGCCCTTGCACAGCCTCCAAGTCCCACCTCAACAGCCTCCTCTGAAAGACAACATCACCACTCCAGGGAGGTCGGCTCTTCTGTCCTCCGATGGATCAATCCATTCTCTGGCTCAGACTCTGGTTCTTTTGTGACCACCTTAATCTGCTCCTGTGAAATCATATCCTAGAGGGTGGCAACGCGCTCCACTCATCCTCTGCCTCCTGTGGCACTTTCTGCTCTTCCAAGGGGTGATTGTTGCACAAACCCTAATTAGTCTTATAGTAAAAACCTGGAGCCAGGTATCAGGGTGAAAGCTGAAAGATCAGAGAAGCAGAGCAAGCCACAGCCACCACCTCTTACCTCACCAACTCCTCAGCCTGAAACATCTTGTTCCTGTCTCCTCCCGCCTTATATTCCTTTCTCTGCTCAGCCATATCACTTCCTGTCTCAACCTTCCTAGTGCTGGGATTAAAGGTGTGTGATCCCAAGTACTGGAATTAAAGGTGTGGGTGTGTGCCACCATTGCCTGACCTTTGTGGCTAATTGGTGGCTGGCTCTGTCCTCTGATCTTCAGGAAAGTTTTATTTCTTAGATTACAAACAATGTATCACCACAGGTGTTTGCTGGAGTAGAGCTACATTTACATTCTGACTGTATAGTGGGTAAAGTAGGCCTGCTATAGTTTGGAATGGGTGCCCCTCAGAGGTCAGAGGCTTGGTCCCCAACCTGTGGTAGTTTCAGGAGGCCATGGAAACTTTAAGAGGTGGGACTTAGTGGGAGGAAGTTAAGTCACTGGGGGCATGCCCTTGAAGGAAATCCTGGGATCCCAACCACTTCCTGTCTCTTTGTTTCCTGGCTGCCAAGGGGTGAGCAGCTTTCATTCACCCCAGACTCCCACCACTATGTGTTGCCTCACCTGCCGCAGGTGTAAGAGCAGCAGACAGAGCCAAACAACCATGAGCAGAAGCCTCTGAAACCGTGAGCCAAGATAAACCTACCTTCCTTCCTTTCATTTTCTCGGGGAGTTTGCTGTAGTAATGGAAGGCTGACAAAAACAGTGTCCTTACTCTTTGAACCTAGGATGCCCTTATCTAGACAAGTTTCCACTCACTTCTCAGTCTCCCTGAGTAAGAGGCAGGTAGGTTGGCATTCTCAAGGCTCCGAGTAGGATGAGGGTGACGGGGAGTGGTGTGAGACAGTATGTGTATCTCTGATGAGCCTTTGGAGTCTCGACTATCAAAAGAGGAATGTAGAGCTAAGGTCCACGTGACTTGATCTGTGGGGGGCTCACTGGAAGATCACACACTAGCCATCATCAACCCTCTCCTTTGAAGCTGTATTTCTAACTACTGATAAGTGTTTAGGAAGTGAAGGAGTTGATCAGTCCTTTTACTACTACTACTATTACTATATTATGTGTGTGGGTATTTCAGCTGAATATATATCTGTGTACCACATTGAATGCCTGGTGCTTATGGAGGTCAGAAGAGGGTGTTGGGTCCCCTGAAAATGGAGTTACAGATTATTGTGAGCTGCCACATGGGTGCTGGGACTAACACCTCTAGAAGAACAACAAGTGTTCTTAACCACTGAATCATCTTTCCAGTCCTAGCTGATCAATCTTAATAAGGACTGGAGAAACAGAGGTTGGAGAATGGTACTGAGCTTGTGGGATATGGCAACTGACCAACCACCGTGGTGGTAATGAAACGCCCCCCAATATTCTGAAAATGATAGTGGTGGTGGTTGTCCAACCCTGTGAGTATACTAAAAGCTGCTAAATTATTAATATGTGAAAGATAACTAAAGATTCTTAATGGTTAATGTCACCAAAAAGCGGCATACAGACATCCTGTACCTCCTGATGTGAGTTCCTGAGGAATATGATTTGAGTAACCTAAATTTATTCATGAGGAAACATCAGAAAAACTCAAATTGAATCATGAAAGTTGTCATAAAAGTTGTCTTAGTTGGGGTTTCTTTTGCTGTGAAGAGACACCATGACCATGGCAACTCTTACAAAGGAAAGCATCTAATTGTGGTGGCTGGCTTACAGTTTAGAGGATTAGTCCATTGTCATCATGGTGGGACATGGTAGCATGCAGGCAGACATGGTGCTGGAGAAGGAGCTGAGAGTCCTACATCTTGTAGGCAACAGGAAGTGGTGTGCCTCACTGGGAGTGGCTTGAGCATATATGAGACCTCAAAGCCCACCTCCACAGTGACACACTTCCTCCAACAAGGCCACACCTCCCATTAGAGCCACTCCCTTTGGGGGCCATTTTCTTTCAAACCACCACAAAAATACTAAGGCAGTTGAAAGACATTAGCCAGGTAAGGCGGCACACACATGTAATCCCAGCACTCAGGAGGCAGATAAGAAGACTGCAAGTTTGAGTCTATCCTGGTCTACTCAGTGATAAGCAACTGTGGCCTTGGACTAGATCCTGTGCTGAAGAAGAAAAGGATACCAGCATGGACACTGAGACAGCTGACAAAACAGAGCCATGGCTGCAGACCCGATAAGACAGTCTATTAATATTTAGCATCCTAAGTTTTATAATTGTGCTATAAATATTTGAAAGAGTATCTTTGTTCTCTGGAAACTCATACCAGTGTATGAAGGCATACCATGAAATCAGCAGCCTATTCACAAGTGGTTAAAAAAAAAAAGAAGGATGGACTGGGAATGTAGCTTAGTTGGTAAAGCGCTTGCCTAGCTGGCTCCCATCCCTGGGAATGAGCCTCAGCACCACCTGAAACCTAAAACCATTGTGGTGGCAAGTACCTGTGATGCCAGCACTCAGAGGGCAGAGGTGAGAGGATCAGGGGTTCAAGTACATCCTTAGCTCTTGAGGAAGGGAGGGAGGGAGGGAGGGAGGGAGGAAGGGAGGGAGGGAGGAAGGGAGGGAGGGAGGGAGGGAGAGAAAGGACAAAGGAAGAAGAGAAAAACCTCAGGCAAACAGAAATACTAGATATTGGTAATCTGATAAGAGTAGACTGGGGTTCTCTGAGAAACCCTTGATTTTTTTTTTTTTTTGCCAGTTTAAAGTATTTTAAAATGAAAAGTTTAAAATGTCACATAGCTAAAGGCCAGATATAGCCAAGTGGTTCAGATAGAAATTGTACCTAAATCTCAAATACTGTCCCTGAGGTAGTCATGCCTTCTTTCTTAGCATGCTTGTGGTAGCGTTTACCTGGGTTCCCCAAGGAGATTTCCCTGGGGTGCCTACCGTTAACACTCTAAGGGCATAAGAAGTGTATTGCCACTGTTTGGAAGTCTGAGGTGCCCCTCGGCCTATCAGCAATGGCTTGTCACTCTGGCAAGTTTCCCCATTCTGCAAAGCCAGTGCACAAGGCCAGATTCCCCTTGGTGGCCTGACAGGTCCTTTGGGACCAATCAAGAATCTGAATGCTTCAACCAGAACTGGACCAGATGTCAGAAGCACAACATTGTTAGGATGTCTTCCTTTTCTTGGTTATTCTCCATCTCATTTGGAATCCAGGAATCATTCATGGGTCTCAGAGAAACCAACTCAAACCAGTAGTCACTGCCCATGCCAGACCGAACTCAGATGTCATGAGCCTTGGCCTTGGCTGCTGAGAGAGGCCATGTGGGTTAGTGCACAAGAGGAATTGGTTCAGGAATCATCATGTGGCCTGACTCAGAAGAGAAAGAGTAAACATGACCATCTTAGGACCAAACTGCTAGGCTTCTGGACTCTTCTACAGAAAGGGTGGTGGCCTCATGCCCCAAGCTCAGAGGTTTGGCCTCTGTGGTTCTGGGTCTGCTGCCCACGGCTGGATTGAGTCTCATGGGTCTTAACAGGCTTATAGAGCTTGGAGACCGATGTGGGCTGGAGGGTAAGGGGACACAGCAGAGTCATGGGTTTGTCGGGTATTGATACTGAATTGCTCAGGCCGATGATTGGCTGGGCCGCTGCATGCTTTATTTTTCCTGTGGTTCTCTAGAACACTGTGGTGGGTTCTGCTCAGGCCCGAGAACAGACTCAGGATGGAGGTCTTCTGGGGAAGTAGAGCCAGGGAAGGGAGGGGTGGATGGTGTATCTCCCCAGGACTGTTTCCAGTTCCTTGTTTCAGTTCGTAAGGGGCTTCTGGGGGCTGCCACCCACTGTGAAGGGCGATGCTCTGAAGATGGTAGGAGAGTAAGAACCCAGTATGTATTGAAACCAGGAACCCACTCTTCCCAGTGCCTGGTCTGCTTACAGCTCTAACTCGGAGTATTCTGATGTAGCATGTGGATTAGTCTGGTCGTTTTGCACCTTCTCTGTGTCTCCTCCAGCATGTGGCCCAGGGCACAGCCCCGAATAGAATTCCAGCCATTCCTGCTGCCGCGATTAGCTGGGCGATGTGCCTCCAGGGCTGAGGCCTGCATTCCCGGGAGACTTCCTGTTCCAACTCTGTAATAACTGTACTCTTGCTGTGATGATGCCCACTGCTGCTGCCTGGCCCTACTTTGTACCCATTTGGGGTAGTGCAGGTTATTAGTCCTGCTTTCTTGTTTGTGGTGAGATGGCTAAGGAAATAAAATCAGGCCCAGGGGTGCCTAGCTCTGCGCCAGTCCTGTGGGAGCCCAGCTCCCCATCTTGGCCTCTCTTATGCTTTCAACTTCTGAATGCATGAGAAGTTCAACCCCTGCTGGGGAATGGGCTCCTACTGCCTTCTCTGTCCCTTCATCTGCTTCTACCCTCTTATGATCTGCTCTGCACCTGAAGGCTGTCCTCTGGTGCCTGCATCGCCACTCCCTGGTCCTGTGCCTTCTGAGGAAGGTTCTGGCAAGGTGGAGGAGAAGAGGGGAGAGGTTGGGGCTTCTCTGTTCCCTCTGGCTACCAGGCTATGGCCATGGCCTCCAGCCTGCAGCTCCACTCTCCGACCCAGCCTTCTGGCCACGCTTTCAGGCCCAGGTATGCAAGCTTTTGCTTTCTGTTCCAAGCTTCTCCGATTTGGAGTTTGCATCTCAAGTGCCCCAACTGGACCATGGAACCCTGGGCTGCCAGCCCTGGCTCACACTGCACTCCCTCTCCCTCTGCTTTTCATGAAGAAGTTGGTTTCTACTTTCCTCCTCCTGGAAGCTGTGGCAACAGCCAGCTCCAGAGCCTGAGCATCCTGCTGTCTGAAAAGCGTGGGTGTCCGGCTTCCAGATGGCTCTTGGTGCTCAGGAGATGCCATGATCCCAGGTGGGCTGGGAAGAGACTGACTCTGGGAGGGATGGCAGGCAGCTTTAGAGGGTGCAGCACAGGACTCCCCAACCTGCCTCCTCCCCGGGCAGTCCTGGATCCTGGTTGCTTGGCTTTCAGAGCTCTGTGCCACCTGCTCTTGACTCGAGCACTTCCAGCAACAAGACTCAGGTTCTACTTGATCTCCAGGGGAATGCCAGTCCCTTCCTTTGCCCGGAGCCCTCGTTTTGGAAGGTACAACATCTGCCCAGCCTGTGGTGGTGCTGCTGGTGGTGCTGATGCTGCACGGCTGTTGCTCTTTGGTTTTCCTGTGGCAAGAGAGGCTGAGGGAAGCGAATCCTCACTCCGAACAGTGTACCTCCCGCTCTGAGGACCCATCATTTTGCTTGCCCTGCTTCTGGTTCCCCTCCCGTGGTGCTGGAGACCCTGTGTAGAAGGAAACCATCCATTGCAAGGCTTGATTTTCTTCCCTGCACTCACAGAAAAAGCCGCCAGTGTTTGCACTGTTCTAGCTCGCAGGGATCCCTTGTTATGAGCCAAGTCATCACAACACGCCTATTGTGCTTTAAATCTTACAAAAGACACCAAAAATTAGTGCATCTTCTATTTAAAAGCACCCCCCTTTCCTAGCCACATCAATTGCATACTTAAAAAGCAAAGAGTTCTGACTGGGTTCCTGTGAATCTGGCTTTTTTCCCTTCCCGTGTGAGTTGTGTGCAGACTTCTGAGTGAACAGGTTTTATAATAGAGATTCAGCCAGGCTAAATCACAGTGGCGGAGGCTTATGCAACTGCTAAAAACCTATGAGTTAAAAATGGAATAGTCTTGCAGAGTGGGGAAGGTAATAATATCAGTGATGTGAAAATAGAAAGTTAGAAATGAGTATTTCAGCAATTTGAGTCTCTTAGCCACATTCCTTCGGCACCGGAAAGAGTTTGGTGTCATTTTCCAGAATAAATCCCAAGAGCGACCTCTTATTAGAGAAGCCAAACTTCGCTTTCACGGAGTTAGCCCTCTGCTCCTAATTAATCCGGAGTCAAGAGCCCTTTCTGCTGACTTTTTGCCATCAAACACATTGTGTGTTTTGTTCAAATCCCTGCATTCGTTAATGCCCATAAAGGAACAGATTTTAGATTTTTTTTTATAAGTGGGTTTTTGTTAATTTGCTATTTTAAAAATACTTGTGAGACCTTTACTGTTGCCATGGTGATATGATTTCCATAAACATGATTTTTGTGGGGAGTTTTGCACATTGAAGGATGAGGTTGATATGCAGTGTTGGGGGGAAGTAGGTGGTGAATTTGGCAGCTACCCGGGACTGTTTCCCTCAAATGCTGCAAATACATTCCAAGAACCATGCCACAGCCGGGTCCTGGGTCTCCACAAACACCACTGACACCTTCAGGACATAGTCAGGTTAGAAAGGCAGGATGAAAGGTCACAGGCTCTTTGCTGGATGCTTAACCTGTCCAGGTCAGAAGGACCCAAGGCCTTCCCCCAAACCAGTAGGCATCAAAAAGCCTTTGGGGACTAGATAGCCTGGAGCCACCCCAGGAGTGAGGGCTCCTTTTCTCTTTAACCATGCTTTCCCAAACTTCCGCAGAGTGTACTGTACTGCCGAGGTGCAGAAGACCTGCAAATGTAGATGAGGGTTAACAGAGCGGCTAAACAAGAAAGCATCGACTAAGAAATAGTTTCTCACCCGGAATGCCCAGGGTTAAGGAAAGTTTGTCCCAAGAGGTAGATGGTCTCGGCGGAGCAGGCACTCAGAAGTTGCTTGTGCTAAAAAGCACCAAGCCCTCACTTGTGCCCAATATAAGGGAAAGCGGAGCGGAAGGCTGGCTCCCCTACCTTCATTTATTATGTCTCCCTTACTCTGGTTCAGACTCCCGCTTGACCGTCGTGGACATGGTGATCCCCCCCCCCCCCCCCCCCCCCCCCCCCCCCCCCCCCCCCCCGCAAGAGTGCCTGGCTACCTTACTGGTCTGGTCACTTTGGATTCCAGGAAGAGCAAAGCCTCCTGGGACAGGCCCCCGCCTTGTACCAGGGTGTTACCTACAGTGATGAGGCTGTACCCCCAGAGTACCAGCATTCGTCTCCTGAGAGGACTGCCCTGGGGGCTTGTGCTCAAAGGACAGCGGCAGGACCACACTCGACCAGGACTGCTTAATCACGCACCTTCTCGCTGTCGCTCTTCTCAGCGTGCCCACCTTGGACTAGATCTCCTCTCTCTGGTTTTATTTTATTTTATTTTATTTTTGATTTGTTTGTTTATTTGTTTGATGTTCATGTCTTTAATTGGCATACTGGGATGGGTGGCCAAGCCCAGCCTGTTGGGGCTGCCAGAACTGAGGCTTTTGCTCTAGGAACTCCAGCTATACCAATGGCCCTGAGTGGTATCATCTTGTCAGTAGTGCCAACCGTCAGTGCTGACTCACAGAGGAACTGTGTCCCCAGGAGTGGACTACTCAGAGAGGTAGAGGGAGGAGTGGGGCAAATAAGGAAGGACTGGAAAGGCCACAGGAACCGTAAGTGACTGTGTGGGGACTCAGGCCCCACCAGGGCTCTCAAGAGAATGGGTCAGGGTTTGACTCAGCACTGCCTAATTGAGCACCTGGGCAGAGCCAAGGGGTTTAAATCATACAGAAGTATGACTCATAAGGAATTATGAATTACTAGAAAGCCATTGTGTTGACTGTTATTATTTATGTAGTGCCATCCAGAAGAGGAGGTACTCCATGCCGTCTCTGGCCAAACATAAGGTGGTGTGTGAGCCAGATGTGTGCAGGTGTGAGCATAGATTGCCGTTGTTCTATGTGTGCTTAGGACAAGGGTGTGTTGGGAAGTTTGTACACGTTAGAATGATGCATCGCTTCAGTCCTGTGACACATAGTCTCACCTTTCATACCTGTAACTATCCCCTGTGCAAATGGCCCAGACAGCTGGCAGCTGCTGGTGACCTGTGATTTGTTGCGTGTGTTTTTTTTTTTTTTTTTTTAATAAAAATGATGAATGAGAGGTGTTAGGTAGGATTTTGTGCTTCCATAACAGTAGTGAGGTCTGAACAGGGCTTATGTCTGGGTTGCTCTGGACTGTGGGTCACACTCTAAGCTCAGGGAGAGATGGCTTCCTCTCCTGCTTACCCACCTGTCCAGCTGTCAGCTCTAGCAATGACTCGTTGAGGGCCTGCCAGGGCTGCTTAGGGGACTTCCCAGGCATTTGGTCTGTGCTCTAAAATAGCCCAGAGTAGTTTGGCAGGGACAGCTGCAGGAACGTGGCTCACCACCACCCTGTCCACGGTGGAAGTGGGAACCGGTACATCGCCTGCCATGCAGCTCCAGACTCTACCCACAACACATTTAATTGAAAATGTTTTAAAGCATCCAGAGCCGGCAGCTTGGCAGGGACTGGTGGGTGGCCAGGAGAGAGAGGAGCCTGCTGAATGAGGAAAGCGTCGCCCTGCACAGGGCCTTGCTGCCTGTTGCCCACTCTGATGAGCGCTGTTTGGGCCGAGCTGTGGGCAGGAGCCTGGACTTTAAGGTACAAAATGCCTTGGGAAAGAAAGCCAGCTGGTTCATTCTCTGAGAAGCAAGAAGCAGAAACAAAGCCACCCAACTGCTGCCCAGAGGAACGTCTGCTAGGGGGCACCCTTAGCAGGCTCCCCAGTGAGGGCATAGTTGATGGCCATCAGTCAGGGGCCCAGCTCACTGAAGAGGGGTCTGTCGTGTGTGAAAAATTATGTGTGTCCTTCCCCAACCCCGATGATCTTTTTCCGGACACTTTCTTTTCAGCTGAAAGAGCACTCACTGGCTTGCACTCTACCACGAGATAGCTGTGTGAGCTTGGTCAAGTGACCTACCTCTTTTGCATTTCAGTTTCTTTTCCTTTTAAAGTTTTTCTATTCTAGTAATCTTTCCTGCCTCCAGGTTACAAAGTTTGCCTCCTGAGTCTTCTGGAAGTTTGATAGTTTTAGGCTTTACACTGTTTCTACGTGTGCCTCAGTTGCTTGATCTGCAAAATGGGGAGAATAGTTCCTATTTCTTCAGACTCTCTTAAAGAGAGCTAGTCGAGTTATTACATATACAGTCCTAGAATACACAGTACTTTGCATACAGTGGGGATTAAATGTGATTATTGCCCAACGGAACGTCACTGTGGTAAAGTCACCTCAGCCTCTCTGGTCTAGCTCCACGGGCCCTAATGCTGTGTGACTCAGTAGGACCACTAGACCATGGGCTGGTCCAGTGGAGGAGAGGTTCTCACTCGGACTGTGTCTCTGAGCTTGGTGCCCTGCCTGGCCTGAAACACATGCTTAGTTAATTTGGAGGAATAGAGCTGATACCTAATCCTATACTGCTGACCCCTGACCTCAGGTACATCAGAATCCCTTGGGAAGTCTGGCAAAGAGTCTGATGTAGCCAGAGCAGGAGTGGAGTGGGCTGTGGTCTGCACAGTTTTGAAAGCACTTCTGGGAGGCCTCAGTGCAAGGGGACCCCGAAGCCTGGGCTTGGAGAAAGGAAGTCCCACAGTGACTGCTTCTGACAGCAGCTTGCCTTTGTAGCTCCTGTTTATGTCTGTGTTCAGGAATGCATGGGGGAGTGGGAACCCACATGGGAGCCCTTGCGCCTGTTACAGTCAACCCAGAAAATCCCAGTCTTCAGGGACAGGGGCACTGGGGATGTAAGTGCATGTGGTTTAAATCAAACTGAACATGGAACTGCTTGGCAAGGAGTGGTAAAGTCGGGCATCTTAGAAATGCAAGAAGCTGCTGGCACAACAGAGCCTTGGCTCAACTGGTCCTTCAGAGAGTCTGCCCAGTAAGGTGGCACTAGAGCTCCAGGCTGGGCTGGCCACACTGCTCACTCCTCCTCCGTGAAGGTCCTCCTTCCCAAGTCCCTGCTTGAGGTTTGCGGGTGACTGTGGCTGCTAGGAATCTTCTTCTCTACCCCAAGCCATTGCTCCATGCTCTGAAAGTGGTTCCTCTGAGTAAATGGAGCATTCACTGGATTTTCCTTGAGGTTCAAAATGTGGCCTTTGGCAAGTAACTGTTCACATAAACTAAACAGGACCCAAGAAAAGACACCGTGGAGTTGAGTGAGGAGGAATGTGCTTTTCTAGAGCTGTGTTTAAAGATACAGCTGGGATTTGTTTCTTAGCAACAGGGCTCATCCAAAGCACACTGGCAGTGTCAGAACACCCGGCAATGCTCGATGCCCACAAGCACCGTGTGAAATAAAATAAAAACGTACTGAGTGGGAGCCAGGAGCCGAGCGCAACTCCTCCAACAGGTGGAAAGACTCAGAACCGCAGACAGATGTAGATGCTGTGGGGTGAGTCTGGGGCACTAGGGTGGGCACTGGGGCCAGGCCACACTCTGCCTCCCTCCCTCGATCCCTCCTTCCCCGTATTCCTTCTTCCCTCCTTCCCTCCCCCTTCTCCCTCCCTCCCACCATCCCTCTCTCCCTCTATTTCTCCCTCCCTCTATCCCTCCTTCCCTCTCCCCTTCTCCCTCCCTCCCATGAGAACTCCCTTCCCCTGGTGAACATCACTAAGCCTGCCCCTCCTCCATCCTCCATCCTTCCCAACCCTAGAGACCCAAAGTCCAGTCAAAGGACCTTTGAGCCTGTTAGCCTGAAGAGTAGGGGGTGACGTGTCAGGGAAGCAGTTAGAGACCCAAAGTCAGTTTCTTAGCCCCATTTCATACCATCAGACCCCTTTACCATCTAGACTCCTCATGAGAACACCATTATTTTAAAGCACTTTTAAAAGTGTATCTAATAGGTTGACTTCTCAAAACGCCCCAGTGGTATGGGCAAACGATGGTCAATAGAAGTGTTGTATGTGGTGACATCAAACAGGAAGCTCCAGTCCCTGGAGTTTGGACAACTGTAGCCTTGAAGGAGTGGCGTGGACGTGGCTTCACTGCTGCATGGCAGTGCAGAAACTTCTGTCCAGGTAGAAGTCCAGCTTGGTGCCTGCCCTCTCAAGAAAAAGAGATGCTTCCATCAAGGTAGAGGTGGGCAAAAATTGGGATGAGATTATTTTTTTCAGTGTCACATTGTAGATCCTGGCTGTGTGCACCAGGCTACCCCGTTATGGCCATTTCCGGTCTCCATCCTCTTCTTCCCATGTCCTGGAAGCCTATGCTTCTTCAGTACCCACACTGCCTGGTGTGCACAGACAGAAAGGAGCAGCGAGACAGACGCAATGGAAGAAAGCAGGTGAAGAGATGGAATATGATTTCGGCGCTGTAAGAACTTGTCACTGTGCCATTCCGTAAACCCCCAGTGTTACCTTTCTTCATAATGCAGAATTCACAGCACAGGTTTTCTCGGGTCAAGGCCACTGAAAAGTCGTTTGAACTTGCGCAGAGAGCTCTTTGTTATTCTTGGAACGTTTTTCAGTCTGCTTCCCCCCTCAAGTCTGCCTCATTTATTTAATCATTTTGTTAAGCGTGTCTTAAGTGCCTGAGATGTAGGAGATACTCGGCTACATCTGGGGTCTACAGGGATATTCTTAGGAACCTGCGCTTCAGTGGACACCAGGAACCCTAAGATGAGAGAGTGTCACCGCTACATTTCCCCATGAGTACTCTGGGCTGGGGATGCTCATGGCTTGTGCAGGCTCCCTCTAGGAGGTGGGGCATCTTAGTTAGGTTTCCAGAGACCCTGTGCTGGCTTAGGGATGTCTTCCTGGGACCCAGGTAGTCTGACTGCTTGGTCTCAGAGAAGCTACCCCAAGCTCTGAGCAAAGACCTCAGTGCCCCAAGAGGCTCTGCCAAGGCATGTGTAGGAAACTCGTGGGCCTTCCGGTGCTTAGCTAGCCTGGAGACATGGACCACGGCCACAAATGCTCATGCTGAAGGGACCTGTGAGAAGCCTCTCATTTCATAGATATGGACACTGAGGTGGGACTGACAAATTTCTCAGGGGAATTATTCACATTAGTTAGCATCTTTCGGCCTGGAGCCTTTTAAAATCTGCTGAGGAGCCAGGGCATCTGAATGTCCTGGGGCAGCATCTGAGCTGGGAAGTGAGCTCTCTCAGTGAGCAAATAGACTGTGGGAGTGAGGCACAGGGGGACAAGCAGGTGTGGTTTACCCCCCCCCCCAGTGACAGTTATGACATCACCAGGGTGACTTTTCAGATACCTGGGCTCCCCACCATGGGCTGCCAGGCTGCTCAGGGGTTCTGTGTATTATGGCACTCCTCACATCAGGCCTCTGAAGTGGGTGCTATGACTGTTACCCTATCTGGCAGGAGGAGATACTGAGGCATGACCAGCAGGAAACCTGGTAGCCTAGCACTAGGAGCCAGCCCTTGGCCTCTGCCCAATACCCGCTCCTTTGCAAATCGTATTGATCTCAAGGGACCGTAAGGCCTGCATGGAGTGGGCCAGAACAGTGACCCCCTAGTAAAGACGAGTGTCATGCTACCCTGTCACTCTGTCATCAGATAAGATGGGGGACACAGTAGTGTAGGAGAACTGGGGAGCACCTTGAGCTGAAGGTTAAGGGTTCCAGAAAGACAGATTGACCTGAGTTGGGGTTCCGCTGGGTTGCTGCCCACCTCCACACCATTGGAGCCTCTGGGGCTGGTGAAACAGAGAGTCTAGGCAGGAGACACAGGCCAGGCTCTAGGCTGGACAGCTCCCAGCGGATCACTGGGTGCTGGCGAGCAGGATGAGGTGGCTGAGTGGCCATAAAGAGTTTGGACAGAGAGGGTGAGGGGGTTGGCAGCCAGCCAGCCCTTGCTTCTACAGCGCCTGTCAGGGAGACACGAGACAGCTTTTGGTGTCAGTCAGAGGACCAGATTCCCCACTGTGCCATTTCCAAGGTGTATGTGTGTGTGTGTGTGTGTGTGTGTGTGTGTGTGTGTGTGTGTGTGAGAGAGAGAGAGAGAGAGAGAGAGAGAGAGAGAGAGAGAGAGAGAGAATGAATATTTTTAAGAAACCAACAAAACAAAACACAAACCCACCAGCCATTTCCACAGCAACTGCGTGCTGTGCTGGCCTCTGTGTTCCAGTCCTTTTTAGCCCCAGTGGCTCCTTAGGACTCTGATGTTGAAGGCGATTGTGCTGGGTCCAGGCTCCGCCCTCTCGTCTGCTGCTTCTTGCCCTAATAGGAAACGTCTCAGCGAGTTCTCCCCAGGGCCTGCTTTGGCATCTGGCTGGGCTGAACCCTGACTCCCATCTTGGGCTGCTTCCTTCACCCCTTCTCTGCTTGTTTAGATTGCTGGAAAGAGGAGCCCCTGGGCTGCCTTATGGAGTCCCTTGATACCGTCTCTTCCTAGGAAGTTCTACTTTGGGACGATATCAGTGGCAGAGTTCCCCGCTCTGGCTGGTGATTCCTTTAATCACACAGTGTGCAGGAGCATGGCTGTTCTTTCAGGGATTCCTCGGCAGGTAGACTGATAAGCTATCTTACTTACTCCAGGTCTCAGAAGAAAGGAGATGGCAATCCATGGAAATGATGGCTGGAAACTGTAGGAGCTGGGGGGAATCCATGTGTTTGTGGGACACAGCTGGGGCAGGAATTCTGGGCTCCCAGGCCGGAGACGTGTAGCAGGCTGGCAGCCCTGGTTTTGGTGTCCATACAACCCCTTCCCAGGGGCTGGGGCTCTGTAATCAGCCTGTCACTCACATTAGGAAAGGACTTCTTGTGTGCTCAAAGTTGCACTGACATGAATTTCATCTGATGGAGGCTGTTGTATGGACTATACATGTTTTATGAAAGGAGTCTCATGGACAGAAATGTCTCCATCAGCCTTCAGCTCCACACTACCAATGTTAACACATGCAAGCACATGCATATACAGATAGATACACACATACACAGACAGGTGCACACCAAGAATTACTTATGGCTAGACAACCTTTTATTCTTTCTTTTGTGTGTGTTTTTTTGTTTTGATTTCTCTACACAGCCCTGGCTGTCCTGGAATTCTCTCTCTGTAGACCAGGCTGGCCTCAAACTCACAAGAGATCTGGCTGCCTCTGTCTTCCGAGTGCTGAGATTGAAGATATGCACCAAGTGCAGGCTAGCTAGATGATCTTAATGAAAAACTTCCCTAGCTTCTGGGGCGGGGGAGGAAACTGAAGGTGCCACTGGAACCCAGGGCAGTTTGTCACCAATGGAGTAAGAACAATCACAAAGGACAGGAGGCTCATAGGCAGCTCCATCTGTGGTAGGAGCAGCCATTGCCTTCAGAGGCTTCAACCCCTGTCTGGGTCAGATGTGACTCCATGGTTTATAGGGGTAGAACCACTCCAGAGGAAATGCCACTAACCGCATGGACAGGCTACGTAGAGGAGAGCATGGGTGGCAGGGAGTGGGTATAAAATTCCCAATCATCCCCTGTCCCCGCCCCCCCCCCCCCCCCGTGTTGCCCCAGGTGGGTGCAAGGGCCTGGGTTACTTCTTGCATAGCACCCGTGGTTTCCGACTGGTCCCAGAAGTCTCCTCTCAAAAGCAACTTGTCAGTTTATTGTTCTGAGTCGAGGCTATACCACTCAGCTGACAAGATGTGCCATGAGGCACTGGTCCCAGGGAACAAGGGACCAGACAGAGCTGGGCCTTGGGCAGTGGAGGGCAATGAGGTTATGACTGTTTGCCAGCTTCCCAGCATGCCTCAGCGTCTTCAGCATGTGTTAGCATCTTGCTCTCACGTGCTTCCTCAAGTGTCTTTCTTTTGGTGGTGCCTGGGACGGAACCCAGGGCTTTATTTACACTTGCTCACGGAGTGCTTTCTTACCAAGTTCCTCTCTCAATTCTCTTTACAAACGATAGCCTTAAATACTCTCCGAGCAATTTAGTCCCCGTTCAAACAGGCAGCTCTCTCTGATGAGTGCTGGGGACTCTACCTGCTGGCCTTGCAGTGGCAGAGGAGGTGGCTTTGTTGGGTGAGTGTAGAATGGTGGAGACACAGCTGCTCGGGGACTCTGCCCTTGAAGTCAGGGTAGATGTCCTTCCTCTGCGTCTCGTCTCGTGGTCGCAGGTGCTGATTAGACGGGTGATGAAGCCAGTCTGCCTGTCCAGAGAGGAGGAGCCCGCCGGAAGTGAGGGCCATGGGGAAAGCCTGCAGCCTGGCCTGCTGCTGCTGTGCTTCTGGGGGGATGTGCACACGGCTGGTCCTTGAAGGCCACTCTCCCCGACCTTCTGAGTCTTGCTCAGCTGTCCCTCCAGCATCAGGGTTTTCTCTCTCTCTCTCTTTTTTTTTTTTTTTGGTTTTGCGAGACAGGGTTTCTCTGTGTAGCTTTGCGCCTTTCCTGGGACTCACTCTGTAGCCCAGGCTGGCCTCGAACTCACAGAGATCCGCCTGCCTCTGCCTCCCGAGTGCTGGGATTAAAGGCGTGCGCCACCACCGCCCAGCTAGGGTTTTCTCTTTTGAGCTCCCTTCCAAACAATGAAATCAAATGGGGACTTCACTGAAAGTAAAGTTGCATTTTGAAAGAGACTCTTAGGGACCAAAAGACAAACACTGACAAGAAGTAGGTGCTACAGCTGAGTCAGGTGTCTGGCCCCTGTCGACCCCTACTGCCTGTGGGTTGAACCCAGGGCCTTGTGCATACTGGGCAGCCACTCAACTGAGCTACGTACCCAGCCCATTATTTATTTTGTATTTTGAGACAGAGTCTCTTTAGTTACCCAGGCTGGCCTTGAACTCACTTTGTAGCTCAGGCTCACTTTGAATGTATCATATCCTTACCTTAGCCTCCCAGGTACCTAGGATTACAGGTCTGCACCACCAAGCTGGGCTTACAGCTGGCTTTTAAAAAGTACCATTATTATCAGTGTGTGTGTGTGTGTGTGTGTGTGTGTGTGTGTGTGTGTGTGTGTGTGATTCAGATATGTGTGTGTGTGATTGTTGCAGCACTTATGTGGAAGCCAGGGGGTAATTTTGTGAAGTCAATTCTCTCCTTCCACTCTTCCATGAGCTCTGGGGTAGGATGGGAACTCAAGTCACCAGCCTTGCATGATAAGCACCTTGCCTGCTGAGCCATCTGTTGGCCCCAGAGCTTGGTTTCTGATCCAGTGGACACGCATCTGTACTTTCTGCACACCCTGAGTACTATCACCTTGCTAGTGTGTTCCCCTGGCCCATTACAGTGCACTGCTTTATGGTCTGGACCTGAAGCCTATGCCACACTTGCCAAAGATTCTGTTCCTAATCTCATCATCCCATCCTCTCTCAAACGACTTGTGAAATGTCTTGGTAACAGGTTGAAAAAAAGACATCATGAGATACCAGTCCAGCGCCGTAAGGAGATGACTGGGGAGTAGGATGCTGGACTAGCTGGTAATGGCTCAATCTAAAACGCCCCAGAAGGCTCAGACATGGAAAGCTTGGTTGCTGACGGGCTTTGGGGAAGTTACTGGGTTTGGAGGACTTGTCTTAAAGGAGTCATTTGGTGGCTTTTGTATGACTTTTCCTAGGGACATATGGACAGATACCTACTCACTCTAGATACTGCACTGAAGACAGGCCAAAGAAACAACTTCACCCAAGCCCCATTTGTGAAGCAATGGATTTGTTAGGCTTCCCTACAGGCATGTGGGTGAGGTGGTACAAAAATGCGGTGGCCTCAGAACAGTTGTAACACTGGAAACCCCCACTGGCATGGGTGACAGTCACTTGCAAGCCACATGGATGGAGTTGTCCCTACAGGCACCCTTCTACCCCCTGTTTGCTCTGGCATCTCCCAAGCACAGGTGGCAGAGTGTAGGTGGGCATGGCTGCACTCTCAGGTGAGGGTCTGATGCCAGCCCTGTTCCTATGGGACTGGGAACAGGTCCAGTTTTGGGAAAGTGTCTGTGGGTAATCACAGCCCCTTTGATTTCAAGGTTGTAATGGCCATGCCATGCCAGGACAGTGTTCTATGACAATGACATGATTGAAAGGTGGTGGAAACCTGAGGGGTGTGTGTGTGTGTGTGTGTGTGTGTGTGTGTGTGTGGTGTGTGTGTGTGGTGTGTGTGTGTGTGTGTGTGTGTGTGTGTGTGTGTGTGTGTGTGGTGTGTGTGTGTGTGTGTGTGTGTGTGTGTGTGTGTGTGTGTGTGTGTGTGTGTTGGGGGGTACCAATCGGAGGAAGTAGGTCACTGGGGGCATTTTCTGGAAGGAAAATTTGTCTCTACTCACCAGCTTCCTGGATACCATGAGAGGAGCAGCCTGCTCCCCTAACTCCCCTCTTACCACGATGCTTTATAATGAACCTACAGCAATGAGGCCAAGAAGCTGTGGACTCAAATCTCTGAAGCCATGAACTGAAATAAACCTCTCTCTTTGTTGGCCCGCTTTAATCTAACACACATGTCATCACAGTTGGGGCCACCAACTTCAGACATGGAAACGCTGTTCTGTGTTAGGCTGGGTGCAGAGGACACAAAGGTATCAACAGGAACTTATGTGCCTCTCTTGACAGGGGGTGGCGGGGAGACCGGTAGGCAGTTAGATAAGCTATCTGTAGGGTGAAACTTAAGTAATGTGGAGTTCTGGGTAGGCAACAGGAACTGTCAGCCGGGGAACCATTGAGGATCTCCTGAAGAAGCCACACTTGGCTGGGACAGAGTCAGTGGGAAGTAAGGCTGCATCTCTCCTCTGGGCAGGGCTCTAGGAGGGAGGTGGGAAGAAACACATTTGGGTCCAAAAGCAGAGCACAGAAGGCCTCCAGGACTCCAGTCAGATGCCACACAACTGCTGGACTGCCATACGGCCCGACCCATTTCCTGCTCTCTTCCTTCCTCACTGCCAACATCTGCCTAGAGACACTCTGATAGTAGCTATCTATTGCTGCCCTGCTGAACCACCCCCGAATTCCATGGCGTGAACATTTTCCTATGCTCATCAAATGCTGAGTGTCAGGAATTTGGACAGGAAGGCACAGTGAGGATATCTGGTCTCTGTCTCAGGGTGACTTGGTGACAGGGGAGAGAGTCATCACAAAGTCTCATCTCTTCCAGATCTGCTGGCTGATATGGATGAGGGTTGTCACACGGCCTTTCCCAAGCATGTCTCATGCGGGCTGGTGTGGCATCCTCATAGCGCGGCAGCAGGGCTATAAAGGGCACCGGTGTCCTGAGCCAGGAAAATAGTCCCGTCTTTTCTATCCCTTTCTGTTCGTGTCCGTCAGAGGGTAGCTCTAAGAAGAGTGTCTGTGTTCATGGCTAATAACCTTTCTGACCACTACTGACTATTGATAAGAAGTGTCAATGAATCTGGGGCCATGTTTTAAGAAAACGATACCCTACTTGGAAAAAAAGTTGTAAACAAAACCTGAATGGTTCCTCTGCATGCGTTTCTAAAAGGCTTCGCCTCTGAGCATGAACTTTGCAGACTTGTTTATGCCGCATCATTTAACCCTCTTTCTGTATCCCAAGATGACTTAGGTTTCTCTCAGGGACCCATGCTTCCTTTGTGTAGCCGGGGCATTGTGGGTAAAGCTGAGCCAGAGCAGACTTCATTACTTAAGACAGTGGTCACATTCTGTCTGTGCCAAGGGTTGATTAAGCATCCATGTGACTTACGAAGTCCAGTCTGGGCAAATCTCAGGACTCCTGGTGGGAATGCTGGGACAGAAATGCTCTTTCTTCTCTGGTATTTGGGTGTGAAAACTGGAATTGCTACAGTTTGTCATCATGAAGGATGTTGGCCTTGTGAAAAACTCCTGTCGTGGAACACGGAGCAGGGAGATGGAAAACCCTGGGTTATAGTGAATGATTGGACCAAGAAATCAAACCAGCCCTGAATGACTATTAACAACAACAACAATCCATTACTAAGAATTTAGCTTGCTCCAGGCGCTTTAAATGTGTGATCCCTATTAAGTTCCTTGCTGTATGTACTTGGACATTGTTCTACCCCACATCTTTCCAGGGAGGACACTAGCCCTTTAAGATTTGGTGGAGTGAGGCCTGTAGATGCAGGGACTTGCCTAGGCTCACATAGCCTGTGAACCCTGAAGTCAGCAGTAACACTCAGCAGGCTGACCCTTTAGGGGAACCCTTCCCTATAGTATGGAATACTCCAGTGTTGTGAGCAGCAATGCCATCCTGGTATGGAAGAAGCCATTCCTGAGTCTGTCCTGTGAACCCTGGCAGGAAACGACCGTTGGCACTGAGGGTGTGCACATGGGCTCATGGGCTACCATGTAGGGTATGGTGTCTGGGGGGTGCATGAAAGGCCTGTGGGGAGTCATCAGCCAGACAAAGATCACCTGAGCCTGGGCCACACTGCTTCTGCTTTCTCTTCCTGGTCCTCGGGAGGCTGGGGAGCCAGCTCAGCTCACTCAACCCTTCTTTTGTTAAGTGGTCACCTGAATAAACCCAGGATAGCTAGTCAAGCTCTCTTGGGAAGGGACTCCTCAGAACCCCCAGGTCTTTCTTTTTACCAGCACTGGGTGCCCCAGGGCCGGGGATGTTCCTGGAAGTTCAAGGTTCTACGGTCAACCCTGAGCCAGTTCCACGGCACCAGTCACTTCTGTCAGACGTCTGTGTGTCGTCTGTCCCCTCGCTTGCTTGACTGTTACATCACCTTCTCTGTAGCCAGAAAGATGCCACTGGGGGACATCTTCGGAAAGCTGAATCTCAACAGGTGATTGTGACTTTTTTTTTCTTCAACTGAAAAGAGCATTTGTTTTTGAAAAAAGAGGAAAAGCCACCAGCAGTTCAGCCAAGGTAAAGACAATTTTTCATTAATAATTATTTTTCATTAATACGTACCTGTCCTTGTCCACACACGTAAATATTTTTAAATAATCTCCTTGCACAGTATGCATACTATTTTTGTAACTTCACTTTAGAGAACTTTCCCATCTCTTTGGGTAGCCATTGGTCAGACTTTTCCTGGCTGCATTAAACGTCGACTTACGGATGAAACCAAGCCTCAGACTTCATGAAACCGACACGATGAATTTAGCAGTTACAGTATAATTTTTTTAAAGGTAAAAGGGCTAGGAAGATGACGTCATGGGTAAAATGCTTGTGCATGCGTGAGGACCTGTGTTTGTTTCTTCAGTATCACACTCACAGGGAAGCCAGGTGCAGCAGCCCACCCCTTCAACCCCAGGGTTGGGCAAAGACAGAGGGATTCTGGGAGCTACTAGCTAACTGGTCTGGCTCCAGACTCAGGAAGAGCCCCCGCCTGAAAAGATGAGATGGTGAGTGACAGAGGGAGACACTCAGAGTTATCCTCCAGCCACACACATGCACAAACACGTGAGTGCACCCCGTCACACCTACACAGACGTATGCCATGCAAAACGTATTCTTAAAAAGTAGAATGAGCCGGGCGGTGGTGGCGCACGCCTTTAATCCCAGCACTCGGGAGTCTGTGAGTTCGAGGCCAGCCTGGTCTCCAAAGCGAGTTCCAGGAAAGGCGCAAAGCTACACAGAGAAACCCTGTCTCGAAAAAACCAAAAAAAAAAAAAAAAAGTAGAATGAATAATAGTGTCATCAGTTACTGTGATTACAATTCTAGGCTTCTCTGATTTCAATTTCACTTGCCAAGATTCTGCTCCAGCCCAGACTACTCAGGAGGACTGTCCCCCACCAGTCACTTTCCATGGCCCTCACTCATCAGTCCTCATTAGTTTGCATTCTGAGCATGTCACACATTCCCTTGCCTTCCTGTCCATCCAGCAGACACTGAGCATTAATTACCTTACATAGATGAGGAACCTAGACGTTTCACAGGCCATCTGTGGGATTTGAACCCTGGCATTCAGTGCCAGAGTCCTGCTGACCTCACAGTGCCAATCCTGCCTCCCCTGCCTCCACCTCCCCAGTGACGGGCTCTGCAGAATTGCATTCTGTGGGCTCGAGCTCCTGGTACCCTGTGAGACTCCCGATAGCCAGGATGCTGGCCTTCTGTGATGGCATCCATAGTGTTGCCCTTTTCTTGGTCCCCAGCAGGTGCTACGTGAATGCTAGCTGACCCCGTGTGGGGCCTGGCATGAACTGAGTCTGTCTTTTAGGAAGGGGGAGTCCTAGTTTGGGCAGCTATAAACCCGCCAACATTTGCCTCTCACAGCTTTGGTGGCTGCAAGTCAGAGAGCAACCAGCTGGAGTGTCTAGGAGCTCATGAGGACCCACCCTGCTTCTGTTCATAGAAGGGACACTCAGAGGACGCTAGGAGCGTGTGTGTGTGTGTGTGTGTGTGTGTGTGTGTGTGTGTGTGTGTGTGTGTCTGTCCCCTGTGAGGGCCTGGCTCCACCACAGGCACCAATCCCAGGACCCCAGCCCAACCATCCCCTAAAGGCCTGAGAATACCATCCTATTGGAGATCAAGGTCTCAACCTGTGGTCTTGGAGACAAGAGCCCAAGCATTCATCCATGGGAACGCATCTTCCAGGTCTGGTGTTAAAGTCTGAGATGTTCTGCTGTGACATGTCACGTGTGTTAACCGTCCTCTGAGGCCTCCACTGTGACCCAAAGAAAGGCTGCAGGGCACAGTGGTGTTCTTTCTTCTTGGAGTATATGACCACGATTTTAGACACTTGAAGGCAGCTCCTTCTAGCATTCCTGGTGACCACACACACACACACACACACACACACACACACACACACACACCACACCACACCTACCCTTGAACTTCCCGTGGTGTCTGACTACCCTGGCTGCCACACACTCCAGGGGTGGGGACCCAGGACCCCTGCTCCCTGTAGAGTAGATAAGCAAAGGGTGACTTTAACACATAATAGGCGTTTTTATCATGTTACTCATCAGGTGATTGAATGGGGCTCAGCCATGAGCCCAGATCTCTCAGTCTAGCCCCTGTGTCAATGACACCATTAAGGAAGAAGACAGGCCTAGGCTCCTTCCTCAGCATCTATAGTACCCTGGGAGAAGAGCCTCTGGGCTTCATCAGCATCCGCCATGTCCTTGATCACAGACAGGCTCCCGGCAGCTGCCAGCTTGGGTAGGGCCCCTCTCTGCTTTTAATCTTGGTGCCTCTCCATCCGTGGAAATGTCATCTGGCCAGGTTGTAAATTCTTAGGCAGTAGAAGCTGCCTCGTCCTCTTCAGCAAATGTCACCGCTGATCCGTCCCCCACTCTCTCACCTACACGACCGTCCTCAGTGAGGCACAGGCCAGATGGGGGTAAGAGCAAAGCAGAGTGCTTTAGGGCCTTCCCACTGCTCTGGTGCTTCTGCTCACATCCCATGACCTCTCCTAGGGGTGTCCTGTGGGAGTGGAGCCCAGAATCTGTGATGAGACGCAGAGCATCCCGTGAGGTTGAACTTCTATTCATGCTTAGCGTCTCAGGGAGACCTGCAGGGACAACTCAGGTGTCTGGCTCTGCTCTGCAGCTTCCCCAGGTCCCCACAGTCCCCCCAGGTCCAGAGATGGAGGAGGAAGGGAGGCAGAGGGCAGAGATTTGCTAACAAGCCCAGGGCAGCTGATGCAATGCCCAGTGCCATTAAAATTAATGACCGGTTCCAGCTGACTTGGCCTCCAGCAGGACAATCAACCCCAGGTCAAGGTGGAGGCATTGAGAAGGGTGGAGGTGGGGCTGGTCTCATTTCCACAGTCCTCATTCTCAGAAGGAAGATCAGTAGGAGCTGCTGACTTCAGGAGAGAGCTCCAATAGGTCCACCGAGATGAATGATGTCCGTGGCTCGCTGGTGTCCGCATGAATGGTGTGATATCTTTACAAAGACATCTGGGCTCTTTGCAAAGTTGAAAGCTATCCATTGACCCTTCCTACCACTGGTCCAGGGTGTAGGTATCACACTCACAGGTGAATTTGTTCTGAAGAACTTTGAGGGTGTCGAGATGATGAAAACATGAGACCTGCCCATGCTTTCCTCACGAATCACACCCTGGCTGTGAGATGGTCTTGCAAGTCCCTTGCCAGCCAGGATGTGAACTGTGGACCCAGGCTGGATCTATGAGATGCTCTCTCTGGATGAATGACTCAACGCAGTTCCATAGGAAGACACAGCTGTCCTTTAGGCCGGTGCTGGCCTTGGAACCCAGGGTCTTGGCCGTGTTAAGCAGGCATTCCACGACCAAGTCACACGGCAACCCCAGTTGGGCCCTCCAGTTCTACCTCTCCGCCCTGTCTAGCACAGCTTTCTCCTCAGACTGCTTGAGGGTGACCATGCTGACAAGCCAACAGGCTGTGGCCGGAGAGAGCGAGCCTGTTTGCTTTCAAGGCTGCACTAAACGCTGCACTTTCCCTCAGACTTCCTGGGGTTGAGTTTAGCCCTAATGCAATCTGTCTTTACCTCATCCGCCATGAACCAGGCTGTCCTCAGTGGGGCCTGTTTCTAGGGGTGTGGCTTGAACTTCCAAATGGTTGTAGGGTTGGGGCTCCCTTGCCATTGTCTTCCTGTTCCCCAAAGCTTATTTTCAGTCAGGCCCTGAAGATGGATGACTGTGTTCAGCTGAGTGATGGAGGTATTTAGCTGTCCTTCACTACCACCAACACAACTTAACGACTGTAGAGGCAGCTGTGGGCCACATCTGGGGCCAGGTCTGACTCACCACCTGGTGCCCGGGGGCATGTTTTACTACTTCTGCAGCTTCACTGAAGGGCAGAGGGGCAGTCCTGCCCTTCTCCAAGCTCCAAGGGTCAGTAAGATCTCTCTCAACCCAAACCCATCCCCGTCTACAGCTCCCATGTGATGCAGAGGAGAAGCTGAACCCCACCAGAGTGCGAAGGATGGACTTTTCCAGCCCCCGGGCTCTATTCTTGTAAGCAGAGACACCCCCGCTCTTAGAGGGGTGACTCCATGGCTCACTTTTTATTCCTGGCAGCAGTGGGGGAGGGAATGGAAGGCGAGTTCTGGGAACCCTGCCCAGTGTTCCACCCCAGGCAAGCCCTTCGGGGACTCCCACAGGGTGGGAGAGGGGAGTCTGAGGGCTCTTTCTCCTCCCACTTCCTGGCTCAACCTGCATCCTGAGTTCCCTGGGGAAGCTGGGCACAGACACCTCACCAGGTGGAATGGTGGCCCGAGGGACCGTGGTAGTAAACTGGCATGCCGTGTGTTTGCTGTGACTCTGTGGGAAGGCCTTCCTCAGGCTGCGCCTGCCTGCGAAGCGCTGTCACAGCCATGGGAGGGTGTGTGGAACGCATGCCGAGGCCTGCAGGCCAGGTGCTACGGAGCACAGATTCCTGTGTTGGATGGTAGTATGTGATCATCATTTCTCTGGGCCGGTTGGTGCCGTGGTCACCTCAGAAGCAGCACGCCCAGGGCCCAGGCCCCAGAGCAGCCCTGCCCTGAGACATGGAGAGGCTACCACACTGATCAAAAGGGCAAAACCATGGACACTTGAGTTATTGATAAGGTTGAGTCTCTCTTTCTCCTTTTTTGGGGTGTGTGTGTGTGTGTGTGTGTACATAAATATATGTGCAGGTGCTTGTACACATAGAGGTCAGAGGAAAATGATAGGTATCCTCTATTGTTCTCCATCTTAGTTTTCTTGTTCGTTTGTTTTTTGTTTTTGTTTTGTTTTGTTTTTTTCCAGACAGAGTTTCTCCGTGCAATTTTGGTGCCTGTCCTGGAGCTTGCTCTGTAGACCAGGCTGGCCTTAAACTCACAGAGATCCACCTGGCTCTGCCTCCCAAGTGCTGAGATTAAAAGTGTATATTACCAGCCGGGCGGTGGTGGCGCACGCCTTTAATCCTAGCACTTGGGAGGCAGAGCCAGGCGGATCTCTGTAAGTTCGAGGCCAACCTGGGTTACCAAGTGAGTTCCAGGAGAGGCGCAAAGCTACACAGAGAAACCCTGTCTCGAAAAAAACCAAAAAAAAAAAAAAAAAAAAAAAAAAAAAAAAAAAAAGTGTATGTCACCACTGCCCGGCTCCATCTTAGTTTTTGAAGCTGGCTTCCTCACTGAACTTGAAACTCAACATTTCTAGGCTGGCTGGCTGGAGAGCTCTTGGGGTCTGCTTGTCTTCATCCTGGTCACTCCCACCCCACCCCACCCCACCCCCAACTCTGGAATTGTGGGTGCTAGGGATTCAAACTCAGGTCCTCTTGCTTGCACAGCATATGCTCTTACCCACTGAGCCATCTCGACAGTCTGGTGGGGTAGTTTTCTGATGCTATGTCTGTGAGGCAAATCTCTGCACCTCTCAGAGTGAGTGTTCTCAAACCTAGCTGCCCATCTGTGTCAGCTGCGGGAATGCTAGTGTTCTGTTTATTTTGATGCTGAGGATGGGACTCAAGGCTTCACACATGATAGTGAGCTACATTCTAGCCTCTGTCCCATGTTTTTAGAGAAGTAATTTCCAGAGTCATCCTTGTGCATTCGAGGACTCGAGCTGGAACTCCAGAATCCACGTCTTCAGGAGCCTCCATCAAAAGGTTCTCATGGGCAAACTGCTTTGGATTCTGTCTCAGTTTCTTTTTCTGTTGATGTGATAAAATACCCTGACCAAAGCAACTCAAGGGAGAGAGAACTTGTTTTAGCTCACATTCATGGTGGTGAAGTCAGGCATTGGGAGCTTGAGGCAGCTGGTCAGCATTGCGTGTGCAGCCCAAAAGCAGAGTGATGAGCGCATGCTCGACTTCTGCTGAACTCTCTCCATTTTATTCAGCCCAAGACCTTCTGCTCAGGGAATGGTCCCATCCACAATTACCATGACTCTCTCCATATCAGCTAAGATAATCAAATACTTCACAGGCATTCCCAGAGACCTGTGGTCTGTCAGTTCCGATGAGTTACCATCTACTGTCAGTGATGACAGATGCCTAACTTGAACTGGGCATGATGGGACAAATCTGAAATCCCAGCATGTGGGAGACTGAGGCCAAGATTTCGAATTGGTAGCCTGGGCTATATATTATATCCTGTCGGGGGGAAGAATTCCTATTTTAGAGATGTTTTCCTTGGCAGGAAGAGAGAAGGGAGGCCATGGTTACAGGGACAGAGGGTCAGAGCGCCTTGGCAAAAGCCCACAGTGAGTGACAATGGGTGGGGTGACTCGTGGATCTATGAATATCATTATGGATGAAGCTTTTAGCTGGGCATGGTAACACATACCTGTAATGCCAGCACTTGTGAAGTAGATAGGGTGGCCAGGGTTTCAGGGGCAGCCTCACTACATGAGACTCTGTGTAAAAAAAGCCTTCTCCATTTTGTGTGTGTACATATACATGCTTTTATGTCTGTGTGTGTGCGGAGGTGCCTGTCATGAAGCCTGAAGGCCTGAGTTCGATCCCTGGAATCCACATGGTACAAGGAGAGAAGTGATTCTTGCACATTGTCCTCTGATCTCTAAACACATGCAGTGGCATGTGTGTCTCCCTCTAATAAATAAATAAATGTTAAAAAAAAAAAAAAGCAGCAGCAGCGTAGGTAGAGAGGGGGTAGCGTGTACTCAGCCCTCTAGCTCTGCAAGTAATGGCATCTGTGTTATTTTCACTTAATATTTCCCCCACGCATTTGAGTTCCCCTCCCACCATCTTTTTACATCTGCAGGTTCTCTTGTGCAATGCTGTCAGCTTGCGTTCGTCTCCGGTCCCCACCACATGCTCCTCCTGCAGCAGCAAGGGATGGTGCCACGTACTTCTCAAGTCCCCCATGTACCTGTCACTTCTCAGAAGTTGCATTCTCCTTCCAGGGACGCTCGAATCCACCAGCACCTGCTGTCAGATTCTCTCCCTTAAGGCTCCATTCCCACCACATCCCTCTTCTGCTCACACGTCCCTGGAGCTCTGCTTTCTGCAGGCTGGGTAGAACTTATCCCCAAATTCAGAGTCCTCCACAGTGACCCAGCTAGTCCTCACTGTAGCATGAATCTTAGAGAGTCTTATTAATAAAATCAAACCCGAGGCCAGTTATCGGGGTAAATACTGGAAGATCAGAGAGACAGAACAAGCCACAGCTACCTCACCTGACCAACTTCTCAGCTGATCTTGTTTCCTCAGACTGGAAACCTCTGAGTCCTCATCCCAATGGCTCTCAGCTGAACTGCTGCTTGAAGCCTGAAAGCTTAACCAGCCAAATGCTTAACCAGGCAAATGCTTCTAGTTTCTGGTCCTCACGCCTTATAAACCTTTCTGTTTTCTACCACCACTCCCTGGGATTAAAGGCTGCTTTCTGGGATTAAAGGCGTGAGTCACCATGCCTGGCCGTTTCCAATGCGGCCTTGAACTCACAGAGATCCAGAGGGATTTCTATCTCTGGAATGCTAGGATTAAAGGCGTGTGCTAACATTTTCTAGCCTAAGTATCTTGTGGCTTTTCTGTTCTCTGACCCCAGATAAGTTTATTAAGGTACACAATATTTTGGGGAACACAATACCACCACACCTCACCTTCATCTCAGCCCATGTCGCCGCTGCTGCTCCAGTGCTGTCTAAACTCACCTTCCTCTCTCTACCAAGGCGCTCACCTTCCCTTCTGTAACTCTGCACAGGCCCTCAATCTCCCCAGGGGAGTATGACTCTCTGTAGCCCTACAGACTGCAAGGGCAGGACTGGGTTAGTACTGGAGGCAGCCTACACAGACTTGCAAGGGGTAACCTCGCCTCATCACCCAGAAGGGAGAGCCCTCAGCTGCTGGGTGTCCCTGCTGGACTGTCCATTCTGTGAAGACAAGAGTTTGGTTTTGCAGCTCCCATGGGACTGCCATGGTCTGGGCTAGGCCCGTGTGGCTGGTGAGAGGTTGGCTTCCTGGTTGTCATGCTGTTCTGAGCTCCTCCATCCTTCCTTAGGATGGGGTAGAGGGAGTTTTTTTGGAAATGCAGAGCCCTGAGCACTTCAGGTATTCAGGGGTGTTGGGGAGCCTGGGTACCGTGTCTGTAACAAGTGCTACAGGCGGTGCTAGAGTCTGAAGATACTCAGGGCAAGGCTTCTTCTGTGGCCCCCACAGACCACCCACTGGGTGAGAGGCACTCCCTTGTTGGAGATCTGAAAGTAAAGGAGATGGCGAGATGGGGCGGGGCCTCCATTGGGGTGGCAGTTCAGATGAGGAGGAGTATGGGGAGGGTCAGGATGAGAAATCAGCAGCAGGACTCAGTGGCCCATAGCCTTGATCTTAGGCATTAGGGCAGGCCAGAGTAAAGCCTGTGTCCCAAAGCAAGTAGGAGCCAGCAAGCTGGAAAGGGGGGCTAGAAACCAAGTTCAGCAGGAAGTGGATGGACTCTCTCAGTGTCCTCCAGGGCAGGAACAGAGAGAATTGGGGTCATGAGAATGGTCACCAGTCCATGGGCCAATTTCCCAAATGTCTTAATTTAGATCCTGGCCTGCTTTTGACAGGTCATGGACCCTTGGGGTCAGTGTGGGGTCAGCTTGTGATTGTGACCTTGAGTAACATACTTAATTCCTGAGTCTCCATATGTAGGATAAAGTGGAAGGCTCAATACCTGCCCCCAAAGATGTTTGTGTCCTAATCCCTACACCTGTGACTATGTGACTATGTGATGAAAGGGACTCTGAGACAAGATGAAGCAGGGGATCTCGAGAGATGGGGTTATCCAGGTGTGTCCCCACAGAAGGCAGGCAGCGGGACCAGGGTTCAGGGATGGGGTTATCCAGGTGTGACCCCACAGAAGGCAGGCAGCGGGACCAGGGTTCAGGGATGGGGTTATCCAAGTGTGTCCACACAGAAGGCAGGCAGCGGGACCAGGGTTCAGGGATGGGGTTATCCAGGTGTGACCCCACAGAAGGCAGGCAGCGGGACCAGGGTTCAGGGATGGGGTTATCCAGATGTGACCCCACAGAAGGCAGGCAGCGGGACCAGGGTTCAGGGATGGGGTTATCCAAGTGTGTCCACACAGAAGGCAGGCAGCAGGACCAGAGTTCAGGGATGAGAGGACAGAGCAGATCAAGGACAGGGCACTATGCCACCAGCTCTAGCCACAGAGCAAAGGGCCATGAGCCAAGACCACAGGCAGCTTCAAGAAGCTGGGGCAACAGGAAATGGTATCCCCACACTAGCCCCGAAGGCCCATTCAGACTGTCCTGACCTCCAAAGCAGAGGAAGGATGCTTTTGTGTTGTGGAAGCCACTAAGCCTGTGGTAATTGTTGTGAGAGCCCCCAGGGAACAGTTATAGGGAGAACAGGCAGAGTCCTCTGGGGGGGGGGGTGAGGGGGGCTCAGAGCTCACATCAGTGAAGATCTACAGCCAAGCAAAGCTCAGTAAGCAGCAATGTCTTCTACAGGGATGAGAGAGAGCTGGAAAGGGGGAAGGGAAGGGGAGGAGAAGGGAGGGGGAAGGGAAAGGAAGGGAAAGGGAGGGGAGGGGAGGGAAGGGGAGGGGAAACGGGCAGGGGAACAGGAAGAGGGAAAGGAAGGGAATAGCCCCCAGGTGGCCCTTCCTCCTACACCCCTCCCCTGTGGGTTGGAGTGGTTGTGGGAACAACAGGGACTCTCTGAGTTTGGCTCCAGTCCTGCACACCACAGGTCCCAGGTCCCAGTCCTGTCTCCTAGCAATCATCTCCTGGGCTGAGGTTACTTCCTGGCTCTCCATCTCCACCTCTCTGAGACTGACTTCTGGGTCACCCAATGACTCCTGTTTTCCAGAAGTCACAAGCTTGGCGCTGGGCCCTAGTAGCCCCCCCCCCCCCCCATCCCATGTCACATCTCCTCCTAATCTCTTCACTTTGGAGACACACAGTGGCTAGGACCTGAGCAGGACAGAGCCCCAGAGGACAGAGTGTGGGAATTCCCCCGCTTCTCCTGGAGCACTGGAGGCTGAGCAGTGGGGTGTAGGTTGGGCAGCTTTACAGTCTCCCCTGAAGCTGTCCCCTCTGGCCTCTCCCAGGTACCTTCGTCTCGGCCTTCACCGTGCTGTGTGGGGCCCGCACTGACCTCCCAGACAGGCACGTGTGCTGCGTCTTCTGGCTGAATATCGCTGCGGCCCTAATTCAGGTGCTCACGGCCATCGTTATGGTGGGCTGGATCATGAGCATCTTCTGGGGCATGGACATGGTCATCCTTGCCAGTGAGTAATGGCTGGTGTGTTGAGGGCAGAGCGGGGTGGGGTCTGGCCAGGGTGCCAGAAGTGGGGAGGAGCCTAGGAGGGACAGGAAGTCTACACTTGGGCCAGGACCTCTCACCCCCAAAGACACCTGTATCCTTGGATGCAGCTTCCAAGGGCACACCTGTTCCTCTACCCTAGTGCCCTGGCCACCTGTGCCAGAGGCCTCTCTCTACCACACCAGCCCTGCAGGGGGGTCTCCAAGGGAGGGCCCTCTCCAGCATTTGTCAAGGAGGCAGCTCTCCCACTGAACCTGGGTAAGCTGATGGATTCAGAATGAGGTCAGCCTCCTGGCCCATGGTTGGGTGTCTGCATCACAGTTTCTAGGGGAAGAGCAAGGCCACACACTGCCTTCACCCGCAGGAAGCCGCCTAACTGTGTTACACACGGACCTGAACGACTCCTCACTGGGTTGAACTACACACTTTGGTTGGTTGGTGCGAAACTTCTCACTGTCTTTGAAGGCGTTAGTGATTCATCCATCATTAATGCAAAAATCGGTTTAGGCATGAAAGTGTTTTGTGGAAGTATATAAAGTTTCAAAATCAAATTTTACCAAAGACAAATGATCATTTTAAAAATAACCTGGCAGACTCTTCAATCAGACATCACCTCCCTGAACAGCTGCTTCCCTGTACCTCCACTCCTGTTCCTACCCCCACGGGGCGGAGGGCCTCAGTGACTGGGACCACATCTCCTCAGCCGCTTTGTTCTTTGTACCCTCTCCCCACATGCCGCTCCTCTCTGGTTCACAGGTTGAATTGCCAGCGTAGAGGAGCTGTGCCAGGGGAGGACCCTAGAGGCAGGAGGAGAAGCCAAGATCAGAGGCCATAGAATGACCTAGAATAGTCTAGAACGATCCAGAACTTACTTAGCCTCAGCAATTCTTTGGACGATGCAGGAAACTCAGGCACACACAATGCTAGGACCAGAGTCAGTGGCTAATTACATCACCCCACCAGAGAAGGTTCAAGTGTCAGAGCCTAGTGGGACTCAGTGTGGGTGGCCAGGGTGCCAGATTTGATAGCAGGTCTTCCCAGAATTGAGAGAGGAGGTCAGTGGGCTGGACCGTCTGGATGTCCCATAGGTGGAGCCAGGGGAGGAGCACCAGGCGGCAGTGCGGGGAATACCCCTTTCTGCTGGGAAGAGCCTCGTCGAGGTGAACTGTACCGCTCCCCCCGAATCGGATGACCCCTCCACTGAGTCTCACTCCCACCTGCTGACTTCCCAGGGGCCACTAGGCCACTTCCCCAGGGACTCGTGGGACGTCTGCAGGCCCCAGATCCCATTCCCAGTTAGGTCCTAGGTAGTGTGGCTACTCTAGAAGACCTGGGAAGGCTGTACCAGCCTCACACCACTGGCTTGTCTGCTCCTTAAACAGGCACCGGGTCAGCAGTGTTGGGACTCCAATAAGAGAGTTAGTCAGCTTTCTGTTATCGTAACACACCTGGGATAAATCAACCTATCGAGGAAATGAGTTCCAACACCCTGAGTTTTAGAAGACTCGATCGATCGAGGCTTGGTTGGCCTTGTTGCTCTGAGTTGTGACCAGACAGCTCTTCATGGCAGGACCAAAGCCACTCACTTCATACCTTGGGAGGGGAAAGAAAGAGAAGAAATGAGAGTCTCCAGATCCCCTTCAAGGGAATGCATCAAGTAAGCCAAAGACTTCCCATTAGGGGGCCGACCTTCATATCTGGGCCTTCGGGGGATATTCCAGGTCTGCCATGGCAATAAGGAATGTGCCAGACTAGGTCTCCCAGAGTTTCCTGCATCCAAGATGCTCTTTGGCCTGCCTCTGATTACTGCCCATTGAACCCATCACATGCCAGGACTACCATATCAAAAATGAGTTCAGGACCCCAAGTAACACATCTTAAACTTGAAATGCCATGAGTTGAACCACTGTAAGTCATGAATCTTTCATGCTTGTCTCTGGTCCTCCTTAATCCCCAGGAACAGGGGTCTAGACCAAAACCATAAGTTTAAGAGCACTCTTGTTAGCCCTAGATGAGATAACATAGACCCCAAGATGTGTTGATGGGGGTCCATGCTCCTTGCCTGCCTGTCTCTCAGGCTGCTGGCTTGGCTGGAACTCTGTGGGTTGGTGTAGGAGCTATAATCTGGCTGCAGGACGTACAGATGTCAGGGCCTCCAGCCCAGCTCTCCCTTCTCACCCTCTCGGCTCCCTTGCGGGTTTGTCGGCCCCTTGGGTGTCTGAGATGTATCCAGGGATTTTTATCTTGGCACCAAATTTTCACCATGATTTTGGGGGGCTGCAGAAGAAAATCGGTTCCTGCCTTCTCTTTGCAGACTGTCAGATGCACCCACCGATCTCAACAGCCACGGCCTTTTCACTTCTTCTCAAAAGGTGGATGCCCCCCATCCCATGAGATGGGCTGGTCTTGCACTAAGCAGCCATGTTTGAGGAGGGGACTTGGAACAGCCCCTTATAAGGGAACAGCTGCAACTGACTTTGTCCCAGGAACAGCTGGCTAGAGGGTTGTTCCTCTGGCATCACTCACATAAGAACACAGGTTGGGTTTCCATGGCACCTTGGCCACCAGCAAACACAGTATCAAATAAAAACTTCTGAGAAGAATCAGAGTCGGCTGAACATCGATGCTCCATCTATGTAATAGCGAGCGGCAACAGTCATAGCAGGCTGTCTTGATTGCTGGTCACTACTTGCCCGGTAGCTCTCCTGACTGCTCTTTCTATGGCTACATCCACATCAGACACTGATAATCATTTGTGACGTTTGTCTCGGCATAAGGCTCTGGGCAGTCATTACCATAAATCTCCTTTTAACTACGTGGAGTGGCCTTAATAATTTCACCAATACGAGATGTCTGCAAGACGTTTTCCATTCTCGGGTCTTTCCCAAAGCAGCAGGCGTTATAATGTGGGTCCGGTCCGTGGAAAGGACTAATAGTGTAGCCCAGACAGAGCGGGGCTGGGACCAGGGCAGGTCACTGTGGCCTCTTTGGTTTGTCGGTCACACCTGCCTTCTCTGTACCTGTCCCTCTTCTAAACCACCCAGAATGCACCCTGAGAGCATGGGCTGGGGGCGGGGAGTGAAGAAGGCAGAAAGTCAGGCGGTGAGCAGAGGTGTGAGAATGGCTGGGGGCGGCGGCACTAGGCAGTGTGGCACAGTCAACCGGCAGAACTGGCCACAGTGGCTGCTCACTGGAAGGGCTAAGCCCACGTTGGCTGAAGCCCTGTCTTGGCAGGGTCTTTGGTAGAGTACCCCCCTCACCTTACATTGCCAGTGCTTTGGCTTCTGTGTTCAGACTGTTTCTCTTTCTCTCTCCTCTTCCCTCTGCTGCCTTGCCTCTCTGCGGCTGCAGTCTCCCAAGGTGAGTCTGTTGGTAGATGCACACCCTCTCTCCTGCAGATACCCAGCCTTTTATAGGTGAATGGTTAGTTGTGTTTGTAGCCTTTCTTTGGGAAGGAGAGTGCCCAGAATAACAGGTCCCTAACGTCTCCACCATCTTTGGCCACTCAGGACCACGCTCATCACTTCTACTTCCCCCAGGCCCCTAACCATCACTGGATTGTTAACACCTAAGATTGACAGGAGACCCACTACACAGAGAGAGACCCAGCTTGGGCTCCTGGCATTCCTTCTTAGACCAAGGTAACTGGCTGGCAGAGTCATAGCCTAGCACCCCCTTCCCTGCTGTCTCAGCTCCTGTAATCTCACCCAATCAGATTAGCAACAATTCCCTCACATCATCAGTGCTCCAACTTTCCCAGGGAGGGATGTGGATACAGGCAGGGGAGAAGCACCAGTCAGTGCATATGAGGGCCTGGGTTTCCTCTCTGATACGGGAAAACAAAAATCGCACGATTAGCAACGATGTTCTGAAGACGCAGTGTGCTCCAGCCCTGTTCCTGTCCCAGCCATCCAGCTGGTTGAACATATGTCAGACAGTCATTTCCTTCTTGGATGGCCAACCTCATCCTTTCTTCCCTTTCTTCCCTTCTTTCCTCCATCTCTCCATCTCTCCGTCCCTCTTCCCTCCTATGTAGCCTTGCCTGTAAATAGGTTTTTGCTGCTCACTGTACAAATAAGGTCCTCATATTGTAAACAAGGTCTCGTTAGTATATTCTGGTCTGGGGCCCTGTTAGACAAATCCCAAAGGGAGTGTCCCCCTAACCACCTCTCCTCTTCTCCTTCCTCACAGGGTACAAGGATCAGGGTATCCCACAGCAGCTGTGAGCCTCCAGAACCTGCCAGGGAAGTCCAGGGTCCTGTGAGGGCTGCACCAGGTGACTCCGGGCACAAGGACCTTCACATGTTCTCTTCTGCCACCTCTCAGTTTGGGGTAGAAAGGGAGTATTTCAAAACATATTATTTATTTTGAAAAACACACCTGCTTTTCTCAGCAGGCTCTGAGGCCAACTTCTCCCTCTGCTCCGGAGGGCACAGGAAGAACAGGGCCAGAACTTCAGGACTGGGCTAGAGGCAGGAAATTGACCAAGCACCAGGGATGCTGGGCGTGCCACTCCAACTGCCCACTCACCCAGGCCTGCCAGGATGGGCTTCTGTAGACCCCGTGCAGGTGATCAGGCACTCTTCCAGGCATTAGGACTTCATGGAACATTTCTCCTGGGCCCTCACCCCCTCACTCAGCCGTGTGGTTCCCTGTACCTGCTCTGTAGTCTCCTGGGGGCAGTATCAGGGTGGAGGTTGCAAGGTAGCCAGGTGGTAGCCCAGTGTAGAAAGGTCCTTGGGTCTCCACAGGTGTCTGATGACACCCCAGCCTTTTAGTCGCTGGGTGTGTGCGTGTGACCTTTGCTTCTCAGAGGCAAGGGTGGCACCGGCTCCACCTCTGGGATGGTGTTGCTAGAATTCCAGATGTTTATATGCAAAATGACCAGACTGAGTTGTGAGCGGCTACAGACCAACAGCCTTCTTGGATATATTTACTATTGTTTCTGGTCCCCTCTCCTTCTGACATCCACGTGTTTCCGAATCCAGATGGTTCAGTTTGAGGAAGGTGACGGCATCCATTCATTGCTATTTCCTAACACCCGAGCCGGGTCTGGGCTTCCCACCCACTGCCGAGCATGCGGCTATCTCTAGGGAGTCCTGTGAATAGTCAGATGGCTTGGGACCCACGAAATGTAAATAGCCTTGCCCGCTCAGGTCTCCCGAGCAAGTCCTGGGGGACACTGGAGACTCGTCTGTATTTGAAGTGTGAGAAGAGCAACCTCGTGAGGTTGAGGACTTCGACCTGGAACTCATACGTGCTGCAAGAGGATGTGTTACGAGGCTGGAGTTGGTGTCACAACGTGTGGACCTTGGTGGCCCTTTAAGCGGCAAACCTGGGAGTGATGTACCAGTACAGAGCTAGATCGTTAGTAGGGGGAGAGACCAAGAGAAGGTTTGCGGGCACCAGTCTGATGAAGAGAAAGGCGACCCAAAGTTACAGCGATGGTGTGGCTGTTTGCATCTCCCTCCATCCTCATTCTAACGTAGGAAGCGCTCACATGTGGGACAGGCCCAGAGCTCAGTTCCCAGCCGTACTGGCCGTGAGCCATCAGTGGGTCCCTCTTGGAGAATCTTTCCTTATCTAACAGAGGCTCTGTCACAGCAGGGCTAAGGAAAGGAGCTGTCCACCCACTGCCTTGGTGGATGGAGGCTCTTGGGAAGCAGCTCCCATGGCCCTGGGGTTCCAGCCCCCTACCAGGCTTCTTAATCGCAGTCTTTGGGAGCAGGCCCCCAAACTGAACGGCCCCTGATGTCACCATGAAGAGATGTGGTCCTGTGACTACTCCCTCCTGGCTCTGACTCTGGACTAGTTTGCCTGTCCTCCCCTGTGTCTACCCATTAGTTTCTTCCAGGGCCGTGTGCGATCGAGTTGCACCCTCAAACACCTGCCAGGGTCCTGTCTCTTTCTGCATTTCCTTCTGTTGCTTCTGTGTGTCTACAGCCCCTGTGTTGGGACAACACTCTGGCAGATCACTGCTCTCAAGGAAGCTACATCAGGTACCAAAGCTGTACCAGACAGTCACGGCACAGGGAAATGATGGGTCAATGTGCCCTCCTACGCTACCATCCCATGGCCCTTTACTCCACATAGCCAGTGATGACAAAGCCTTGGCAAGGGCAGCCCCCAGAGTGAGGGAGGAGTCTATGTGCCTGGCTTGGGCTGGGGGTGGCTCCTGGGGGCGTTAAAAGGAGACAGCAATTTGTATTGCTTGTTTCGTGACGTGAGCCAGACACGAGTGGGACTTTTCTGAGTGACAAGTGTCACCGTGAGTTCCAGTGTGGGATGACTTAATACAGGGGTTTGCGAGCTTGGAAAGCTGTCTCCCTGGCACCCCCCCCCCCACTCCAGGCGGCCGATGTGGGTAGACTTAGGAGCCCCCCAGAATAGTGAGTCTGAGGGTTGCCATTAGCATAGCTTTAGTATATATATAGTATATTCTCAGATGATGGACAGTGGCTAAATTACTCCACATAGTCCAGCCTGGCCATTGGATCTAGGTGACCAGAGTTCATTTACTAAACACCAGCCATCTAGAAAGCAGGGCCATCAAGCCAGAAAGCGCTTCGTGTCTACAGGGCCCTTCAGTGACAAGGCTGCCTGGATGGCATAGCTCAGGGCCGCTGTCCCAACCTTGGAAAAAGAATTCAGAAGAATATTCTCTGGCTAGGAGTGGCAGGGGCAGAGACCAAAGGCACACAGAGAACATCCTGGTGAACGAG
This sequence comes from Peromyscus californicus insignis, assembly GCF_007827085.1. NCBI lineage: Eukaryota > Metazoa > Chordata > Mammalia > Rodentia > Cricetidae > Peromyscus > Peromyscus californicus. Next base: position 65,055,421 of record NW_026294436.1, on the reverse strand, counting down.
ACACTGACGTGGCATCGTGGTCAGAGGGGCCATTTTTCCACCACAGTGGGACCCCGGAGCAACAGCGAGGCGCCGGGTAGCCCGAGCGCCCTGGTTTCCTTTCTGTCGCCATGATACCACGTGCTGACCAAAGAGCAGCATGCGGGAGGGAGGGGCTTTTGTTTCTGTTTGCGTTTTTGCTTCTTCTAACCCAGGTGATGTGCAGAGGAGTCATGATGCGGGGACTCGGAAGCTGCTAGTCGGACATGCGCAGTCAAGAGCAAGAGAAACGAATGTGTCCGTGCCGTGTGCTCTCTGGCGCCTCAGCTAGTTTTATGTACACTAAGTCCAGGACTGTGAAAGGGTGCCGCCCACAATCAGAGTGGACCACTAACGTCAGTGAACAATTGTTCAATGAACAATTCAGATAACCCGCCACAGACATGCCCACCGGTCAATCTGATCTGAATAACTCCTCATTAAGACATTCCCCGTGTGGTTCTAGGTTTTGCCAAGCTAAAACTAAGCAGCAGTATGTAGTGTATTGTGGAGACCACTGGGGACTCCGGACCGTGGCCAGGGGTCCTGTGGATTGTGGACTGTGGCCACAATGGTATCACCCACCCCCAGCCTCAGTCTGACCAAGCTGCTGCCCTGGCTCAAGTCTCCAGCTGCCCTGGAGAGACGAGAAGGAAGTGACAAGGACATGGTCTGCTCCCTGCCTCCAGGCCCCAGACCTGTGTCCAGCTCCAGAGCACAACCCCACAGAAGGCCTGGCCCAGGTGTTGCCCAGAGCAGTTCATCTTCTGGGTTCTGTGAACAGCCTGTGGAGAGGGGGTTAGTTAAGCTTTCCCATGGAGAGTGGAGGCATCTCCCCCAGACACACACCCCTCAGGAGTCACAGGGAGGGATAGTGAACCTCTTCAGATGGATGGGGCAGGGTTTTCCCCCTGCCTTCCTGGATCCTTGACCTCATCTGCCCTCAAAGCCGTGCACCCTGGCTTCTGCGGGCCCCTGATGGAGGGTGGGAGCAGATGGCAGCTGGAGACAGTTGGTACTAAGAGCTGCCTGCCTCATGGGATCCAGTCCCTGCGTTCCCTCACAGGACCAATGCTGCACTGATGCATGATAAAATCGTGGGGTGTAAGATGCTGGGGGCTGGGGAGCAGAGAGGAGAGCTCAGCTAAAGGAGACCCAGCATGTCCCCCAAACAGAAAAGAATCAAGATGTGCAAAAGAAAAGCCATCTATACATCTCAAACACTGAGTCTAAGGCCAACATACAGTGGCTGAAACCCCAAGACCAGAAAAATCCCCCGCAAAGGTCTAAGGTTTCTGAAGGGGGAAGCTGAATGTCTGGTCCTTTTTCCTTAAGATACAAAACACAGCCGTCTTTCTCTTTAGCTGGTCTCTTCCTGGCTGGGCCGGTGGGCCACCTTAACACATGCCTCCAGCTTACATGAGGTGGGAGTGGGCCATCCAGTCCTTAGTGATGTGCGTCCTTCTTAAGGACCCACATGAAGAAAGCTGGGGCCAAGTACAGCATGCTGGGGACGCAGAAATGTAGTGCTCTGTTAGTGGTAACACTCCCGGCAGGTCTTTCTCACACCCTCTGGATCATGTTCTAGCTCCACTGTAGGGACCCGAGGGGAGCTTTGGGAAACCCCCAGCCTCCCTAGTCATGACTTCGCAGAGGCTGGCCTCCTCTGTGGTTTGGGAGGCTTTGGGCTTAGAGAAAACACTCTGTAGACACCGCCATCACTTACTCCAGGGCAGAAGTGTGCCCAGTGCAGACCAAGGTCTCCCCCTAGTGGAGGCAGGAAGCCAGGACACCATCTGTGGGCCGGGGGTGGGGTCCACTGGCTCACCTGTGGGGTTCTGCAGTTAGCAAATGTTCCTTCAGTGCTAAAAGTGCTCAGGTCCTGAGCTCAGATGAAAGATGCCCTTCACTCTACATCCCTGCAGTACCCAGCTTCCACCAGTGACAGCAAGGCTGGGGAGACCCTTTCTTCAAGGACCAGCTGCTCTGTATCCTTCCAGAGAGTTCTGTGCCTAGGTTGTAGGTTGTCAGGGACATGGAGGTCATCTTGGGTAGTGGCAGGGACATAGTGTTGTGACTAGGTCAGCTGAGTGGTGAGGGGAGCCTACAATCTTCCTCCTCTTCCTGTCGACTTTCGAAAGCTTCTGAATGTTACTGGCTTCACAGAGGCAAGGTATGATTCCACTCAAAGCACGACCCAGCCTCAATCCCATGATGCACCATGACAGAATGAATCCCAACCATGGTGGTCCCGAGTACCCTTCATGTCTCGGGGTGACTATGGTCTAGCGTCACCCATGTCCCTCTATCTGCCTTGTTCTCTACAGTATAGGAATAAAGCCAGCCCTTCATTTCCCCAATCCTGCCAAAGCCAAGGGTTTAGAGAACCCAGGCCCACCCAGGCAGGGGAGGTATGTTGACCTTACTACTCACAAAGGCTGGAAGCCCCAGAGCTGGGAGAGCCCAGATTCTTCTTGGCAAAACAGACACTAGTCCAACACGCCACAACCCTCCTCCCTGCAGGGCAAGTGACCTTTCCTGGGGAAACACAGAGAAGTGTCTCTTTGCCCCAGATAGGTTACCGAAGGTCTAAAGAAAGGATTCCACCAAAGTTAAATCTGGGACCCAGTGAGTTTATGGGGTTACTTACAGGAGCATGGGTGACTCTTGGTAAGCTATGTCACAGAAAAGCCCCACCCCAGCATGGGTGACAACTCAGGAAAGCTGCATCATTGCTGTCCTCACCCCAGTCAGCCCCCCCTTCCCTACCGCCCCCCAACTCTATCCCCTACACACACTGGGTTCCTCTCTCTTCTGGGCTCGGTATCCCCATGGCACCAAATCCAGATCCACTGAAGTCCCGGGGCTGCAGGGTGGTCTGATGTGCGAGAGGTGAGAAGAGGCAGTGACCACTTCCTGAGGCTTTTCTGGGACTTCAGACAGGACTTTCATTTTCTGAAGGAGCCAGCGAGGAGCAGAGGAGGAGGGAAGATCAGAGCAGAGAGAGATGATGGGCTTGTGACAAACTTCTGCAGGCTTTTGTGGAGCTGTGGCTGGCCTTCTCACAGGCACAGCTGGATACCGTGGCACAGGCTGCTGTTTTGGTTTCAACGACACATAAAAGGGAGACCCTGGCACTGTCGCTGAATGACGGCAAGTGCTGGGTTGTGAATTACCGTTTTGGTGTTGCCGTTGGCTTCGTTCGGGTCTCTTGTCTCTGTCAAATTAACCACTGTACATTTTTCCTGTCCTCTGACGATATCCAGGGCTTTCTTCTCTCACTCCTACTCACAGGGAGCCAGCCCACATGCCTCGCTCCAGTCAGGGGGCCATTGCCAGCCCATTCCAAAGATTGGAGACTTGCCTGGCTGAAACTGGGGCCCAGGTCTGACTTTGGCTAAATTTTCCCAGTGTTCTCAGGCTTGACCCTGCCCTCCCTCCCCCAAGTCTCAGTCCGGGGTCCACAAGATTCCACAAGAGCTGAGCAGAGCTCCTGCTGCTCCAGCTTCCCGCCAGCTTTGAACCCCTTCCTTCCAGCAATGCTACTGTCCATGTGATGGAGAACCACCCACAACAACAAAGCCCGTGTACATACCTCCATATACATATGTGTACATACACATGCGATCCTGTTATAAATATACAAAGCATGGCATTTCTTTGACATTCTAATTTGTGTTTTGTTTTTGTTGTTTGTTTTTTTTTTTCAATTCTTGGAAATACGGTTTTGGAAATCTTCTTTTTCCTCTTTTCTATGTAATAAACATTCATGTGACCTTTCTGGTGGCTTCTCAAGTTCCCATGTGTTCCATTTCTGTAACTAGACAGATCTCCAACTGCTCTAAACACTTCCATCCTTCTCTCCCTCCAACCTCAGCTGCTGATCTTTCCATTCTGAAGGCCATCTTCCCATCTCCTGGGGGCTGATCCAAAGTTCTCTCTGCTCACTGGGTCCCTTGGAGCCAGGGATGTGTACTCTCAGCAGAGTCCTGGGACCCAAATGGTGCACAGTGGGAGCCCATTTGCTTTCTTGACAGCTGGACTGGCTGGCAAGGGAAATGTGTGTGAGATACATGTTAAAATGATGTCTTCCATAAATGTGCATCTGGGTGTGAGCTGTCAGGACTTAGAGCTGGCTGTTGGCCATCATGAGGGATCTTCTAAAACAAGGAGGGGATGGCAGAGTGTCGTCTACAGCCGAGCCAACGTCTTCATTGGTCAATGCACGGAGACCTAGGGAACTTACCACATTTACTGATGACAGGAAATAAATACATCATAGATGAACATAGAAGAATGCAAAAGGTCTTCTACAATCTGACAAAACAGACTTCAAATTAGAGCAATAATCCATCAAGGGGACATTTGGATTCTAAATGTATCTGCCCTGAATACTGGTACATACAATCTCATGAAACATACTATTGGATGGAAAGCCACAGATTAACCTTAGCCTGATATTAGTGGGTGACTTCAATACCACATACTCAACCATGGGTCATCCCCCCCCACACAAAATAAACAGAAAGGTTCAAATCAAATGACATTGTACATCAAATGGACTGAACAGAGATCTACAGAACATTCCACTCAAATGCTGCTGAGTACACATTCTTCTCAGCAGCCCATGGAACATCTTCCTATACAGGGCACAAACCCAGCCTCAACAAAGACAAGAAAAATTAAAATCATTTCTCTATCCTGACTGGTCACAATAGTAGTATTAAGACCACATATCAACAGCAAGAGAAACTCCATGACACATACAGATTCATGAAGAATCTAGAAAGTTCTGGACAGGCTGAAAAGAAAAAAAATCTAATAAGATGGAACCCACTTGGGGTAGCAAAAGATCAGTGCTTGGGGCGTAGTTAGCCTCTGTGCTTCCATGCTGCTTTGGAATGTCCTAGGGCATCTTGGGGTTCATGAGCGTCCAGGTGGGTTGACAATGTACGTCATTGACTGTGGTTGCTTCGGGAGCAGCAGGCTGGGGGATGGCATGAGACATGCCTGCAGGGGTCCTGTCAGGGGTGGGGCAGTCAGGGACCAGTGCTCGACTCCTCCTATGCTAAGGGAAACGTTTGACCTCTTCCTGTTCCTCAGAGCAGCCCGTGTTAGCTTTCCCATAGCTGTTTATGTCTAACATAAGCGACTAGGAGGAAGAAGGAGACCTGTTTCCCACATCATTTCAGGGATTTTAATCTACGTTGAGGAACACGGTGGTGAGGGCATAGTGAAGCAGAGAATTTCACATCATGGCAAGCAGGAAGAAGAAGAACATTAACAGGAAGGGGCCAGGGCAAGATAACACTCCTAGGAACACACTCCCAGTGACGCACTTTCTTCAATCAGGTCCAACTTTTCAAAATCAAGGACAGAAAGGAGGGCACCGAGAGTATGACCACACTGTGTTCTTCACAGTGCTGCTGGACTGAGGAAATGGCGAGCCTCAGTGGGAAACGCTACAGACCCAACAGCACTATGGTTGGGCCGTCTCTGGCCGTGGTGGTGTGTCCCATGCATGCGGCCCCTTTCTCCGGCCCATGATGGACATCTGTTCCCCAACTTGCAGCCAATGCTGACTCATGAAGTTATGGAATAAGAACCTGTCTGGGGGTGGCTGGAGAGCTGGCTCAGCAGTTAAGAGTACCTGCTCTTGCTGAACCTGGGTTCAATTCCCATTGCCCACACCATGGCTCACAATCATCCACAAACCCAGTTCCAGGGGATCCAACAAGAATGTACATGGTGAACATACATGTGTGCAGGCAAAACATTCGCACACATAAAGTAAAATAATTGAATCTAAAAGAAAGGAGGAAACTGCCTGGGAGGAAGATGGCGGCAGCTGGTCACAAAGAGCCTCTCACAGTGATACCATGGGCCAGATCACATCCCTTCCGGCAGTCCACATCCAGGAGCTTAACTCGCAACATCCACGATGTAATTGTGTCTGGGGACAGGATATTGAAAAGGTAACGAGGTCATTAGGGTGGTCCCATTCTATAACGACTAGCGTTCTTCTAAGAAGATGAAACCAGGGGCTGGAGAGATGACTCAGTGGCTAAGAGCACTGGCTGCTCTTCCAGAGGACCCGGGTTCAAGTCCCAGCACCCACGTGCAGCTCACAACCATCTGTAACTCCAACTCCAGGGGCACCCTCACACAGACACATATGCAGGAAAAACACTGGTGCACACAAAATAAAAATAAATAAACCAGAAGAAGAGGAGGAGGAAACCGGGACACAGACACATGCAAAGGGAGAAGGGAAGGTTGTGTAGGAACACAGCAGGAAGGCAGCCATCTGCAAGTCAAGAAGGGAAGCCGAGGAGGGAGCCTTGACCTTGGATTCCAGCCTCTGGCACTGGGACTCCAAGGCCTGTGATTCTCTGTGACGGCGGTGGTGGAGCCAACTAGTGTTATGCCACAAAGCAGAAATGACAGAGATGGTCACGTGTCTAACAGTACAGTAGAAGGGAAATGTCCCAAAGAAAGGCAGGTCACTTGGATGGGGCAGCACTTTCATGAACAGCCCTGGGCCCAGGAGACCTTGGATAGTCCTAGGGTCCAGCCTTCCCCAGTGTCTGGAGGGCTCAGCTGGGCCTTGGGTACCCCCTGGGTTAAACCTAAGGATGCGGATATTAGTTTGAGGCTGTGTTCCTTCTAGGGACTTGGATACCGTGAGTTAGTGCCTTCTTGGCCCTCTCTGGCCCTACTGCCACCGCCACCAAAGGGTCCCTGATCTGGAGAGAAGCATGAGAGGAGGCCTGTGCTCAGCAGAGGTCCACAGCTGCTTCCTAGGCAGGGGTGTGCGTGTGTGTTCTCATCGAATACAGCAATGCCTGGAAGCAAAGATGCTGTATGGCAAAGAGACTTCTACACTATGGAGGAAGTAAGTTTCATCTGGGAGCCATCCTGGGCTTCTGAGTGTCCAGGCCAGCAGGGGAGTCTGGAAGCCAGAGAACAGGGGAGCCACCTCTGTGCTGGCTTCTAGGGAAGCTGGGCACATATCCACAGTCCTTTGGAAAAGCAGAAGTGGAGATACAAGGGTCTCCTCCAACACGGGGGGCCCCACAATCTGTACCTGCTGCTCTCTGCACAGACACGGCCCTCCTCGCTGCTGACACCCAAGTCTTCCTTGGCTAACCCGTCGCCTGGGAGTCACATTCACCAGGGTGATACAAGCTGGCCTTTGCTCCACCAGGGGGCAAACTCCTGCTTTACTCACACCCACGTGGTGCTGGGGAGACTGGCAATCCCAGAAGCCACCCACTTCTGAGCGGAGTGGGTGGGTCCGCAAGGCTAGTGTGCAAGCCCCCCCCCCCCCCCCCCCCCCCCCCCCCCCCGCTGCACTTACCGGGGTAGCCCAGGATCTTCCTTAGTCTCTCTACCCGAGCAAGTTTCCCGCCTTGGTCCTTAGGCTGGAGTTTGCGAGTCTGAAGCTACTTGTGGCTAAAGTTCCTACTCCTTGGAGCAAGATGCCAACATGCAAAGCAGGGCAAAAAGGAGAGGGGCAGGGAGCTAGCCAGTGCCAATGCTGCCTCTGTCTAGCCTGGGCCAGCCATGTGGGCCTCCTCCCTCCCTCCCCGATCCCTCTGCCCTTCCCCTTCCTTTATTACTTGTACCTTTCCTCCAATGCTTCATTCTTTCTTACCTCTTTCTTCATCCCCCTCTTTGCCTTTACTTCTTTCTCTTTCCCATAAGCTTATTCAAGTTTTCTCTCCATAGAGTGTGTGTGTGTGTGTGTGTGTGTGTGTGTGTGTGTGTGTGTGTGTGTGAGAGAACATCCTCCTTTGGCTCAATGTCTTTCCCGTTCCCCTTCTTGCCTGAGAACAAGGGTTCTAATGTATGAGCTCATAGAACAGCCAGGGAACAGTGGAAGACACGGGGAAGAGAGGCAAAGGACTCGAGCCTGAGCTCTCTCGGGTAAATTACTCCAAGGGAAAGTGCTTTGCGTTTCTTTTCCTTAACGTGACTGTGATGCATTATTGGTGATCCTGAGTTTATTACTACGGAGTTCAAAGCAGCGCAGTGCACGTTCTCAGCACTGGCGAGGCATCTCAGGCACACTGGGAGTCACTGACCAGTGAGTGAGGGCCGATGAACTGGAACGAGAGTCGCTTCAACGTTGTCTAAGCCTTCGCCTTTTGAGCCCCCAGGAAACCGGTGCAGAGGGCAGCAGGTGGGCTTGAGTGTTCCCTAAGACACTAGTCTGTCAGCCATTCCCACTGCATCCTCCACAGACCAGGGCCTGGGGTGCACATCACCTTAGAGAGAGGGCTGGGTGTCTCAGACACAAGCAATCCACTGAAATAGCGCTGACTTCTGAACATGTTTATTTTTCTCCTGCTGGCCACGTCCCTGAGCCAGGTACACTTAACTAGTGGGTGGAATTAAAAGTGCCTGGCTGCTGGGTGATGAGAAGCACACTTGCATATATCGCCCCTCCCCATTTTCTCCCCCAAATGGAAAACCTTTTATGCAAAGAATCCTCTGCATCTAATGTAGACGCAGAATTTGTTTTCCCTGGCTTGCTGCCTCTTTGAAACGTTAGCTATTTAGAGATGCAATTAACCACAAGCCTGCAGGAGTAGAGGCTCGGAGAGTTTCATGTGAACCTGAAAGAAGCTGGCCAGGAAGAGAAGACACCCTTGGAAGACGATGACAAGCCAAGCCTTAAGAAAGGGTGGCGGGGCTTTCTGGCTTGATGGGAGTGAGGGAGGCTGGCCTGCCAAGCTGGGCTCTCTCCACGCTGTGGGCCCCAGAGGCACTCTTCAACATGGCAGCGGCATCCACACGCTAATTTCCCTCTAGCTTTGGTCTTGACCTCATAATGGGGCCTGGCATCCCTCCACCGGCTCTGCAGCATTTCCTCCATGCAGGAGGAAATGCCACCGCTTAGGAGCCTCCAGGGACACCTGTCTGTCACTGGGAGAAACTCCATGTGCCCCATTCTCTTCCTCCATCCTTTCCCCAGGCTTGAGGTCTGACTGGGCCTGCATTGCTAGCTCCGCGTGGATCCTCTGCTCTGGCCACTCTGCTCCGCCTACAGTGTCCTTCCATGTGTCCCATGTGTTCCGCTTCCTCCATCCTCCAACCCTCTGGATGGTTCACACTCAGCTTCTACACTCATTCTGGTGACACTTCTTTTGCAAAGCCTTTCTCGAGTTTCCTTCGTGTCCCTGTCTTAGGTCAGGCCTCTTCTTCCCCCACGGGACCCCTTGTTTTCTGTGCTCTTTATACTGTACCACACATACTGTTACCTGCCCATGGCCTCAGCTGTGCCTTAAACCTGGGCACTGTTATTTACCAAAGCAGGCTATCATTTGTTAATTAAATGCATTCCTTGACCAGCCTCCTTGTCCTAGGGCGGTCTTGCAATGCATCTTGATGTCCACAAGGGGGCAGGCTCCCTGGGGGGGGGGGCTTGCTGTTTCTCAGCTGTCTTGAATGCACTCCAGCATGAATTCTCAGAAAGAAGCGTGATTGGAATTGGGATTTTTTTTTTTTTTCTCATTGAAATAGAGCAGGGCTGCTGTTGTCGGGGGCTGTCGCAGATCCTGTTTGTCCACAATGTGCAGAAACTATTTTTAAAATGGCACGTGCTACCGCGCTGAAAAGCACAGACGTTCATGTGGGATGTTCTTTCCTGCCCTCGCTTTAAATCCTGCTCTGCTCATTCACAAGTTTGGAAAGGTACAGGGAGAAAACACCATGACAGATAATGATGCTGGTTGAAAGGGGCCCACCTTTGTGACCTGAACTCTGTGGCCTCTAAGTGTCCACGATAGCCCTGGTCCTCAGGACCATGTGTGCAGAGTAAGGGGACCACAGGGTAGGACCCCAATGCCTGGTGGATATTTTTTTTCTTGTGAGCTTTTTATTGGGATCTGTCATGGGTTGTGACTGTCACCTAAGGTGTCTCCTGGTTCTGTAAAGCCCCCCTTTGAGCCTCCCCACATCTTCTGCAAGGCGCGGAAGCGCCTCTTCTCCGAGCTCTGTTTGCTTCCCGGTGGGTCTCACTTCTCTGTCGCATGTGTCATCTCTGGCCTGTGCATGGTGCACCAAATGCCAGGAGCTGGGCCACAGCTGTCACAGTGAAAACTGAAATTGAGAAAAATGACACACACACGCTGTTTCTTGGCGTTCTCAGGAACTGGATGTGTCTTCTGCATTTCTGTGGAAGGGCATGTGAGCCAGCCTGTGAGCGGCAAGCAGATTTGGTTCTGTACCCTCAGTCTGCAGGGAGAGGGCACTGGGTGTCATAGATGCTAACCTTGAGCTTCTGGGAGGGCCAGCCCAAGCCTAGAACAAACATCCCCTCACTGTAGCAGCCCTAGGTCCCCAGCCCCATCTCCAGGCCTGCAGGACCCACCAGGTACCTTGACCCTGCCTGGCCTTTGGTAGCTCGGCCCCCATGGACCCCAGACTCCAGCATTCATGGGCTGTCCTAGCAATCCTGTGGCACAGCCAGTTACCAGGGACGCAGACATGCAGAATCACAGGCAGGTTTCCTAGTCATGTGATCATGGTAACCTACTCTTCCTCTCTGTCCTTCTACTTTCTCGTGTAGAACATGGGGCTGACGAGGTTCATCTCACAGAGGGCTTTTTTTGTTTTTGTTTTGTTTTGTTTTTCGGTTTTTTGAGACAGGGTTTCTCTGTGTAGCTTTGCGCCTTTTCCTGGAACTCACTCTGTAGTCCAGGCTAGCTTCCAACGCACAGAGATCCGCCTGGCTCTGCCTCCTGAGTGCTGGCATTAAAGGCGTACGCCACCACTGCCCAGCCTCACAGAGTTTTTATGAGTATTCAACTACTTCGTTTTCAGTCACCTGACACTTAGCAATTCCTAACCACTGGTCACAACTACTTTCAAGCGGGATTTGGCAGCCCTTGTAAGGAGCAAGATAATAAACATTTCTAGTCCTGCAGCCCGTATAGGTGGCAGAGTACGCATCTCATCTGTGGTTGTGGTACAGAAGAGGCCCTAGATGCTACATAAAGCAGTGGCCGGGTTGTTTCTAACAAAACTTTATTTATAAGGTCTCATTTCTAAGAGGATGTCTGCTCAGGTGGCCGCATAGTTGAGGGGTGGGAAAGGGGGCAGAGAATGCAGAGTCCGCTGTGTAGTGTGGGGAGGGAAGGAGACGGATGTTCTCCTGTAGAATTCAGAAGGGCTGGTACAGCCTCTTACGACGGGCTCAGACATCACCTCGGGATGTACGGGAGCAGATATCTGTCCTGCCGGGATGTACGGGAGCAGGTATCTACCCTGCGTTCCCCACATGTCCATAACATTGCTGTATATGAGCCAATGGGCACCCTGCTAGGCTGAGCTCCCTTGAGCATCAGTGAAGATGGGTCCCCCGAGGAGCCTGCACAGAAGTGGAGGGGGTGTAGGAGGGCCAAGGAAGCTGCAGATGCTGAAATGTGTTCAAGTCCCCAGGCATCTCCTGCACAATCACAGATTCAGAGCGGGCCCCCTGGTTCCTTCTGGTCGCTCAAACCCCACAAAACTCTCCAGGCTGCTGCCTGTGTAGCCTTTGGGGCACCCTCATTTTCAGCTTCCTCCTCCCTCTGAGCCTGAAGGCTTGGTGGCAGCCCCACACCAGCCTGGTTCCCTGGCCAGGGGCAGGGGGAAGACTAGCCAGGGGGTGTGGCCATGGAGCACTAGGCTCCCGGGACAGAGCTTGCCCTCCCCACCTCGTGGGACGAGTGTCTAAGTAGGCAGAGTCCTGTGCTGACAGACATGGCCAGGCCGTTACAGAGACTCCTCTCGAGGGGCTGATGCAGCAGGATTTGAGCTGGATACAGATTCCTTCCCTGCCTCCCTAAGGGGTTCTGCCCCCAGTCAGGCAGAGCATCCACTCCCTGAAGATGTCCCACGACACAAAGTTGGTCATAATTGTTACCCCCATAGACCAGCAGGGGCCAGTTTCTTGTGAGCCCAGGCTTAGACAATGGGCCACCCACTTCCTTCGATGCTCCAGGGTCTGCTGCAAAGACTTCAGGTGAAGGGGGATGAGGGCTCTGTGATTGGGTGACCATGGTGTCCTGCGGGTGGTCTGGAGGACAGGTGGCAGGTGTAGTACTGGGGCCCATGTGACAAGGAGCAATGGTAGGCCTGAGGACAGGGATGTAGTCTGGTCAGACGACTCTTGTAGTGGGTAGCCATTCCAGCTTTGATCTGGAAGTTCCAACCCCCATTGAGGCTTCGGCAACTGTCACGCCTACAAGGTGGGGCCTAGAGAGGACCCTGAAGACCCGAGATCCGGATGCGCCAGCTCTCTTGGTTCCTGGACCCTGGACGCTGGAGGCAGACCGAGCACCACTGGACTGCGCCACACCTTCCCCAGACCCTGTTCCCTATCCCTTTGCTTGTAAGTTACCCCACAAAATAAACCTCCCTTTTAACTACGTGGAGTGGCCTTAATAATTTCACCAATAGGCTCTGGACAGCATGCATGAAGAATGTGGATGGTTTAGCGCCACTCAGGCAACGTAAGTTACTACTGAGTGTTCTCGAGGGACCGCCTCCTTCTCCAGGGCCTAGGGTTCGACACAGGCCATGGCCACAGGTTCCCTGGGGCTAGCCGGGAGGGCACTGATTTGACCCACTGGCCGATGGCTCGCAGGCTTCTCCCATTGGCTTGCTCTCCTTTAGCAAGTGCCTTGGGGCTGTGGGATGACTTTGCTTGGAAGGGTCTGCAGCTTCGCACACAGCAGTGGCTACAATCAGTCTTCTGGGGGCTGAGCTGGGCAGCCTTCTAAAATGCGAACACCACTATCCTTTGGTGGCTGTGGCTTATGGCAGAGCTGGAGAGAAGCTCCATGGCCCTTGATATAAGACCAGGGTTTTACTCTCAAGGGTTCCCCTAAGACGCAGCCATGGCTCCCAATTGAGCCACTATGGGATCTGGAGCTCAGCGCTCTGCTTCCAACACTCCTCCAGTAAAAAAGGGTAGCAAGATCTGAGTCTAAATCTTTTCTCCTGACCCTTTACCCAGCCCAAGTTGTTACTTTTTTTTTAATGTTTTTTTTGAGACAGGGTTTCCCTGTGTAACAGCCCTATCTGTCCTGTAACTCACTCTGTAGACCAGGCTGGCCTCGAAATCACAGAGATCTGCCTGCCTCTGCCTCCTGAGTGCTGGGACTAAAGGCGTGCGCCGCCGCCGCTGCCACCACCTGGCATTATTTGACTTTCTAAGCCTCAGTTTCCCCATCTGATCAGTGAGGACTATACAGTTTCGTTACTGCAGGTGATGCACTGTGAGTGAAGGGATATGTATGCGGCACAGAGCCCACCATGAGCAGGGGAACCTTCTGTCACTGGTTGACATCCTCGAGCCACTGTTTAAAGGTGTAGCAGCATATATAGAAAAGACGCCTTAGAAAGAGTGTTTCACATTGTTTGTAGATTAGAGTGCTACCCTATCTGACGGCCACCAGGTCATCCTAACTCTTCCGTGGTAGTTGAAGGGTGTATGTGTGTGTGTGTGTGTGTGTGTGTGTGTGTGTGTGTGTAGGGTGAAGGCAGAAGGATCACATCATGCTAGTAATGGTCTCCAAGGCCTTTATTGGGAAGGGGGAGAGCATCTACAGTTGACTGATGGGCACTGGGCAAGGGATGTAACAGTCCTGAGGGGAGAGTAATACAGAGGACAGCCAGTCAGGGTGCAGGAAGGGCCCTCTCCTCCCCAAAAAGGCACTGATGGGTGAGCACCCTGGAGCAGGGGGTGGGGCCTATACACACAGGGTTGGCAGAACACAGGCGGTCTCGAAGCTAGATACAGCCAGCCAGGGGTGAACAGCGTCGTTGAGGCCACAGCTGCCGAGGGCTCCCACAGACATGAAGGAAAGGCCCCCTGAAGGCAGGCAGAACTTAGGAGGAGCAGCCCAGCCTTTCATCTTAGTGTTTTGTGCAATTAAAACAAAAACAAAATAAATATAACTTACACACACTTCTTAAAGGGCACTAAAGTCTAGTCTGGGGAAATTGGCAGAAGCAAAACCTTCGGAGTGTGCAAAGCAGGGCTGACCACCAAGAAATCTGGTGGCCCAAGAGCGGGAGGGCTCCGTGGACCCACATCTGTACATTGGTGCATGTAGCCTGTCCTGTGTCCCAGCACCTGCGTAGCCAGGACCTTGGGGGTCTCCACCAGGACTGTGAACGTGGTTTACCAGACTGCTAGAGGTTCTGGGAAATTCCATCTGCGCTCTCTCCATTCCAGGGGGGCAGGAAGGAAGGGCCTCTGGCAAGAAGGAAGGGGGAGGATGGTTTGGGAGACACAGTGTGGGTGCTAGCATGGTAAACACAAAAACCCAACGAAGCAAAACACCCTTGGTAACAGAATAACCCTAGAGAGAGGCCTTTCCACGCTACTTTACAATTCAGCGCTAAGCGCTGTCCAGGACTGTCCTAAGCTCTTGCTGACCGGCAGCCAGTCACAGTACCTGAGCACGTTATTGTTGACAAGTGACTCCTTCTTAAAGTGCTCGGTGAACTATGTTCTCTTACATACGTTAAACTGGTTCCCGGCATTTTTGTTCATAGCATAGTTTGCTTTAGCAAACATTTTTCTGAGATAGCAGGAGGGGAGTTTTGGCCAGATCATAGCTACAGTCTCTTGGAATTAATGATGCCCCTTCCCAGCATGTACAGACCTCAGGGTCCCCTTAAGCCCCCGGGGGCAACTACAGCTGCAGAGTCCCAGAGCTTGCTGCCCGGTTGCTACTGCCCTCCCCTCCCCCACTCCAGGCTGCCTGTCTTCCCAATCATGTGCAGTCACAAGGTCTGGGCTCACTGATGGGGGTGCGGGGTGGGGGTGGGGGTGTGACCTTTAGAAAGTCAGCCCACACAGGAGCTCACCCCATCTGAATAGGAGCCAGGAAGTTTAAATGGGTTCCTTTTTTAAAATCTGTACTTATACATCCTCGTGGGTCCCACCTCCCGCCCCCACCAACTGTCACTCACCCACCAGCATGAAAGGGGAAACACATGTGTCACATGGGCCAACAGTTCTTCTAGAACCCCAGGGAGCTGGGGTAGGCGGCCCAGACGACCACCCCTGCCCGAAGCTATCTTGACAGGTGTGTCCACATTGATCTACCCCATTTCCCAGTCATGTCCCCAAGCAGTGCCTGCTGGCCTGGGACCCAGAAGAGCACCTGTACATGTGATCCAGGGTCTCTCAGTAAAAGAGGCGGTGACAAGCCCAGAGGAGCAGAGGACAGCTCCAAACGGCAGCAGAGCTGGAGTTTGGTCTTTTAAAAGTCACACAAGCCGTACACTCTTTTCAATCAGGTCACTTGCCTCACAGTTGACGTGTTGATTAACAATGGTCCCACCTCGCGCCCCCCATGGGCCTTCAAGCAGCTCAGGACTCCAGGAAGGAGAAGGCTTGGGACAGCCCTGGGCACCCCTATGAACTCTGGAAACTACCTACATGACACAGAGAAACATTGGTCTAAGCCCTTCAAGTTGGAAGAGCAAGGGACTTCAAGGGAAATTTAGAAATCACTGCAGGAAGCCCAGATCCTGCTTCCCCAAGGCCTGGTACAGCCCAGAGTGTTAGAGGTTCCCCCATGGAGGGACTTGGGGTCCGGAGGTAGGGGTGCCTGACTACCAGGGATTTGAAGGTATGAGAGTCGTCTCTGTTCCCAGGTGTGGCGGGCTCCCAAGCTGTTGCCAATCCCTGGAGGCGGGTGTGGGCCTTGAGTATTCTACCCAGCTCTGGACTTTTCCGTAGCAGGGCCGATCTAGAGCATTAAGCAGTGGCTCTAGGAGGTGGTTTTATCCCTGGAGCTCAGCTTTGCAGAATGACCCCTCTGAATTCACGGGCAGTGGTCCCAGACGGAAGAGCAAAGTTCTTTAGAAACAGTCAAGCTGCTCCCCATACTCCCGGCTCCTAGCCTGGCCTGAATCCCAAGAGCTTAATGCAAGCGGGGTGGGGTCCTGATTTAGCAACTCTAGAAAAGCCACACAGTGTTCCTGAAAGCTGGGACCCCTCACTGGAGGATTCTTTGCTCACAAGTCACATGCAGATCTCCAGAGGTTGTGTTCCCTTACTCCCAGAAATCAGGACCCTGGCCTGGCTTCAGGGGGCCCATGGTGGGAGGCACCCATGGGGCTGTGTATACTGATGGCACCAGCCACCAGGGGGCAGAAGGGTTCCACAGGTAGCCAGTCTGGGCCTGAACTTATCGAGGGGGTCTTCCAGAGGGAGGCTCAATCTCTCAAGACCCTCAGCAGCCAGAGAGCCCATGGCCTCTTAGACCCACGCCAGCTCTAAGTACAACGGACTGCACAGGATGTGGGGCCTAGCTTTGGGTAATTCTCTTCCAGAAGGTAGTTCTATTTAGAGAGAATTAGAAACGCCACCTCCAGGCCCTTGTGTGGGAAGGAAAAAAAAAAAAAGACCTAGAAAATCTCTTTTCTTCTCCAAAGTGTCCTGTAGTGCAGATGGGAGGCTCTGTTCTAGGTGGGCGCTCAGAGAGGAACGAAGGAAGAATTAGGAGGACGGGAGAGGCAGAGGCAGCACGCAAGGCAGCATGGGTAGGCAAGGTGGTGGGGGCCTCAGGTGAGTGGGCTACCCTGGGACATTTCTGTCAGGATGTCGATGAGGTTGTTCAGCCCTGAGAGGTAGCCATCCTCCCGGTTCCCCTCCTGCCAGGGGATGTCATGTTGGAGGGTCTGGCCTTCCGGGAGGGGTGTGGTTTTCCCAAAGTCGATCATCCACACCTTGGCTTGCTCCTTCTTGTCATGGATGAAGAGGAGTGAGCTGCCAATGACCTGGAGGGAAATAGGACTGTGAGAAAGGAAGCCGGGAATCGGAGCCAGGACCAGGGTGGGGCAGGATTGGGAGGAGAGGAGGTGGACGGACATGCTAGGGCCAGGAGGAGGGAGAGGAGTAGGGCTTGGAGGGGGAGCAGGGCTAGGAGGACACACAGCTGGGGTACTTGAGAGACTAAGAAAAGCCTGGGGCTATATCATCCTGAGGGAGACTTGGATCAACAATTTCACTTCCTACTGGAACTGGGTGTGATGGTGAGGGGTGTCAGTCAAGCAGGCAAGGCGTGGCTGTCAGGTTGAAGGCTCAGTACCCTACCTCATGGCACTTGAAGAAGGGAGAGACTTCCAGGGTTTCTCGAATGGCCTTCAGCCGGTCCCGGTAGGCGATCTGAGGACAGAGATGGTCACAGTTTCACATACTCTGTGTTGGGGGGGTGGGGCTGTGGCGTCCGATCTATTTAATCCATCAGGGTCACTGAATTGCAAGCAGCAATGACCTTGTACTGAACACTTACTCCAACCTCACCTACCCGAGCTGAGCTCAGAGTTATGCCTTTCCCAGAAGACTATGTGTCCCTCAGCCTCCTCCATGAGGGGGCAGCCAATCCCAGCATGCCAGTCAACCATCAGAGCCCAGAACCGGTTGCCATGGTAACTTCCTGACCACAAAGTGCTGTGCCCCTGACTAAAGACAGGGTAAGGGAAAAGCTATAGCATCTCTAGAAGAGTCCCCTCCACAGAGCCTTACAGATCTTCCTGTGTTAGCAACAGGGTGCCTGATCATCCCCAAAGGGCCAACTCTGTGAGTCTCATCACCCACAACTACAGGGCCACTAGGGAAGCCAGTATCACAGGGTTCCAGCGGTGACACAGGCAGGCAGGACAAGTCAGCAGTACCCTGGAGTCCCCAGCAACAGCAATCAACCCTTCCCTGGAGTCCCCAGCAACAGCAATCAACCCTTCTTGGAAATGCAGTCTGTGGCATGACTCTGAGGGTCTGAAATGCTCCGGACAGATGCCCAGGAACCAGAGGGCTGGTGCTGCAGACCTGCATGCTGTGTGCATTCCAGCCTTAGAGGTCTGGGCCTGCAGGAAGCAGGAGATGCAGAGACCTTCTTCTGTGTCAGGCCACCTTAAATGTGACCTCCAGCTCTGCCTTTCTCTACCTGTGTGTCCTTGACCTCCCAAGTCTCCTTGACTGTCAAATGGAGACAAGAATGTCTGCTTGCTTGTCCTCATCAGAGGGCTTCTGAGGGGATTTGAAGAATGCTCAGTTCAACCCTCGGCCAGCAGCACATGTGCTAAAGAACTCCTGCCATAGTTCCCTGATAGGGAAGGGCAGTGTGCTGGGACAGAGTGACTGACAGCGCAGGAGAGTGAGTCAGTGTTCCCCACGCTTCCCTGAGCACCCATGGATTCTGGGGCCAGCCACATCTCCTTCATACAGAAGTCTGGGGCTAGGGTTTCAGCAACACTCCTGGCTTAGCCAGGTTTGGACCCCAAACCCCGACTCACCAGGATGTTCTGGTTTCCTTTAGTGAATTCTCGGAAGGCCTCGGTGACCTGCTCTCTTGTTTTGGTCTTCTTGAAGTCACGGTTCACAGAGCCATCTTCCTTCTGAGGAGGGAGTCACCCAGAGGGAGTCAGCAGAGGGCCCATGGGACGGACAGCTCATGATCATGACCCTCACGCTGCTCTGTGGAGGTGTCAGGCGCTCGGGGATGGTACAGGGAGGCAGGTGCCACCAGGCAATTGTCACCTGGCACAGGAGAGCCTGTCCTGGGCCCCAACAGAGCATTCACAGAGCCGCACCAGATCCCCGGCCACACACTACTTTAGGAAGTCTTAATGGTGTGAGGATATCTGAACCAAGAGTGGAGAAGCTCCCGTTATAAGCAAGGGCAGCAGGGGCCCAGGATGACTGAGAACTTCACTTCCTGCTCAGCAGCCTGGTCCCTGGACCAGTGCCTCAGTGCATCCCATTAGTGTGCTAGCAGCCATCTGGATGATCAGGCTAACAGTCACCCTATCATAGGCTTGTGTTCAAGTGACTCCCATTTAAGAGTGACCCAAAGTGTGAGAGGCACAGTGCTGGCCATTTTTATGGTATGGCAAACAGAAGCTGTAAAGTGTCTCTAAGGGAAAAGGCAAAAAAGACGTGTGTGTGTGTGTGTGTGTGTGTGTGTGTGTGTGTGTGTGTGTGTGTGTATTTGTACACACACACATTCATATTAGTTCTATAGTTTCCAGACGTTTACTTTGGGTCTTGTAATGCACAGCAGGTCAAGGGAACACTATGCAGATCCCCCCAAAGCCAAGGTTGAAGCCTGTGTGGCTGCATCCCTACTCCCTCACCCACCATCTCCATGTTCTGAGCTCAGCACGCCTTCTGCTCAGGTCGCCTGGGCAAGTACACAGAACTCTGTTCTGAGACAAAGCGGGAGAAAGGGCGGGTCCAGCAGGAGCCCTGACATTTGCACCTGTCCACCTCCAGTTGGGAACAGGTGACAGCTATCCCTGCAGGGAGGCTCCCTGCAGGAAAACAGCAAGCAGCTGGGTCTGAGGGAGCTGTGGAGGGGATGGCACCTCAGGGGAGCCTTCCTCACAGGGCCTCCCTGCTAACCAAGGCAGGGGAGGTCAGCAAGATGACGGTGCGTGCAGTCAGCCCCTCTCAGCCCGTGGATGCCGTTGGCTGTATGATGCCACGGCCAGGGGCACATCGCGCCTGGGTGAGAGGTGCCAGGGCATGCTGACAGACCACCGATGGAGAGGACGTGTGTGTATATAATTTGCATCCAGTCTGAGAGCTGGATGCTGCCAAGAAGGAAAGATGGTTTTAGAAGATAAGGAAGGACAAGTGACTTTCTCCGTCCCCAGCTCTAGAAGCCAGTGAGCCACTGGTGATCACAGGAGCTCACATCTCCACACTCTGTGAGAGAAGGCTGTAGGGGCTGCCCCTCATTTCAGTTCAGTTTTACCCAACTCTGACTCCATGCTGGAGAGGGGGCCAGGCAGACCAAGCCTGGGCCAAGAAAGGGAGGGCCCTTGACGGGACTGCCACCGAGACAATGAGGAGTCTGTATACCCTCCCCTGCTCCTAGCTAGGTCTTGCAGATCTAGTAGTTAGGGACATGGGCCGGAACACAGGGACAAGGACAGTCTTCTGAGATCCTTTTCAGGGCACCCCAGAGGAAAGGATGGAGGGTGAGTTTTCAAGGCAATCCCAGGCAGCCACAAACCTCTCCTTACTGGAACTTCACTGGCAGTGAACCAACATCTTTCCTGTGGCGGGTGTATAAGCTGGCTCCTACGTAAGGTTCTCTGTGCAGCCCTACAAATAAGCCAGCTCCACCCCAAGGTCCGGTGGCCCTTCACAGCCAGTCCACCTGCACCTCCAGCTGCAGAACGGACCCCTGAGGCTGGCTGTGCACACTTAGGCCTGCAGAGGTGAGCCTCACAGACTCCAGTATCCCAAGGCCCTCATCACCACTGAGAACCGAGAGGCCTCAGCATCCTCAGGCCACACCTCAGCTCTCACCTTAATGCCCTCGATCCTGAAGCCCAGGGTAGCCGTGGAACTGATAGTTTCTCGCCACTGCATGTAACGCGGCTTGGTCACAGCACGCTGGGCTTTCTCCTCCTCAGTGGGGGCCTCGGGGTCCACCTCAACCATCTTCTGGTACATGTCCTTCCGCAAGCTCGGCTTCTTCCGGGCCTTGGTGAGTTCTTCCTCCAGGTATGTCCTGCATGGGAGATGAAGGACTTGAGGGCTGGGTCACAGCTCCCTGTAGCCATGAACTGTCTGGTGAATGAGGACCCTGCGCTGGCTGTGTCTGGTCCCAGGACAATGGTCAACACAGCAACATCTAAGATGAGGTATATCTATTGGAGAGCCATGCACTGTTTGAGCTGATTGAGGAAGGGTGTCCCCAGTGCTCCCAGAGCACCTTGATGCTGGTACTGTCAAGGCCTGAGAAGCTCAGGAGCCCCCTCCAAGGGGCCTTTTCTAGGGTCAGCAGAAGGAAGATGTCAGAACAGTGCTCAGTTTGTGGAAAGGAGACAGAGGGCGGGGTGCCCCTTGGAACTCTGCTGTGCCCTGGCTGCTTGGAAAGCACATTCTGTCCTTTCAACCTGTCTCCCTGTCCTCATGCAGCCCGCGGCTGAGCTGCATCTCTGGCTTTTGGCAGCAGGATTCTCCTAAGCACCAAAGGCAGCATAAAGTGGGAGCAGCAGTGACCCATGCTGGAGAGAGAGCTCCGTGACCTATGATGGAGAAGGAGCTATGTGACCTATGATGGAGAAGGAGCTGTGTGATCTATGATGGAGAGGGAGCTGTGTGACCTATGATGGAGAGGGAGCTGTGTGACCTATGATGGAGAGGGAGCTGTGATGACCTATGATGGAGAGGGAGCTGTGTGACCTATGATGGAGAGGGAGCTGTGATGACCTATGATGGAGAGGGAGCTGTGATGACCTATGATGGAGAGGGAGCTGTGATGACCTATGATGGAGAGGGAGCTGTGATGACCTATGCTGGAGAGAGAGAGCTCCATGACCTAGGATGGAGAAGGAGCTGTGTGACCTATGATGGAGAGGGAACTGTGTGATCTATGATGGAGAAGGAGCTGTGTGACCTATGATGGAGAGGGAGCTGTGTGACCTATGATGAAGGAGCTGTGTGATCTATGATGGAGAGGGAACTGTGATGACCTATGATGGAGAAGGAGCTGTGTGACCTATGATGGAGAGGGAGCTGTGTGACCTATGATGGAGAGGGAGCTGTGTGACCTATGATGGAGAGGGAGCTGTGATGAACTATGATGAAGAAGGAGCTGTGTGATCTATGATGTAGAGGGAGCTGTGTGACCTATGATGGAGAAGGAGCTGTGTGACCTATGATGGAGAGGGAGCTGTGTGACCTATGATGGAGAGGGAGCTGTGTGACCTATGATGGAGAGGGAGCTGTGTGACCTATGATGGAGAAGGAGCTGTGTGACCTATGATGGAGAGGGAGCTCTGTGATCTATGATGTAGAGGGAGCTGTGTGATCTATGATGTAGAGGGAGCTGTGTGACCTGTGATGGAGAGGGAGCTGTGTGACCTATGATGGAGAGGGAGCTGTGATGACCTATGATGGAGAGGGAGCTGTGTGACCTATGATGGAGAAGGAGCTGTGTGACCTATGATGGAGAGGGAGCTGTGTGACCTATGATGGAGAAGGAGCTGTGATGACCTATGATGTAGAGGGAGCTGTGTGACCTATGATGGAGAGGGAGCTGTGTGACCTATGATGGAGAGGGAGCTGTGTGACCTATGATGAAGAAGGAGCTGTGTGACCTATGATGGAGAGGGAGCTGTGTGACCTATGATGGAGAGGGAGCTGTGTGATCTATGATGGAGAGGGAGCTGTGTGACCTATGATGGAGAGGGAGCTGTGTGACCTATGCTGGAGAGGGAGCTGTGTGACCTATGATGGAGAGGGAGCTGTGTGACCTATGATGGAGAGGGAGCTCTGTGACCTATGATGGAGAGGGAGCTGTGTGACCTATGATGGAGAGGGAGCTGTGATGACCTATGATGGAGAGGGAGCTGTGTGACCTATGCTGGAGAGAGAGCTCTGTGACCTATGATGGAGAGGGAGCTGTGTGACCTATGATGGAGAGGGAGCTGTGTGACCTATGATGGAGAGGGAGCTGTGTGACCTATGATGGAGAGGGAGCTGTGATGACCTATGATGGAGAAGGAGCTGTGTGACCTGTGATGGAGAGGGAGCTGTGATGACCTATGATGGAGAGGGAGCTGTGTGACCTATGATGGAGAAGGAGCTGTGTGACCTGTGATGGAGAGGGAGCTGTGATGACCTATGATGGAGAGGGAGCTGTGATGACCTATGATGGAGAGGGAACTGTGTGATCTATGATGGAGAGGGAGCTGTGTGACCTGTGATGGAGAGGGAGCTGTGTGATCTATGATGGAGAGGGAGCTGTGATGACCTATGATGGAGAGGGAACTGTGTGATCTATGATGGAGAGGGAGCTGTGTGACCTGTGATGGAGAGGGAGCTGTGTGACCTATGATGGAGAGGGAGCTGTGTGACCTATGATGGAGAGGGAGCTGTGATGACCTATGATGGAGAGGGAGCTCTGTGACCTATGATGGAGAGGGAGCTGTGTGACCTGTGATGGAGAGGGAGCTGTGTGACCTATGATGGAGAGGGAGCTGTGTGACCTATGATGGAGAAGGAGCTGTGTGATCTATGATGGAGAGGGAGCTGTGTGACCTATGATGGGGAGGGAGCTGTGTGACCTATGATGGAGAAGGAGCTGTGTGATCTATGATGGAGAGGGAGCTGTGTGATCTATGATGGAGAGGGAGCTGTGTGACCTATGATGGAGAGGGAGCTGTGTGACCTATGATGGAGAAGGAGCTGTGTGATCTATGATGGAGAGGGAGCTGTGTGATCTATGATGGAGAGGGAGCTGTGATGAACTATGATGAAGAAGGAGCTGTGTGATCTATGATGGAGAGGGAGCTGTGTGATCTATGATGGAGAGGGAGCTGTGTGACCTATGATGGAGAAGGAGCTGTGTGATCTATGATGGAGAGGGAGCTGTGTGACCTGTGATGGAGAGGGAGCTGTGTGACCTATGATGGAGAGGGAGCTGTGATGACCTATGATGGAGAGGGAGCTGTGTGACTTATGATGGAGAGGGAGCTGTGTGATCTATGATGGAGAGGGAGCTGTGTGACCTGTGATGGAGAGGGAGCTGTGTGACCTATGATGGAGAGGGAGCTGTGTGACCTATGATGGAGAGGGAGCTGTGTGACCTGTGATGGAGAGGGAGCTGTGTGACCTGTGATGGAGAGGGAGCTGTGTGACCTGTGATGGAGAGGGCTGCTCAGGGCTCTGTAGCCCAGTTGTGTCTCAGAGATAAAAGTGCCACACCAGGTCACTGAGCCTCCGATCCCAGGCAGACTAAGAAAACATGAATTGCCTCATGCTCTTCCCTTTGCCGTAAGTAGTCTGCAGGCTAATGGGTGAGACACTATCTCCTGGGAGAGGTGACAGGCAGAGACAGGCCAGGCTCAGAGCAGCCTGGAGTGGAGTCCTTGGTCCAGAACTCTGAGGACCAATCCTGGCCCCAGCACCGCCCTCACAAACTCCCACCACCTCCAACTGGAAACGTGACTCACCCCAGCCCTCTCCCCCGTGACAGCACTTCCAGCTGTGTGCATGCTGCCCAGGGCCCTCATGAGGCAGCAGTCAGCAGTCAGCTGCAGGATGGGGAAGTGGGCCCCTGGAGCCCTGCGTGGGTGTGAGCTGCCCTCAGAGGTACCCTCCCCTCCCTTCCCCCTACCCCCCCCCCACACACTGTCCCAATTCTCCTCTCCACATCTTTCCCAGAATGCCAGTCTGGGTCCCAGAGCAGACAGAACAAAAATCTACATCTTAGAGAGGAGAGGATTTCAGATTTCATGCATTGGTATTTGTACTGGGAGGAAATTCCCATTTCCCTGGGATATACGTGTGCAAACAGGTCCTGGTTATCTGGGAAGACTGTAAGGGGAATGCATTAGCTCTGGTTGGGTCCTTGCATGCATACACATCCCATGTACTTATGCATACTCATGCGCACAGCACACCACGGTGCATGCAGATACCAAGTTATCAGTGGACCTGTGTACCGTGGGGGAGGAACTCATGCCTCACACTCCTGAGGGTGCAACACAGGCCTGCCGGGCAGGCAGTAGCCACACTTCTGCAAAGAGTCCTCAGTAGTTTCTTAAACAGGAAGCAGACACCAAAGTCACAGCCCTGTCCACATGGACCTTTCTTCAAAGGGGCCCCCACAGCTCCAATTAAGCAGAGTCAGTTGTTCTCAGGCACAGAAGGGGGCTGGGAGGGGGATGTTCCCAGTGGATCCTAGCTGGGTAATAAGTGTATTAGAGGAACCATCGGTACCTATCACTGCCCTGCTGAGGAGGGAATGCTTGAGCTCTATCCCTTGTAGGGGAGTGGAGGCCTGTTCATCAACTTCTAGAGCCCATAGAACGGATCTGGGGTCACAGAGACCTGTTCCCTGACGGCCAGAATCTGGGAGAGAGGCAGAAAGGGAGGCGGTAAGTCCCCGGGAGACCAAAAAGTGTCAGGTAAAGGCGAGAACAGCTTTTCCAGGGCCCAGGGGCTGGAAGTCAGCCCTAGGTCTGGATGACAGAAGACACACCCACAGTGACCGGGAAGTTATCAGTGCAAGGATACCTACGAGTGGGGCGAGCACCTGTTCACTTAGAGCCAGGTCCCTAGAAACACCCTGGTTTAAGATGCCTCCAGGGTCCACATGGCTTCCCTCAGTACCACCACCTCTTACCCAACATGACTAAGTTTGGCCCTGCTGATGGGCCTTCCTACCAATTTTGCAAGCCTCTGCCTCATGCCCTGAGACTTGGTGCTTGACAAGGACCCATGTCCCAGCCTCTTCCTGCAGCAGGGAAAAGCCATGCTCTGGTGACAACCGTGGACTGCTTGTCTCAATGCTAGCACAGAGGGTTGTGTTTCTGTGCTATCGCGTTTGGGGGAAAGCCACAAGTTATGGACCAAAGAGGACTAGCCTGCCACTCCAGGGAGCTCTGTGGAAACTGGACTCCTGGCATCTCCATAGAAGGCAAGCCATGGTTAAGGTCCTGGTGTGCAGTCCATAGGCCTGGGTACATCTGTACTATGTTGCTACCTAGGAAGTTATCCCTGGAGACTCCTGCTCAAATGATAGCATAGCCTCCTGGACTCCCAGTGTGGCTGGCTGTGGGACATGCTGGGACAGAGTACATCTAACACTGTGCTCAGAGCACGGAAGGCCCTTAGGGTCTGTGGGGGGGGGGAGGTAGGGCTGGGGTGAGTGCTGCTTCTGGGGAGACCTCCCCTTCCTTAACCCTATGAAGGGTGGGGTTAACTAAGCCCTTTTTGATAGAAGAGCTCTGAGGTACGAAGAGAGAGAAGCTACTAGGGTAGGAGACAAGGGAAGCCTGAGGGGATGGGTCCCCCGTCCCTGCAGTTTCCCAGGGAGCAGCCAGCCACACAAAGCAGAAGGCACAGGCAGTGCTAATCAGGTACAGTTGGACATGTCTGGGCACCTGCGAGAATGCCTAGCGGGACTGTGCATGTGCCCACTCCCCTCTCCGGCAGGCAGACTGAGCCCTGGTCTTCCCGTGTGGGAAGGAAGGGCAGGGCCTCAGCTTGAGTGGTCATATACTAGTGCCTCGTGGAAAGAATTTTCTGGAGACAGAAATAAGATAGCCAGAGATCTGAGGCTGGGTGGTGGCTGCAGGGACATTCTGCTTTCTCCCTCACCCACCCTAGCTCCTTGTGGGCCAAAACATCTAGGGCTTTGGAATGGAGGAGGAGGTAGCTAGTGATGGAGAGGAACTAATAGCAGGGTCTGTATTTCTCCATGACCCCATCTCTACCTCGGGGACAAGGGAAAGGGACATGTCGTGGTCAGCTGGCAGGGGCTGATTTTAGGGCAGAACTCCCAGGAGGAAGGAGAAGGAAAGAAAGGAGCTGTGATTGGGTTAACCTGAGTACACTGAGCTCTTCCTGCTGCCTTCTCGATATCATCAGATAAGAAACAGCATTTGATGGGCTGAGGAGATGGCTCAGTTGGTAAAGTGCTTGCCACACAAACACGAGGACCTGAGTTCGATCCCCGGAACCCACATAAGAAAGTAAAGCATGGTGGTATGTAAGCACGTGTTATCCCAGTGCTGGGCAGATGGGGACAGGTGGAGACAGGTGGATCCCCGGGGCTGGATGGCCACCCAACCCACCGAATCAGAGAAGCTGAGGCCGTGAGAGACGTCTTTAAAAAGAAGCTGGACAATTCCTGAGGAACAAGACCCGAGGCTGACCTCTAGCTTCCATATGCACATGCGTACACAAAACCACACATTACACACCCACCCACGTGCTAAAGAAATAGATCAGCTGGACTATTCAAATCAGATGCAAGCTTCAGCTCTGAGTTCAGTCCACTGTCCAGCGTGGATATCTGCAGCCCAAATCAGGCTCCCTGGGGTGGACATGGAGTACTGGAAACTTCAGAGGCCGACAGCCAGGAGGTAGGGGAAATGTCCACTTCTGCTGGAGGCTTTATGGCCCTCCAGGCTCTGGAGTTTTCTGCAAGTCACCTCACCCACCACCTGCCACAGGGACCTCTGAAGCTCCCAGACTCCATCTAGAGTTGCATCCTGGTGACAGGTCTTTTTTTTTTTTAAACCAGCATGTGCTGCAAGCCAGCTCTGTGGTCCCTCTCCATCCCTGTCTCCCCTGCAGTTCACTTAACAGGAGGTCATTGTCTTGCTTCCTCCCTGCTGACTGCTCACCTCACTTGAGGACCCCACCTGACTAGACCCCTTCTGCCTGCTCCCCGAGAGGCTCAGCACCCAGCCAGGGCCCCTGCCCTGTCTTCTCCAGCTCACTAGAGAAGAGAAGCTCTCAGCATGGCAGAGCCAGCATCCCTGTGTCCTTTGCACAGCCAGGCATGACGGATGGGGAGGGGCATAGGCAGCAAGAAGCCTGGCTCACCTGATGCCCATCTTGCAGTCCATCACGCAGGGCGAATCAAAGTCAGCCAGCAGGTCATCCATCTGGTTGTAGCGTTCCCCATCCTTCACCACGTCCCCATGGTAGGCTGGCACGAAGGGTCTCAGCACATCAGCCATCAGCCGGTCCAGGCAGCGCTGCTCAGATTCACAGTGCTTCTTTAGGATGCGGCCATTGGCAGCTGCCTTGAAGCTCCCTGCAGAATAAGTAGGAGGAGGGCCTCTAGCCTCAGTGGAAACCGGGGATATCTGGGATTGCCCCACCCATCCCCATCTCTTGCAACAACCCCTTGGAAGCTGCATCAGGACCATCCCCCTCCCGCTGCAAGATACCACAACCCTGGCTAAGCCGAGGGTTGACGGTGTGGCCATTTGTAGACAAGTGCCTTAAGGTAAACGGCTTTGCGTCCTGGTCACCTATTCACTGACTGCAACTCTGGCTGCTCCCTATCTGGCTCCAAGCTCCTCACAACCAAAGTTATCAACAGGACTGTGCATAGTTCTACCCACTCCTCAGTATTACTATGAGCACCCCACCCCCACCTCAGCCCTACTTCTTAACCAAGCAGGTGTCCCTGAGTCTTGGGAGAAAAAGCTCAGTGCCTGGACAGGGGACAGAGTGGGCACAGGCCGTCTGGGCAGTGCTCCTTCGGAGCCACACCCTCAGGGAGTATTCACAAAGGGTGTCCATCTATGTCTTGGTCTAAGCCTGTGTCGGCCTGAAGAGAACCTGCAGCAGGGCCATGAAATCATGAGAGCTGTGGAGTGGCCAGGGAGGTGTCCCCAGAGGGCAATACGTGATAAAGGGCTCCATCTGGGGCCTAGCTGACTGCTAGCTGACTGGGTGGCTGGAGGGTGACTTGGCGGCGTCTCCCGCCAATTCAAGTTCCCTCCTGGTAGAGACTCTCTCTCCACTGATCCTGGAGCCGCTAGAACACAGTGATGCAGGCACACCCCGCGGCTGCTCACTGAAGTGGTTTAGCTTCGCCTCTTTGTCCAGGATTACAGAGGGTAAACAAACTATAAAGAACTGATCTGAGACCGTGTTAGTGAGGGAAACTAGAGGAGAGACTGGGAGACAGAGTGGGAGAACCAGGGACAAGACAGGTGGGGTGGATATGTTCTTGGGGACAGAGCGACAAGAACTTTGGAAAGTTCTATTGTCCTCGGGCACTTACAAGGCATTGGAAAGGCCACACCTTCTGCCAAGGTCTGCTCTGGGGCTGCCGGCTCCTGGGGCACCCTGCACCTGCCTTCCCCTCCCACATGCACCCGGGGCCTCCCCAGGAGAGCCGAGTCCACTACCTGCATGTCCTGCCAGCTGGATCCAGGGGTACTTCTTCTTGAAGGACATGACAAAGGGGGACCACTGCACCATGTTCTTTATCTTCCTCCATGACTTGCTCTGGAAAAGCAGCAAACAGAGGGCTCTGGGTGAGAGGACGTCACCGCCGCGTTCTGGTCAGAATGAATTTAAAGCAAGGCGACTCGACGCCCATGGCCACTGCACCTGAGGGGCCGCACGCACACCTCGGGCGCCCATAGGTGGGCTCCAGACACCTTGTTGGCTATGTAGCAGGCACAGTCAGTCACAAGTAGCTTTGCCACGGTTTACAAACAGGTTGAACAAGGCGCTCAAGGGATTTCTTAGGGCCTGTTCAGAGGTAGGTGAAGGAGGCAGGCAAAGCTCCCAATTCAGGGCTCTTTAACCTAGACCCTTCCTCAGCAGGGAACAATTAAATCCATATCACTCCTTTTCACGGACCCACTGTCCCCGGTGCTTTGGCTTTTTCATCTGTCTAGTGAGGGGCAGACAGCTGGTTCACCGGGTTCTCGGGACTCTTAGATACCAGGACTCTGGAAAATGACCTCCTTGCACCAAATTCAGTGATCTCCGACTAGAGGGGTCACTGTCACCTGCAGCTCGGTGTTTATCTGTGGATGCTATGGTAAATTAGCACTAATGAAGAAGCATTCCACAGAGGGGCCATTCATGGATGACTGCCGAGTACCAGGTGGGATGGTACATACACCTGGAGTCCCGTCCATTCAGGAGGCCAAGACAGGAGGCTCACCAAGCCCCAAAGCTTGAGTCTAGACTAGATGATGCAGTGAGATTCCCCCAACTCAACACCCGTGAGCACATACGCGCGTACACACACACACACACACACACACACACACACACACACGCACACGCACACGCACGCACCCCAAATCACCTTCTAGGGAAGTAAGGGTCTGGAGGCTGCCCAGCTGAGGACAGACTCTGGAGAAGATAATGACAGCCAGATGTGGCACAACTGGAACCAGCCGGCTGGCATGGAGCCTGGAGACAGAGTGAGGCAAGTGTGTGCAGGAGGTGACCAGGAGCAGGGAGTGAGCATGGGCAGGTGAGTGTGATCAGAAAAGTGAACCCCCAAGTTCCGGGGGCTCCAGAGTCTTTCCACATCTGAGATGAGAGGACCAGCAGCCTCCACTGGGAAGCACCAAGAGCAAGGACCGCATGGCCAAGGCCAGGGGGTCCTAGCATAGCGAGACCAGTTACAGGCTGGTGGAATATTCCACTTGGAAGGAGTGTTGCGCATTTGTCCCAGAGACCCTGACATTCAGGGCTGACCTCGAGTTTTTAAGCAGCAGCTGTGCTAGGCAGCATCAGAAAAGGCAGTCTCCTTGGCTGGGGCCAGGCAAGGGAAGAGGCTGTAAGGAGTCTGTACATCCTTCTTACTTGTAGGAGTAGAGACAGATGACAGGGACAGACACTCAGGACCTCACGAACATCCTGGAAAGCACAGCAGCCCATCAGCAGCCCATCAGCAGCCCGATCCACTCCCAGGAGAAGCAGCTTTCCAGGCCTGGGGCAGCCTCCCCTCGAAGCACTTTTGTGCGGGAAGCCATTGTACCAGGAGAAAGGTTCCAGACCTCTTGTCCCTGCTAGGACAGGTGACAGGGAGGAGAGGAAGGCATCTACAACCTGGAAGAGTTCCATCAAGGGACTGGACTGCTTAGCCCTGGTTCTCTCCCAGCAGAGATTCTACCTGGACTCAGACTACCAACCCAGGCTTTGACCTTCCCACGTGGCTACAGACGCCTCTCCCTGAGTGGGAAAGTGTTTCCCAGGTCTGTCTTTTGTCACCTCCTAATCACCACAGCATCTACACAACCTCCATGGACCCTCCCTGAGTGTCCCTCAGAGCTCCAATGCATGACAGGTCCTTCTGACCTGTATGCACATCAGGTCCTTCCATGTGACTCTGAGGAAGCTGGCTGGGCTGATGGTGGTCAGCTCTATGGCCTCACTCACTGGCCTGAGTCAGGATGATGAGCCTAACAGTGTCACTGGGGATGCCAAGTATGATAGCGCAGGGGACCCACTGCCAGCTGGCGTGGCTTCTGTCACACACGCTCATTCCCCCACCCAACCAGTGGCGGATGGCAGGACTCACGTCAGCAGACATGCAAACACAGAGCTGCTGTGTGGGTGTTTGTGACAGGCTGGGGTCCTGTGGCCTTGTGCTGACCTTCACGACGTCTGGTGGTGACAGGAACATCTTTATCTGTGTCATAGATGAAGCACCCCAGCTTCAGCAAGTCATTTCCCCTGGTCCAGCAGTTCTGAAACCGTAGGTCATGACCCCTTTGGAGGGTCAAACGACCTGTTCACAGGGGTTGCCTAAGACCATTCTGCACATCAGATATTTACATTACTATTCCTAACAGTAGCCAAACTGCAGTTAGGAAGTAGCAATGAAAATAATTTTATGGTTGGGGATCACCACACATGAGGGACTGGATTAAAGGGTCGCAGCGTTAGGAAGGTTAAGAACCGCTGGTCTAGTCCATTCTCTCCCTTGCTGGTAAGAATCAGGCCACACTGAAAACCTGCAATCCATCTTCTGTCCACGGTGACAGCTAACATTGGGGTCAGGAGACAAATACAAGGAGGCGGTTCTGTCTGCTCCCTCAGTAGGGGAGCCCGGGGCCTTTGTAACGTGCCTCCGGTTGCCACCAAACCCTGGTGATGTCCTGTTCTGGGGCTGGCACACTTCCAGCACATTCACCAAGTGACATAAAGTTTACATCTGCTGGGTATGAGCAGAGCTGGTGTGTGCTTGCGGGCTCCGGAAGGTTTGTGTATGTACAGTGTGCGCGGGAGCTCACTGTGGACAGTGAGGAGGGTGCCACAGAGGAAGCTGGTATGTCCACCAGCAAGTGAGGGGACGTGGGAAATTAAGCCAGCTAAGTCACAGGCATGAAGCCTTCGTCAATTCTTTAAGCGACTTGAGCTGAAGCAATCCCTGGATCGTTGGCCTCTTGGTCGAACCAGCCCTGGCCGGGCCTTGCTCTGTATCCACATGCGGGCAGGATCATTTCTTACCCAACCAGACCTCGGGTTGTACAAGGAATAGGAAGGTCCTGACTCATCCAGTTAAATTCGGATCAAAAGGATCAGAAAACAGCCAGGTTAGGAAACGCAGTTTTTAAAACCCCCAAGATTCACGAGCGCTGTGGGCAGCCTCTGAGAGTTGAAAATGCTGAAGCAACTGAAATCAGTCTGGACAGCTTCACAGCTCGCACCTAACTTGAAGCTGTGAAAATATCCAGAAAACGTGAAGAGGGATTTGTAACGGGAAGAAAACCAACCAAACAAAAACCCCAAAGCCAAACAAACAAGCACAATAACAAAAGTACAGGAGGCCCACAAACCTCAGCTCTCTTCACACCTGAGGTGTGGGGGTGTCACAGGGAGAGGGAGGGGAGGGAGAGAGAGGGAGGGAGGGAGGGAGGGAGGGAGGGAGGGAGGGAGGAGAGAGAGAGAGAGAGAGAGAGAGAGAGAGAGAGAGAGAGAGAGAGAGAGAGAGAACAGGCAGGCCACCAGCAGCACAGTGCCATCAGCAGAGCAGTTAGTTCCACACCATGCTGAGCTACAGGCCACTGGATCAGCCAGCAGGAGAAGGGCAGCTTAGGGAGCTCAGGGCAGCCAGAGCCTGACTCACACTGTCCTTTTTCCTCTTTCCCATGAGCTTCTTCTACTTCCGGAACCCGAAGCCACCTTGGGTCTCGCCACTCCCTACTCTGGCACCTCTGTCTTTTAGTAGAAAGGACCCACTGTACGGGGGCCACAGGAGAAAGCCTGGGCAGGATCTGACTCTGTACGTTTGTGTAGGCTTCAGGGGAGGGGGACAGTTTCCGGGGCATGCCACCCTCTGGCTGCCTTTCCCTCAGGCAGCTGCAGATAGGCTCTGGGGATGTAATGCCTTAAACGAGCAGGAAGGAATCGTCTCTAAGAGTGGCCAGTGTCTTTTGCAAAGCGGTCAGAAAAGGAATGGTGGGATCACGGCTGAGAAAAAGCACGGAGCTCCAGCACAGGCTGTGGGGATGTGGGGCCTCTCGCCTACCTCTTGCAATGGAGCTATCAGCGAGGGCTTGGCACAAAATGGAAATGGAAGGCCCCATGTCCAAAATGTGACAGGGCTGTCCAGGCAGGGAAGGCAGTGGAATGTGACCTTTCCAAGGCCAGGTAAGTATGGGCTCTGCTGTGCGGCTCCCCAGGGCTATCAAGAGCCTCAGTATACCCATGCCCAGGCTGTTGGAAGGAAGCAGACCTCCTGGAGACAGCCACTGTCTGTCTGTCCCTGGTGGATGCTTGTCTGTCTGTCTACTCTCCTTCAGTGCCTGATTGATGAGTCCTCTGCTGAAGTGGCAAGCTGTCCCCCACCATCAGATATTGTCTGAACACTGCCTAGATCCTATGGTGCTGGACTGTTTATAGAGACAGGGTGGTGGAGCTGAGCGCCACTGAGCCTTGGAGTGGGAAGGACCCTCTATTCTTCCAGGTCCTACTGCCCTCAGATGGACAAGCAGAGACCTCAGTGTTCCCATCTGGGTACCCCTGTGGTCCCTTGGAGTCCCTGGTGATACAGACCTCTCTCCTACCACGTGCTCTGCTCTGCACATGGCCAAGTCCAGGCAAGCCATAGGATCCACTTTGTCTTGACTTCCGATTCTCCCTGTTTGTTTTGTTTTTCCTCCGAGACACAGTGTGCTGGCAATAATCTACCAGGCACTTCCAAAGGGCCGGAGGGCAAGTGGGGTGGCCGTGAGGTGAGCCAACGTGTGACCGATTATTTATGGATTCCCCACCCCCAGGCCCACAGGGCTAGACCCAGACCACACAGTCAGAGCTCAGGAGCCCAGTGTCTCCATTCTGCTGCTGTCTAGAGCAGTGGTTCTCAGCCTTCCTGATGCTGCAACCCTTTAATGCAGCTCCTCGTGTTGTGGTGACCCCCAACCATGAAGCTATTTTCATTGCTACTTCATAACTGTAATTTTGCTGCTGTTATGAATCATAATATAAATATCTGATATGCAGGATGGTCTTAGGCAACTCCTCTGAAAGGGTCTTTTGACACCCCCCCAGGGGTCGTGACCTACAGATTGAGAACCACTGGTCTAGAGGCTCTGTGACACTGGGTCCCCAAATGACTGACATCACCTGGGGGGCCATATTTTGTGGGTCCACAAAATCCAGTCCATAAGGAGGTGAGACTCTCTGGGAAAGCCCCTTCCCACCTAACCTGTTCATGCTTGATTCTTTCCCTCCAGTAATAGTTTAATAACTCGGCTTTGATTTTTAGACACCTTTAAAGGAAAATTATCTCTCCTGCCCCCCCCCCTTTTTAGGGTAAAAAAGATGAGGGGGAAATATCTAAAATATCACTGAACCTTGACTCTCCTAAAAATCCTGCCAGACTCATGCTCGACCATGCATGCATGAGGATACGTGCGCACACAGGGAGATCATGTGTTCAGGGTCTGTGGCGTTGCTAGGTTCGGGGCTGACATCAATGGAAGCCTCACAGCACTGACATAGTTGTTTCCATTTTGCTCAGGGCCATCAGAGCTTCCAGTTCTTTGCCATTTAATTCTGAAGATTTCGTTTCAGCCAACAGGATGCCCGGGCCCCCCTTGTCTCTCTCCTAGTTATAAAACAGCCTCCCATAGACAGCGAGCACTTTGTCACTTTGTCACAAGACTGACCTTTCAGATGGGGGAGGCCTGGAGAGACCTGCCCTCCTCTCCCTCCGCGTCTGAGGCTTTTCCCAGAAAGTCCTGGCCGCCGACGCGCCTTTGGGGAAGGCGCACTTGACAAAGTGGACCGGGAAGGGTTCATTCTGTGTTAGAAGGTCTGCTCCGCTCTTGCAGAAGTCACAGACAAACGCATTGAGTTCTCCATGTTTGGGAAAAATGCCATTTCCCCCCTTCTCTTTCTTTCGGGCTTTCCATAAAAGCAGCTAGGGTTTCCCTAGTGATCGGTGTCCGCCCTCTCTGGGGAAAAGCCTGGTGCTTCTCCCAGGCCTCGTGGCCAACTTTGTTCATTGTGATCTCCTGGCAGAGGCCCCAGGAGGGTGGTGGGGTGCAGGCCCAGGTGGGGTGCAGGCCCAGGCAGGTAGGGCACTCAATGCCCCTTTCCGGAGCCCGCTTAGAAACCGTGCGGCAAAGGCCGGTGAGCTGTGCTCGGAGAGGACGGAGGGTTTGAGAAAGCCAGACGCGGGCGTTGGGAAGGCAGGTAGGTAGCTCCGGCTACAAATAAGTCTGCGCTGGAGACTGACCGCCTCCGCCTTTAACAAACAATACTTTCAAACCAAGAGCGGCTTCTTCGCTGCCCACCCAGCCCAGATCTTGCCCTGCCCCACAAGGGGGCAGCTTGGCGCCGTTTTCAGAACGGTTCTGTCTTTACAGACAACAGGCACAGGGTGGGACCGACCCAGAGAGCTGAGGTGAGCCCAGGGAAGGCTGAGCACGCCTTAGGTGAAATCTCTGGGATGACCTTTTTCGGGTCTTAAGAGGACGTGCACATACATCATCATGCTGTATCTTGAAGATGGGACCCAAGTCTAAACATGCAACTCCTTTTGTTTCATACACACCCCATGCTCATAGCCCGAAGGTGACCTTACATAACATTTTTAGTGCACCTGTATTTGGAGTGTGACCTAGGCATACAATTTCCCGGGTGTTGTGCCCCTGTGGATGTTTAGAACATTTCAGAATTTGGAACATTTGGGATTAGGGACACTCATCCTGTATCTCCTTCAGAATCTCTTGCTGGCCTGGGACAGGGAACAATGACGGTTAGCCTTCACTTGAGTCAATCCCCGGCTGCTGTGGGCGTGGAAGGCATCACTTGGCTGAGGGGCAGCTACTTGGTCAGGGTACTCCTGGCAGCGCACTGGGGCAGAGGTAGGAAGCATGTGTGCAGCTCTCCAGCAGGCCCCTCCTGCTCAGTTGCTTTTTTTCTGTTGCAACTCAAGGCTGAGTTTCTAGACCAAAGGCAATAACCAGAACACTTCCCCGGGATGTTCCACCAGCCTCTCTCCCGCCCTCCCTATCATCCAGAACCCTGGGGAAAGGCCTTGGACACAGCTGGCCAGGGCAGTCCTACCCTGAGGAGTGTCATCACGGCTCCCTACCCACCCACAGAGGGAGAGGGTCCCACTGTAGAGACAGGACCACTGTGGATACTCCCCTACCGTTACTCCACACCCCCACTCTCCTGCATGCCTGAGACCCTGCAGGGCATACCATCCTCCGGTCTCCAACCTGTCTCTCTCCAGGTTGCGCAGCCTCCTTATCTAAAATGCTTGAGCCCGGAAAGGTTTTTGATTTCGGGCTATTTTCTTCCCTTCCCATCCTGCTCTGGGACTCTAGGATGTCTCCCCTGGCAGCCATCACGTACATCCAGGACACATGGGACAGCGGCAGAGAGAGCTCCCCCACTAGAGACCGTGCTTCAGGTCACTCTTCTCCCCGATCTGCCGCCAAGGGAGCCTTCGATCGTGCAAACCAATCTGTGTTGTTGCCACCCAAGAACTGAGGTCCCCTCCACGTTCCCGGGCCTCCTCGACAGGCGGACCCCGCAATTGCCGTCTCTGGTGTGAAGGTCACCACTTGGCTTTTTCCCTCCTCCTCCTCCTCCTCCTCCTCCTCCTCCTCCTCCTCCTCCTCCTCTTCTTCCTCCTCCTCCTCCTCCTCCTCCTCCTCCTCCTCCTCCTCCTCCTCCTCCTCCCAGAACTAAAAATAATGGCAGTGAAGAGGAGGAGGCAGCAGATGGGGAAATGCCTGACCACACAGGGCCTGGGCCTGCACCAGGAGCTGGCTCCCCTCGGCCTCTCTAAAGGCTGCATCAGGGCTGAGAGGGAAGTAACAATTGTCGGAACCTGGGAGTGGCCGCCAGGAAGAGCAAAGGGGCTCAGTCCTCTCCCGGACACTTCCTCATGGAAAAAGGCAGAGGACATTCAGCTTTCGTCTGGGAAAGGGAGTCAGGCACCGTGGCTGTCCCCACAACCCTCCCCAGCCCCCTCCCTCTCTGTCTCCCCAGAGATTTTATTTTTACTTTGCTAAATGCAAAAAAACAAGGCTCAGCTATGGAGGGTGGAAATTTACTGAGGGCCCTCGCTGCGCTGAGTACCCTGCAGTCTTAGGGGTTGATCTCTCGGCCAAGAAGGGTGAGTGGGGTGCACTCCTAACCCACCTCCTAAGGAGAATTTCACAGGCTTAGGGGCCAGAGTGATCAATTCTTCCTTTTCTGCCTAAGGCTCCGAAAAGGTAGGGCAGAGCTGCAAAACAATAATAACCAACTCATGTGCATTAACGGCCTTTGACAGGCAGATGCAACAATGAGTATTTGATACGTACAATGAATATATGCTAAGGTTATTTCAACTTGTCACGGAGGTGCTCTCATGATCCCATTTTACAGATGTGAACACTGAGACAAAGAGATTAGTCAATTTGCCCAAGGTTCTAGAGATGGTACGCGGCGAGCCAAGCCTGTGGAGAGTCCCAGGTCTGCATCATTCTGCTGGTTGCCTCCTTTGTCATTTGTAACATGTAACTGTATAGCCAGATGAACTTGGGCTCAGCTCCTGTTAGTCCTAGCTGATGGTCCTGGGCAAGTCTCCAGACCTTTCTGAGCTTCAGTTTTCTCCATCTCTGTAAAGTGGAAATACCACTTGGGCTATTCCATCAGCCAACAAGAGAACAACTTTGTTCTCAAAGTTAAAATAGAACTTTGCCTGTGCGGGGCTGCAACAGACAGGAACACTCAGCCTCTCGAAAGTTCTGTTGGCTCTCTGAGCTCCCAGCAGCACAGGCCTGCAGGAGATGAAACCCAGGAGAGGCAGCTCAAGGCTGGCTTGGCAGGTGTTGGCAGCCAGGCCTGCCATCCTTCTCATCCACCCCGTTACCAGTCCCACCTTTCCAGGAAGGGAGATGGGGGTGGGGGGTGGGGGTGGGGGGGAGGGTAGGCCTCCCTGCCAGAGGAACGGCTTTGCCCTAGACACCTAAGCCATGTCAGAGCACGCGTGAGTATTCACAGGGTATTTAGATCCAGGAGCCGGGCAGAGAGGCCACAAGCGGGCAGTCCAGTCCCATCCCAAGCCAGGGCCCCCTGGGCTGCTCTGATCACCTATGCTGTTCCTGACGCAAAAAGGCCACGTGGCGGGACACACGTTCTTGGGGTGGTCGCATGTGCGTGCACACGGACTGCTGCATCCTGGCTGGAAGATGACATTTAGAGAGCCAGGCATCTGAAAGGAAGCGCGCCACAGAAGGCGGAAGGAGCTCAAATGTCACCTTCGCTCTGCTTTCACAAGCAGCTTGCAGAAGGAAATCTCATTCTGAACCGCGGCCTCTGCAGCACTCCCGCACCACTCGGAGCCTCAGAGACGGAGACTCCTTCGGGTTTTACAAGTACAAAAGCCCAAAGACACAGGTGGACCGCGCAGAAGGGACGAGAATTCTAAGTCAAACGCTGAGTGCTGGGAACTCCCACCTAAGGAATGTCTAACAAGGAAACTTTTGAGGAAGGGCTTACAGGCGGATCACACGGCTATATTTAGAAAATTATTTCCAAGCAAGACACACTGAAGCAATTCATATTTCTGAGAGATAGTGCCGAGGTGCCTGTGGCTAAGGACACTCTGTAACGTAGCGCAGACTTGCTGAGAACCAGAAATCCATCCCCAGCTGCCTTCCGAAGACACTTCAGCAGCCTGTCCGGGCAGGATGAAGCTGATTTGCAGCTCCCAAACTGGGCCATGAGTCACCCAGTTTCCCTCTCCTGACTGGCTGTTCCCGGTCTCAGCTCAGCAGCCATGCTTCTGTTCACGTGTAGACTGCTGCAGGCACAGGAAATGGGTTGCCAAAGGCACACCAGTGAACCCCCAAGCATGAGCAAGATGCGTCACCCTCAGAACATGAGGCCCGGGTCATCCTGACGTCTATGGGGATGTGTGACTTTCATAAACAGTCTGACTCACTGCTGTTCCTCCTGTATCTGTCAACTTGGGGCCCTGCTGGTGGCAGTGGGTGCTTACTTAGCCCTTTCTCCCCTGTGGTGCAAAGATCCCGCAGGGCCATCTCAGAGATAACATACTTGCCTCACTCTTTCAGAGGGGCAAACAGGGACATATTCTGCCCGTGTTAGAGTCCCCGAGGGGACGTAACTGGGGATCAGGCTCAAACCATTACCCTGGCGGCCTGTTTGCCCGCTGAAGTAAGGAGGGGGTGTCCCACTCAGTCGAGCAGGGACACCCACAGTCTTTCCATCACTTTTTCCCTTAGGCTACAGACTTAACATTTGTTTGTTGAGATACCATGAGGCATGTCAAGACCATAACACGGACAGGGAACAAAACTGATAAATACAGCAGCAATGTCCATGTGCGTCTCTACATTTTTCTACCCAAAGGACCTTTGCACTTGGCCCACGCAAGAGTCCCCTTCTGACTGCATAGCTTATAGAAGGTTCCTGGTTCTCTTCGACGAGGGGACTGAAACACTGAGGGGTGTGAGTGAGTCATTAGAAACATCTGGAATGCTAGAGGACAAGGAATGACAGCGGACCTGAGACTCCTCCTAGTCAAGGATCTTAAACCAAAGACCTCACTGTTCTTTGCAGACTGGGTGTAGCCCCCTGAGTCAGGACTGAAAGGCACGCTGCCTTTGAGGGTCTAGGCAGAGAGGGTTGCCCTTGCCAGCGTGTTCCTGCTGCCTTTCCGGGCAGTGTGTTTGTCTCGGAGGGGGCGGGGGTTGGTGTGTGCCACAGCTTATGAACTTTAGTCTGGATGGAGCCTGAGAATGGCACAGGGATGAACATAGTGTCCCAGGATGTCCATCCTCTCTCAGTGGCCAGAGCCCTGTCTGGTAAGCTGGTCCCCCTCAAGGTCTCTGGGGAGAGCCCATATTTAGGAACTGTAGCATCTCTTCTAGGGAACAGACCAGCTGGTTGATTTATTCCTCTTAACTTTTGATGTTATTATTAGGCACATCTGTCTCCAAGTGAAGTCACCAAGGAAAAACCCAAGCAGAGGAAAATATTTTCAAGTAGTAGGTCACTTCAATCTTCGGAAAAGGAAGCAAGTGGATAAACTAACTGCCAGAGGATTCCAGAATTCAGGATGACCGAAGAGGAAAATGGAAAGCATGTGTTCTGGGAACGGGGGCAGCTGAGCTATATGCACAGGCTTCTTCCGCTTCCTTCTCCCTCATATGAAGGCCGGCCAGCCAGCTAGCCACTCTCCCTGAAGCTCAAAGATCCGGGAGAAGATCCTTTAGTGACAATCGACCAGCTGATATGAGACAGAGCTTCCTCACTAGTGGCCATCAGACTTAACCTTGTTCAGCTATAATTTTCCCTTTTTCCTAAATTAGTTGCCAAAATTTGAAAATCACATTTCATATGAAAGTCCAATGACCTCTGGGACACACTGAATCTGCAGTCCTGGCAGCCTGGGGCCGAAGAGTGGCCGCTTGGGATGAGGTCCTAGTTTTAACCTGCCAATCACCAGCCTGGTCCCCGGCAGCATCTGTGTTAAGAGATACCCGAACATGAATGCCCCAAAGAAAGCACAAAGTCCCAGACCTCAAACCCAGGCCATGGGCTCTTTCTCCATCTGCAAACAGATGAAAATGATGGACCACACGTGGCTCTCGTTCCATAGGGAGGATGAGGAAGGGAGAGCCAAAGAAGGGTTGGAGGAACTGAGAATGTGTCGTGAGCTGGGTGACATATGGCCACATGGGTACAGAGAGTAAGACACATACAGAGCCAGGGAGGGGACAGGGGAAGAAACACACCAGAAGCCTCAGAGGTCACCTAGGAGGGCAGAAAGTGGTTTTGGAACTTGCCAAGTACACCTAGTGCCCGGGTTAGGCACCCAGTGCCACTGCTGTCCCAGACCTGGGGCCATGACACCGGATCCCACTCATTCTGTGTGTGTCTATGTCTTACATGAAGCCCAGCCTCTCCAAACCCTCACAGACAGAGACTCACAGGTCTGTCTGGGGACTCTCCTAGGTTCCTCTCCTCCAGGCCCCCTC
Source organism: Peromyscus californicus insignis (assembly GCF_007827085.1). Classification (NCBI taxonomy): domain Eukaryota; kingdom Metazoa; phylum Chordata; class Mammalia; order Rodentia; family Cricetidae; genus Peromyscus; species Peromyscus californicus. The sequence goes on along the minus strand of NW_026294436.1, from coordinate 65,014,627 downwards.
TCCCTGCAAAACTAACCTATTCGCGTTTGCCTGCTGGGCCTGGGCATAGAGATTAAGACACTAGCCTGTCTGCTGGCAATCACCTGCCTCATCTGGAGGACAATGATTTATCGTTTAAATGACGCTTCTCAACTCCCCCTCTTTGCACTTTCCCAGGCCCTGTCCATTCCCCACTGTGCCCCCTGAATGGCTTCTCCTTTGCAGGATTATTCCTCCATGCCTCACACAGTCCACATCCTTTTTTTCTGCTTGCTTAGAGGTCTGGTTATATTCTGAGTATCACTCCCTACAGCAACCATTCCTGAGGGCAGGATCCCAGACCCTAGTAGCACACTTCCTTCCCAGAACTGGGAGCTAATGATACATGTTGTACTAAGTAGCCATGGGCCTCCCGAGCCCTAGCTCCTGGCTGAGGAGGCCGAAAGGAAATCTCACTCAGTTTCTACAACCATGACTGAAAATGTCTGGCTGGATGAAAACTGAGATTTCTGGACCAGAAAGATGCCTCCTGCACTCCTGGGAGCCAAACACAAGAGGAAGGGCTTCCAACTCCACTCTACTCCATCGCCATCTCCAGTCATGTGGCATGAGATGGCCGCATGGGCGTAGAGATTAAGACACCAGCCTAGCCCCTAGGGGCAGCGGTGGACAAAAGCCCAGGATTAATCTGGAAGTCCCAAGCCCCATCAGACCATCTGCATTTTCTGACCTCGGTGCTGATCGTGGCTGCAGACATCAAGGCTGGGGCTACTTTCTCCCACAGACCCAGGCCAGGGCAGGCCAGGGCCAGGCAAATGAGAAAGGCGGATCCGGATCCACCAAGCTCTGCCGGCTATAAGACGAACATCAGGGCAGGCAGAGCTAGACAGAAAGGCATCCCAGGCTAGGAAGGGGCTTATTTCTAGAGACACAGCTCCACAGCGGGACCTGTGTAGACACTCGTCCCCCATGCCAGCTACTCTTAGCCTGCACTATCTTCCTCTACGAGGTTTTAGAAAGATCCATGCCAAATGAGAATAAGCGGATGCCACCGGGCTTTCTCCATGTCCCACCAGCCCCTTTCAGGCAGTGACAGCCTTGCTACCTCCCTGCTGTCCTGGGAGTCCAGTGGTCCTGGTTTGTCATCTCCCTTCTGTTTGCTCTTATTTTACCCAGCATAGCCAATACCATATCCACTGTGGGTGCCCTGCTGTGTTCTGGCTTCAGGCTTAAGCCCAGGGAGTATGAAAAGCCGAGAGGGGATAAGCATGGGCCTGGTAACCCAAACAGCAGAGGATGCCAAGCAGCTTTATAAAGGAAGGCACAGTCACAGGCTACCGATAAGGGAGGCATTCCTTTCGGAGGGCGGGGGAATAAATAAAGGAAGTTTCCGGGAAAGATGGCATTTCTGCTGCATCTTTAAGAGCTGCGGAAGGAAAGCAGAACATGGGTCAGAGGGAAGGAAGAAGGGAGGTGAGTGTCAGGCTTGCGGAAAGCGTGAGCAAAAGCGGAGAAACAGAAGAGCACACACAGAACCACAAACAGTGCAGCGCCTCGGGACAGAGAGGGTTAAACCGCAGGGACTGTAAAACGCCGAATTCAACAGATTCCAACCCACATCCCAACCTTTGGTCCAACTCTCAAACACTGTGTCAGGCTTAACTTTTTTTTTTCTTCCCAACACCAGGGATCAAACCTAGTGCTGTGTGGCACATATCTACAACTGAGCTCTACACCCCAACCCCAGACTTTTAATAACGCACACAAGCATCAAATACACACAGAGACACCTCTCGTCCCTCACAAGTATCATGTTCTACATGGACGCTCGTTCAGAGAACTCTGGTTATAAAGCCAGCCCCAGACTTACACAGAGGGAACTCCCCAGGTTTCACGAGAGACTTTCCAGCATTCTCCATCAGCTGAATGCACTGTGAGCCACCTTGTCCCCAGACCCTGCGTGATTGCATGTTCCTGAGCTTAGTGCCCTGTCTGGAAGTCTGGAAGCACAGTTGTTGTAAAGGCATGGACACAGAGCCCCACTGCCTCCATCCCCCCATTTGAAGGGAACCACCTAGGGTCTTGGTTTGTGTTTAAAGCGTGGTCACGGTGGTTAGGGACATGTCTGAGTGGGTAAAGTGTTTGCGATGCAGGCATGAGATTCTGGGTTTGGATCTCTGGGCCCCATGTAAAAGTCAGGGGAGGAAGCACGTACTGAGGGACAGCAGCGGATACCAGAGCTCAGTGGTCAATCAGTCCAGCCAAAACAGCATGCCCCAGATTCACTGAGATCCTGTCTCGAAGACTAAGGTGGAAAAGCCAATGGAGAAGACACCCCAACTTCAGCTTCTTGCTTCCACCCATGCACACACTGGCACACACCCCACATCCACAGGCACACAGAGCAAACAAAAACCATGTCAATAGCATAGACATTCGATCATCCTGATGAACTGAGGACAAGGAAGGTACTCCAGTTTTTGGAATTCACTGTGATGGGATTTTCGTGACTTTAGGCTAAGCTTTCCTCATCTAGTCAGGCATCTGTTGCTTCAAGTGAAAAAAAAAAAAAAAAAGTCCTGAAATGACCATAAATAAAAAGTGCTATTGACTAACTCGGAGAAAAGCAAGATCAACAATCTACAAAGAATATCCATTTTTGTGAAATCTGATAAATTTACAGAAGTCTCAGAAACAAAAACTACAGTGTTCTTTTGTTACTGCTACAAACCAATATGTAAGCAGAACCAATATGTAATCAAGTATCCAAAGTAAGGTAATGTAATTAGCAAGTGTTTAACCCATTAATAACTCTGCCTTTTAAAAATGTGCATGATCATATACATAAAATTCACTAGCAGAAGCTTCACTTTCTGTAATCCTTTCCTCTTACAATTTATTCATTCTTTAATTGCTGAAGATAATTTTTGTCATTACAGAGATAAGGAATTTCTGAGTGCTTTTTATTGTTGTTTTTTTGAGAGAGGGTTTCTGTGCGTAGCCCTGGCTGTCCTAGAATTCACTCTGTAGTCCAGGCTGGCCTCGAACTCACAGAGATCCGCCTGGCTCTGCCTCCCGAGTGCTGGGATTAAAGGCGTGCGCCACCACTGCCCGGCTATGTTGTTCTTTTTTAATCGCCTCTGGAGCCAGATAGGCTAGAAACACCGCTGGCCACTTCTGACGAGAAAGTTAGGGAAAGAGGCAAGTCATCTGGAATAGCTAAGCAAAACTCATCCAAGGCCCTGCCACCATGCCAAGGAACTTGGACTGCTGTCTGTAAGTGACACAGAAAATGGCCAAGAACTCTGACTATTTAAAATGTAAAACTGCCCAAGTGTCAAAAGGATAAGTCAAATAAGTTGGAGAAAAACTTGTATAAAACACATTATGGTTGAAGGCAACAGATTTTGAATATAAAGGACTCAAACAAAACTGCAGGGTGCTAACAGACAACCTAGCAACATATGTATAACACAACACACACACACACACACACACACACACACACACACACACACACACACACACAATGAAAATAATATACCATCTGTCTATCAAATTGTGAAAAGGTTAAAAAATAATAAAGATGAACTCTGCGAACAAGACTATAGAGGAACACAGGCGGACACACTGTTGAGATGTGCTCCCAAAATGCATGTGATCTTCTGGAAAAAACAGACCAGGAATATGTTTCTAGGGCTCTAAAAATGTCTCAACCTTTCATTCACTTATTTTTACCTCTGGAAATCTACTTAAGGAAACACTCTAAAATATGGAAAAAGTTACAAGCACAAAAATGTTAATGAAGCCATTGTTTCTAGTAACAATAGTATTGAAAATAACCCAGCATCCAACAATGGAGGAATGATTAAATAACTGTGGGGTACATCCGCACAGGATTTAATTGATCACTGACCTAATTGATCATTTGGTCCTCAACTATAAAGACTAAAAAGCTACATGAAAGTTCTTCCTACAATATTAAGCTGGTGGGAGGCAGGAAGGAGGCTAAGCCATAAAAATGTGCATAATTTGTTTCTTTTTGCAGCGTTGGCATTCACATCTAGGGTCTTAGTTATGTTAGAGGCATGCTCTACCACTGAACTACATGCCCTATCCCCAAATGGACCTACGTTAAAAGGCTGCAAAGAAATATAGCCATTGGTAAGAGTGGTTATGGTAAGTACACATTTCTGCACTGTGATCTTACACTGACCCCAATAAACTCTGACTCTTTGCTCTGATTTCTATTTCTTATACTCTATTGTACTGCATGCAAATAAGCTATCAGTTTTCCTCATACCATTCCTGAGTAAGATGGAATATAAACCGACAGATTAATAAGTAACAGAAGCCAGGTATGGCGACACTGTAAGTTTGAGGGCAGCCTGGTCTAGACAATGAGTTGCAGGCCAGCCAGGGTGCCATAGTGAGACCCTGCCTCAAATCATCATCATCATCATCATCATCATCATCATCAACAGAGTCTGTGTTCATTTATGATGGCAGCATTACAATGACACACTTTATTTTTATTCATGTGTACGGATGTTTTTCCTGTGTGTATGTATGCACACTGTGTGCCTTCCTGGTGCTCTTGGAAGTCAGAAGGCACTAGGTCCCTTGGAACTGGAGTTACATATGGTTATGAGCTGTCATGTTGGTGCTGAGAACTGAGCCTGGGTCCTCAGCAAAAACAGAAAATGCTCTTAACCAGTAAGCCATCTCTCTGCCCCTACTTTCTTTTAATTTATTTGAAGTTTCTATACAGCTAATTTTTTTTACAATTAAATATACATGTATATATGTATGTTTACACACACACACACACACACACACACACACACACACACACACACGAGAGAGAGAGAGAGAGAGAGAGAGAGAGAGAGACAGAGACAGAGACAGAGAGAGACAGAGAGACAGACACACACACAGAGAGAGACAGAGAGACGAGACACACACACACAGAGACAGAGAGAGAGAGAGAGAGAGAGAGAGAGAGAGAGAGAGAGACAGAGACAGAGACAGAGACAGAGACAGAGACAGAGAGGTCACATGAGCAGAATGCAGCACTAGCTTACCCACCCAGTTCTTTCTAGTCTGAGAACACAGTCCCCTCCAACAGGGCCCTTCCTCTGATAGACACACAGGATTTCCGTTCCCCCTGTTTTGGTCCCACAAGGTCAAGACCAACCCTGTTCCCTGCATAGGATGACGGTTCTGTGAGAACTCCAAGGAACTACAGAAGCCTAAGAACATTAATGAGGGGCCAATTTGATGGCAGATGGCTATAATAGTTTGGTGGGGGCCTTCCTAGTATTAAAAACTGAGCCAGGAGGATAGAGAAATGGCTGAGCAGTTAAGAGTGCTTGTTGCTCTTGCAGAGGATGTGGGTTCAGTTCCCAGCTCCCACATGGAGACTCACACCATCTGTAATTCCAGTTCCAGGGACTCTGATGCTCCCTTTCCACCTCTGAGGGCGCCAGACACACAGACATTGTGCACAGACATACACGCAGGCAAAACCCTCATAGACATTAAAAAATAAATCTTAAAAAACAAACAAAACCCAAAATCAGTGAGAACAGTAGTGGAGATAACACCTATTGAGGAGAACCCTCCACAAAGAGTAGATGAGCCCCGCTGGGAGCGGGAACCGTGATCTCACACGTGCTACAGATACAATGCTTCATAACAGCCCTCAATACAAGTCATCGCTAACAGATTTGTTCATTTATTGTTAAAAAAAATACTTAGAGTGTGCTAATGTTCTAGGTGTGGGGCACAGCAAAGTCCCTACCTTGAAGCAGCTTCCATTCTAGGTGGAAAGAGATAAATATTGCGTTGGGTGGTGGTGAGCGTTCTGAAGATTGCTGAAGGCAGGTGTGGGGACAGGGTTGGCCAGAAGGCGGAAGGGGTGGTCTTTACAGCCCCTTTTCTGCCGGGATCGTGGGGCTGGGCCATGCCTGGGCGGAAGGGAAGACACTGTAGGCAAAGGCAGTGGGTGTGAGCAGAGGTCCTGAAGCTGGGCATGCTGGGACAGTGTGTGGAGAGTGAACGGAACCAGGTCAGTCCCTACAGAGATTTTCAGGCTGGTTTGTTTGTTTGTTTGTTTTTGAGACAGGGTTTCTCTGTGTAGTTTTGATGCCTGTCCTGGATCTTGCTCTGTAGACCAGGCTGGCCTTGAACTCACAGAGATCCGCTTGCCTCTGCCTCCCGAGTGCTGGGAGCTGGGATTAAAGGTGTGCGCCACCACCACCTGGCCAGGCTATTCTTCTTCTTCTTCTTCTTCTTCTTCTTCTTCTTCTTTTTTTTTTTTTTTTTTTTTTTTGGTTTTTCGAGACAGGGTTTCTCTGTGTAGCTTTGCACCTTTCCTGGAACTCGCTTTGGAGACCAGGCTGGCCTTGAACTCACAAAGATCCACCTGGCTCTTCCTCCCAAGTGCTGGGATTAAAGGCGTGCACCACCACCGCCCCGCCAGGCTATTCTTAAGATGTGGGTTTTATACAGGGTGGGAAGCCTCCATACATTTTAAGCAAGGGGTGTTCTAAACTGCACTGGTTTTTGTAGAGTGGACCTGGGCAAAGCAGATGAGAAAGGGTGAAGGTAACAAAGATCAAATTTGAGGGGGCTGTAATTGTCCAAGAGAGAGGGGAATATATACACATACATATACATACACATGTACATATACATATGCATATACATATACACATACATACACATATTTTTTGAGACCTGCCTTTCTCCACTTTAAGCTAAGAATGTCTTTCAGTGTGTGTGAAGGACCACAGCTCCTTTGAAGTTCCACTCCAACCAGGAGGTACACACGGTCTCTATTGAGACAAGGTTCCTGCCATCAGCAGGGAAAGGGACATACCTCTTTGCACTAGAAATAAGAATCGACAGCATGGGGACACCATACCAGATGCACAGGGATGAGTCTGGGTCTTGCCTTAGGAGAGGGGACCTCGATGATGGGTCCCAGGCTCACCTGGCTGGTGTGAAACCTCATCGTTTCCTGACAGCAGCCTCCAGGACAGCTATGACCTTGAGCAGATCTGGAGGGCCTAGATGGAAAGGACCTGTACTTGGCTCCTATACCCCAATTCTAGTCATTAGAAACAAAATTTAAAAAAGCTTGCCACACCGAGATTGTGGCCCTTCAAAGCCGTCATCCTGTTAGCATGTTTTACATTGTATCAAGCACACAATGACATTCTTCTACCGAGTCCAGTCTAAAACAGACGAACTGGATCATGGTTGAAAAGTTCTATCCTGCTTAGGAGTGGAGACGATTTAAAGAGAGTTAGTACAAGGAACGTGTTGGGCTAAAGACAACCACAACAACCAGGTAACGGCACCAAAAACTAGCCTAGTCAAGCGCTAACCTGTGGTCAGAGTGATACTGAGAAACTACACAATGTCGAGAAGTTTCTGAGGGAAAGTGGACTTGTACACAATTATTTGTGTTCTCACCTATAATGAGATCCTTGGAAATTCTGTAGCTGTATGGAAGCCTCTGGATACAGAGTAGAGTGTATGAAACAGACACAATATCGATGCGTTCTGAAGACAGAGCAGCATCAACATAAAATACACACTTACATGTAAGAATGATGCAGGGTCAGACATAGTATCTTTTTGTGATGGTGAATATTGATTATCAACTTAACCGAAGAGACAAACCTCTGGGCGTGTCTGTGAGGAAGCTCATAAACTGGGTTAACTGAAGTGAGAAGTCCCATCCCAAATGTGGGGAGTACACCACACCATGGGCTGGGGTTCCATACTGAATAAAAAGAAGGACAGATGAGCACTAGCATTCATCTCCCTCTGCTTTGTGACTGTGGCTGCAAGGTGACCAACTGTCTCCCTCTCCGGCTGCCATGACCTCCCCCGCCCCTTGAACTGTGAGCCAAAGAAAACCTTCTCCGCCTCAAGCTGCTTTTATGAGGCATTTTGCCACACCAATGAGAAAGTAGCTAATCCACTACCAGTATCCACTATCAGTAGAGATGCATGCTGCAGAACAGATATCGTACGTAGCGTGTACATGTATCTATAGTATAGGTGCATACACTATTGTACTGATCTACATCAACCACACATACACACACACACACACACACATACACACACACACACACACACACACACACACACACACACACACACACACACGATATTTACATTTCTTGGCCTTTCCGCTTTATTATCTACCCATACAGAGTAGGAAGCATGATGAGCATAGATGTCTATATCTGAATGTCTTGCAAATGTCTCTGACAGCAGAGAGCTAGAGGAAACTCCCACCTATTCCTCAGCGAGATCTTGGCCGACGAGGCTTCTTGCCCCTCATGTTCATTGTTCTACTGAACAGTGAATAAAGGTTAAGCAAAACACAAAGGGTGTCTTGACGTGTTTCCTCTTTTTTGGCTCAGTGACAGCATGTTTAGGGGCTGGGGCTGGGGCTGCTTTATAGCTTATATGCCCCCAGCTCCTTCATTTTCCACTTGATTTCAGCTGTCCAGGGGTGATTAGCTTCACCCCACAGCTGTTTTCAGGTGACAGCATCCCTCAGGCTTGAAGAAAGAAACTAGGGTGGGTTTCAGAGAGGCTCTCATTGTCTCACACCAGCAAGCGACTCTTTGAAAGCAGGGATGTGGTGCCGGGCGGTGGTGGCGCACGCCTTTAATCCCAGCACTCGGGAGGCAGAGCCAGGCAGATCTCTGTGAGTTCAAGGCCAGCCTGGGCTACCAAGTGAGTTCCAGGAAAGGCACAAAGCTACACAGAGAAACCCTGTCTCGAAAAACCGAAAAAAAAAAAGAAAGCAGGGATGTGTTTTTCAAGTATCTAAAACTAACTTGACCCCTTCAGTCTCTTAGCCGCCCTCTCCCGGCATCCCACCTCCTTGCCATCCTTCCTCGTCTCCTTTTGCTCAGTACCTGCCCACTGAGTGGGGCTCTGCTCCCATTCCGCATTCAGAACAGCCATTGTAGTGTCTGTTCCGGTTTGTTCCTGACGATGCGCCAGGCCTGTGACCTTCCTATTTACCCACATGCGCGTGGCTGCAGTGTCCCTCAACAGCTGAGGACTCTGCGTCACCACTGTGGTGACTCCTGCTTGTTCCCTCTCTACAGAGCAGAGGACAAGGCAGCTCAGGAGAACTGCATTTCGGGTTTGCTGTCTCCAAGGCCACGGATGGGGACTGTCAAAACTCTATGCCAGAAGGAAGGAGCCTTGTCCTTCAGAGAACCTGATATGTATATGCTCAGTGACACAAGCTTTAAAAAAAAGGAAGCCGGGGAGCTCTCTGCAGCTCATGCTCCACCCACCCCCTGGGTGCTGAGGAGGAAGTGGCTGCTGTAACCCCAAGGGGAAATACTTGCTTGACACAGGAAAATGGAACGCTTAGCACTTTCCATCAGCAGCCTGAGAGCAGCAGCCACACCTGGAAAGACTTGCACCAGAGCTCCCCCCAACCCCCCCCCCCCCCCCCCCCCCCCCCGCCACCACGCGCGCCCCAGTCACCCCAACCCCAGGCATGGACTGGATTACAGACACATACAAGTTCACTTCTTTTTTTTTTTTTTCTCTTTCAGAGACACTTCAGCTCTGGGAGAGCTTGTGTCTTCCCTTACCATTGGCAAGGAATGGCCAGGAGCCTCTGGGGAACTGTGGGGAGGAGGAAGGGAGGAGACTGGGTGGTGTCCTTGAGGGAACACTGAACAAGAGGTAGGTAAGCTGAGCTCCAGTGCCTGCCTGGCCATCCCCAACCACGGAACTCTGGGAGAACTAGTTGTTCTTGGCACCCGCTTCCTCTGTTCCGAGGGGAATCATCACTGGTGGGCTTATACGCTCATGTTGCTGTGAGACTCATACAGGGCGGCAAACAGATGGAGCTCTTGGAGCCTATACCTACTGGGTGTCAACTCTCACACCTTTAAAATCTGTCCAAGTCCTGACGTGGCTCCCAAACTCTTCCCCCCAGCTCCTCTCCACTCCAGCCTCAGTCACCCCAAGCCCCATCTGCAGTGGCACCCACACTTCTGCAGAGCTTTGCTAGAGTATCCTACTGTGTCAAGACAGAACAGCAAGTCCAGGATCGGAGGTGGGAGGAGCCTGAGCCCCAGCGCTCCACTCCCGCGTTCTCTACATCCAAAGGCAGTCTGCATCCTCAACGACTAATTTGCCTGCTCGAAGGGGCAGAGTGGCCCCAATTTTCCATGTAGTAAAATGAACATCTGGTTGCAGTGTGGTGCCTGATGCAGAGCCTTCTAACTCAGAATTCCCGGCAGGGTGATTCCGACGGTTAAAGCAATCCAGAAAGCGTAATCACAGACACCCCATCCTACCTCATTTCCCTTTAGCACTGGACCGGCTAGGCAATGGCACAGCGCGCCAGCCATCTTGGTTTCAATATTACTTGATAATTCTAAGGAGACAAAGAGTGGCAGTTTGTATAAACCACTGCCCACAGGCCCTGGTACTCACAGGATGCTTCTAGGTTCTTTTAATACAATGGTTCACAGGGATCTTAGGTCTGGGCCACCACCCTGCTGCTTCAGTTGGAGGTGGGGCACTATGGCCCTTCCCACATGCTCCCCCTGCTTGGTGACCTCGAGAAACAGCTCAGCCTTCGGACAACCTGGGCTTACTCATCTGCAAAACAGGGATAAACAGACAAGCCCTGCCCCAGTCCCAGGTTATTACGGTAACGGAGCGAGGAAACAGATGTGAAAGTGCTTTACAAACCACAAGACACACTCCAAGTTCACGTCCCCACAATCTAGAAAATAGCCTTGAGAAGAGTCCAGAAACCCGGGAGTATTTTATTCCGATTTGTTAAGGGATTTATAACGGGCCTTGACTTAAAAGGAATTTGGGGTGCTGGGCGCACATCTGTAATCTTGGCATTCAGAAGGCTGATACAGGAAGATGATGGATAAAGGCCAGCTTGGTCTACAGTGAGACTCCATCTCAAAAAAGCCAAAGGGGGAGGGGTGGAGAAGCCAGTGTAGGTACCCAGAAGTGTCCTCCATTTCTAAACCAGCATCTCCAAGCAAGGCCCATAAATAGCCTGTTGATTCAGGCAGCCTTAAGCTTAACATGAAGACAGAACTCTTTCCCTTGTCTCTTTTGGCTTATTTTGGGTTTTGAGCCCTGAAAAGAACATAGACAACCTTACCATGCTGCCTTTTAGTTGAGAATTAAAGGTCATCTCCTAGAATCCTCTTCCCACCCCGGCAACTGGCTCTGTAGTCAGCAACATGCCCACTCCAGCTGGGTGCTGGGGTGGAAGCCTAGAGCTACGTCAAATGCTGTTTAGCCAAGATCTTAAGGACAAAGACATCCCCATCAACCTTCCCTCTGATGGCGTGACCCCCCAGGAAGGAGACAGAAAAGAGTTTCCAGGACACACAAAGACTTATTCTGCTCACAAGGGTATTTACCAGCCCAGCCTACTAGACTGTGCCAGGATTGGCGTGAAAGAGCAGAGTTGGGACAGCTCTGCTTCAGCTCCTGGCAGATGCACCCTTCTCTATTATTAGCAACCCAGGCAAGATGCCATCAGCTTGGGGACACCCCTTTGTGTCAAGGGGGAAGGAGGCAGGAGGAGGAGGAGCATGTGCAGGAGAAAGAGGCAGGTGGAACTGCCTGAGGCTTCCTCTAGAGAAAAGAGAGCAGGGGACGGTTTCCAACAGCCTTTCCCCTCAGCTTGCTAACCTCAGACACACCTAAACTTCAAAGTTCACCCTGTATGTGGCTCGAGGTGTACCCCTGCACAGCTAGGCCCAGCTCAGTCACCCGAGGCCTCTGGGTGTGGAACCGCAGCAGCAAAGCTGGAGAGGCCCTAGAGAAATAGAGTAAGTAGAAAATTGGAGAAGCCCTCCCTTCCTCCCCCCTCCCTCCTTCTGTGACAAAGATGCAATTTACTGTAGCCCTGGACTGCAGCCCCAATGCACTTACACTCCCTCCAAAGGACGGCCACCATTGATGCAGTCCTGTTCCACGCATTCCCGTGAAAAGTAGGGGGACATCCTTGTGTTACAGGTGAGAAGCAATGGAGAGCCTAAGTAATTTGTCCAAGGGAAGAACGTGGCATATGCTGATTCAGTGGATAAGGATGAAAGGCAGAGGACTGTCACCTCCTACACACACACACACACACACACACACACACACACACACACACACACACACACACACCTGCTATAACAGATAGGCAATCTATGAGACACTATGCAACACCTATGTTTTTTTTTATATAACACCTTTTATATATATAAAAAAAGAAGGAATTCTTTAAAAAAAATATTGCTGGTCAGTAGTAGAGTCTAGATTTAGGAAGATTTGTTCAACTCCAGAACATGCCCGCTGGTCACACGTCTTACGGTATGAAAAGATTCTGCAAAGGAACCAACAAGTAAGTGACATTTATTCACTAACCAGGACAGAGTGGCCCAGGGAAAGTCAAATAAGATTCCACAGAAGTCAGCTACCAGGAACGGGTAAGACAGAATCAAGGATACTGTTCTATTCAGTGTTTGGAGACACTGGCCTCCAACTCCATGGGGAAGAGAATCACATTTATTGCAGAGGGCTTCAGACCTCACAGTGCGCTGCCCAACCCAGGGCAAGGGCTGAGTCCCAGCAGGAAGCAGAGTAGCCCAAAGCAAAAGAAGGGCTAGGGACTGGTCTCTACCCTACAGCGTCATATTCATTCCGGCCATGCCTTCCCTAGTCCTGTGCAACTCCAAGCCAACCTCTGTGTACCCCCTGTGGGTTTCTACAACTGTAACATGAGCTTGGGACATGGACAATTAATAGGAAAAGTGTCTAGCAGTCAATGATACTAAAATGTTCATTATTATTATTATCATGACCAATCTTGGTCTGGGAGACAAAGAGTGGATTCAATACGTGGGAGGTGGTGGTGGTGGTGGGGGGGCCAACCCAAGGACTGACGCATGCTAGGCAAGCATTCTACCACTGAAATCCACCCCCCAGCTCCAGTTCCATTTACTTATACTTTTGTTGTTGTTATTTGGGTATTATGTTTTTGAAACTGGCTCACTCTGTAGCCCAGGCTAGCCCAAAACTTACTCCATAGCACAGACGATCCTTCTGCTTCAGCATCCCAAGTGTTGGGTTTACAGACATGAGCCACCAGCCTAGCTCCATTCTTTGCCTATTTGTAAAAAAACAAAAAACAAAAAAACAAAAAAAAAACCTAGGGCTTTGGTGAGGCCTGTGCTCAGGAGACTCATTCTAAGCCCTTCTGTTACCCAGAAGGTGGTTTCCTGTGTGTAGAGTGAGGCCTCCCCAGAAGCACCCACAGGTGTCAATCAACACACTCTCAGCCAGGCTGCAGGAAGAGGGGCATCACAGGACCTAGCCCTAGGCAAGCATTACTTGGAGGGTAAGCCTGCATGGGAAAGGCTGCCTGTGGGAGTCCCCAGCCACTTTCTCCAGAGATTGCTGCCTCAGTCCCTTTCCAAAGCGGTGATCACTCCTCTCAAGATCTTATCTTCATGTTGCTTGCTCCAGGGGTGACCTCTCCATTTGTGGAAATTAAAATGTCTGCAAACTCCAAAGAAGACTCTCTCTTTCCCAGTGTGCCAGCTGTCTCCTGTGCACCTCACGCCCTTGCTGCCCTTGAGCTCCTTCAAGTCTGGTGGTGTATGCTCCTGGAGTTTGCAGGGGAGCTAACCTGGTCTCACAGCGTCCTGGATCTGACAACTCTAAAATACGTCAGTTCTCAGCCTCCACGCAGAACCAGGGAAGATGACAGATTCACCACACAAAAGCAAAGACTCGGCGGGGCTCTGAGATCCAGTGGTTGGGATGATTTGTGAGGAATAACCTTAATGTTCTATGTCTCCTTTCAATTGGTGGTTTTTTTTTTTTGGGGGGGGGGATAAGAGATGGACATATTTCTTTATCAGATTAACTCAAGGCTATATTCAAAACTGCATTGGAATAGTAATAAAAGCAAGCGATGCTTAGGGAAAAAGCCCAACAAGGCAACTACGAGGGGATTTTATTTCACTTTCTGAATTAATCCACAACAAACATGAATGTTTAAAAAAAAAATAGGAGCTAAAGGTTACTGTTTTAAATTGCATTTCACAGGGAAGAGCCAAGAAAGTGTCCGACTTCTGAAAGCCCCTTTTACCAGTGTTGAAGGCCTCATTCTCAGCCAGAGGGAAAATATGAGAAGGATCCTGAGAACGCCGTGCAGGGAAGAAGAGGGGAACGCCTCTGTGGCCTCTTCACTGATGTCTGCGCCTTGGACTTGTTCACAGAGGCCATCAGCCCCAGAGTCAGCAGAGCCCTCAGGCCGCTAGGGACCGCTCCAGGGTGGCACATCCCATCCTCACGGAGGGCGGGAGCTGAGAGCCCAGGGTGCCCAGGACGTGGCTCCACCCTGCCTTTCCATGACGCCATGCTCCGCGGGAAGGGCCAAGCGCGTGAGGGGCGGGGCAGAAGGCGGGGCCAGCACTAGGAAAGAAGGACCGGAGCAGACTAAGGGGTGGGCGGGAAGGAGGGAGGGCATCGCCGAGGAGGGAGGGCCAGAGCAGAGGTAGCTGGAGGCCTGAGTTCCTAAGACCCTGAAATAGCGCTAGGCTTCCTGAAGTCAGTCTGCCTTCCCGAAAGGCAGCACCGAGTCTAACTCGGTTTGGAGGGAGAGGTGGGAGGGAGGGAGGAATGCCTGGGGCCACGAGTAGAAATCCCTTTTATGAACAGGAGAGTGAATGCTAAACAGTCGGGGGACTTTAGGAGAGCAATGGCTCCACAGAACTGAGAGGAAGGAATAAAGAGGACCCACCTTTCCAAGCAAGGGCAGGCACACAGAGATAGACAGCTGTCACAGTTATTTGTCAAGAGTCGGGACTCAGTTTAGCTGAAGCCAAAGCAAAGTCCAGACTGTGGAACTGAGCCTACGTACTTCTGCTGGCCCAGACACAATGTAAAGCGACTTTGTCCACCACCGGGAGAATCTATCCGCCCCCTTGCCTCGAAGCCTCTACATACAGCTGAGCCTGACTCTGGGGTTGAGCAAGTGAAAAAGTTCAATGTGAATGCAAGACATCTCCACCCCCACCCCCACCCCCACCAGGGTGCTCAGGCCTTGTGAATAATGGGTGCAGCTGTATTCTTTCATAGGACCAAAAAAGTCCCCAGATAACCAAGTGGTCAGCCTCTGAGGTCAACTCCCCTTGCCTGCCAGATCCTTGAGAACTGATGAAATCTCGACCCACACCGTGTGGACATTTAGCTGAGGGCTTTGCTGAGCTTGCCTCCCCTCATCATGTCAACTTCTCAGAAACCGGTACCGGGGCACCCAGCCCACAGGCACTGCAGCAGGCTCCTGGAGAGAACCCCACTGTCCCTTTGTCTTAGCCTGGGAATGATGCTCCCACCTGACTCAGCCTTCTACCCTAAGGAGCGGTTCTTCATTACTTGTACATCAGCCAACTAGTCGTCTACTATAGACATTACCATCCTTCAAAAGGTTCAAAGAAGAAAGAGAAAGGCATCGATACTTAGGGTACATACTCCATACCTGTCATCACACAAGAGAGCTTCCCATCCATTGCCTGAGCTGGGACAGAGTTGGGAAGTCTAGAAAACCTACTACAACCACACCCCAAATCCAGCCCAGGCTAGCCAGATGCTGGGCTGCTTTCTGCAACTGCCTACAGCCTATAGAAAAACACCTGCATCAAGGTAGAAGATTTGATTCCAATATTAAATAGAAATAAAGAAAAAAAACCAGTTTACATATTTTTGCATGGTGTGGATTGGGGAGTTGGGCTTTCTCCTTTTCCATCTACCACATTTACATACCTCGGCCTGAGCACTGAAAGTGAGCCCATCATTTTAGCGATCTGAAGAACATAATTTGCAACTCTCGGGCAGTTGTCCCATCTCCATAAATGCATGGTAGCATGCATCTAATCTTAGCATTCAGGAGATGGAGGCAGCTGAAGATTATCCTTAGCTACACACCGAGTTTGAGGCCAGGCCGCCCCACTGCCTTGAAGCCCTCCAGACACAGCAGAGCCTGTCCCTGGGACTTCAGGAGATTGTCTCAAAAACAGATAAGTCTGTATTCAAGAGTCCATCTTAGACACCCATGCTAGGACTCTATGTTGCGTATAGAATGAATGATGCTCGTAAACGAAAAGTCAGATGCAGGGTTCCCTGGACACAGTGGGCTGAAAAACATCTCAGCTTCCTTAGGGACCCCAGGTAGCGCCCATGTCCATGAGCAAGCTCCAATGAGACGGGCAGAGAGGTGGTTCCTAACCTTGGCCACGCATCAGCATCACCTGGGACTTGTTGCTGTGTCCCTCTCCCAGGGTTTCTGACCTAAGCAGCTTAGGAGTGAAATCTGGCAGAGATTCAGTAAAGTCTCCAACATTTTTTCCAAAGTACAGCTCAGACCGGATCCACCTGGCGAGTGTTTAATCGAAGTGGTCCAAGAGGACTAGGAAAGCGTGCGGATCAGTCAGTGAGCAGGTCTGGTTCTTGGAAACAGGGACAACTCAAAGACACTTGTGTGCACTCACAGTGAAGCTTATCATGGCAAGGCCAGGGGAGGGTTGGGAACCATGCGGACAAAAATTTGTATCTAAGCCCCAGCACTTCCTGCCCTCTGCGGTGTGCCTTGGGCCAAGCCACCTAATTACTGTGAGCTTTAGTTATGTCATGTGTACAGTGGGCATGGCAGTAATAATAATACTTCCAGTGCAGGGTAGAAGAAGAATTAGCTATAGTAGTCATTACGTTGTTAGCAAATCAGTTTCCATGCAATTCAATGTGTTTACTATGTAGAGATGCTGTAGGTGGACCATCATCCCCTTCGGAGGGACCCCTTTATAAAGCCCGACTCCCTTGGGAGCAGTTGTGAAAACTAAAAAGTGGAGTGGGAAGCAGGCAGGGCAGCACCCAAGCGTCAAGACGCCTCTCACTTTTGTTCCCCCACCTCAGGTCACTTGTAAATTCCGCCTCAGGAGAGGGTGTATATTTACAAGGACGGCCTGACAGTGTCTGACCTCACTTCCACCTCCCACAGTAGGTGGCTGACACATTATGCTATCGCAAACAGTTCTGCAGAAGACAGGTCTGTCGGCCCCAGCCCTCCCGCCTACCTTCTTCCCCCACCCTACTGTGGGACTCTGAGGCAAGCCAGGCCCCAGAGGAGCAGCTAGCCCTGCCAGTTGTCATGTGTTCCTTACACACTGCAAAGCTGGCTGGAAGAAGAGACAGACACTGGGACTCTGACAGCTATGTGAGGCAGAGAGGAGGGGGAAGGAGTCCTGATCCTGCAGCCCGCCTCTCCTCACCTCTCCACTCCCCGTTAATGTCTACAGCGCCGAGGAAGCGCTTTTGCAGACGTAATTTCCCTCAGTGCTCAGAACAGCCCAATAAAGTGGTGACGGCAAAGGGTTAAAACCAGTCCAATTCACTACGGAAACAGTAAAAGCTCAAGGGGGCCACAGACTCATCAGGGGCGGAACTAAGATTTGAACCCATGTCCATGTAACAAGAACCCATTGCTCCACCCTACTATGCGCCTTGCCTGTGACTTCAGAGGCCCTCTGGCAGCTGTGTAGCGAATCATCTGAAATGGGGGGGGGATGGGGGGGGAGTGGTTGGAGGGTATGTGGGTATGGAACTAATCCAAGCTCTAGCTGGTTTAGAGTCCCAATTCTAAAGCCGAGTTGGGCAACACATCACACCCGCATTCCTTTCTCCATCTGAGAAAATGCCAAGGCCACCTGCCCAAGGACAGGATGAAGGAGGACCAGCAGTCATAAAAATCAAGCACTGAGCATCTTTACAACATCTATGTTCCCAACATCGCCTTCATCTCCCTGAACTCCTTTGTTTTAAAAGGAAGTCAGAAGAGGGCGTCAGACCCCCTGGGACTGGAGTTATAAGTGGTTGTGAGTCTCCAAGTGGGTGCTGAGAATTGAATGTGGGTCCTCCAAGAGAGAAACAAATGCTCCTGCCCACTGTGACTCATTTTGCCAAACCCTTACCAGCCAGCTTGCCTGAGGCTCCCAGGAGGGAAATACTGGTCTATAAGCCGCGGCAGGCTAGCAGGCTCCACTCACTTGCCTACATTCCTGTTCAAAAAGCACTCTTCGCTCCGCGTGGGGGAGGGGGATCACCTGCAGCTGCAGTACATTACAGACGGGCCCTGGGATCTGAAAACCCGTGTCGGAGGCAGAGCCCCTTCCACAGCGGAGGACATGAGTATGAGTCCGTGGGGAAAAGCAGCCACATCACGGGGTCTCAGGTCTGACTCTTTGGAAATGAAATCCTGGCCAATGGTTTCTTTCATTTGTTTTCCTGGAGATGTCGTGAGTCCTCGTGGCAAACTTGACAGATCAGAAAGCCAAGCACGGATCCCCCAAGACTTCCTGGAGGCCCGGAGGTAGGAACCAAGTCTAGATCTGTCGGGGCCATGCTGCTGTCCCACTGATCCTGGCACATCCCTCCACCCAACCTCCACCGGTCATACCCTCAGGCCAGCATTTCCCAGGGTGCAGAACACTGAACTCACAGTCAGCTGGTGTTCAGGTCCTCCGCGGGGAAGGGTAGAAACTGGGGAAATTTCTTCCTTCACTTCATTTATTTTTTCTTTTCAGATTTTTTTTGTAACAGACCAGATCTTATTATGGTGTGGAACTACGGTCTCAGTTCAGTCTCTCACATCAGCTTTCCGAGTTAACAGGACTACACCTGCGCCTCTGTGAGCGGCTGCATTTCCCTTTTAAAGGCTGTGCTGAGCCCAGCACGGTGGCTTCCCTTTAATCCTAGTACTTGGGAGGCAGAGGCAGGTGGAGCTCTGAGCTTCCCAGGCCAGGCAAAGCTACTTCATAGTGAGACCACGTCCCAAACAAACAAATAAACAAAGCCTATGTAGATGCTGAAAGTAAGGTGACAGACGAGGAGGTGACCTTCCAGGTACCGGGAGGGAAAGAGCCCTTCAGCAGGAGAGACACAATGGGTCCTTGTCATGGGGGCTATGTCTTGATACCTAGATCTGTTAATGTTCCCTTCAAAAGGTCTGATCTGGCAAGGTCTCTTGTCATCCACAGGCTATTTTAATAGCCTTGGAATGTCTCACCACAAAATTTGGTCTGTGCTGGCCTGAATGTTCAAAGCCTGCTCCATAGCACACTGCCAGCCCTGCCCCCAGGTGCTGGTGACACAGACCCACTCACCATTTCCCAGTCCTGCCTCGTCCTCTCGGGTCTCTTGGCCATTGATAACACAGGTTTCAAGTTTGAATTTTTGTTCCTTCAGCAGGCAGCTACTGAAGTCCAACTCAATGGTGAAGATCTGGCCCAAAGCTCCCCTCTTCCACGGAGCCCTCACAGATGAGCCTTGGCTGAGAAGTCCTGGGGCAGGCATACCCCTCCCTACCTGCCCATGACACCATGGCCCTGCCCTCCAGGGCCTCCCTACAGTCTCTGCTCTCTGTGATCTGACCAGCGACACCTCCACTCCACCTCCAACAGGCATGGATCTCGCCCAGCAGGAATGTTTAGCATGTAACAGGTGTTTAGCTCAATGTTTATGAAATGAACACACAGGTTAACTGATTAAAAACCTGAAGACACTACACGAGACTGAGTATCCCTGATGCAAAATGTGTGGGCCCAGAAGTAGGTTGGATTTCTTTTTCTTTTTGTTTTCTGATTTTTTTGAATATTTGCATATGCATAATGATAGATCTTAGAAACAGAACTCAAGTCTTAACATGAAATTAATTTTTGTTTCATGGATGCCTTATGCACACAGCCCAAAGGTAATTCTATACAGCATTTTTTAGTGAGACTATGTTTGGACTATCATCCATCATATGAGGTCAGGTGTGGAATTTTCCACTTGTGGCATTGGTCTCTTCAGTGCCCAAGTTTTGGAGTTTTAAATGTTTGGAGAGTTGGGACCCTCGACCTGTGTGCAAGAGAGAGAATTCCAGTTCCTCGGTCATGAAACTCGAGAGCGGGAAGTGGAAAGTAGAAGGCTCAGGGGCTGCGGCTCACCAGTACAGAAGGTTGTTCTTCAGGCAGAGTGGTGAGGAGCCACACACGGAGCTGCTGATGGTGGAACAGGGTGGAAGGAGCAGGAAGAGCAGGGCGAGGACAGAGATACCGACGGGAGACTGCAGAAACCAAGCCCACATTGACAAGGCAAGTTGCTGCATGAAAGAGACTGGCCCACTCAGCAGAGGAGATAAACTCACAGACCCCACCCAACACACACACACACACACACACACACACACACACACACACACACACACACACACGACTTACTAGGGTACCGGAAGACAACCCCATGTGAGCCTGCACACGCCCAAACCAGTTTTGTGTCCTGTCATAATGTACTAGAGGTGGGTGGGCCGGGGGCAGGCCACAAGAGCACCCCTGTCCCTGCATCTGGCTGGCCAGAGAATGGCTTCTGGCATCTCAACTACTTATCAGACCGATTGCCATTTCTAGACAAGCCTGGTATGGATTAGAAAGCGGGGGTGTGTGGGGGGGGTGTGGGGGTGTCTTAGTGAGTATCAAAGTGGGGAAACACCACGGGGTTCACGGAGATGCTATTAGAGGACTCGGATCCTCTCGAAGGTTTTGCAGTAGTAAAAGAGGTAGGTTCCACCTTGGCCTTCAAGGAAATGAGGGAAATTCAAGAGGACCAAACCACTCAAGTGTTTCTAAGCTCAGTGGAAAGCCCCAAAGGTCCTGCATTGTTCTTCCCACCCTCTGGGGCCCAGCCCTCCTCCAACCACAAGTAATATATGCTCCATGCAGTCCAAACATAGTGCAACATAGGCCCCAGTACAGACAGCCAGACTCTGCCCTCCCCCCCCCCCCCCCCCCCCCACTATTCAGTGTTCAAGGTACACCTGCCCATGAGCCTCCGACCCAACCAGGAATCTTTTGTAAAATAAAATGGGTAGCTATGCATAACATCAGAAAAAGCTCTTCCACAGTCTGAATATGTGTCTGTTTCCCCTAAGAGTTGTCTTGTGTTGGTGTTAAGGGTTCGATGTGAGAAGATACCCCTACAGGCTTGTGTGTTGGAATATTTGGTCCTCGGTTGGTGGTGCCATTTTTGGCAGGCTGTAGAACCGTTTGGACGCAGGGCCCAGCTGGCAGACACAGGGTTATATATAAGGCTGTAGAGCTGGGTTTATGGGTTGCATAGCCTGGCCTGGTTCCTCCCTGAGTCCCCCTCTGCTTCCATGTCTACTGAGATGGGAGGCGTCCCAATCACGTAGTCCTAACATTGAGAAGTCCTATGTGCCTTCTCTGCCATGGGCTGTACCCTCTCCAATCCTGAGCAAGGCAAGTCCTTCCTCCTTAAGGTACTGCTCCCTTCATATTTTCTCACAGGGGTGAGGAAAAGTCACTAATCCAGGTGGTAATGTGCGTTTGCCACACGGCTCTGAGGACTCCTCGTCACTGGCTTAGATGGGAACGGGGGAAGGGTAATCAATGTACAAGGTGCCCAGAGTCACATGGGGGGCAGGCAGTTCTGGAAGATTCGAACCAAAGCCTGCTGGGATAGGGAAACCACAGTCTGAAAATTTGAGGCAGTGAAGTCACCTTGGACCAGTTCCCTGACTCACGGATGAGGCAAGTCATTTGTTTTCTTGGGTTTCTAGTGTATTTGTAGACAGTGAGCAAAAAGGAATACCGAAAAAAGGAAACTTTTTGTAACGTCATCAACACTTCGGCTCAAAGAAGTTCATCGTGAACCAAAATCAGCTCTGGTCCAGAAGAGAAACCAGCAATAGTGAGTGCTGGGTGTGGCCACACCGTGAGATAGGAACCATAGAAGCAAAGCAATCCTCCGTCAGGCTCCGGCTCCATGGCTCCCTTCTCATGTGAAGCCTCGTCCCACCATCCACACTGAGCTCCTAAAGGGTAGCACATAGGCCTGGGGCTGGGCTTGCCCTCTGCCAGGGATCCACGGCACACTCAGATTCCTTGTACTGAACCCCCAACTTCGATGCTAGCGGACAGTTCGATTCTGCCCTCTACCCATGAAAACCACGCTGCTACCCACCAGAAAAGAACCCAAGCAAGCCTTGCAACGAAATCCGGCCCTGCCTTTGCCAGCCTGGAGCAGGGAAGCTGAGGAGGTCGGTGAGAGCTCAGGCCCAGCAGCTCCAGTGTGCCAGTGCTCGTGTGGAGGAAACTCCTGCCCTCCCAACCTCCCTGGGACTCACATGCTCCAGAGGGACCACACCAACGCCAGACATGGGCAGCTTCCTTGCCTGAGCCCCACTACAACTGCTCCTCATTTCCAAGAACCCATTTCTGTGGGGTCTGCTGCTCAAGACAAGGGGGACAAGGATTTAAAAAATGGCCCTGAGCCCTAGGGTGTTCATGGCCTCCACAGACATCCGAGGAGCATCAAACCCCATCTGGGGTTCTCGGCTGGATCCAGTCAAGAAAGCTTTTCAACAGCTTTTTCCCCAAACTCATTTTTGTATGTATTATTTATTCACATTTTGTGAGGCATAAGTAACATGTGAGAGGTATTCACAGAGAATAGGTTTCTGTGAGTTCTTAATAATTTCTTAAGGTTTGTTTTATCTGTGTATGTGCATGTGTGGGTGTTGGCATGTGGGGAAGCCAGAGGACAGCGTTCGGAGCTATTTCTCCCAGTCTGCCAAGGGATCAAACTCGGGTCGTCAGGCTCAGTGGCAATCACCTTTACCGACTGATCTGTCACGCCACTCCTTCCTTGTTTTTAAACTGGTACATAAAAAATGTTTTCATTGGAGACTTTGCGGTATTTTGACACATGTACATGTAATACAATATTCAAATTGGGTTAACTGTATTTCCCAAATGTTAATTATTTCCTTATAGTAATTTCTTTTTCAGAATCCATTCTACTACCTTTCTGAAATGTACAGTACACTGTCGTCACCCCTAAGTTTCCCTGTTTTCGTATATGTGTGTATGTGCACGTGTGTGAGTGGGTGACGTGCATGTGTGCAGGTACACATGGAGGTCAGGGGTCAACGTCAGGTGTCTTCCCCTGGCCTCACCATGGCAGCCATGCGTGACCTGACCAGTCCCGCTCGATGCTAACGAGGCTCATCACAAGTAGCAGATGCTCAGGGGGCAGCTGGGGCCACAGGGCTGCTGAGACGCTCGGACGTACTTCAGTTGCTTGCTAGTCCAAGGCAGGGCACTGATGCAGCCAGAATGTTCTTCACCATCTATGTGACCTTTGGCATCCATCAAGAACCCCTGCCCACTTCTCCCTGTCAGAGCCACAAGCTACCGAGAGGCCCGTATGACGTCCCTTGCTCAACCCGAATACAGGAGGACGAGGAAGAGATGATGGTGAGGGGCCCAGAGGAATGGCTCCAGCATCTCTTTAGTCCCACCCACAACCATTCAGCCACCCTCTAACAATGTATAAGCCCCCCCCCCCCCCCAACAACAACACTTTACTTCAATCTAGTAGGTTCCAAGTCCCTTGCTTGGAACTGAGTTCGTTCTGTGACCTCCTCAGAATTTTTAGCAGCTGGTGATAAAAACAACCTCTCCAAGGAGAGATGTTTAACCTCACAAAAAATCCCAACGCCTTTGAGATACGTTCTGTTGCCAAGACATCTGACAACTGGCCTATTTTTAAAGTCCCAGCCAATAACCTCTTAAAAGTACTCTACACCCAGACACAGGCAATGAGTGACCAAAAAAGTAATGAGGCCAACATTAGGGTTTTGTTTTTTAAAAAAAAAGAAAGAAAGAAAAAGCCAGAATTTACCCATCCAAACAAGATTCTCTTCAAAGTACCTCCCACCCCCAGCTCTGCATTTATTCCAGGGTGTTGTGTTTGCTTAAAACCTCTCTGGAAAGCGCTGCCACAGAACAGTCTTTGCCCCGCTTAGTGCTGTGCAGGATAAAGTTAATAAGCATTCGGCTGGCAGCTGCCTCCGTGTGCCAGGCACTGTGGTAGGCCGGGTGGAGGGCTCCCGTAGTAACTGAACAAGGTCTTTCCTGGCAAGGCGAGGGAGGGAAAAGAGAACACATATCGTAAGCCAGGTACTAAGCGATACATTTTGGTATGTTACATTTAATATACACCCCTCAAACCTTCTTAAAATGCAAAGACTGAGGAGTGAAAGAAGGTAAAGTGACTTGGCCCGAATCACACAAGCAGGAGATTGTGGGGATCCTTTTGGGCTGGGGATATAAAGTGCCCGTGTTGGTGCTCACCACACCAGGGTAGCATCCTGAAGCAAGCTGATGATCCAGGAGGAGAGACTGACTGCCTCAGAAGAGGCCCCAGTGGGAAACCTGACCCGGAGCTGGCCATGTCCCATGCTACGTCAAGCACGCGCCTCCTGTTTACCTTTGCATCAAGTCCTTGACAGCACAGTGGCTAAGGAGCCTTTCTTCAGATATAAAACAGGGCTTTCACACTCCAACTATTTACGTCAACTGAGGAAGACAGATGCTCAGGCACGTTCGCACACCGGGCTCACTCGCACAGAGGGCCATCTGTCTATTCGACTCATCCACCTCACGGGAGGCAGGGATGCTGGGTCTTCATTTCAACATGTCCAGACTTGCTTCTGACAATAGTCCAAATACAAAGCAGAACAAGAGTCCACTGACAGAAGACTGGATGAGTGAAACGCAGCGCACACATACAAGGAGATACGACTCAGCCCTCCTAAAAAGGAAGGATTTGGAGGCAGACCTGGGGGCTCAAGCCTGTAATCCCAACTACTTAAGAGGTTTAGGAAGAAAGATTACAAATTCAAGGCTGTAAAGTGAGTTCAAGGCCAGCCTAGGAAAATTATCATGACTCTGTCTCAAATAGTAAGTAAAAGAGACCTGAGGGAATGGCTAGCTCGGGGGTAGAGGGTTTTCTTGGCACCTACAAGGTTCTAGGTTCAATGGCTAGAACTGAAAATAAATGAAGGAAGGAAGGAAGGAAGGAAGGAAGGAAGGAAGGAAGGAAGGAAGGAAAGAAAGAAGGAGGGAAGGAAGGAAGGAGGGGAGGAAGGAAGGAAGGAAGGAAGGAAAGAAGGAAGGAATCGTGACACATGCCACAACATGGATGAACCTTGAGGATGTAACGCTAAGTAAGAAAAGCTGGAGGCAAAAGGGAAATATTGTGGCATTCCACTCCTGTCTGGAGAGGTAAACTTTACAGACAGAAAGTGGAATGTAGCGGCTGGGGCTGAGGAAAAAGAATGGGAAGTTCTTATCTAAGGATACAATTTTGCTAGTTTGATGTGGTGCTGGGGTAGAACCCAGGACCGTGTACACGCTAGACAAGCACTCTTGACACTGAGCTACACCTCAGACCCCCAGAGTTGGCCCTGCAGGATTTAGTTTGGAAATGGACAGTGGCGATGGCTGCACTACAGTGTAAGTGTATTTGATGCTACTGAACTATACAGTTAGAAACGGTACATTTTTTCCCTATGCTTATTTTTTCCCAGTTAAGGAACTTGGGTTTCTTCTCTTTGGAGGTAAGGATACACAGTAATCTTCCTCAAAGGGGCCGTGGGCAAGCCTGTGTGGTGTCTGGGTGGTCAGTGTCTTCTATTCCCATCCCAGCCTCAGGTCAGAAGGTTTCAGATGAGAAAGCTCGGAGGCGGGCTGGGTGGAGGCGAGCCAGAGCAGGCTCTGGGAGCGTGTGCAGTGAGTAAGCAGCTTTTCTAAATTCAGCCTCAGAAAGTCCCTCCACTACCTGTGAACACCTTAGCCGGAGCCTGAATCAGAAGCAGGAAGGAGAGGCTCTAGAATTAGCAGACACCCCCTATACCCTGAAATTTGCAAAATACTACTTTGGCTAGTTCAGTTGGCTCAATATAGCACAGAGGCGGTGATAAAACTTTTATAGGGGAATACTGAAGACAGACTGTGAGTCCTAAGGCTAAAGCCTTCAGGAAAACTTTGTTCTCTGACAAATTTCAACTTTTCCTAATAAGAAGGAATGTCATGATGCCACGTAGCCGGTTAGTGCCATCTCAGAGACTGCTCTCCTCGGAGCTGCTGTGGGTGTTACCATGCGCCACTCCCACCCCATCATATTTTTTAACACTTACTTTATTTATTTACTTATTGATACGTGTGCATGTATGTGTCACAGCATGGGTATGGCAGTAACAGGACAACTTATAGGAGTCAGTTCTCTCCTTTTATAAGGGAAGAGCCAGGAATCGAACTCGGGTTGTCCGGCTTGGCAGCAAATACCTTTCCCTACCGCGCCACCTCACCAGCCTGATGCACTGGGTTTTAAACTGCCCCAAACCAACAATAAATCAGTAAGAGTCCAGGAAGCAACATGAATGGGAAAGGCAGGTTTCAGGGGTCCCCAGTGACCCCCACCACACACTCCCCAGCAGTCTACAAAGTACTCTTTTTGGCTCTGGGCTTCAAGATACGTGCTGAGACTTAATTGGGGAACCCACAGGGCTACTAATGAAAACTAATAGCCCTGGAGAAACAAGTATTAAAAAAAGTATTTAGTGAGCGGCTACTACGTCATGCATGCCATCCCCCTGCTTTTCAACAGGGCTTCAAAACCCGGTAATGTTTAGATGTCCTTTTAAATGAGAAAATGGAAGAACTTGGCAATATGCTCAAGGAGCAGGGCTAAGAATCAACGTTTGTACTCTTTCCATTACACTAGAAAGATTTTTTTTTTCAATCCTGTTTGCCTGGTTTCTCAACTTCCCCGAGTTTTCCACAGGCCCCGGCCCAGCCCAATTTTCCATTTGAGTAAAAAGAGCTTCATCCCAGCTGCTGTGACCCAAGTCACACGAAGTGGCGGGATGAGACCCGTAAACATGAGTCCCAAAGCCTCCTTAAATAGACAGCAAAGTGTATCATCTGTAATGGAGGAGTGTCTAAAGAAAGCCCTCCCAAGCCGTGGCCCTGGGCACCTTCCCATCAGCCACTTCCTGTCCTCACCCTGCACTGCCACTGAGAAGCTAAGCTTAGGCTCCAGCGGCCATGCCCCACTCCCCAGAGCCTCATGGCCTAGGTAATAGTGTGCTGGCTATTTCTGTAAGACAGAGTCACACAAGCCACCCCCACCGGCTTACTCCCAGGGGCCCCGTGCTTGCGGTATCATGTCATTCAAGGGATTCAGTCTTCAAATGTAGGCTCCTTAATATCCAAAGTACACTCAGGGCAAGGAGGTGAAGGAGAGGAGAGATGTCCCATACGACAACACGGAATCTCACCTGGCACCTGAGCCAGTGGCTGTCAGTCTCCTGGGGTGGGGTTCTGGCTTTGGCTGAAAACTCAGATGCAGAGCAATAAGCCTCACGCTGATGGTTGTGTTGGCCAAGGAATTAGCAGACATGTGAGCCCTGGTTAGGACAATGCTTTCCTCCAGGGATCCAGAGGTTCTGGAGGCAGCACTGTCCTAGTCAGGGTTTCTGTTGCTGTGATAAAACACCATGACTGAAAGCAAGCTGGGCAGGCAAGGGTTTATTGTAAGGGCTTACACTTCATACCATAGTCCATCACTGAAGGAAGTCAGGGTAGGAACTCAAACAGGGCAGGAACCTTGGAGGCAGGAGCTGATGCAGAAGGCATGAAGCAATGCGGCTGACTGGCTTACTCTCCATGGCTTGCCCAGCCTGCTTTCTTATAGAACCCAGGACCGCCAGCCCAGGGATGGCACCACCCACAGTGGGCTGGGCCCTTTCCCACCAATCACTAATTAAGAAAACGCTCTACAGGCTTGCCTACAGCCTGATCTTATAGAGGCGTTTTCTCAATCGAGGCTCCCTCCTCTCAGACGACTCTAGCTTTTGTCAAGCTGACAGAAACCAGTCGGCACACGCACCAACACAAGAGTCACTTCTGGTGACCTCTTATGAACAGAGCAGAGTGCTGTCTTCTCAAAAGCAGAGCTGTGGCTCCTGTGGACAAGGAGAAGGCCCGGAGTCCAGAACAGAACACGTGACTGCTTCAAGATCACCTCAGCCTCCTAGAAGTAGTCAGAGCCTCCGTCACCTCCGCCTTCCATGTCTGGCCTACTGTTAAGGCATGTCAAGTCCCTCCTTTCTACATGGACATTAGAGAAAACAGTGATGTTCTAATACCTAACTCCTAGACTTTAGAATCACTTACTGTCCGGGTTCTGTAGAGACCGCTGACCTGCCCCTCTCTGCCAGTGTTCAATTGTGATCCATTGTAAACAGTCTAATGACAGCACTTCTAGTATATAAAACTGAAAGCTGAGTGGACAAAGGATTGCTCTGTGCCATGGGCCCTGTTGCTGTCTGCCCTGTCTGTCCTAGGCTATCTTATTTCATGAAGACATGTCATTTGTGCTGTGGGTTGAATGGGTCCCTCAGCAGGTAATGAGTTGGAAAGAGAATCTCCAAATTCAGATGCACATATGTGATGGTAAGACCATTGGGAGTGAGTTAGGATTGTATGAGCCATGAAGGTAGCATCCCAGTGATGGCGCCCAGAGGACACCGTGGCTAGTGTCTCTGTTCTTCTCACCTTTGGATACTCTCTAGATTTTAGCATCACTTTCTGTATGGGTCTATGGAACCCACTGCCTGGTGGGGCAAGAAATACTCAACAGAATGCTCTAGCGTTCCCTGATCACCAGAAGCATGAGGCAAATGACATACTCTTCTTTCTTAGTTATCCAGCCTAGGGTATCTTGTTACGGGAACAGAAAATGGACTAAGGTGACCACCCAAGCCAGCTCCCCATCTGAAGGTCATGACCATGGACCCCTAGGTCCACAGGAGCCAGTACCACCTTAGAGTTAAAGTCCACACAGAACACCGATTGCCATTTTCTCTTGACCTGGATAACTCAAGTATATCCAAAATGCCCCATGCCAGTGCTCTTAGGAAAATTCAAATTATCCAATGGCCCTAGGCACAGTGGGGCCCACCAAGGAGAGCCCTAAAGAACCCGCTGTGTGCTCACAGAATCATGGCTAACAATCTTTAAGTTTGGATACCATAGAGACTATGGACTAAAAGTGGGGAAATATTTGCCCAGTGTTTTGTCCAACTAAGGGCAAGATTATGCAAGTGATTTGTGACATTTTCAGGGGATAGTAGAGGAAAAGTAGACATGGTCTCCCTAAGATAAAGTCTCCTTTTCCTCTTCTAATGCAGCCACCAGACCAGGAAGGACATTGTGGAAAAGGTGTGGTGGTCTTGTGTTCCCCAAAATATTGTGCACCCTAATAAACTTATCTGGGGTCAGAGACAGAACAGCCACTAGATACAAAGGCTAGAAACAGTAGGTGACCACACCCACACGGCACTTTACAAGTTTTCACATCCTAGCTTGATTAGGCCTCCAGAGTCAAGAAGGCAAGTGTCCTCCACCAGCGTATGAACGTGAGCAGTCTTTACACTTAGGAAATGGTCATCTCTGCTGTCCTGTGTAGTGGGTAGCAGTATTCCTCCTGGCCGCTCCCTGCTAAAGGCCAGGAGTACCACCTTGACAGTGTGACAACGAAAATATCTCTAGACATTCACACACACACACACACACACACACACACACACACACACACTCACACACACATACACACACTCACACACACATACACACACTCACACACACACTCACACACACACACATACACACACTCACACACACATACACACACACTCATGTGTATGTGAGCATGTTGAAAACCACTAGGCTAATCATTGCTTTAATTGAGTGAGACCACTGAGTTAATCAAGCCTTTGATCTGGTTTATTCAAGGTCAGGGTTAAGAGGTCGCCAGGGCGATATTTCACTACAGGTTCCTTTATTCGTCCTACCCTTTCTAACAGCTGGGAGGGACAGTAGATGCAATAAATCACAGAGATCAAGCATCGATATTGTATCAGACAAAATACTAAACCAATGCCAAAAGCAAAAGAATAGAAAGGTCCATAATTTGGAAATGGACTGTGCAAAGCGAGGCTGGCATTAGCTTGACAGCAGTCAGTGCATCAGTTCCTGGGGTGGGGAGGAGCCCACCCCATGAAGAACAGTCTTGTGCAACTCTGAAGATGCCCGTCTGAGGCAGGAGGCATCCAGGCATCTTGCCCCTCACCCCCAGGCAGGCCCTGTTTCACCAGGAGCCTCCCACCTCCCTTCTGGGGACAGCGGTGGCGCAGCAGCAGCAGGAGGAGGTGGAGGGCAGGGAGAGAGAAAGAGAGAAGATGGGGATAGAAGGAGACACATGCAGAGATCAAGGTGGAGCAGAAGGGGTGGTTAATCACACTCAGCTCCCCAGGATTCCCACTTTGCTTTTTCCTTCTCCATTGTGTCCTTCCTGCTCCTGGATTGCTCATTACCTTGTCACTAATGCCCTTATCTGCCAGTCTAGGGAATTCAATACCCTGGGTTAAAATCTTGGCTCTACCCATTACGAGCAGTGTGAATCTGGATTAGCTTTTTTAATCTCTCTAGGCCTTTGTTTCCACATCTGTAAGACTGGGATAACTATGCTGATCGTGTTTTGGGCCTTTGATGAAGTGAAAGTTAAATTATAAAAAAATTAAATTATACATAATTATTGGGCTATTACATACACATAAAAAAGAAACCCACAGGACTTGGCACATGGAAAGTGCTTACTGGTATCTACTATTGGTTATGACGTATAACCTTGGCAGGCAGACAGTAACCATAATTTATTACATAGAATAGGTTTCTACCTCATATAAAGCCAAGGTTCAGCAGGGTGATGGTGGCACACGCCTTTAATCCCAGCACTTGGGAGGCAGAGGCAGGCAGATCTCTGAGTTCGAGACCAGCCTGGTTGTCTACAGAGTGAGTTCCAGGATAGCCAGGGCTCCACAGAGAAACCCTGTCTCAAAAAGCTAAAAAGAGAGAGAGAAAATAAAACAAACAAACAAACAAAAAGCCAAGGTTCAGAGAGGAAGCAACCGGCCTGAGGACACCAGTCTCTTGAAAAGTTTTCTGACTGGAACATCACTATTCTAGAGTAGCTTTAAGCTAGTACTATTTCCCAGGGTCCATTTAGGGACAAAGTGACCACTAAGGATGTTTGACATTCCCCCAACCCCAAAAGAATTCATACCTGATGTTCGTAATGGGAGAAAAAGTACACCACCTTTTTATCCAGCTAGTGCTCTGAATGCTTTCTAATTGACTTATCACTCCCCTCCCCCGCCCCCAAATCCTTTTTTTCCCCCCTGAGACAGGGTCTCTTTAAATAGCCCTGGATGTCCTGGAACTCACTATGTAGTCCAGGCTGGTCTCAAACTCACAGAGACCTGCCTGCCTCTGCCTCCCGAGTGCTGGGCGTCACCACTGCCCAGCTAGTCCTAGCATTTTGGAGCCGAGCAGCCACAGGGGTTCTATGGTCCAAAACTACCCTTTGGGGGGGGGAGGTCACTCTGAAGTGGGCGTGGCTCTGCATAATCAACCAAAGACCTGGATCTCTTAATATCACTCATGGAACCATGCGAGGAGTGCCTAGGAGTCAGGAGAGGTGTCTCTCTGGCTTTAATTTTCTAACTGCCAGCGATGGCTGACTACTTCCACTCAGGAAGCAACTGAGTCTGGGGCTTCCTCACACGTGGACTGGGCTTTATGCTTTCCTCGGCTCTAAATGAGCTTTAGTACCACTTTTCCACACCTCAGCTGTAGGAGCCAGAGAAGGCAGGTGACAGGGGACAAGGTACCACCTGCTCCACACAGCATTAATGTAGGAGGGAAAACTTCCAGTATTTGGGGCACAGAATTCAAAAGGGTATCTGTAAGAACTGCTCCAGAACACCACAGTTCTCTGACTTCACAGGGGTCCCCAAGAGAAGCCAAGCCCTCCGAGCACAGCCTTGGTCCTGGTCACAACTGGCTTCCCCCAGGCTCAGAGTCTGCTGCCTAGATAGCTAGAGAGACATCATCGCGCCGGGGATGATAGCACTATGGGCTGCAAGACAGCTCTGTCTGAATCGACTCAACTCGTTCAGTCTTGTTTTTTGTTCCCTAAATGTCGTTGGTTTAACGTCAGGAGTCAAAAGGAATCACCCAGACTGGACGGTTCCGTAGGGGCATGAGATCTGCCTGGTTTAATCTGTGTTTCTACAGCACCCAGCATGATGCCTGGCATGGATCAGCTGTTTGGGGAATTTCTGTGGATGTGAAAGATGTTCACTGACTCCTGAAGATCCCTGGGACCACCACTCATTCCCAGAGGAAACAGGGCTGACCTCAGGAGTCAGGGGGAGGGGAGGCCCCTCGCTGGAGGCACTGAGATGAGACATGTACCTTCGGGACCTGTGCTACAGCAGAAAGAGGAGGGGCTGGGACCCTAAGGCTGGGAAACACAATTCCACATTTCACTTCATTTCGTATCGCGGGTTCCATCATCAACCCTTCCCTGGGGAAGTCAGAGGCCAGGTGACAGTTGTCTCGTATATGAGTTACTAAGTCCCGGGAGGCTAGAGGAAAGTCGAAGATGCATTTAGAGAGCAGCATGGGGGTGCAGAGGAAGGGCTGCTGCAGAACTCCAAGTGGGAAGAAGGTAGGCTTGGCCTGTAAAGGTCCTAGCATCCAAGATGACCCTGTAGAGGTCCCTGCTCCCCATCGGCTGCTCATCCCACCTGACCTGCTCCCAAACCTGGCATACTCACAGGTGTGTTGGGGCTCCAGGAAGGGCCCTAAGCAGGGCCAATGCCGTCACTCTGTTCATCTCCCAGGCTGGACCTTCTCCAACCCACCGTTTCTACACGCCGAAAATGAGGAGAGCTGAGCTCGGCATCTCAGGACAGAGAATCAAATGCGTCTCCCTGGACACTGAGGACTGCTGGGAAGGCCCAGAAAAGAGCTGCCAGGGAAGCACAATGCTATAAGTTTTTCTCCTGGTGCCTTGAACTCTCCGTGGCCCTCTGGCCTCCTCTTACCCCCACTGCCTCCCATAAGGAAACAGCCCTGGCTTTTTAACATGCTGATAATAAGGGCCTGTTAGGCCAAGGAGGAGGAGACAGTGTCAGCCAAGAGGAAAGTACTCAGTGGCCATTTGCTTAGTTGGCAGGATAGTAGAAACAGCAGCCCCCTGCCACACCATTGTGGCAGAGAAAGGGAGGGTCCGAGCTCGGGGCAGCTTAGGCTGTGGCTCAGAGATCATCTCTGGGGGTGTTTGCAGCAGCACCCTCTCCCAAGCCCAGGCCGCTGAGACCCTGACACCTTTATCCAATCACCTATACCAAAGGCATGTGGAACGGCTACAAGATCAGCTTGCCTCCAGGCAACCTGGGCTCAAACCAGAGCTTTCTCTGACACTTACATTATTTAGCCTCTCTGTGTCTCACTTTCCTCGTCGGCAAGCAAGAGAGAGATGTTAATAAGCACTTACGTCATGGGGCCATTTTGTGACTTAAACAAGCTAAACTATCCGCAGCATTTAAAAGGCCGTCATATTTTTTAAGTTAGTCGTCATTATCTTTCCCGCCAGCCTTTGCTTAGAGGCCTCACTGGGAAAGTCTCCAGGGACTTGTATGGCACATGCGAGGCCACATGTATCACCCAGCCCCCATGGGAGGAACTTTCACAGAAGATAATTCTCTTGCCTAAAATGCTATTAACTGATTGGCTAGGCTGGGATGGAAACTTGGCCTGGGACCTTAGCCTTCTTCTTCTTCCCATCAATGCACCGCTGCCCGAGGAACACCAGCTTGGGCTCCTGCAAGCTGGTGCAGTAGCCCAGAACCAAAACGATAGAGACAGATCATGCAAAGGAGACAGGGGCGCCTTGGCACGGCCCGTGGGCTTCTGGTGCTTGCAGCTTTCCTCCCTTCAGACTCTAACTGAGGGCACTAAGGGTACCCCGCAACGGGAGACCAGCCAGCAGGCAGTCCAAAATGGTTCGTGGGGATCCAAGCGCAGACAAAACTTCTCCCCCTGTCCCAGCTGTCTAACGATACTGAATGCTCATGTTACTCCATGCCCAGGAACGTCAAAATGCTTTGGGTGCCATGATCGAAAGCTAGCTGGACTGTGTACCTCCAGGGAGACTCCCTGCCATGTAATGACCTTACATGGGTCAGATCATCCTGGAAGGCATATCCCATCTACAAAACCCCCAAAGAAGAACACCTGCCAGGCTCTCTGTGCTTAAACTTCTTGCTAAGGGACCTACTTTGAACACTTGACTTTCCTCATCTTCTCCAAGCACCGCCTCAACTCTTTTTTTTTTAAGATATATTTATTTATTATGTATACAGAAGAGGGTGCCATCTCATTACAGATGGTTGTGAGCCACCATATGGGTGCTGGGAATTGAACTCAGGACCTCTGGAAGAGCAGTCAGTGCTCTTAACCTCTGAGCCATCTCTCCAGCCCCCGCCTCAACTCTTACACTCCGAAGATCCACCGCACGCAGCAAACTGAGAGTAAGGCAAGGAAGGGTGGGAAAAAACGTGTTCCTAAAGCCCACCACTGAGCAGGCTTGAAAAAAAAAAAAAGCACACCTCGGGGATACTCACCCACCCACCTGATTGTGAGCAGAGCAACCGAAACCTCCTGCCTCCTTACCACATCAGGGTATCCTAATTCTGCAGAAGTCAGAAGCAACAGCCATTTCCTGCTTGCCAATGACTCCCTGATCAGAAGGACCAGTCCCCCGTGGTCCCCCCTCCCCGACCCCCCACGCTTCTGCTTCTAAGTCCCATGCACATATGGAGAGTGGACTGGCAAAGGCAGGAAATGTGGGGCTGAAAGGGGGCAGAGACAGAGAGGTAACATTGGCTCCATGTTGAGCAGGGCAATGGCTCTCTCAAGAGAAGGGTCGGCTTGATGGCTGCTCCTGCTGTATGGCTGTGGGGTACAGACAATTCCTTTCTGCTGGGCTGTCCATACTCCTCATGGGACCTCATGACTGTCACGAAGCTCTGACACTATGCCTTCGCCTTCAGAGAGGGCTGGCGTGGACCAAACCGGCATAGTAAAAGCCTAGACCTAATTCAATCACTTAATCACACAATTCAGTCATTCATCTTCAAGAACCACTGAAGCATCGGGCAGGTGGTAACAAGGGCCCATTCACATGTGCCTGCCCCACTTCGACAGTCTAGAAGACCCCCCTCCACCACTAGTTAGAACTAGAAAACCTGATGGTGTGTGCCAAGACTAAAATAGTTTAAAAGAATGTCCCCAACTGAGGCTACATCCCATCAGTAGTTTCTCTGCCCTCCGCCCCGCCCCACTTCTGGTACTTTCCCGTTTCTTGCCCCCAACCTCGAGGAAGTAGAAATTCCAATTTTATTCCTCCCTAATTATACATTTTTTTCCCCCTGCAATAGATAATCTATACTGACCCTATGGGAGAAAACTCTGAGCTGGTATAACTGCAGGTGGTGATTTATTTCCATAACAGTAAAATATCTACACCAAATGTGCCCCGTGTTTCAGTAGCTTAAACACTGAGGTCTGACAGGGACTAAGATTCCACTTTGCCTGCCAAAGGCTAAGTGTGTATGTTTAAGTGAAAGTGATTACGATGGAAAAAGGGGAATGTCTGAGTGGGTGAACGAAAAAAAACCGTAGGGATATTGCTAGAAAATCTGACTGCACTCATAGTCCTGGCGCCCACGCACGAGAAGGGCGGAGTGCCAGCATCCTGGGGTGAAGTGCTGAGCTTCGCAAAAACAAAGGCGCTCTGCACACGGGCCCTTGAAACAAGCCCGCATTTCTCTCTCCATATTCACAGCCATCGATACGTTAACCCATAGGTCCGAGGTCCTTCCACCCTAGCCTAGGCCGGTTCGAGCGGCAGAGCTTTCAGGCCCAAAGAGTCAAGCCCGAGATACCCTCGTCCGGGGTTGGCGCGGGCAGATACCATCTGCCAGCAGTGCAGCCACAAGCTCGCCAGCCCGGGAGGGGAGGGGAGGGAAGGGGAGGGCTGCCACCGCTTCGCATGCGCAGCAGTTGGAAGAGGTCACGTGACGCAGAGAGGGCCGGGCCCGTTACCTAGGCAACAGGAGGCCTGACCTGCTCCGAGGCACTCTGGGTGCCTGCTCTCTCCGGTGGAGGAACAGAGCATAGCCCTTGCACCATGTTGTGGGAACCAACTGTCCCATGGCTGCCACTTCCGCTGGTGTTGGGAGAAGGGGTGTGCGCATGTTTGGATGTCCCTATTTATAGAATCGGGGCAGTACTTTGTATTGCTTTTTGAGGGGCTGGGGATTGAACCAAGGGGCCTTGTACTTATTAGGCAAGTGCGCTATCACTGAGCTACACCCATTCCTTGGGTTTTATGAAACACTACTGTGTAGCCCACGCTGGTCTCAAACTGGCTAGCCTCCTGCTTTTACCCAAGGGCTGCAATGGATTATAGATGTGCCTCACCATAGGGCTTTTGGGAGAATTGCAAGGGAGACTGTAAGTCCATGATTTTCAAAGACTTACATCTTCTGTGTGCTTTTTAACTGCCCGGACGCAACAACCTTTGGGGCCAGGATGGCTGATTTATAAAATCTTCATTTCTTGGGGTGCTACAATGTCCGTCACCATTGGCAGCTTGCAAAGGGCATGGGTTCTACATCCAGTGCCTTAGCCCTGAAACTTCTGCTTCTCCAGATTTCAGAGGGCCCGCGTCTAAGTATTGTTTGAATGTATCTGGAAAATTTAATAACTCGGTCTTACTAAATTCAGCGTTCCTTCTCAGCATAAAAAAATGGGGCCACTATACTAATTAGTAATAAATGTTAACTAGTACAAGTACTTCAGAATGTTTAGCATGCCATAAAATCCTATTACAAATTATTAACTTATTAAATTAGGTCTCCAATGTCATTATACATGACCACGAAAGTACTAACGTGACTTATCTCTTTAAGCATTGTATAATCTAGGCTAGCCACTGCCAATATAACTGGTCACTGACAGTTTCTTGTATATGCGGATGCTGCTGGTGAAGATGAATGAGGCTGGACAAGAACTCCACTCACCTTCTCCTGGATACCATGAAAAACTGGACAGGCAACCGTGGACACTGCCTTTCTGGAGAGTGTCACATTTTCTCACTAAGGGAATGAGCAAACTGATGTGACAGGGCTCTGCAGATGAAAGCGACAGGGAAGGAGGTTTGTGTGGCTGGAGACTAAGCAGCACATCATTTTGGCAGGCTGACAGCCAGGCCCTTTCCCGAGATCACCACCTTCTTACACAGTAAGTGGTGGGTGCTCCACACCGCTGTACCCAGTGTACTAAGAGTCATTTAGAAGAGAGAGCCTGTAAAGGTCACCCGGCTTCAGGGTCATCTAAAATCTTGAACTGGAATAACCTTTCTTTTATACTAAGGCTTTATTTTTTCTTCCCACCGTGGGACAAACTCCTCCCAAACTCACGCTTTGAGAGTTAGTGCACAAGTACTTCAGTAATTAAAAACTATCATGCTGTTGCTCTTGCTTGGCCAAGGTGTTAAATGTTTGGAGATGAATTCCCAAATGGGTGGCAAATAAAGGCAACGTTTGGTAACCATGGTCAACCAGAGAATCTAAGAAAAACTCAAGGTTAGTAGCTGAATGACTTCATCCTTGAAGCTGCTCTCTGATACGGCCAACACATCCTAGAATTTTGTAAATATTTAGGAGCTAATTCCCTTATCACAAAGCTCACATTTTCCAGTAACCTTCTGGTGGCCAGACGGAGGGAAGAGATTCCAGAAACACAAAACTTGAGTCAAAGGTTCTGATTCCCTTTGCCCCACA
Organism: Peromyscus californicus insignis; assembly: GCF_007827085.1. NCBI lineage: Eukaryota > Metazoa > Chordata > Mammalia > Rodentia > Cricetidae > Peromyscus > Peromyscus californicus. Next base: position 64,976,892 of record NW_026294436.1, on the reverse strand, counting down.
CCCTACCAACTTCCTGGGTCAATCCCAAATATGCAAAACACCAGTGTAGACTTCCAGGGCCATGTCCCCTAACCACCCCCCCACCCCCTCCCCCCACCCCCACCCTGTGAGAAGGATTCTTGTTTGTGACTGCCAATACTGTTCCAGGTGGGAGTGCTTGGGGGGGGGGGTCTCCTCCCCATCTCTGAAAACAAATCTCTGTCACTGGAGTCATACATGAGGACATCCCTCTGTCACCTGCCAGACAGGTCACTTGAGGGATGACATCTCCAAGTACTGGAGCACTGAAGTGTCTTAAAACGGCAAGCCCAGAGTGCCGGGAGAGTAATGATGGAGCAATCAGGAGGGATTCTTCTTCTGCCCTCCAACTCCCAAGCACTCATATGCTCACACAAACGTCAACTCAACCAGCCTGTTCCCTCTGTCCCAAGCTACTAAGGGGCTTAGGAGAAGGGTAAGAGTTATCTGGTGGAGCTTGTCTCTGGCTTTGCCAGAAGCACATGAGAGGTGGTTTCCCCTTCCGGGCAGCAAAGGTCAGAGAGCCCACCAGGTCCACCCCGTCTCACAAAACTAGCAGATTTCAGGGTTTCAGTAAAAAACAGAACAAAATTTTAAAGGAGTAACTTGAAGTAAAAGAACACAGTATCACAAAACCGAACTCAACACACATGAGAAACACACAATAGTAATAAAAATAATCAAGAAACAACAGATAAAAACATCATGAAACGCTTTGGACTAGGTAGTGTTTCCCTCCAAGATCAGTACAAGAGATGCCCCCTTACCACGCCCATCCCTGGGTTCTCTGACAAGAAACCTTCTAGAAAGTTTGGAGGGTTCTCACAGACCAAGCAGTCTTTGGGTTCCAAACCTGCAGACCAGCATGGAATCAGTCTTTGGTTGTAGACACCCTGGAAGGCAGAACAGCCTGTGAAGAGTGCCTTTCTCCAAAAGAGAGTGTCTGGCCTTCAGTGACATCCTAAAATGGTGCTAGACCCATGCTGAACTCTGCAAGCTGGACCAGCTCTTGAATTCATGGGTAAGGCCCAAAAAAGTCAATTGAGTGCTTTGGGTGACAGGGCAAATTATATGTCACCTTCTAAAGCTGGTTGGGGCCCCGTGGGAGGAAGATGCACACCAGCCAACAGATCTTTTCCATTTTAAATTACAAGGATTCTGTGAAGTCTCCAGCCGCCACTCTGTCTGGCTTTCTGGGCCTGGGCGTGACAGTTGCCACTCTGTTGCTGAGGTGGACAGATGGCCAGAGGACTGGGGTGGCTGGATAAGATCACCAGCAGCCAACCAGCACACCCAGGCACCAGCCCTCAGCTAAACTATCAGTGTAGGCTCAACAAGGATACCCAAAGCCTAGTCGTCACAGGGTTAGGTGCATGTCCACGTTCCACAGACCAATCACAAAAGCTGGTTGGTTACATATGGAAAAAAAAATCAGTAAAAAAAATTGCCCAAGATGGTCTCCATTCCCAGGCTAATTAGACAATTTCCAGTGTGTGTGTGTGTGTGTGTGTGTGTCAGAGACTGCCATGGGATAGAAAACATTTGTAAATACCACAACTGAAAGTGTAGGACATAAATACACTGAACTGTGGTCAGTGACTGCTTTGCAGTCACAAACAATGTGTGCATGTGGGTAACTAAAGGCCACCAGGACCTGAAAACACAGAGTCCCTCTTGAAAAATTGAAGGATTTTGAATTAAAAAGATATGAGACAAGCCGATAATTCAAACTGCCACCAGTAAAACTCAGTGGCAGAGGGGCTGGGGAGATGGCTCAGTGGTTAGGAGCACGGATGCTCCTGTATAGGCTAGAATTTGGGTCCCAACACCCATGTCAGGCAGCTTATAAGGAGCTGTCATTTCAGGTCCAGGGGATCCAATGCCCTCTGACCTCTGAGGCCACCTTTACCCATGTGCACATACCTCTCCCTAAAACACATAATTAAAAATAAATCTAAAAAAGTAACTGGCAAAATCAAATGTAAAGGAACACGTCTATAATTCCAGCATTCAAAGAGGCGGAGGCATAAGGAGACTGTCTTAAAAACAACAACAAAAACTTGTGACGGGGAGAAGGCAATATTTAGACCTTGCAAGTAATGCTGTAATTGGTTCGTTTTCAGCTTGGGAAAAGCTATACTTTTTCTTGACCTCTGACCCCATGTTATCCCCAGAGCAACATTGCCCAACGAAGTACCGAAAGTGAGAGGGAAAAGGACACATTTTATGAGTATGCTACTACATATGTGGTGACCACTGTCACCATGCATGGCAGCTCTCCATAGGAAAAGGAAGATGATGATGTCAGGGGTTCAAGCTGTGACACGGAGCAGGGAGATGGCTCACTGGGTAAAAACACTTTCTACAGAGGCATGGCGACCAGAGATGCCCAGGACTGACACGAAAAGCTTAACTGCAGTAGCTTGCATCTGGAATCCCACTTCTACATCTGTAACGGCACTTCTACAGCAAGACGGGAGTCGTGGACAAGACAGTCACCCAGAAGCTCATGAGCTGGTAAGCTTGATGGACACAGCAAGAGAGACAAAGAGACCCCACCTCAAACCGAGTGGAAGATGAGAACCAGCTCCCCAAAGTTGTCCTCTGACCTCCATGTGCACAGCATGGCATGCGCAAGCCTACATACTTGCGCACACATGCACACCACACACACACACACACACACACACACACACACACACACCAGTTTGTGGTTCATCAGCATAATATACTCACGGCAGTTCGCTAACCATGAGGAATGTGGTTGTTATGAGGGCTGAATGAGACAGTCCATGGAAGACATTCAGAACTGCACCTGCCACCCAAGAACTTGACTAAAGGGATTCATGATTGCTGTTGTACATTCATTTAAAATGGCAAACAGATGGCCTATGCCAATATGTGAAAAGGAAAGTGGGAAATGGTACCAAAATGATGAAATAAGAGATAAGCTGCCCATGTGGTCAGGCCCGTAATCCCAATATTCCGAAGGCAGAGGCAGGAGGAGTACCATTGACTTGAGTCCAGCCTGCCTGCTCTACGTAGTGAGTTCTAGGCCGGACAGGGCTACCTACATTATGAGACCCTCATCTCAAAAGCCCAAAATAAGGAAAGGAGAATCAGATTACAATTGCATGAAACAAAATTGGGTAATTTATCACAGGCTCAAGTATGATTAGAATGAGTTAAATTAGTGTTTTAGACATGGCTCTCTGTAATGTTTAGTTTTTCGTTTGAAACAACAACCTCGAAGTCTTTGTGGAATAATGTAGGGAGTGGTGGGACCTGGTGTAGTTCAGGGGTGTGCCGTCTAAGCACTCGGCACCCGAGGAACACTCTAGCAATAACCATTGACCGCTATAGGCCATTACTGTGGCGTAGACCGACTTGCACACAAGCATGTGACATGTTCAGCTTAAAGGCATACACAGGAGGGAGTTCTTGATAATGACATCCTGGGCTTAAACATCAGGGTGAGGCACCCTTTCTTCTTCCTTGGGGGGATGCTACCATGTCCCCAGTCAGACATCAGGACTCGCAGCAGCCATCCTATGACCCCTGAAGGACATAAGACAACACGCCTTGGGTACGATAAAGAGTTGAATCACAAACTTTGTTAGTGAATTAGCCAATACTGGAGCCGCCTGTGCTGGGACTAAGATGAGGGACATTTTCTATATTGTTTGAGCCAAGAGCATTGCAATTCACCACTAGTCAATGAGGAAACAGAAAGAGCCTTCTGATGGAGGCCTGGTGGGCCTATTCAGTCCCAGGCTGAGGTTATGACAGGACCCTCACTATGTCCCATCCTGGGGCGAGCCAAGTGCAGGAGAGGAAGAAAAGGTACTGAAATATCCATCCCCATGTACACAGGAGCTATGCCCAGGTCTGGGTATGCCACCAGACATTACAGCTAGCACTTAGCAACCACATCTGACCCTTTCCCAGGGACCTTCAAAGTCCTCTGGGCCACTAGCTCTGTCCTTTCTGAAATTCACCCATTTCACAAAAGTTGCTGAGAAAGTACAGGACGTCCAGCTACACTTGAATTTCAGATAACTGATGAAAAGCAGGTATGTCCCATACAGGATACTTCCTCCACCCGCCAGGCTAGGGACAAAGACCTCTGCCACACATCAGACACAGAAATGGTCTCCCTGGTGCAGTGACTGTCTGGGTTGCCTTGGGTGTGTCCGGCCTGACCACAGGAGGACAGCCAGTGTCTGTCTGGCCTCTTGGGGTCTCTCGTCAGTCTGGGAATGTCTGATTCGAATTTTATAGTAACAAACAAAAAGTGTCCAGGCTCAAAATGTACGGGTAGGGAGGGCGTTACCATGGTCTTGACAGGTTTGGAAACTATGAGGTAGGCTCCAGGAGAGACCTGAGGGTGGGGTGGGGAAGGGCACCGTGGCTTCGGACTTCCATCCTTCTTCCGTGAGAGCTTGCAATGAACAAGACGCAGCAGAAACCCCCTAGCCTGATTGTCTAGTGTAAAACACCCATGACGCTGGACCAAGGGTGGAAAGGAACAGTGAACAGAGTGTCAGGACTGCGACAACTATCTGTAGACTTACCTTATCTGTGGTCATGTCCTCAGAGGCTTCCTGCGCCGGGCCATGTCCTACAGCCTGATCCCCTTGGGGCCAGGGACAATGTTTAACTTGCCTGGTGCAGCCCTGTCCCTGTGCTTGCAAACAAGTCCTTAAATAAAGCAGCTGACTGTGAGCCTGGAGCCTCATTTCCTGGAACTTGGCTTTATGGTTCCTGTGTTGCATCTCTAATTGGTCCTGCCCAGAGCCAACACTAGCCCAGAACTGGGGACATAGTAAGTGTCTGCAAAGAAATAGCTCCCCAGCAGGAAGATTCACGACCAACGAGCCACAAAATTGATTCACAAGCCAGTGACAGATGCGTTTGTTTCCTTTCCTCAGACTGGATAACTTCTAAAGTTTGGGGTGGAGCTGGTCACAGGGACTTTCAGAAGGACAGAAAAGAGACAAGAAATGGAGTGTCCTCGATCTCAGCAATAGCTGAGAAACAGAAGGGGAGACTGGACAGTAGCTGCTGTCCAGAAGGAATCAAGCTGGGGTGTCTATATAATTTTCAGGTCCCAGTGCAAAGAGAAAGCACCTCCTAACTAAGAAGCAGGAGAAAGTGCTACAAGATGTTCCAAAATGTCTCCTTTCTCTCACAGTCTCTCTCTCTCTCACAGTCTCCCTCCCTTTCTCTCCACCCCCTCATTATCGTACAGCTTCTTTTTTGCTGCTCATCATCATCCTCAGATGCTCTCCGACAGTACAGATACTCACCACACCCCAAGCAGAGAAAGCCCCTTGACTCAAAGTCTCCATACAATCCTTTCCCACCAAGCGCCAGCCAGGGACAGGTCTTTGCTGCCCATTAACTCACCAGAGGCTAGGTGGTACCCAAAGCCACTGCACCCTCACACCCAGATGTGCTTGGCATCTGGATCTGGAGTGAGTTGGAGGCCCGACCTCACTGAATTGCCTTCTTTGCGGCTCTGCCAGCTCAGGGTGGAGGTGGCCACTAAACCCTACCCTGGTATACCAAGGGCACTGGCCACGTCCAGCCTTGACCCCTTGTCTAGACATCTTTTGAGTTCAGGGTGCCAACAATTACCAGCGGAAGCCAGAGGGAAGGCAGGTTTCCCATCCGAGGGGGCTCCTGCTTCATTGATGAAGCCCAAACTTAAAGACCGATTATTAAGAAGTTCCTGACGACAAACAGAGTGTGCTCAGCCCCAAAGGTGAGCGAGGCTCCTGAGAGCATGGGGCCTGGGCAACTCCATCACACAGTCAGGAAGACCATGCCAGAGGGAATACGGCTCGTTAAGATGAGGAAAGAAAAAAAAAGGAAAAGAAAGAAACGTGAAGGTTCTCTAATTCATTGAGAGTTAAAGAGCAGCTTTATCACTTCATTAGGCCGACGCCCTGCACAGTGCCTGCTCAAGATATTTCGTCGTCTGCCCGCGGCCCGCTTCCTTCCCCAGGTCCTTCCACTCTGGTCTGTCCGCGTGAGATTTTACCAAAGGGAGCTAATTGCCGGCAATGGGAATTAACCAGTCCCCAGTCCTGGTGTGCGTGTGTGTGTGTGCGTGTGTAGAAAGAGAAAGAGAGGGAGAGGGACAGGGAGGGAGGAGGAGAGAGAAAGAGAGAGAGAGAGAGAGAGAGAGAGAGAGAGAGAGAGAGAGAGAGAAGTGAATGCCTCGAAAGGGTTACTTAAGGGCCAAAGACACTAAGTGACCACACAATGAGACCTATTCTACCCAAAATGTCAGTCAAGCTCCCTTTGGCAAAACCACCCAAGGAAACTTCAGGTAAAGGAAGCTTAACTATTAACCTACCCATCTGGCCCTCCCATCATTTTGTCCCGGAGATGCCAAAGGCTGAGCAGAATTCCTCAGAGTGCTGCCCACGCCCTTCTCAGAGGTCCACTGCTCCAGCCGTGAGCTGTGTGACGGGAGAGAGGTGGAATTTTCGTGCACCCCTGTGTTCTCCCTCCTCTGCAGCCAGTTCCACAGGGGTCTCCTTGGGGAAAGGTTTTCTTCTCACAGAATGCATCCCTGGTCTGGCCCCCAAGCTCCAGGGGAGACTCAGGAAGCCTCCTCCCCAGCACCATGCAGCAAGCCAGAGGGTGGAAATGGAAACTTCGCAAGGCAGAGGTAACTCTGTGGTTTTATACATAGCACCTGTGTCTTCCGGAAACCTCAGGGCATGGGCAACAGGCTTAACCAGCTCCCTCCCATCACAGTAAGGCCCGTTCAGAAGACAAGCCTTTCTCAACGCCTGCTACCTCAGCCCCCAGCAGCCTGGTTCCTTTTCCAGGGCTTCCCGGCCCCATCCAGGCCCACAGCCTTCTGACTCTTGCCTTTCTTGTCATACTCAGCCTTAATCCGAAGCAGAGTGAAGAGGGAGCAGGTGTTGGCAACCACTCCCCCAAGGCAGGCAAACTGAAAAAGGCAAAGAAAGCCTGTGTCTTCCTGCCAGGCTTCCTATGCTCAAATCTCCAGAGCCCAGACATTTGCAAACACAGTCTGCTGAGCTGCATGCAGTATGCACATCTCACACTCAGAAAACCCAAAGTGCGGAAGGCATGGCGGTCATGGGGCAGGGAGCACCCACTGGGAGGGAGGGAGCTGTGCCTGGCCTGGCCCTACACTCCTCAGACTGTGCCTTACTCAAGCCCACCCGTCTGCCCTGGGCTCTGAGCTCTTGGGCTCCTGTCAGCCCTGGAATAGCCAGGCCATGGGTGCCTGCTCAGGAGGGCCTGTTTCTGGAAGCCTCACTGCCTTCTGGGTGAGAAAAGAACAATTTGGGTCAGAGTATGAAAATGTCAGAGGGCCAGAGGCACCACTGAGTGCCCAGGAGCATCTGCTAGAGGAAGAGGAAGTTGTAGGTGACCCAAGTCAGGCAGCTGTCACTCAGGACAGTGATGCCCATCTAGCTCGGTCCCCATCACACCCTCCCCTGGGTGCTTAAGTGAGCACACCACACACCTACACACAGCTGAATGCACACACTCATGCACACATAAACGTATACAAAGTTGGTATATACACAACCACAGGCACACACATAGATAAAGCAGCACACACACACACACACACACACACACACACACACACACACACACACACACGTACATGTACACACAGCTATAACACGTGTATACACCGGCATGTCCCTGTGTGACTTTTCCTGGGGTGAAAGTGAGCAAAGGTGTATTTACCCCAGTCAGGGAACCAACAACAGACCAAAGTAACGATGCCACCCAAGCTACTGTGGACTATTGAGATTGTCAGGTTTCTTTTCAGGAGCGTGGATGAGGGGTCACTTACAGGAACAATGTGCGAGACTCAAGTACCCGCCCTACAGAAAAGCCTCATTTCGGCACGGGTGGGGGACAACCTCACCAAGGCTGCTGCGTTCATCCTCAGTTGATCGCACACCTCCTGTATGCCGAGCACCTCCCAGACCGTGTGTGGCAGTGTGGTGAGGGAAAACTATAATCCCCCGTGAGTCTGGGGGTCTCTCTCCCTTCCTGCTGCTACTGAGTGTCAACGGTCCCTCTATCAATAGCATCTGCTCACTGCCGTGGCCACGGGTCACAGACCAAGCACTCTGCAGGTTCACCCCAGCACGGCTCATATGCACATATATTCATATATGCTGCATATATTTATAAACTGCATGTTCATCATGCCATACCCAAAGAAAAAGTTATCTATAACAGACATACAAAATACATACCATATATAAATATATATCCATGTATAGATATACATATACATATATATACGCCCTCACATCGAAACATACAAATGACACATACTATACATTGTAGACATACATATGTAGGCATACATACATATACCCACATTCATATATACACACACCCATTCATATACACATGAATATACACAACACATGTATACATATATTCATATATGCCACATATATTTATTAACTGCATGTGCACATACATGCACACATATAACAAACAGCTCATATACACAGAGGCTCTGATAAGACGCAGAGGTGAGCGGGTCCTGACCAAGCTAGCTCTTTGGAGCTGTCTTCCCACCTCTGTCCCGTTCCCACCCCCATCTCCAGACTGACTGCTTTTGTCTGGTCAGTGGGCGCCGGTGCCCACCCCAACTCCACACTTAATGTCCACTTCATGGTTCAGAAACAGAGTAGAATCAGGTCTGGAGAAAACACTTCGGGGGAGGGAAGTAGCAATCAACTGCTATTTTTATCTGTTTTTCTAAGACCTCCGTGCCCCTCTGTCAGGCGTGACAAGGACTTTGCCCTGGTCATAGGTTTCCGGTCCCATCCCATTTTAGACCCACCGCAGTCGGTTTCCTATCTCCGCACCCCAGGGCTTGGGGCAAAGCTGTGGCCTGAAGGAGCTTCTAGCAAGGACAGAGGACTGTGTCTGGGTTTTCCAGACTCATCTGAGTGACTGCTGTGGCATGTCTTCTGAGACACAGCACCGTAAAGCTACACTTGTAGGGGGCGTCATTCCCATGACACTGGGTTCGGGCTTTCAGGCTGCTCTTTCTACCACATGAAAAGCCAAAGGATATACCCTGGTGTTTAGTTAACTACTAATGTCCTGAGCAACTACCTACACCATCAACTAATCTACCGCCCATAGGCTGTATTTACAAAAACAAACAAACATCCACCCCCAAAGTTCTAGGCACCCACTTTAATTCTCAAACATTTTCCATTTTTCTGGGCACACAGTAGGGCTCTCTTCCCTGGTTCCTCAGTTTGGTGACTACAGGAGACTTGTCTGGCCAACTGAATGTGAGCAGACGTGACGTGTCACGTCTCTGGGCTACAGCTTCACAACTTGGTGGGTAACGCACCACGCTCGTTCCCCTTGCCACAGTGCTCGGCATTGTCAACCCAAGCCTAGGCCAGGACAAGAGGTAGCAGAGCCCATGCATGCCATGGATCGGGTCTGTAGCCCAGCAAGGAAGAAAGCTTTCCCGCTTCCAGCAGCTTAATGGGGAGTCATTTGTTACTGCGACATACTTAGCTCACCCTGATCTTAGGTGGGAATCACGTTGTCGAGAGAAGAGAACAAGAAAGCAGTAACAGAGGGGGAAAGAAGCGTCCAAGGACAACTCCCTATCACACACAAGACACCCCCCCACACACACACACACACAAGCCTGCCTGGTTTTCTCATGTTTTCGATATTTTCCTGCACGTGATTCCTTCTATTCTGCATACCCACCCCCTTGTCTATGACCAGGTTAATGCCTTCAAAATTCAAACCAATCAGCACCGTCTCTGAGACTATTTCTCCTTCTCAGGGCCTTAGATAGTGTTGGCATCTGTCCTCCGCTTCCATCCGACATCTGGCCATAGCTCCACAAACACACTTATGAAATGGATGCTCCCTTCTCTGGAAAACCTGGACAAAGTAATGGTTGTATGAGGAAGCTTTACAATCGCGTCTCTTGACCAGGGGCACTAGAAACATCTGAGCCTTTGGTTGTAGAGATAAGGTCTTACTGCGCCACCCAGGGTGAACTTGTGGGCTTCAACAGTCCTCCTGCTTCAGGCTCCTGAAGTGCTCGGATGACAGGTGAGTGCCATGGCACCCAGCCGTGGGGAGCTTTTTGGTTGAGGAAACATTCTCTGCCAAGAATACTGCTAAATATCCTACAGTGTCTCTCACAACAACAACAACAACAAATTAACTGGCCCCAAACACCAACAGCACCAAGGCTGAGAAACTTGGTTCTAGAACGAGAATGTTTGCGGTCATGCCCTGACTCTCATATCGATGTCATTTTAGGCATGTCACTTAACTTCTCATGCACCACCCGCTACGTGATAGATGCGTGATAGGTGTCAGGTATGGTAATGTGCCCCCTGCCACCGACATGCACATTCCTGTGTAACTAGCCCTAACTCCCAGTGTGCGTTAGGTCTGGGCTTGTGCAGACCAAGTGTTAGTTCAACTACTTCACCACCTTCTGAGAGCTAGCTCCTTGTAACAAGTAGATAAAACCTTGTGGGGTGGGGGAGAGGGAGGGAGAGAGAGAGAGAGAGAAAGAGAGAGAGAGAAGAAGAAGAAGAAGAAGAAGGAGGAGGAGGAGGAGGAGGAGGAAGAGAGAGAGAGAGAGAGAGAGAGAGAGAGAGAGAGAGAGAGGGAGCGAACCCATTCTAGTTAACACAATCTCTGTTGCTTTTGGTACATTTCTTACTGGTACAAACCAGAGCACTGAAAACCCTGAGCCAGAACATTTTTAAGACCCGAAGCTGGGTGAGGACAACTCAGTTGGCCGAGTGCTGGTCTGGCATGCACAGGGCCCTGGGTTGGATCCCTGAGGACAACAGAAGATAAACACACTCACCCATGTAGAAGAATTCAAGGTCTGCAAATACCAAGGCCGTCTAGAGGAAGGGATTTGAGTCAGAGTGCTCGCAGACAGCTGTGCTGAGGTCTTAGGATTAAAACAGCACAAACGTGGAATTTTAATTTGAATCACAAATAAAGTAGGAAAGGTTTTTAATTAAAGAAAAAAAATCTGTGTGGCAATTTCAAACCAGCTCCAAGCGTCTCCAAATGTATCAAATCAGAAAAATACTCAGAACCAGACCATCATTTGTTTCACTTACACAGTTGGGCTTGGACCCAACCCCCTGACCACTGAAACGTGCTAGGCCATTCTCGTGGACCTTTGGGAGTGCGTGGATGGCCAGTGGGCGTCCATCTTCCTGAAGCTCTCCCTCCAAGACTCTGAAAATACGGATGAGAACCCTCTGCTCCTTTTCCAAAAACCCTTAAGCTCACATAGAACACAGTCTTTTCTTTGTGACAAACAGCTGGACATAAACTCACCAAAGGAGACTTTTCAAATCCTATACTAAGGAATGAACAACATACCTTTTCATCTCTCAGGACTCACTGGAATCTAGTCTAAGGGTGCTTGCTTTATCTCACACACTCAAAGTCCCACTACATCACTCACCACACAAAGACAAACACATTCTTAAGTGCTCGAATGTGCATGTGCAACACACACACACACACACACACACACACACACACACACACACACACACACAGCATTTCCCCTGCTTCCCAGTGGAGGCAAGTCCTCCAGATGTTGCTCAGGCTGGCAGAATCCTAAGAATAAGGTGGCATCCTGAGATTCACTGCTGCTTTTAAAGAGAATTACTTTCCTTACCTGTGACTGGTGTGGTTAATACTCCTAAATTACATACCCATTTTTTTCTTCGCAACATTAAAATAAAGGAGAAGCATTTCTAGAGCCTTTAGCACAATTAAATCACAAAACTGTATCCAGAGAGCAGGCCTCGACTGTAGAGACCCAAAGGGAAGAACCTCGGCAGAAATGGGCTTCACCCAGAGTGGGGCCTGCTCCTCCACACCTGAGCTGGGTTTTGAACACTCACTCTGTCAGAGCAGAGGAAACAGCTGTAGAAAAGAAGGGCTGGTATATACAACGTGAAGGCATGTGGAAGCGGGATGGTTTGGGGAACACTCACCAGGATTCTGTTCTAGACCCTGGGTCCCCCTTTCCTTTGCTGTTTTTATTTGGGGGGGGGGGAGCAGAGAGGGAGGGGCTTTGTTTTTCCAGAGAGACCCAGAAGGTGCCCAAGACAATGGTGGCCACGAGGAGACAATTCAACATCTGCTTCTTTGTTTGTTTTTATTTTCAGGCCCAACAATCCACAGACAACTTTCCTTAAATACAACACCCGAGTCCGCCTGGGAGGGGTCCTGTGGAGACAGGGTGGGACAGGATGGATTCGTGGGCTGGAGTGCCACCCCGGCTGCCTGCACATTACAGCTACCGCCGAGGGTGCCCACCAATCAGCAGCGTTCTATTTTGGAGTTAGAAGATGGTCAGAGCAGAGAGGCACCCTCAGCTACACCCCTGAGAGGGGCCCCAGACTCTGGACACACTGCTCTGTTTGGAAAGCACTCCTGTGCATTTTCCCCCTGGTGCTCTACATGAAGCCCAGGGCCTCACACATGCGAGGCAAGCATTCGATCATGAGCTAAACCCCTCCTTTCCTTTTCTTCTTTTTTTTTTTTAAAGCCAGATCATTTAATAGAAGGATGTATAAAAGGGTATTTTACCACCATGAGCCATTAGGGTTAAACAAATTAAACACAAAATAGAGGGCTAAGGGTGTGGTAGCTCAAGGGTAGAGCAGCTACCTAGCACGCATGGATCCTAAGTTCAATCCCCAACACCCCTAAATAAGTAAATGTTAACAAACAAAAGGGTGGCCTTTTGGCCTGAGCGTCAGAGTGGCTAATGTTTAAAAGAGTAACAATGCCAAACGCAGGGAAGGATGGGGAGAAACTCCATCACTCACATTGTTGAGAGAGTGTAAAGCGAGATAGCCCTTCTGGAAGGCAGTCGGGCAGTTTCTTGAAATTAAGTAAGTAAGCCAAAAAATACAAAATAATTTTTAAAAACCAAACTTAAGTAAATACCACACATAGACTCCAGCAATTGCACTTCAGGGCATTTTATTGTGGAGAAAGGAGTCCATGCTTACACAAAAGTATGTATACAAATGTTCACAGGGGCGTTGTATTTGGAAGCAGTCCAACCCTGGGAAGCACACAGGTGTCCCCTCCTAAAGCCTCAGAAGAATCAAGACGGAGCTCAAATAAGCCAACTTCAGACTGAGGAATCCCCAAGAGGCTGCTGCCACTCCACCCAGACCGACTGTACCCCAGGACTGGTCACCCACAGTCTCAAATGGCCTTTCCAATGCTCACACGGAAGCAACTGCTATTCTCCTTTGTCTTTATGAGGAGTCAGGGTGTCCCTGGAGTTCACATCTCAGTCTGAACATTTCCTCTTGTAAGTAAGGAACCCCAAGGCAATCAGCTACAGAAGCCTGGGCCCCTATCCATGGCCCCTCAGAAATAAAGCATTCTCCTTTTTCTCACCCAAGTGAGAATAGTATCTTAATTTAAGGTGAGGTCTGTAGGCAAGTAACATATTTGGACTGCCTTCAATTCCAATCGAATTGCTATTAAGCTTCCAGTCCCCCAGCAGTGCTCACCCGACTCACTCAAAAGGGTCAGCGTCAAGGGTCCCCTTGCTCCAGAATGCCCGGGTCCTGCATTTGACAGTGTCCAGGAAGCCTTATGCAATAAAGAGGCCCATGACGAACCATGTCCTCACAGGTCTGTGCTCTATACCTGTGGAAAGCCTACACACACACACACACACACACACACACACACACACACACACACACACACACACTGCTATCTTCTGTCCTCTCTCTTCGCAGCAGGCAGAGTCCCTGGGGATGAAACTACCGAGTGAGTACCTGAGGATGCCACTGTCAACCCCTCCAAGCCTGGCTTTGTCTGATCAGCCAGGAGCTATGACCTGTTCCTGACATCCTTTCCTCCCATCACCTGGGGACTGCCAGGCAGCCTCACTAGCTCACCTTGGATACAGTTGCATCCACTGAGTTCATACCGTTAAACAAAGACACATTCATTTGGAAGGAAAAGTCCTCCTCAGTTCCACCTCCAGGAATAGAAAACTGATCCTGAACCAGACTCAGATGCTGCTGGGAACAGCCATGGAAACACACTGTTTTTCTTTCCTTGGATATAGTATTACCTAAGCAACAATCAGCTCGGGTTCTCTCAACCATCTCCCAGCACTCCGCCCATCTCCCCCTGTATCCAGCATACTTGAGACTGAGTCCTCCCAAAGCCCACCGCCTAAAAGTAACTCGGGGCTCTTCTGCACAGAGCCCTGCGCCTTTCCTCCAATCTCCAGGTTACTGCCTGTGGACAACAGAGAAGACAACGGCAAATATTCAGGAGATACAAATGCGTTCAAACCGTAGCTATGAGCTTGGGACTGACAGCTGCATCTGTCTGATCCTCAATCTCCTTGCCCAGAAGGAAGAAGGGTACATCATACCTTACAAAAAATCAAGCGAAGCAATTTATGTAATATGTCAGTATTCCTAGAACCACAGCTGCTGCTATCCCTTTATTGTCAGTGTGCATACTAAGGCCCTTCAGCACCTTTAGCAACTCCTGACATGGTTATTTCACATTAAATTTGCAGGAAAATTATGACTTCCAGTGAGTTTCATAAGAAATACTGGGGCTGGAAAGATGGCTCAGGGGTTAAGAGCACTGGCTGCTCTTCCAGAGAACCAGGGTTCAACTCCCAGCACCCACATGGCAGCTCACAACCATCTGTAACTCCTACTCCAGGGGACCTGACCCCCCTCACACAGAAATAAATGCAGGCACACAACAAAGCACATAAAATACAAATAAATAATTAAAAAAAAGAAATACTACAAATCCAAGTTGCCTCCATCCCATCTCCATGTGTCAGTGTGTGTGTGTGTGTGTGTGTGTGTGTGTGTGTGTGCACATGCACACATGTGGAGGCCAGAGGACAACCTTGGGCATCATCCCCAGGTGCCACACACCTTGTTTGAGACAGCATACGTCACTAGGTTTGGTGCTCACCAATTTGGCTAGACTGCATGGCCAACAATCCCCAGAGATCTACCTGTCTCTGCCTCCCCAACACTGGGATTCCAGGCGTGCATCATCATGCCTGGCTTCTTGACTGAGTGCTGGGGATCAAAGTCTTGTACTTAATGCTCATAAGGAATGCATCTCAGCATCAGAGTCATCTCCCCAGCCCACCACTGGCTTTTTAAACCTATATTCAGGGCTCACATTCCAAGGTCACAGTGAATTCTTTTCTAAGGTTCCTAAAATCTTTCCAAAATCAGTGTTCCATGTTCCCAAATTACACCTAGAGTGGCCTCCATCAACCCACCACCTGGAGCATTCAGGGTCCTGCCCCTTCCAGTTAACCCATGAGTCCTTGGGGTTCATGCTCTGGAAGACCTTCCTGCCATCCCAAACCACCTTGGTATCTGGGGTTAGTTACAGACCAGGAAATGTCATCAGGCTGGGACATCAGCAGGAAGCAAGCACTGGGCTGTTGAGCCACATTCGAGCCCCAGTCCTATGGGCCTTAGTGTAGCTTCTCAGAGAAACCAGCGAACTACAGGGGGCAGGAAGTTGACAGAGCAGACTGTTAATGTACTGTGTAATACCGCAAGGTAAACAGTATCCCAGATGCTGCTCCATAAGGCTTTCACTTAAAATTAAAACTAATTACCTTCCTGTAATGCTAACCAGCTCTTTCATGGTCTCCTTCCTCCAGGACATCAGTCCCTCCATCCTGTCCGTCCATGACAGAAGGAACCTGGAGACTGCAGAGATGTGCACGCAAGGCAGATCTGAGACATGCTGCGCCCAAACAATGCCCTGAGTAGCCAGGGATTTAGTAAGACTTTCCAAGGTGCTATTGACCTTCTAAGGGTTAACATCACAAGTGTCTGTCCCATGTCACAGCCAAGAGGAAAAGAAAAACTGCCACACCATGCATCCCAGGCACAGCAGAAGTGTAGTGGGGACACCCATTAGCCTGTGCAGCTGGGCTAGAACTTGCCACCACACAACCTAGGCTCCTTCAGGGGTCTTCAAGGGTCCCTGCACACCTGCCTGTGACTCGGACGTGAGCTGGTAGCCCCCAGTTTAGTCAGTTTCTCTCCAGTCACCCAGCTGGGTTTCGATCCCACTCTACCATCCCAGCCTGTGGCTGATGGCAAAAAAAGCAGCCCTGGAATTCACAGAGTCCCGGGGAAGGCAGAAGCTGGGGGGGGGGGGTGGGGTGCAAAGTGGGCTATACAGACCCTAGCTTCCTGGTCCCAAGTCCTTGTGAAATGTACAGGTGCTGGGCATCATTAGTCGTTAATCAGAGAAAGCGGCTGTACTCAGAAGGGCCCTGTTTTAACAAACGTGACGAAGCCAGTAAATCTGCACCCATCACACAGAGATGCGTGCACACACACGCACCACACACACGTCCCAGTCATTTAGGAGCTATGGAGACTCTATAAGATACTTGAAGAAAGCAGAGGATGAGGGGAAAGGAAACAAGGGGGGCCTCCCACAGCCCCAAACTCTGGGCCTTTCTGTGCCAGAGTGGCTTCAGCCACTTTGCACCTCCACAACCGAATAAAGAGGTTAGTTCCCAGGGCCAGTAACCAGATACCCCGTGCCAGCAGCTGAATACAGAGGACTGTTTGTGAAACGTCACCTTCAGAGTCCTAGTGAGAAAATGAGGCCTCTCCCACGAGGCAGGGACCTCCTTGACAACGTAAACTCTGCTGTCTATTTTGTCCTGCACTTGAGACGAGCAGCTGTGGTTCAGGACCATTGGAGATGGCAAGGTAGAGACCCGCTCTACGTGGTGGGGGTGGCAGAAGGAATCCCTCTCCCACAGACCCATTCTGTATCCAGTCTTTGAGCCCCATTATCTCATTTTACATCCCATGAGAAGGCCGTTGTCCTCATGTTAGAGGTAAGGAAACAATCAGACCCCCAAAGTCTCGGCAAAGCCTGAGACAGAGCAAGAGCATGAATTCGGGTCTGGCTGGCTCAAACTGGGTGTTCTCCGGGAGACCACTTCACTTCTCTGCACCACAGAGCCTATCTGCTCCAGCTCAGACATCTGATAAACCTCAGCATCAGAGCTCCTGACCATTTATTTCTTGGAGGGGGAGAAGTGCCCAAATTAGAAATGATCCCTGGGCATCTTGCTTCACTTTCAAAGAAAAGAAGATGGTGGAGGTTGCGGGCCCAGGGTACGAAGCTGAGGGTGGTACACAGTTGCCATTTACTGAGCATTTTGTGTCCAGATGGTCTGCTGGGCGCTGCAAACAGACCCTCACAAAAGACTCGAGAACCTTACTTGGGACTTGCCCATCCCATTTTATGGATGATGAAACTGATATTGAAAAGTTAAGACCTTTCTCAGAGATCACACAATAAGGAAGTGACAGGGTTTAGTTAGCCTCAACCCAGAGAACGGCCTGTCTCCATACTCAGGCTTCCTACCTGGCATCACTCAGCCCAGCCACCTCCCTCAGGTTTCTTCATAGAGTAAAGCTGTGTAATATTTGTTGAACAGAAGCACCCCCTACCCTTCCAGACTGTGTCCCTTTGATCAACTGAGATAAGGTACGGAAAGCCCAGGACCCCACTTTAGCCTCCCAGGGTATAAGACAATTGTCCAAGCCTTCACCTTCCATTAACTGGGAGCCAGTTTCTGTGGAGTTACACACACCCAGCCAGTCTTGGGCTGCGGAAGGTGGCCATCTTTCATTCGGGCCTCACAGAGCCTTTGAATCCTGGACAGTCTCTGCTTGAGACTTCCAACAGAGGCAGCAAACTCATCAGCCCTTTACCGCATGCTCTGTACCCAATGGCGGCTGCCCAAATCCAACTCCTCGACTCCCCGTTCCACACCACATACCAAACTTCCTGAGTTTCACACGCCCACACTGATTCATTATTTATTAACTCATACTTAATGAATGTGCTTGGTCAATGGCAATACAACTTGTTCTTGAGTTTTGCAAATCACAGGCATGTCTGTTGGCATCCCTGGGTATCAGAGGGCAGATCCCCAAGGACAGAGGCAGCATCAATCAAACCATTCTCTTCAACATAGGTACCGGGAGGCAGGAATGCCACATAAATGCCAGCTGTTTGGGTAGCCACTTGACCAGAGGCCCAGCTCCATTGGAGAAGAGAGGCAGAAGTTGCCAGATCCGCCCTAAGACTGGGCCATTCAGAAGAGGCTCCCAGAACAGTACCAAATAACCACTGTGAAAACTCAAGCCACACTTTGAATCCCAGCACTTGGAAGGCAGAGGCAAGCATATCTGAGTTCAAGGGCAGCCTAGTCTACAGAGTGAGTTCCAGGAGAGCCAGGACTGTTACACAGAGAAATTCTGTCTCGAAAAACCAAAATTAAAACTCAAGCCTGAATTTCTGTCTTTCAGTTTTCAGACCATCACCAAGTCAACCAAGAGAAGGCTGAAACAGGGATTGTGGTATTGTATTCCCCCAAATATTGTGCATGCTAATAAATTTATCTGGGGTCAGAGACAGAGCAGTCACAACATTAAACATGAGGATAGGCAGTGGTAGCACACGCCTTTAATCCTAGCATTCCAGAGGCAGAAATCCATGTGCTCAAGGATACAGCCAAGAATGGTGACTCACGCCTTTAATCCCAGAAAGCGGGCCTTTAATCCCAGGGAGTGATGGTAGAAAACAGAAAGGTATATAAGGCGTGAGGACCAGAAATTAGAAGTTTTTGGCTGGTTAAGCATTTGGTCTGGTTAAGCATTCAGGCTTTCGAGCAGCAATTCAGCTGAGACCCATTCTGGATTCAGAGGCCTCCAGTCCGAGGAAACAAGACCAGCTGAGAAGTTGGCCAGAACTTTTAAGATTCATGCTACAAGGGATGCTACCTAAGCACCCTCCTGTAGCATGAATTCAAAGTTCTTATTAATAAAATCAAACCTGAGGCCAGTTATTGGGGTGAATGCTGGAAGGTCAGAGAGACAGAACAAGCCACAGCTACCTCACCTCGCCAGTCCCTCAGCTGGTCCTGTTTCCTCAGACTGGAAGCCTCTGAGTCCTCATCCAGAATGAATCTCAGCTGAACTGTGCTGCTAGAAGCCTGAAAGCTTAACCAGCCAAATGCTTAACCAGGCCAAATGCTTCTAGTTTCTGGTCCTCACGCCTTATATATCTTTCTGCTTTCTACCATCACTCCCTGGGATTAAAGACTCGCTTTCTGGGATTAAAGGGATGAGTCACTATGCTTGGCTGTTTCCAATGTGGCCTTGAACTCACAGAGATCCAGAGGGATTTCTATCTCTGGAATGCTAGGATTAAAGGTGTGAGTGCCACCATTTTCTAGCCTTTGTATCTAGTGGCTGTTCTGTCTCTGACCCCAGATAAGTTTATTAGGGTGCACAATATTTTGGGGAACACAACACCACCACACCCTCCGATCCTAAATAGTGTGCAGTCTCACCTCATCCGTTCAGTCCAGTTCTGGGAATGGTACAGCCCTGACTTTGTGATATCTCACTTGCTACAGCCTTCTTCTGCTGTGCCCGTGATGCTCATGGCCCACTGATGAGCCAACCATAGCCTGAGGAGGCAGTGTATACCCTGATGATTCTGGACAGCACGGCCACTCAGGCAGAAGGAGACGATAATCCAGCTGAAGGGGAGACAGAGTGTCACCCAGAACATCTACTCATTCCATAGTCCTTGCTTCCTACTATGTCTCTGTCAGAACCAGCCTGCTGTGGACAGGACTGTCTCTGTCACAGCCTTGCAAGTTCTCATGAAGCAACACAGACGTAAGAGCATCTCACACACACAGATCCGCCTGTGTCTGCCTCCCAAGTGCTGAGATTAAAGGCGTGTGTCACCACCACACTCAGCTTTTTTATCTTTTTTCTTTTTTGGTCCATCCCTCTTTTGAGGCCACTTTAAAAGTAGTGCTAAAGTGTTCAAAATTAAAATTAATTTAGGAAGGAAAAAATAAATACTCTCCTTGAAGCCAAGAGTCACTAATGTTTCCAGTTTACCAAATGAGTCCTAGGGCAGGCTCAGAAAAGGTCTCAGAAGACCACTGAAGAGAAGGAGGGGGAGGAAGAGGAGGAAGAAGAGAAGAAGAGGAGGAGGAGGAGGAGGAGGAGGAGGAGGAGGAGGAGGAGGAAGCAGTGGCGCTGTGACTCACACCTGTAATCCCAGCATTTAGGAGGTAGAGGAAGGAGGACCAGCCAGGGCTATAAGACACCATCTCAAATCCAAACAAACACGAACACAAGAAAGGGGGAATGTTTCCATCACCTCCTACAGATGAGGCTCTTGTAGTCACACTGTGCTCCTACCTATAAAGCGCTCTGTAACAGTTTCTCAAACCTTAACGGTGCCCTCTCATCCTTCCAGCCGGTCCACACAACCCCCGGTGCGCTTTCCCTACCCTTGGCTCTGTGATCTGTGGCGCAGGGTTATCTGACCCTGACAAAATCTCCTGGCCATTTCTTAAAGCACTGGCAGGCAGCTGGATTTTCCATTGGGCATTGTTAAGAGATTAAGCTGTGTAAGTCACAGTCCCACACGGGCCTTTCTCCAGCTTCCTGCTACCAGATTCAGGTGAGATAAGGATTACAAAAGTGATACTCCCATGTCCCTCTCCGCCGGGCCAGCACCCTGTCTCCACAGTTGAGGAGGCCTGTGTTACTAAATCTGCCACTTGGATGTCTAGCTCATGAGAAGCGAGTCCCCGCGTGGGCATCAGCAGGGGATTAGACAAACAAGAGCTCCCACAGAACTGGGGAAGAAACACTTAGAGGCGATCCTGCCCAATTACACCTTTCACAACCCCGTCATCAATCGCCATAGCAAGGAGAAAAACAAATTGAGCTGAGCCTGGAAAGAATGTCAGCAGAAATTGGAAAAACCCTTGCTGAGAACTGCCTGGGGGGTGCAGTGACCTCCCTTGTGATTGCCCAGGTCCCACTAACTAGCTCACAGTATACCAAGAGAGGCTGTAGATCAAGTTGGGTTGGTGGCCAGGCAGCAGGGAATCACTCACACCCCTCTATACCCACACCCACGCAGCCACACACCCACACACATCCCCCATCACCACTGAAGCAGGCTGTACATTCCTCACTGATGCACAAAATGCTAAGCACTAGCCATACACAATGCTGTATAGCCGGTTGGGGAGCAGCACAATCAGTTATTCATTCTGCTTCAATGTGGTCGGGGAAGAGGGAGCAGGCTGCAGAGAACCTTTAAGATAGTTAATAACAGGGAACTACACTCAAAGCACCTCATGTATACCCTCCCATGATGCCTTAGGACCAACTTTACGAAGTAAACAAGGAACTATCCTCTCAGAGGAGGGCCAGCTCCCTGCATTGCATCCACACGTATCCTCTCGGGGTTAGGCCAGCCCTAATCTTGGTCCGAGGTCAGCGGAAATAATCTCCACGTCTGTGCTTGTCATTCTGTATCACTTCGTTTTCCCTTTCTATCCAAATCTTACCACAAAAGTAAAACGAAGGATTAACAGGCCAGCAGCGAGCTTCACTAGCTTCCAGGAGGGTGATGACAGTTAACCTCTACCACCCAGCATGCCTGAACCAGTTCCGACCCATTCAGAGATGAGGAAATAAAAACACATCCTCCTCCCACACCCGATGACATCATACACAAGAGTGACTAGCCAGGCCTCACTAGCGCTGGCCATATATAATGCATTATAGTTCAGGCCTATAATCCCAGCCACTCAGGAAGTAGATAGGATCTCAAATTGAAGATCTGCTTGGACTATAAAGTGAGTCCAAAGCCAGCCTGGGCAACTTAGTGAGACTTGGCCTCAATTTTTTTTTTTTTTTTTAATAATTTGAGGGTCTGCAGGTCTAGCCCAGCAGTTGAGTTCTTGCCTAGCGTGCTTGAAGTCCTCAGTTTCCTCCTGGTACCAGAGTGGGGACATCACAGACTGGTCCTGCTGCTGATCTCTTCCATAGCGCCTACTTTGGGGTTATTTCTAAAACTTCCTTTTCTTGTTTTCAATTTATTGTGTATAAATGCACATGTGTCGCGGCTCGCAAGCAGAGTAAGAGAATGACTCTGTGGAGTCAGCTCACTCGCGCGCGCGCGCTCTCTCTCTCCTCTCTCTCTCTCTCTCTCTCACAGACCTTCCCGCGGGTTCCAGGGATTAAACCCAGGGAGGCAGGTTGGCATTGTCAGGAGGCAAGTACCTTCACCGGCTGAGGTATCTCACCAGCTCCTCTTTTCTTCCTTTTTTCTTTTCTTTTCTTTCTTTTTTTTTTGTGGTATTAGGAATGGAACCCAGGACTTTTAGCATGTTAGGCAAGCACTCTCAGTGAGCTGCATCCCCTGCCACAGTTACTTCGAAAACTTAACAGCTGGTCTAAAATGAGAGAAATAAAAATTTCAAGAAAAAAAAAATTTAGGCTGTGTTGGCTAGTGTCCTTCTGTAGAGTGGGTTTCTATCACGTGACACCAAATCAACCAACTATCCCAACAAATCTCAATAAGGAGGAAAAGATATAATTTCTGCTGGTGAATTCTTCTTAGAATTATTGTGAAACATTTCAGAGTGTTGCTGACGAAGGAAATGGGTATCCGAAACCAGTTTTCACTGCATAAACTCTGGAAGTTCCTGCCTTTACGTCGGAAATGTCAGAAGAGTCTCCCCTGAGCAGTCCTTTACACAAATGTGGCAAGCCAACCTCGTTCCTTGACACCCATGCAGAGCAGGCACTTCTGTGGACCAAGCTCTACAGCTCTACTCTTTGAGCACAACCCTTAAAAGAAATTCCCAAGCTTGCTCACGAGCACTAGAGACTGAGGTGGAAGCTAAGACCAGCCCTTTCCTAAGCAGTCGGAGAAACAACAGGTTGGGACACCAATCACAGGGCAGCCGGGGGATGCAGGTCTCTGAAAAACAAATTTGCAGCCCTTCGAGTGGAGGCAGATCAGTGATGGGTGGAGAGTGGACTTGAAGATGCTATGCTGCAGACACTTTCTTCCACAGAACCCAGGGCTCTCCCCTGCATCCCCAGTGCTCACAATCTTCCAACAATGCTGTCACTGACTGACTGAACCACTGCTCTGTGATGCTAGACAAGGCACTTTATCGGTACTGTAGCATGGAACTCTCGCCACTCCATGAAGCCACACTGACCCTCACTAGTTCTCCTGTGGTTTACAGACCGTGGATGGGCTGGGATTTCGATCCAGGCCTCCTAAACCCAAGTCTAGCCTGCCTATGCCTGAAGCATCAAGGTCAGGGCGATCAGCAATGTGCTTGTTCTCTCTTCATGCACTTTTAAGGCCGTCCAACACTTCTCCGGATAGATAATATTAGACACCTTTCTTCTCTCTCCCTCCCTCATTTAACAAATATTCTATTATTTTTATTGTTGTGTGCATGTGTGGGATGTGTATGAGTGTGTGTGTGTGGCACAGCATGTGTGTAGAGTCCAGATGAAAACTGGGTACAGTCAGTTCTCTCCTTCTAGCTTTGTGAAGGGTCCAGGGATGGGACTCAGGTCATCGGGTTCACACAGCAAGTGCCTTTACCCATCTCAGTGGTCCTTCACAAGTATCTTTAGAGCTCGGTTGGATCTCTGAAGGTGAGTAAGGAACCTACCCACTTAAGCTATGAGAGAAGAATGTGAACATGGGTTCTATGACAATACTGAACATGTACCAGCCATGCTTTGTCATCTCTAAGATGGGGCCCTTGGAGAACGTGTACTCTACAGCCTCTTCAACTGTACAATGCTCTGGATATGCAGGCAATGTTCATTGCGGAACCAGGAGAAAATATTTTGCTTTTTTTTAATATAAAAATATAAAATGGGATGACATGTGCTTATGTGCCTTGTCTTCCAGCCAAGGAGACTTAAGCTGTTACATTAAAAGTTATAGCTAACATTTCACCTGGAAGATGGGTTAGAGCTACTGTGCCCAGCAGAAAGATGGGATGGAGGAGGGAGGCACATGGAATGGAAGGAGGAGGCTCAGGGAGAAGAAGACAAGATGATGGGAAGATCTCAGCCTGAAGCTGAGAACTACACCAGTCAAGGCTGATGGCTGGGCCCATGAGACCAAGGTAGCCGAATCTTCCAGACCTCCAAGGTGGCTGTCCACAGTCAGAAGGGCACCCCGCTATTGTTCTTCAGGAAAGGCTGAGACCACCTGTAGACCCATCATTAGTTAGTCCAGCGAGTAGAGAGTGCACGGCCATATGACACTCTCAAGGTCCTGTAAAATCCCCAAAGGGCAGGTGGCACTCTAGAGAACTTTTCATAAAACCAAAGAGTTTACAGTTGGTAGGAAGCAGTGCCTTCTCCTGATTCATGAGAAAATAAAGGACACACACACACACACACACACACACATCACAACAAACCATATTTGTCATGGGGCTGAAGAGCGCAATGTACATATCTTCAATGCCAAGCTGTCCTCTCCTATTCAAACACATAGATCCCTCCACACTGATAATGTGACCACAATACAATTAGTGTATTTGCTTGTTTTTGAGATAGGGGCTTGCTGTGCAGTCCAGGCTGGCTTCCTACCAGAAATCCTCCTGAGGGGGTGTGTTGAGATTACAGGCACACTCCATAACACCTGGCTTCACAAAGTAATTTAAAAGAATTCTCTGAGTTAATTTTTTTGAATCACCTATTGATTATCTGAAATCTACAGAGGTTTTTCCACAAGATAAAATTCTTTCCATTAAATTTTAAAAAAATTTAAAAAAAATCTACCTTTAGGTGACTAAGTTGGAACCAGACAAAATAAAACAAGCCTAAACAATGTTATCAATACTCATGGGAATTTAAATAAACTGTATAAACTGAATCTAATCTGTAACTACATTCGGCAAGCATGTGCGGAGAAAGCCAGAAGAGTAGCTTGGGAGCAATTCAGCTCCTGCAAACAGAGCTCTGAGGGTGATGTATGTCACACTCGATGCCCAGTTCTCTGCAACCAAAGGCTGACAGACTTACTATTTTCTTATGAAAACTTAAAGGCAAGGTATGTCTCGTAATGTATTTTTGTAGACCTTAAACGTTCTCCCAAAGGGAGTGCTGGGTCTCCACCTTTCCCCCACCTTGATCTATGAAAAGCTGGCTGAACGCTGTCGTCTCTGATAAGACAGCACTTTGAAGGGACTTCTTGGCTCCCTGCCAGCAAAGCCTCTGTTTTGAAACTTCAGGTCTGAGGGGCAAAGTTTCTCTTTATCTGTAGTCAGAACGCATCCTATGGCATCCCATCAGCACAGTCCCTAAGATCTGCGTGATTACTAATAAAAACCTCTGGGTGGGAGGTGGTGGCCCACACCTTTAATCCCAGCACTTGGGGAGGCAGTCGGATCTCAGTGAGTTCGAGGCCAGCCTGGTCCACAGAGAGAGTTTCAGGACACCCAGGGCTATACAAAGAAACCCTGTCTCCAAGAACCAAAAACAAACAAAACAAAAAAAGAAAGAAAGAAAGGAAAGGAAAACCTCAGTCATGGCCTGATGCTTTGCTCTGATCAACATTTTTCACTCTGGTTGTTTTTTTTTTTTTTTTTCCAACGTGAAGTCACAAAGAGCCCATCTTTCGGTAGAGGAAGGGGAGAAAGACAGACTGATCAGTCACCTGGCTTTGATAAGAGCACACATTTATAGGTGCCTGGTTTGGACCTCAGTGCCCAGGTCCATGCCAAAGGATCTTTGTCACACTTGCAGAAGTCCTGACACATGCTTCACACCCACCAAGTTTGGAGCTGAATGTCTGGAATTAAGTATTTGCAGAGTTGGAATGAGATAGACCCCCTTGAGTCACCCTTGAATTCTACACAATGTAGAAAGAGAAAACTCTACCAGAGAGTCGGGGCCCCTCAGTGGGTGCCCCAGGTCCCGTTACCTTTAAATCTTGTTTTGATTTGTTTTATTTTTAATCAGAGTAACCCTTAGAATCTCAGATAAAAGACTCCGGGGACCCCAGATCTAGACGCTGCATCCCTGAGAGAGAGGAGGATCACCCATCTTCAGAAAACAGAACATGCCATCTAAACTCGTATCCCCATAACCTCATCTGAAGTTTCCGGGGGCTAGAGAGATGTCTCAGCAGTTGAGAGAGCTTGCTGCTCTTGTGGGACTGAGTGCCATTCTCAACACCCACATCAGGCAACTCACAACTGCTTGTAACCCCAGCTCCAGGGGACCCGACACACTCCTCTGGCCTCTGGAAGCACCTCCACAACTTGTGTTTACACACACACACACACACACACACATACACACATAAAAAGAAAATAAACCTCTTTCTTAAAGTTTCCACTTAAAAGTGCTCACCACTAGATAACCAAACATAAAATTGTTACACACTTCTTAAAACCACACACAACCATCTCAAACAGGTTAAAATTTGCTATACGTACAAGTTCATTTTTCACTAGAAAGAAACCAAACTACTCAATACCTACCCCTCTCCCCGCCAAAAAGACTAAAGAAACAAAATTCCAGTGGCCCTTAAAAGTAGTAAACACCGGGGGCTGGAGGGATGGCTCAGAGGTTAAGAGCACTGACTGCTCTTCCAGAGGTCCTGAGTTCAATTCCCAGCAACCACATGGCGGCTCACAACCACTTGCAATGAGATCTGGTGCCCTCTTCTGGCCTGCAGGGACACATGCAGGCAGAACACTGTATACATGATAAATAAATAAAATCTTTTTAAAAAAAAAAAAAAAAAAAAAAAAAAAAAGTAGTAAACACCAACAAGGCAGAGGATCTGTGATATTTTATTTCCTCATATAGTCTACAGGTACTAGGCCACACTTTTGGATTTTTTTTATACTTTTTTACATTTGACTTATGAATTTTTGCATGCGTGCGCGTGCGTGTGTGTGTGTGTGTGTGTGTGTGTGTGTGTGTGTGTGTGTGTGTGTGAATTCTCTCCTAGCATGTAGGTTCTGGGTATCAAACTCGGGTCGTCAGCCTGTTAGAAATCACCTTTACCTGCTGAGCCATCTTGCTGACCCCAAGTATATACATTTTTGTATATACACATTATTGACAGTAGACTTTTGGAACAAGTCAATCCAATGTATTTTCTAAGGTAAGATGCTTCTGTATTATAATGTTATACTCTCTGCTGGACTCTCATTACCCCAGATACTCCTGAATAGAATGATATAGGAGGGTAAAAAAATAAATGGTTTGTAATATGGGAAAGAAGAAAGAGAGCACCATCCATGCTCAATGCCATTTGGTTCTGTCCAGATCTCAGGGAACAGGAAGTGTGAATGGGCCTAAATTTAAGCTGCTGCCGACATATTCATGATAGTTACTTGCAAGCAAATCCCAAGTGTCTAATCCTTAAGACGTAGATATGCTGTCACACCCAACCTGCGTATCCAATCACACGTGAGTCAAAGTGCAAGCCAGGGCATGTGGGGAAAGGGGCCGTGGTAAAAATCCTTGGGGTCCAGTACGGGTCTGGGGGCCAGGGTTGGTTGTGTGAACATGCCATTTCAAACCCATGTGTATGAGTGAATGGGTGTGAACATGCGTGGGTATGTGTTAGTGTGTGTGAGCAATGTGGTGAAGGTGAGGGTGGGCACGAGTGAGCATGTGTGAGGGAAAGTGGCAAGTGTGAATGTGCCCAGCTGTAGGGTAGTAATGCTGTACACACAGAAGCGAGTGCAAGAGGCACAAGCAGGACCAGTTTAGCTTCAAATATCCAAAGGACAGCCCCCAGGCCCCCAGGTCAATCAAGATGTCTGGTCTCCTGCAGACAAAAGAGCAGTCCTGGGTAATGAGTGATGTTTGACCCAATGAGCAGATGGTTTGGCGTTCCAGATAAGCTCTAGCATCACAATTAGTCTAAGAGGAGACCTCTGCTCATAGTGCAAGCTCTCAACCAGAGCACAAAAGTCCCTAGGATCCCATCATTTCCAGTTGGTT
This sequence comes from Peromyscus californicus insignis, assembly GCF_007827085.1. NCBI lineage: Eukaryota > Metazoa > Chordata > Mammalia > Rodentia > Cricetidae > Peromyscus > Peromyscus californicus. Next base: position 64,948,888 of record NW_026294436.1, on the reverse strand, counting down.
ACCCACACTCCTTTGACCACAACACACGTGTTCATATCCTCTCTCTCTCTCTCTCTCTCTCTCTCTCTCTCTCTGCCTCACATGCTTCAGAGAGCAAAGCTGGCAGGGGATTTCTTTTTCCCCTGACTCCACTCTGTGGATGTCTATAAAAACCTGTTCAAAGACGGGAGGTCGGTGGGACAGCAGCTCACTTCTACCTCTGGACCTCTAACCTAACTTGAAAACACCAGTTACCTCCCTGGTTACACATTTGGTTTTACTCTGACAAATGAAGAAGAAGAAGAAGAAAAGGAGAAGAAGGAGGAGGAGGAGGAGAAGCTGCTCACTTGTCATTATTTATATCCCTTTTTTTCCAGACAACACTTGGATGTAGGGACTGTCTTGATAAGCAGTAGGTAAGAGCTGATCAGCCACTACAACAAAGAGCAAATGGAAATTTGATAACAAAGAAAGCTTTTTGGGTGTGCCAGCCATACTTCAGGGTTTCAAAACAAACGGGAGTAACGGGCAGAAGACCCTCTCTTACTTCCTAGGCCTCTAACTGCTGAGCAGAGGGCAGAGACATTTGGGCGTCACCTTCAAAGAGAAGCATTTCCCATCTGCCCTGTGACCACTGTCTGCACCAGGCTGGCTGCCCACCCCTAAAGGTGGTACAGTATCCCTGTGCCCGCCAGCAGGTGTGAGATGCCTGGGGAGCTCTTGTCCTGGCCACAAAATGCCAGGCTGATTAGGACTTGACTTTGCATACGAATTTGACTCTACACCACTAGCCGAAGAGTTTCAGGGAAGGCAATCGATGATCCTCAGAACTAGACTGTGATTGCTCAAGTGCAAGCTGAAAAGAATCCTGTTTTAGAATTCAAAATTTCTTAGGAAGGCGTGCTGAGCCGAACTGTAACGCATCCACTAAGGATGGAGAAAGTTATTGGGGTACAAATGCGTGGGATCTCACATTCAAGATGAAACCAGAAGGCTGCCCACCAAAATACCACGCAGCTTTCCCCGCAAGGTAGCCTACAACCTCTTGCATGCCAGGTAAGGAAATTCCCCCATACTCCTCGCAGAGGCAAGAGAAAGGCCATCCCATTTGACAAGAGCTAGCTGCAACATTTGTATCTTCTAAAAGAGGCTGACCTCAGCCCAAAGCTCAGATTAACCGTGTAGGAGGAACAAACATCTGTCCCTGCCACAGACAGACCAAGAGTCCGTGGAATGAACCCAAGCACACATGTGAAAATGTACCTGGAATGGACCTGTCACAACTTATACCCCTTAGGAGACATCATGGGCCTAACTCAGACAACTCAATCCAAACAGCATTCTGCTACGAAAGAAAGTATCTATTGGACCCAAAAGGTAGTTTTCCTTTGAATTCACATGTCATACTGCATGTCAGTTACGCCAGCTACGCTGACATTGCCAAGCTCTGCCTAACTTACTGAGCGAGGCTCAGTAGTTGCTCATCCCATAGATCAACCACACAACCACAGCTGCAGAGGTCAGGATCCTGTCACAGAATCATAACAACTCACATTTCTGCCTGGTAGTAGAGGCTGAGCGGAGCCGACAGATATCCTTGTCAGCCTGAATGAATCATGAAATGAAGTGTTTCGCTTCAGCAAGTGAAAGCCACATTCAGCAGCTCTGCTCACTATCTTTGGAAATCAGGAAGGTTTGTTATTGTTGACATTCACGAAGAGTATGTTCCTCTTAACCCGTTTTTTAAAGATGTATACGGTAGGAATGACTCAAATTCAACTGTCCAGCCTATAAAGTACTTGGTTGGTACCTCTGTGCCCCACAACAAACCCGCCTGTAGAGAAATATCAGTTGTGATTCCATCAGAGCCCTGCTCAGAGTCCTTACCGCTCAGCAGAAACTAAGGAAACCAGGAGAGTACATGAAGCATCCAAGGTCTGCTGAAAACATGAATTCTTAAAAAAAAAAAAAAAAATGTTCGGCAACACTCACCACTCTGGGCTTCTGCTGGTCCAGGGTATGCAAAAAGGCTGAGTTGGGGTCCAGCGTCCGCTCAGGGTCACTGGAGATGTCCTCCTCTGAGTCCTCATAGGAAGAGGAGAAGCCAGTGGAGGAGGCGGAGGAGGATGACAGCTTCCTCAGAGGCAGGGGACCCCGAGGGCTTCCTTGTATCTCATCTAAGGCCCCATCCTCCTGAGCACCCATGTCTGTGATGATGACTGCCGGGATGCTGCTGGGGCTACAGGCCTTGTCCTTCTGGTCTGGGGGCATCTCTGGGCAGCTAGGGTGAGCATCTCTGTCCTGCAGCTGGCTTCCCCACGTTTCCATCAACTGTACCCCCGTGTCACGCGTCCAGATCAGGGGACCTTCCTCCATGGCACTCAGCCAAACCCTGGAACTCCCAGGCTGCATACCCATCCTGCCCCCAGGGAGGCACTGGGGTTCTTTCAAATCTGTTGCCACTTCCCCAGGTGGTAAAGGCTCCAGCATTCTACCACAAAGGGTTCCTGCCTCCACATTTCTGGTCCCTGGATGTGCTGCCTGGCTGCCCCCAAGCAAGCCCAGTGCTGGAGACCCTTCTCTCACAATGTCCAGGGTCTGCTCGGGTCCTCGGATCCCTGGGATCCTACTTCCTGTCTCCTCAAGTCCTAGAGAGCCCAGGTCTCCTGGCAGTCTAGACGATCTCGGGTCCTCTGAGGCCTCTGAGCTTTGGGCATTCACAGTCCTCTCTTCTGGCCTTTTGGTGACTTCAGGTGTCCAGGAACCCTGCCTACCAACAGGATGAATTCCTCTCCCCACCCTCCCAGGGGGTTCTCTAATGTGGGTCCCGCCAGGCTCTGGGTCTGAGCCTGTCTCCCTGCCCAGAAACTGCCCCGGTCTCTCCATCTGGGCCTCCCAGGGGCGCACGCCCCCGAGCTCGTAGGCTGCCTCCATAAGAGCAGAATCATGTCCAGGGTGTGGTCCAGCGGATGCGGCTGAAGCTGCCACTTTAGTGGCCAATGCTAAGCTAGTTCCAAAGTGCTCCGATGAGGGAGCAACCCTCTTGTCAATTTCCATGGCTGTAGGTGAGCCACAGCGGAGACTGGCCGGGGTGCCACTCTCCATCCTCACTGAAGCAGATGGACTCTGAGTCCCTAACCTGGTCGGGCTGGAGGGGCCTAAAAGAGGGGCCACTCCCTCCTTGTCCTTCGAGGGGTGTGGGCTGAGCCTGCTTCTCCTCCCGGAGTTGGCGTCTGGGGTCTCTGTACATTGCTCTCCCCAGGACTTTGTCCTCCGTTCCACACTCGGGGAGCACGGGGCCAAGACCCTTCCAGGGGGCTGGCTGCTGCTTCGGAAGGGACACGGAGAAGGCGAACGATCCCTTCCCAAACGCGGGCTTCGGGGCGCTTGGATGGCAGAGCTCTGTGCCTGGATTTGCGCCTCGAACATGCCCACTTTCTGGTTCACCTGCACATTTTGCAATTCGCGCTGCAGAATCCGCAGCTTCCTCTGGGCCTCCTCCGGCCCGGGTGGGGAGAGGGTGCGGGCCGCCACCACCTGCTGCGCGTCCCCTCGCAGGCGGCCAGCCCAACTCGGACTGCCCACGCCACTGCTGCCGCCGCCGCCGCTGCTGCTGCCGCTGCTGCTGCTGCTGCTGCTGCTGCTGCCGCCGCCGCCACCGCTGCCGCTGCTACTATTCAGCCTGCGGCGGCCGCTGCGCCAACCCCCAGGGCTCGGGGGCTCCTCCAGCGACAGAGACTCCGCTGGGGGGAAGAGGAAGGAGGCGCCTCTCCCAGGGCTGAAGACGCTGCCGGGGCTCAGTGCGGCCCTCCCGGAGGGCTGAGGTGTCTCGCTGCCGCTGGGCCGGGGGCCGCCACTCTTCACCTCGTTGGTGCTGTTCATGATCACCAGGCTATTGAGGGCATAGCAGTACACAGCCATAGTACTGGGTCTGCCGCCGCCGCGGCTCTTGGTCCCGCTGCACCGCCGGCGCCTCCTCCTCCCGCGGCTCCCGGCTTAGTCCTGGAGGCCCGGCGGCCGCCGCTCCGCACGCCGATGGAGCAGCATGGCCTAGGCGGCGGGCACCGGGTCCAATCGCGGGCTCGGCCCCCGCCCCAAGCTCCATAAACGATCTCGCGGCTGTCGGGACACAAGGAGAAAAGTCAGAATTCCACAAGGCATCCAGGGGAGGGTGGTGAGAGCCCACCCGCAGAGGCCAGAGGGAGCCCCGGGACCCCAATATGCTGGGGACAGGGTGCCCCTGGATGCCCGGCCTACAGGGGCTGTGATGCTCTGTGAGGAGGCATGCCGGCCTGCCTCGATGGCCTCTGCTCGTGTTTTCCGGCAGAGGTCCACCTCCCCCAGCTTGAGATACGCTCTAAGGACACTTAGAATCCCCCAAGTCTAAGATTAGTCTTGGTAACCACGCGGATGGCCGAGGGAGGAGGTACAACTGCTGAGTTCCTAGGCGAGGCTGACCAGGTTCCCTTGGCCAGAGCAAACGCCGGCTGTCGAGGATGACAGGCAGCCCTGCTCCACCCTCTCAAGACATCAGAGACCAAGTCACAGGGAACCTGACCCGGACCTGCCTTCCCCAAACCGCTGCCTGAGCCGAGACCTGGGCCGTTTTCTTTCCTGATCCTGGACTTGGGGCTATGTCTCTCGGCCTGTGAAAGGCCTGGGAGAGCGCAGGGGGTGCAGGCCAAGCACTTTTCACTACTAGCCTTGCTGCCTGTCTCCAGAGAAGTGTGTTTTGTGAATGTGGGCACGCGTGCGCGCCTGGGAACAAAACTCTGCAGTATCCAGTACAGGAGTCAATAGTGGAGGCCCCCTACTGTCCCCTCACACCCTGTAGCGTGTGTGTGTGTGTGTGTGTGTGTGTGTGTGTGTGTGTGTGTGTGTGTGTGTGTGTTGTTGGGGGGTGGGAGGGGTGTGAGCCCGCAGCCCCTCATTCCTACGCTCATCCTGTTAGCGAGCACCCAGCTGTCCCGGTAGGCTCCGGGACCCGCACCCCTCGGAGGAACTCTAGACTTGCTTGCACGGCTGCAGCCCGGAGGCCTTCTAAGTGTGCAGGCCGGAGAATCTGCAGCCCTTTGGAGATCTGCATGCTAAGCCTGGAGCGGTGCGGCGGAGGGCAGGGCCTTGAGCATCCCGGGCAGCCTCGCCTGGCGCCAACCGAGCCGCCCGGCAGTCCGAGCCCCAGACGCCCGCAGCGCGCCGGGGAGGCGGCGGCGCAAAGGGCCTGGAAGGGGGTGGGAAAGCCGAATCGCCTCCTCTGTTCCCAGCGCCACTCCACGCCGCCCTCCCGAATCAGACTCCTTTCTCAGTCTCCTCAGCCTTCCCCCTCTGCGCTGTGTTCGGACCCCGGAACACCCAGAGGAGCCCCAGCACAGATGGAGCGGAAAGAGGGTTCCGAGGCAAGAGCCAGGAAGGAGCCGCCACGCTTACCTGCAATTGCTCAAACTCCCAGGTCCCGTGCAGGCGACATGCCCTGGGGACTCAGGGCTTGGGCAGACCAGGTGGCTTCAAGTAGAAAACGCTCCCAAAGGATTTCCGCAACAACTTATGGAAGACGAAAAAAGTGGGGTGCAAAGAGGGTGAATGTGCCAGCACAGGGGCCAGGCGATCCCGCCAGGCCGACCCTGAGCAGTTCCTTGCTTGGTCAGAGACACTACCGCTGTCAGCGTCTGCTCCCGGCTACTTCAGTGTTTGTTCAATGTAAGATTAAAAAAAAAAGTTGGGGGTTGGGGGAGGAGGCAGAAAGGCGGGGGCTTGGGGGAGGAAGGCAGGAAGGAAGTTGTGAGCCTGTCTGGGGTTGAACTCAGCGGAACAAGTTTTTCTTTTCTTTTTTTTTTTTTTTTTCTATTGCTTGGCAAGACCGAGGGAGGGAAACACTTTAAAAAAAAGTTTCCATTGTTAGCTAACAAAAAAGAAAAAAAGAGGCTTTTAACTTTTGCGGGTTAAAGATAATACGATTTATTTTCCACCCCTCGACCAAGGTTTGCTGGTGTCTATAGTTTTATGAAGATACTTTTGAAAACTGTTTTTAATGAAGTTTTGAGTGTTTGTGCTAAACAAAGCCGCTAGTGGGGGATCTTTTAGCATTTAAAACGGGCTAAAATTCTGCACAAACGGCTTGTGTGCTTGTACACAACAGGCAAATTTTGAAAGGTATAGTGTAGGGCATTTCCTTGCACAGTGGCAGATTTTAAATGCATCGGGGTAGTATTTTGGAAGGCCGGCTGGGCTGTGAGCTGCTGAAGGGTGTGCAGTGTGACTGCTAGATGTGTGAAGGAACTTGGGGTTATATATTTATCTATAAATGCACACAGCAACTGTGCCATTCGCATATTTTTGCACTCAATTCTTAAAGTTATTTTAAGAAAAAGCGTAGTCCCGGATCTCAGGCCTGATCAAGGTCTGAAATCACTCGCTCAGTATCCTGTGAACTTACTCTCCTGGGTTTTCAAGTGTTCTGCTTCACCCTAAAAAAGGGGGGTGGGCACCAGTCAACATTACAGGGCAGGGCAACACCCCCCCCCCCACACACACACATATACACTTGAGCCTGGGCACCGCCAATGTGTTTTTGCATAATTCCCTAAATCTTAACCCTAGCATTTAGTGGGAACAGGCAAACACAGCTGTGAGGCTTAGGAGATTTAAGAATCCAAAGCTTGAATCCACCCTTACATCCTGATTAGCCAAAATTCAGATGGAAACTCTGACTTTGCCTGTAGCAAACAGACGGCTTACTTGTTTATGTAACAATACCGTTGAAAGTGAGCAAGGCAACCTGCTGCTTGGTCAGGAAAAGACTCAAGCAAATCCGAAACCAAGAGCTCTTCCAGCCAAGAATTCCTGGAATCAGACAAGTCCTTTCTGAATTAAAAAAAAAAAAAAAGCAAAAACCAAAACAAAACAGGAAAAAAAAATGTCATGAAAAGACTGAATCTCCCACCCTCCATGGGGCTGAATAAAGAGAGCCCAGTGTTTGCTGAAGGACTAACTCAGGCTCTAGGTGGTTCCTGAGACAAAGAAGCCACCTCCATGTTCCTTATTTGGTCCCTAGTGGCAAGAAGAGGAGTTGTCCAACCCAGAAGACTGATGCCCTAAAGTCTGAGAGGTGATTGCCCTAGGAGATGCCAAGAACCATGACAAGTGTCACAGCAGCAGCTGAAGAACACAGCAAAGCGCACCCTTTCCAGCCCGGGAGAAGCTGTTCCCAGTCGCTACCATCTTACACAGGCAGTTCAGTCAGCCTTCCCTAGCTGAGAAATGAAGGCTTCCTGAATGTGCACTTAGTCTGAGTAATCCTTGGCCCCTTAGCAGCTGTCAAATATGACATGCAGATGGGTCTTCTGGCTTCGATGTAAGGAAGACGAGGTGATAATTCAAACCGTGACATTGAGTGGGTTTGGTTGGGCGAAAGTTCCAAACTTGGAAGTCAATGTGGTAGGCTTTACATCGTACCACAGAGTCTAGCTGGTTTCCACAATTTTAAACGAATGTAACATGTAGTATTTGCTATTTGCCAGACACTGTTTTAGGCACAGTATGAATGTTTACACAGGACTGGGTGAAGGAATGCCTTCCTAGCACGCATCATGCCCTGCGTTTCATCCTCAGCACCACATAAAACAGGCATGTTGCCATGGTGACACATACCCATAATTCCAGCACTCCAGAGGCAGAGGCAGGATGATAAGAAGTTCAGAGTCACTGTCAACTACAGAGTTTGAAGCCAGCTTGAGCTACCTGAGACCCTGTCTCAGCAACCCCTCCCTGCCCCTAACACACACACACACACACACACACACACACACACACACACACACAAAAGAAAAACACAATTTACACAATTTTCAATCTTTTAACAACCCTGTTAGGTAGGCATTGTTACAAGCCTCATTTACACAAGAAATTAGAGGCAAGACATTTGGGCAACAGGCACCCCCAATACCACAGCGGGTAAGGCTTGATCAATTCGAGTGCAGACCGGTCACAGAATCCACGCTTTTGCTACGTCTTACACCAGTTATTCACAACTAGTTACTGCCTAACTTTTCAGAGACACCATTTGCTTACTTTGGGGATGGAATTTTAAAGATCAACACTATAAACTTAACATGTCAGAAAGAGCAGCTATGTAAACTCCGTAGCTAACATCACACCTAACCATGAAGGACACATGGGGGGATGTGCTTTACCATAATGAGGTTAGGACCGTCGCTCTTACCACGTGTCAACGTTGTACTTGAAAAGCTGAGTGGGGGAGCATGTGCCTACAATCCCCACACTCCAGCTTCATCGCCGACACACTGCAAATTCAAAGCCAGTTTGAGCTATGTGAGAAAACCTGTCTCAAAAAACAAAAACTGTGTACCTGACGTCCTAGTCAGTGTCGTCACCCAAGAAAAAGAAACAAAAGGCACTTAAGCCGAAAGAAGTAAAACTATCATTTAAGACACTATGCGTGTCTGCAGAAAAAAAGCCTAGTGGAATTTATAAAAGGCTACTAGAAATATAAGTAATTTTAGGATCAGAAGTTCAAGATCACACTCTACTCCATAGCAAGTTCAAGGCCAGCCCCTCTCTCTCTCTCTCTCTCTCTCTCTCTCTCTCTCTCTCTCTCTCTCTCTCTCTCTCTCTCTCTGTGTGTGTGTGTAGTATGTACATGTCCTTATGGATGTGTGCATGTACACATGTGCATGTAGAGGTCAAAGGTCAATATAGGTCTGCTTGCTTTCTTTTTTTTTCCCGGCAAGTTCTCTCTATACTGATATGGCTAGCCTGGCTGGTCAGTGAATTTCAGGTATCTACCCGTCTCCATAGCCCCCACCTCCAGTACTGGGATTACAGGTTCATGCCACCACTCCTGGGTTTTGTGGGAGTGCTGCTGGGGATCTGAACTCAGGTCCTGAGGCTAGCTTGTGTGGCAAGCACTTTGCAAACTAAGCCATCTCGCTAGTCCCCCGCCCCCCCCCCCAAAAAATGCTTCTTAGCTACATATAAATTAATTGTACTACACCAGAATATAAAAGTTTAAAACTCACAGAAGTAGGCACGGTGGTACATAGTTATAATCTCAGCACTCAGAAGGCAGAGGCAAGAGGATCTCAAGTTCGAGGCCAGCCTGGGCTACATAGCAAATCACTGTCTTAAACAAAACAAAACATACACACACACAAAAAAAAAAAAAACAATAAGAATAATCTTTAAGTGTTACTGAAAAAAATGAAAAGTGTCTGGGGAATATAGCTCAGTGTAAGCGTTTAGCATGGGAAAGGTTCTAGGCTCACTCTCCAGGACTGGTAAAAAACATATGCAAAAATATGCATAGCAGCTTTATTTGAATTGAGAAAAGGACGGTACTATCCATGGACGTGACTGGATAAGTGCCGGGTGCTGCTGTGTACACACTGGAAACTGCTCACGAGGGAGAATGGACTCTTGACCATCACAACATGGGGGAAGAAATCAGACTAAAAAGAGTATTTGCTGTGTGATTTAATTGATAGAAAATCCTTTTTAAAAAAAAACACAAACTATGGAGACAGAAAGCAGATGGGTAATTGTCGGGAAATATCTGTCTGTGGGGGAGGGGAGGGAAATGGGGGGAAAAAAGAGACCTGGGGACATTTTTAAAGTGATGAGCACGTCACTATCTTTTGTTTTTGTTTTTCGACACAGGATTTCCCTGTGTAGCCCTGGCTGTCCTGGAACTCGCTCTGTAGACCAGGCTGGCCTCGAACTCGCAGAGATCCGCCTGCCTCTGCCTCCTGAGTGCTGGGATTAAAGGTGTGCACCACAGCCGCCCGGCCCACACTACACCATCTTTGCAAAAATATTTACTTCTATTTTTATTTATGTGTATGTACTTGTGTGAATGTATGTCACACGTGTGTGCGTACACACGAAGGCCAGAAGAGTGTGTTAGATACCCTGCCTCTGGAGTTACACTTGGCAATGAGCCCCCTGACGCAGGTGCTGGGAACCATGTCCTCCGGAAGAGTAGTAAGTGACTTTAACTGCCAAGCCGTCTCTGCAGCCCCATGTTCACTCTCCTGGTTTTAGAGACGACTTCATAAGGATACACCTATGTGAAAACTTATCAAATGGAAAAATGAATAATAAATCCATTCTATTTAATGAATTCATTTAATGCTCTTTAATGAATTAAAAGTTCGTTTAAGGAATAAGTTGTTAAATATGAACAGCTTATTTAATATCAATAACAACAAGATACCTTTTTAAAAAACTAGGCATAGTGATATACACTTATCATCCTGGTACTCAGGAGACTGAGGCAGGAAGATCAGGGGTTCAAGACCAGCTGGAGCAATATAGCAAGACCCTGTTTAAAAACAAGCCAAAAAACAAGCAGCTAAAAAACTCATAGAACAAGCTGAGCAGGGGTGGCATTTATATGCCTTTAATTCCAGCATTTGGGAGGTGGAGGCAGGACGATCTCTGTGAGTTCAAGGCCAGCCTGGTCTACAGGGTGAATTCCAGGGCTGTTACACAGAGAAACCCTGTCTCAAAAAACCAACCAACCAACCAACCACCAAAAAACCCTCATAGAGCTATGGGCAGATACAGCCTTTGAAGAGGTTGCTATTGGCCCCACACCTGACATTCTTATTTACCTTCTTGGTAAAGTGTTATCTTAGTTTGCTTTCTGTTACTGTGATAAAACATTGACCAAAAGAACTTGAGGGTTAATTTTGCTTATAAATTATAGAACATCATCCAGGGAAGCTGAGGCAGGACCTCAAGGCAGGAGCAGAAATAAGGAGGAACTCAGATTACTGGTTTGCCCCCAGGCTCCCAGTCAACTACCTTTCTTACACAGTGCAGGCCCACCTATCTAGGGATGGTACTGCCCATAGTGGGCTGGGTCCTCCCACATCCATTAGCAATCAAGAAAATGCCTCCCATACATGCCCACAGGCCAATCTGATAGAGGCAAAGTTTTTCTTCCCAGTGTTCCAAGCTGACAATCGAGATTAGCCATCACAAATGTTGAGTCATTTATTGACACATTCACAGTCTATTTCATGGACTAACACCATGTCATAATTCCACTTTGTAAGTTGCTAAATTATTTGTGGTACTATATAGTAACAGGTGATGTCCCATCTTTGTCCTCTACAAGGGCTTTTCAAAGGCTAGGATCCTAGTTTAATTACCTTCCTACCTTTTAACTCCACACTGACTAGATCAACACACGCTGGTTAAATTGAGAATCTTCAGTACCGAATCAGGCCATGGCTATGCAAAAGAACCAAGGAACCAGGGCACCAGGAAAGGAGCCGGCTCCTGGGAGATCAGGAAGAATGTTCCACTATTGAGCTTGGCTGGGGCAAAGGTCTCCTCCGGCTTTCCCTCACACCACACTCCTCGCTTTCCAAAACCCCAAGGGCCCCAGCATGACTGAAGCCAAGCTTTGTCCCTAAGAGAGGTCACCCCATCTACTCCCAGGTCTAGAACAGAAATGGAAGAGCAGCTTCGCTTTGTCCTTTGTCTCAGTTCTGTCCCCAGGTCCCTTCTCTCGTTTTGACTCACCTTCCCCTTTATCTGGGGACTTCGAGAAAGCATTCGTTTGAGTGACGCACTGTTGATGATGAGTGAGAACTGTGTGTCAGGCCATGGTCGATGCCAGGATCAGCGGTGGTGGGGCAGTCTCTGCCCTCCGGTCTAGTGGGGCACCGGCACATCCAGAACCTACCGGGGCCCACTTTTCAGCCAGTACTGAGCAGGTAGAAGGGGGCATAGCTTACACAGAGGATACCACGGGCTCTTCAACTTGGTCTAGCTGTGTGACTGGAACTCAGCTTTAGGTCTGTCAAACAGAACACATTAAAATCCTTTTTCAGAGCAGTTTTATGAAGCGCTATTAAATAAGGCATGTTAAACCCTCCGGAAGTTATGCTTTCTTAAGAAGTGGACTCTCAACCCTCCATCACTTAGTTCCAAAAAAGATGCAAGCGGTGCAGCAGTACAAAGGCTGCCTCGCACACAGCAGGCACTCAGTTGGAGGGTGCTTCCAGGATGAGTCTCTGGGGCTCATAAGGACTCTCATCTGTAGGCTGACACCGCTTTAACTCCAGGTGGACAGCACGGGTTGAGGGAGGTGACCCCCAAGCCTACCTAGCCATTCCGCTCTGTTCTGTCTTCAGAAACTCCCAAGTGTAACAACCCCCACACAGTTATGCACATATTCAGGCACATACAGCTACATCATAGATGCTGCTCGGCAGCCCATAAGCCCTGCCAAGAGAATCTGTGGGCCAGGCTCCCTGCATGGAGATGCTCAGTACCAGTGTACCATCCTGAGCCCATAGTCGACCAGACCAAGGTGAACGAGAGTCTCACCTTCAGGCTGGCAGGTGCCTTGGCAGGAACACACAAGAAGAACAGTTGGACTTTTCTAGTGGAACTTCAGAATCCTTGTCACAGAGACTGAGTGAGGAAAACTTGGGGCCCACGAGGCCTGAGAGAGAGCTCTAAGGGAGAGGCCAAGAATGAACAAAGAACTCGTGGAGAGAGATATACCAGGCTTTCTTCTTTTGGGGGGCCACCAACCAGCTCCCAAATCACGACAGATAGACTTTTTATTAGTTATGAATGCTTGGCCTAGGCTCGTTTCTGGCTAGCTCTTTTAACTTAACCTGTTTCTCTTTCTCCCTTTGGCCTTGGGGCTTTTTACCTTCCTTTCCTTCTGTATGTCTTACTTTCACTGCTTCTCATGTCTGTCTGTCTGGCAGCTGCCTGGGCTCTGGTCCTGGGCATATCACCTCCTTCTCTTCTTCTTCTCTCCTCTCTTGAACCTAGAGTTCTCCTCCTAGAGTTCTGCCCTCCAGCCCCGCCTATCCCTTCTCTGCCTAGCTACTGACTGTTCAGTTCTTTATTAGACCAATCAGGTGCCTTAGGCAGGCAAAGTGAGACAAATGCAACACATCTTTACATCATTAAACAAATGCAGCATAAACAAAAGCAACACACCTTTACACAGTTCAAGTGATATTCTACAGCATAAACGAATGTAACACATCTTTGCCCAGTTAAAATAATATTCCACAACAGAGAGAGGAGAATGTGGAACAGACGTGCTGAGTGGAAAAAACCTGCCTGGTGCAAACCATGTTGAGAGAAAAACAGAAAGTCCCCCCCATGAACTGGTGGTGTCCCAGATCATGGACCTGTGAGGCCTTGCACAGGTCTGTGTCCATCCTTAGGTACGTGAGCTCAGGGATTCCCACCCACAGACCTGCACCTACTTGTGCTGGCTAAAAACAGCTCTGTTCCTTCCAATCCAAGGAGAATTCCCACAAGAAAGGCCCACTTTGGCCTCCATGTGTACATGTACACATGTACATGCACACACCCACAATGCACACACACAGAAAAACATTTATTTAAACGCACACGCTTACGCACACACCGTCTTGCTGCTCTTCACTGCTGTCAAGGGGTGACAGAATGCAGGAGGGCAAAGGCAAACAGCAAATGTTATGATTCAAGGTTGATATGAGGAAGAGAACACTCACGTCCCCTGCCCTGCCCCCATTCCTAGTGAGATGCCTTTCTGAGCACACCCTACGTTATAATAGCTCATTCTTTATTCACTCACTCATTCAATATTTACTAAACACACCGCTGGCATGCTGCAGCCCTTTGTCTCCCTCCTTTTGGATGCTATACCATTTGCATCTGCAATGCCTTTGATAGAGAAGGTCCTTAAGGACCTGCTGAAGGACCAATGTCTGCCTGGCCGACTGCAAGGCCAGAGCAGATGGGTTTCCCATGGGCTCCTCTTTCAAAGGGCGTTTTATGGTTGTATTCTCAGCTTCCCATCACTGTGACAAAAGACCTCAACTGATCAACATGTAAAAAGGAAGGTTGGTTTGTTCAGCGTTTCAGTCCATGGCCTCTTGGCACTGTGGCTCTGAGCCTAACATGGCGCAGTTCATCATGATGGGTGACATGGATGTGGGAGAGGTTGCTCACCCGCGGCAGTCGGGAAGTGGGAAGCAAAGGATGAAGGAAGGGGCTAGGGTCCCAAGGACCCAACTTCCTCAGACACAGCCTCTCCTCCGAAAGGTTCGACTGTGTCCCAGTAACAGCAGGCTGGTACCCAAGTGTGATGGTTAATTTTGACTGTGGACTTGACACTATGTAGAATGACCTGGGAAAGGAGCCTCCAGGGCTTCTGTGGTGCTGGGAAGAGAAACTCAAGCTGGTTGGAAATGTTTTTGCAGTGAGGCCCAACGTGACTATAGGAATGCTCCACTTCAGTGGAGACATTGACAGTTATCCTGTTTCCAACTGACTTTCCCAAACATCTGAACAACGTTATATAGGTGGCTTCACTTGTGGCAAGTCAGGCACAGAGGTCTAAAACCTGGGGACAGCCATTCTTGGAGTCGGTGGTAATAAATACATTACTTTTTCACTGTCTAGAAACAGCTGTAAAGAGATAGATGGACTGAGACAATGAGATCCCACTCTGTAGATCTAAATGTGAACTTATACACTTAAATGCCCCCGCTGAAAGGTCACGTCAGGACCGTACTGTAGGCCTAAGGGAGACAGCTCAGCCCATTACGTGCTCACCTCCCAGGTGTGAGGACGTTAGTTTGAACCCAGAACTCATGAAAAACAAAACTGACAGACACAATGGTTCTTCTCACTTGTGACCCCAGCACAGGGAAGGCAGGGGCAGGCAGATCTCTGGGGCTTGTTGGCCAGTCAGCATAGTGTATTGTGAGTTCCAGGCCTGAGAGAGACTTTCTCCCTCTCAAAACAAACAAAAAAAGATGGAAAGCACCTGAGAATTCCAAGACTGTCCCCTGACTCCCACAGCTGAACACACACACACACACACACACACACACACACACAGAATATATTTTAGTTAAAACCACATCATGTGCTGTTATTTGAAGAACCTGACCCCTCCATCTTACACTATGCCTTTCCCCATATATTATTTTTATGCCACTGGGACAAGTCCTAACAAAAACAACTTGGGAGAAGAAAGAAAGATCTGCCTGGGATCTGGTTGCAGAGCATTCAGTCCACCATAGTGAGGCGTGGTGGGACAGCCCACTTCAGGGCAGCAGGAGCCTGTGGCTGAAGCTGTTCACATTATGTCAGACCTGGAAGCAGACAGGTTAGGGTAACTCCTAACCCCCGCCCCCATTAACCCATTTCCCCCAGCAAGTACCAATTTCTTCAAGGATCCCCAGCCTCCCTCAATAGCATCACCAGCTAGGGAACACAGATTCAAGACAGAGGCCTGTGGAGGACATTTTAGGTTAAAACCACAATTGGGTCTGTGACTGAAAAGATTGTTTTGTTTGTTTGGGGTATGGGGGGCAGCTAGGGTTGAACCCAGGACTTTATGCATGCAAGATAGGCCTTCTTGCCAGTCGGCGGTGGCGCACGCCTTTAATCCCAGCACTTGGGAGGCAGAGCCAGGCGGATCTGTGTGAGTTTGAGGCCAGCATGGGCTACAGAGTGAGAACCAGGACAGGTACCAAAACTACAGAGAGAAACCCTGTCTTGAAAAACTAAACAAACAAACAAACAAACCACAGGCATTCTTTCACTGATATCCCCCATCCCCTGAATACTGGCTACCTTTATGTCAACTTGACACAGGCCAGAGTCACCAGAGAGGAGGGAGCCTCCATTGAGAAAACGCCTCCCTCTGTAAGGTTGGGCTGTGGGCAAGCCTGTAGGGAATTTTCTTAATCAATGATTGGTGGGGGAGGACCCAGGCTATTGTGGGTGTGCTGGTCCTGGGTTCTATAAGGAAGCAGGCTGAGCAAGCCATGAGGAGCAAGCCAGTAAGCAACCAGCCCCTCCGTGGCCTCTGCATCAGCTCCTGCCTCCAGGTTCCTGCCCTGCTTGAGTTCCTGCCCTGACTTCCTTCACTGATGAAAAGTGATAGGGAAGTGTAAGCCCTTTGTAAAGCTCTTTCCTCCCCGAGTTGCTTGGGTCATGGTGTTTCATCGCAGCAATAGAAACCCTGACTGAGACACCCTGTCACTGACCTAAATCTCAAATGCTGGTGGTGTGAGAAGCAGCCTTGGCGCCTTTTTTCTGCACAGCTGTACTTGTGTGACATCCGGGAACCCTGGAGGAGGACAAAATGACGAGGACAAGATCATGAGTGTGTGATGTCCATGAAGTTTCTGTGCAGCGTTTTCCTTGAGGTGTGGTGATATTTTGTGTATGCTCTAACAGATAAATCTTGCCTGAAGATCAGAGGGCACAGCCAGCCACTACTTAGCCATAGAGGCCAGGCAGTGTTGGCACACACCTTGGATCGCAGCACTTGGGATCTGAATGCCTTTGCTCCTAGTACTTGGGAGGCACACGTACCTTTAATCCCAGCACTAGGGAGGTGGAGACAGGAAGTGATATGGCTGGGCGGAGAGAGGAATACAAGGCAGGAGGAGACAGGAGCCAAGACCCCTTTTGGCTGAGGATCTTGTAGAGGTAAGAACTAGTGGCTGGCTGCTCTGTGTCTCTGATCTTTCAGTTTTCATCCTAATATCTGACTTTGGGTTTTTATTAAGACCAATTAGAATTCATGCTACATTGAGGTTTTGAAGGGACTCCAACAGGGAGCCCAGGAAGGGAAAAGGAAAGCAGATTCTATCATTTCAGGGTTTTGTTGTTGGCTTTGTTTTTTGAGGCAGGTTTTCATGTGCTCCTGGGTGGCTGCGAGTCTTCAACTCCAGATCCTCTTGCTTCTACCTCCCAAGTGCTGGGGTTAGGGGTAGGTGCTGCCACACCCAGCTCCTTTAAGGCTTTAGGAATGGGAAGAGGGTTGTTTCCATCCCCAGTCTTTAAGGACAGACGTTTGAAGTATGTCACCTTGCAACATCCTAACACAATACAGAAGCTGTCTCTGGCGGAAAGAGGAAGTCTCTCATGTTGCCATTTCTCCTTTCCCTTACAGTGGAGGGAAGACAGAGATTATATCTCTACTGCTTGCAAACCATCCTCCAGCAATGCTTCGGGTGCCCACAGGGCTTCCACCAGCATAGCCTAAGTAGCTGCTTCCCAATTTATGTGTGTCTTGCTTTTAGCTCTGGGCAGTATTATTAATGCCGTTCACCTAGCCATTAAATTATTACTCAGTTTTCCAGGCAACATAAAAAGAAAGGGAAGGCAATGAGGAGAGATGGCCTTTGTCTTCAGAGAGCTCACAGACTCAGAAGGGAGCTGAGCTTAAAAGGAATTACCATTCAGTGTGATATGTGGTCTCCTAGCTGTCTAAGCGCCAGGGAATGGCAGGTGTGGGCTGACCTTGGCATTTCACCCCTAAGAGAAGGGGTGAAAATACATCAGGTGAGGGTAGTATTTCACTGGGCCATAAGGTTGAATAGACATTTGGCAGGCAACGAAGGAAGTCTCCTAAGCAAGAGTGCATTTCGTGCAAGGGTGTTTACACAGGGAAGAGCAGATCTGAGAAGCAGGGACCTGGTGAGGCTGGAGTTTAGGACGAGAGAGGCTCAGAAGGCAGGGAGGAGAGCATAAAATGACACTCTCCGCTTACAGGGAAGTTCACTGATGGCTGTGTGTTCCAGCTTGCTTTTCTTTGCTATGATAAACACCACAACCAAAGCCAAGTGGTCCTGACTTCTATATAGATGCCTCCTCCTCTTCCTCTTCTTCCTCCTTCTCCTGCTCCTCCTTTTTCTACAGGGTCTCACTCACTATGTAGCCCTGGCTGGCCAGAACTCACAGAAATCCACCTGCCTCTGCCTTTCAAGTACTGAGATGAACTGGTTTACTTATTACCTCCTCAGACCTCTTTCCCTTTATCATTATTTCCAGTCCTCAGCCCAGCGGGAGAGGAGGTCTTGGGTAGATGTTAAAGTGCCTAGTATAGTGGTACAGACCTGGAATCCCAGAATTTAGGAGGCAGAGGCAGGAGAACTGTGAGTGGGAGACTAGTTTGGGTTATCAGACCCTGTCTCAAAGAGAAGAAAAACAAAAGCAAAATAAATAAACTTTAACTGTATCTGTTTTGTGCCCTATGGTATGCTAGGCTAAAGCTGTACCACTTGGGGCAAAGCTTTTTAACTTCTCTGAAATTTAAATCTGAAGCTTGTAGTAGTTTTACAACTAGAACATAAGGTTCGCCAACTCTTTATCCCACCTTTAAAGGAAAAGTATTCTCAATGGCATCCTAGTACTCACAAATCCATTTTTATTTTAAAGTTACTTAAATGAACACAAGTGGAATTGTAAATAAATTCTATATCATGAGAAGTCTTCTGCAAGTACAAAACCAAAATAAATTGTAAAAGAAGGCCCTACTACCACCTCCTACTCCCACAGACAAATAAATAGCCTTTAAGCCCTTTTTAATTGGCAGCTAGTCAGAAAGACATTTTTACACCATTACTCAGCATATCCACCAGTTTCCTATCTAGTCTCTGTGGAGACAGACATGAAGTAGGTTCTCTGTATAGATAGAAAGGTCTGGGACTGAGGTATAGCTCAGTGGTAGAACTCCAGTCTAGCAAGAATACATGAGGCCCTGGGCTCCATTTCTAGCATGGGAGGGAGGGAGGGAGGGAGGGAGGGAGGGAGGGAGGGAGGGAGTCGGAAATGTCCATTATTCTGAGAGGTTCTGGAAGCTTTTTGGAGGTAGGGTCTAGCTGGTGGAAGTAGGTCAGTGAAGAAGTTCCTTGAAGGTTATGATTGGTCCAGATTCTTCTTGATCTGGGATCCTGGTTTGCCTTGCCATGAACAGATTTCAGAAGACAAGCCTGCTATCATAATCTGAGCTGCTTTCGGCTTCTTCCTCCACCAGAACTGAAACCATGGACTAAAATAAGGCTCATGACCTTGTTTCTGTCAGATGTTGTCACAACACAAAAGTAACTAAGTATTAAGTGTAATGCACTCCATGGTGCCTTGCTGCTCCATTCTAATTCCCCGGCCCCCCAAAGGCCGCTCCAATCCTCTGAGGTTGGTTTTGCCACCTTCTAGCCTCAGCCTGGGAAGTGCCATACACTGGAAGCAAACACTTTGCCTTCGGAGTCTATCGTCCCAACAGAGACAAATGCAAAAGTTTATTGAAAAGAAGGGATGAAAGCTATTGGGTAAGATTATTTCAGTGTTTTAAAACTGATGAGAACAGTTAGAGCGATGAACTGACACACAGTTATGGAGACTTGTTTGAACTCAATTGGCCTGGAATTAAAGCCATGTTCACGCCACTCCTCAACTGTTGTGGGTAGAGTTCACAGGAAGTAGAACTGAAGTACATCACTTAAAAACAAGGACTTCTGAGAAATAAGATGAGAGGGGCAGACGAAACAACGGAAGGGTGTGCGGATGCGTTCTTAGCTGGAGACGAAGTCGGAGCCAAGGGCTCTCTGGGGCGTAAATTTCACTACCTGTTTGTCCGACCAGGAGGCAGGAAGGAGCCTCACGCACTTCTTCTCTGTTGTGGATGCCAAGCTAGCTGGCTAATGAGCTTCCAGGGATTCTCCAGTCTCTCCCTCTTACCATCCTATGAGAGCACGGGGATTACAGACCTGCGCACTACCGCACCCAACTTCCCATGGGTTCCGGGGCTTCAAACACAGGTCCTCGCTGTGGTATGGGAGACGCTCTACCCACTAAACCTTCTCCCAGTCTCATGGAGTTAGATTCTTAGGCCTCTGAGTATTTCTAACCCTAGGCTCAGGTTTCAGGGAAGAGAGGGAATTACCTCCAGGGCAAAATTGTTCCCATTTAGCGGAGAGCACGTCTCTGAAATAGGGGTAGGTAGAAAACATTAGCAGCCAAGGTCATAGCCACTGGGAGATGAGGTCACCCACCTCATGAAGGGATCTGAGGTGGGAGGACATAAGGAGACTCCACAAGTTCACAAGACATACCCCACCGTGGAGAGACATATTTACTCAGTGATCAAATGAAAATGATAGCATGTACCTAAGGGGTCATTAGGAAGAGTGGATGAGATAGGATGAGTGAGAGAGGACTGTGCCCAGCACACTGTAAGCAAATAATTAAAAAGTTTATTAGCTATAGTAAAATTAGTGTTCATTTAGCAATAGACAGCCATTTATGTCATTTAATTATAATTGTATGTTTATGACCACGGGCAATGGACCTTACTTTGAAATCTCTACTAGTTAAATGAAAGGAAGCTCATAAAACACAGACTCCCATCTGCCCACTGGAGACAATCCTTTCTGCCTCAGACCTGCATGTCAATTTAGTCACTACAGTCCCTTGAGGTCCAAAGCGACTCATCAGCTTGATTTCCTCATTGTTCAACCCAGAGATTGTGGCCACCGCAGCAGCCCCTGAGACTGAACTCAGATTCAGAATGATATCATCACCCCAGCCCTCAAACAAATCCAAATATGTTGGGGGAGGGGCAGGATGGGAGCTACTGGGCTGCTTCCCGGGATCGGGATCTCTGTTCCAACCCAGACAGCTGACTAGATTGATTTCCAAGTCACGGTTTGTGCTGAAGTCACTGTTTCCAGACTCTGAGTCATCATCCAAGGTAAACCTTCACAGGCTTTCCCCCAGACCTCCTGTCTGACACTCACACTGGTACGTGTCTACGCCCTACCCCACTCTGCCCCACTAGTTGGGGCATGAATATACCTGGGTCCTGCCGGGTTTTTGAACCTCAGATGACTCACGCTGTGCACTTGAGTGGATGCAAAAAGAACCACACCATTCCCGAGGCTTAAGGCAGCTGCTGTTGTGTTTTCAAAGGCAGCTGCATGTAGATCTTGATTTTTCTTTTTGCACCCTGGAAACACTCGATGAAAGAGTTGAGATGCTGGGACGTGGAGGAGAGTCAAGTTGGTGACACATGTGATATGCATCTGTATTGCTTTTCTTATTCCTAGAAACATTTTCTAGAACTTGGAGTTTAATGACTCTTTGTTTCTGATCTCTTCCCAGCTTTAAATGTAGGGTTTTTGTTTTCTGGTTTTTTGGTTCTTTTCTGACTGTTTCCCACCGTGGCTGAAAAGTCACAGAAACAGCTATTGTGGAGGAAAGGGGGAAAAATGGGGGAAGTGAATGGGTGATTTTGGCCAGAGTGAAGGCTCCAGGGCAACAAGCTAAATTTGGTCAACAATGTGAAGGTTCTGCCTCCCCACAGGAACTGTGTGTGCTGTCCAGACCTGAGGACTGACTCCTGACACAGCTCCAGAGTCACAGCACACAGAGCCCCGTCGCTCTGCCCTCCAGCCTTCCCTGCTTCACCGTTCTCCTCAGGAAACCAAGGGAGGGAAATGAGTCTAGGAAGACGTGAGATTCGAACGACTGCAAGTGGGTGACGTTGCCCAAACATGAGCAAAAGGAAAAATAAAGCATAGCAACATGAAACCACAGTGCGAAGAGAAAGGGGGATGAATGCGGCATGCCAAGACTTGATCAGGGGCCATGTGAGAGGGAACCAGAACTCCGGCAGGAGAAGGCCACCTCTCCCCGTTCTCAGTGCTATGCAGCTTAATAGAACGTGAACCCATCAAATAGAATGAGAACCCAAAGATGGATGGTGGTGTAGTTTGAAAGCAAGATGTTCGCCATAGGCTCATGTGTTTGGCTACTTGGTCCCCAGATGGTGGTATTGTTTGGGGAGGCTATGGGACCTTAAAGCTGGGGGAGTGCATCCCTACGAGATGGGCTTTGGGGTTATAATGGGCCTCCTTTCTTGCCTGGGCTCCCTACTTCCTGGTCCACATTCCAAGCTCCCTCTGCTTGAGCTGCTGTGCTGTTCTCTGGCCATGAGGGCCTGTCCCCCCCCTCTCCCGTCCCGAGCCATGAACAGGACCACGCCCTTCCTCCCTTAAGCGGCTTCTGTCAGGTATTTTGCAATAGACATTAAAAAAAAAAAGTCACTCTTACAGGCGGTAAGACAACGGAAGTCGAAAGGACAAAGTGACTTTGGATTTAAGAAAACACGGAATGTCATCATTATAGACTTAAAATAGAAATTAGAAGCAAGAAGCAACAATGCCCTTGAGATCTGAGCTACAACCCACAGGAAAAGGTGCAGAGAATCGGTGACTATAGACAGCAAGGCATGGATAAGAAAAAGAGAAAAACATGGCTAATACAAAGACGACCAGATGCCAGAGAGTGAGGGAGCCCAGCACAGGGTATAGAAGATACACTCAAAAGCATGGTCAGGGCTACGGAGATGGCTCAGCAGTTAAAGACACCTGCCACCAAGCCTGACAACCTGAGTTTGATCCCTAGGACCGGCATGTCGGAAGGACAGAAGTGACTCTTATATTTGTCCTCTGACCTCATGCACATCATAGTATGCATGTACCCACAAATACAATTTTTTAAAAATGTTGTAAAGTGTGATTAAGTGTATTTCCCTGAGATATGGAACTGAATTATAGAAATAAACAGATTACTGTGGTATAAGAAAATGTGGTGTAGAATGTTAAATGCGGAATGAAGTATGTTGCAGGTCAGAGTAAGAATTAATGCAAACTTTGATGATGAAGAGGCTCTTGAAGGGTCTGGAGCCACGGCTCAGCGGTTAAGAGCTCTTCCTGTTCTTCCGGAGGACCTGGGTTCACTTCCTCGCATGCACGGCAGGTGGCTCACACCCATCTATAATTCCAGCTCCAGGGGTTCGATGCCTCTGGCTCCCACAGTACCTGCACTCATCTGCCCATACCCACAAGCAGACACAAACAGCTGCGCATAATTAAAAGGAAGAAAACAAATCTTTAAAAAGAAACTCTTTAAACGTCTTCACAGAAAAGGCACACCACACCAGAGGACAGGCAGGGTCCAGCTTTCTTCACAGCCACATACAAGACCAAGCAGAGCCCAGGAACCCGGCTACAGGCATCCCACCACACACACAAAAATACTTGGCATCAGCTTGTCAAGCTAATTATGCACACACCCTACAGCTCCACCAATTCCAGTCTTGCAACACAACCAGCAGACAACACAGGCGTGTGCTTGAGAGACAGTATCACTTCTGTTTAAAAAAAAAAAAAAATCACTCGAAGGGCTGGCTGAGTAATAGGTGCACAAGGAATCCTGGTTAGGATTCATCAAATTGAGTCCTCGATGACAATGGTCATAAGCACTCTGGTCCTCAGTGTGATGGGAACCAAGGAAAACAGCCCATCTCTTGTGTCAGACAAACAAACCAAACAAAACATAACCGAGGTGTGGTGGTATACCCCTATGATCCCAGTACCTGGGAGCTGAAGCAGGAGGATCCCATGTTTGTGACCAGCCTGGGCTATGCAATGAGACCTTGTCTCAAAAAAAGGAAAATAAACAAACATGCCCCACTCACTAACACCTAAATATATCGTTCAAGGGGAAGGGCATACAGAATCAATGAAGGGAAGTTAGGATGGCAGTTCCTGGGAAAAATTCGGCTGGGAGGTGGGTTGAGGCAGAAACTCAGAGATGGTCACATAGCACCCAGTGCTAGTTCTCAGGAGGGATGGTGGCTTGCAGTCCACTTAGCATTTGTATTGTTCATATATCCCAGGCTGGCCTTGAACTCCTAATCCTCCTGCCTCCAGCTCCCGAGTGCTGGCATTACTAAGCATTACTGCACCCAGCCATTTTATTATGATGACTTATAACATGTAAGTCTCTGTGTTCTTTTGTACATACTGATGCTCCATAAGAAATAAAGAAAATTGTCCTAAACCTTTCTGAAAATATTTTTGTCACTAGAAAAATAATTAAGGAGACAACAGAGTGTAGTCTATAATAAAGACAAACTTGACTTTGAAAACGATAACCAGACAAGGCTCTCTCTCTCCTCTCTCTCTCCTCTCTCTCTCTCTCTCTCTCTCTCTCTCTCTCTCTCTCTCTCTCTCTCTCTCTCTCTCTCTCTCTCTCGCACCTACAGTCTTGTTCATGCTAGGCAAGCACTCTGCCACTGATAAACTGCCCTGTTAGCAGAAAATCTCAAATTAGAAACTGCTCAAAGACTCTAAGGCCCACGAGTCCTCAGAAAACACAGAAATCAATAGATATCCTGCTCATTACAAAAATCTTACCTTATAGGAGAGTAAATCAAAGGAAATAATCAAGGTTACAGTAAGTCAAGGATGGAGGGAGCACATTATAAAATTTTCAGAGACTATTACATTCATTTTTATAGAGAACTATCTTAAGAGGAAAGAATAGAATTATCATCACAACATACATGATATGAATTTGCCTGTTGTAGAATATTATTTTAAGATGTGTTACTTTTGTTTATGTTGCATTTGTTTAACTCTGTGAAGCTGTGTTACTTTGCCTGTCTAAAACACCTGATGGTCTAATAAAGAGCTGAATGGCCAATGGCAAGGCAGGAGACAGGATAGGCGGAGCTGGCAGGCAGAGAGAAGATATAGAAGGGGAAAGATCAAGGAAAGAGAGAGAAGGAGGACTCCAGGGGCCAGACACCCAGCTACACAGCCAGCCACGGAGTAAAAGTAAGATTCACAGAAGCAAGAGAACGGGAAAAGCCCAGAGGCAAAAGATAGACGAGGCTAATTTAAAGTTAAGGAAACGCCAAGCTAATGCCAGGCATTCATAAGTAATAAGACTCTATGTGTGATTTATTTGGGAGCTGGGTGGTGGGCCCCCCAAAAAAGAGCAAAACCAAACATTTTGAGTACCAATGTGGGGCTAGCATAAAAGAAAAACAGCATTTGCCCAATGTAACAATAATTGTCTGGTGAAAACCAGGTGGTGAATTCCTCCACACCAGCCAGTTTGAGCAAATGTATACATGAGCAAATGATAACTAAATGTGATTTCAAGTTGAATGAAATAGGGTGAGACTCATTTTCTAAGAACTGACTACATGTATCACAAGACTGTGACCTTTAAGATCAGGGAAAGGTGGGGCCTGCCTGGAGAAGGAAGGGAGAGACGTCAGGTAGGAGGGAGGCACAGGAACTCGCTTCACTGTTCTTGGGATGGCGTTCTACGTGGGGCGGAGAACCAGCCTGGATCACCTCTGGGTGTTTCTAGAAGGTAAGAGAAAGAGCAGGGAGGACAGCCTGATGGATCTAGGCAACATGGCCCCCACCGCCTGGGGTCTAAGACTACATGTAAAGGAGAAAGTGGGAGTGGTGCCAGCGTCCACCTCTCAGCTCCCTGGTTGTGAGCACAGTGCGACCAGCCACCTCCAGCTCCTGCGGCCATGATCCATGCCCCCCCATGATGAGCTGTACCCTCAAACTGTGAGCTAAAATAGGTCCCTCCTTCAGTTCTTCTGTCAGATACTTTTATAGCAGTGAAAAAAGCAACCGATATAGTACTTGAGAGCACGCATTTATCGGAAATTATTATGTATCAGACGTCTTTCCAAGTTCTATAGGAGCTACTTTCCTTTTGTTTTGTTTTGTTTTGTTTTGTTTTTTTTGGATTTTCGAGACACGGTTTCTCTGTGTAGTTTTGGTGCCTGTCCTGAATCTCGCTCTGTAGACCAGGCTGGCCTCAAACTCACAGAAATCCGCCTGGTCTCTCTCTCTCTCTCTTTTTTTATTTTAAGTAGGGTCTCCTGTAGCTCAGGCTAGCCTCAAACTCACATGCAGCCTAGGCTAGTCTTGAATTCCTTATCTTCCTGCCTCTACCTCCTCCCTGGTGCTGGGCTTCTAGGTACATATCACCATGACCAGCTGAACTAGTTCATCCTTCACAGCGACACAATGAGGTTGGTAGTGTCCTTGCTACGGTTTTGATCTGGAATGCCCCACAAAGATCACACAGCTCGGTCCCAGTCCTTGGCGCAATTGTGGGGGGCGGGCAGTGGAATCTTTTTTAAGAGGTGGGGCTAAGTGGGAGGCCTTCGGGTCATTGGAGCTTGCCCTAGAAGGAGACTGTGGGACCCCTTCCCTCTTTCCCTTACTTCCTGGTCTTGAACTCCGCAGTTTTTGTTTGTTTGTTTTGTTTCGAGACAGGGTTTCTCTGTGTAGTTTTGGTGCCTTTCCTGGATCTCACTCTGTAGCCCAGGCTGGCCTCGAACTCACAGAGATCCGCCTGGCTCTGCCTCCCGAGTGCTGGGATTAAAGGCGTGCACCACCACCGCCCGGCGAAGTGTGCAGTTTTGCTCTGCCATTGTTTCCCACAAAAATCTGGGAGGCAGCCGGGCGGTGGTGGCGCATGCCTTTGATTCCAGCACTCGGGAGGCAGAGCCAGGCGGATCTCTGTGAGTTCGAGGCCAGCCTGGGCTACAGAGTGAGATCCAGGAAAGGCACCAAAACTACACAGAGAAACCCTGTCTCGAAAAACTAAAAAAAAAAAAAAAAATCTGGGAGGCACGTGTATGCTGGATCATAGCCTGGAATCTCTGAAATTATATGCCCAAATAAGCCTTCTCTCTTCATAAATCGACTACCTCAGCTATTTGTTACAGCAACAAAAGGCTAACACAACCCTCCATTTAAACATGTGTGGATTGAGTTAGTGAAAATGAGCCAGGGTTTAAAGCAATCACTAGCAGAACTCCGTGATAGAGCTCGGGGGCTGCCTACCACGGCTGAAAGGCCCTTTCCCTGTCAAAGGGAGCTATTGTCTAGCCCGTACTTCCCTGAAGGCAGCAGATCTGACCACATAACAAGGGTGGGATGACCTCCACTGAAGAGGCTGAACTACTGCCAGTGACGCAGCCGGAGGCAGAGGACACCCCTGCCAGGCACTCCCTGCCACCCCCCTCCCATAACATCATAAAACGTCTGGGTTCCTCCAGGCCAGCAAACAAAGGAATGGTTGCCTTTCAGAGTAAGTAATCCTGATTTGGATGTCTTCCAAGACACACAGAAGGAATCCCTCTGGTCGGTGAGTCGTCACAGAGTTGCAGAGCAAGAGGGACCTGAGAGAATCACCTGAGATGGCTTTTGTCTCCGACAGGAGGAAACAGAGGCCTTAGAGGTGAGGGAAACGGTGCAAGGTCACAGGGAGTCGATAGCTCGTGCAGACCTGGGTCCCTCCCTGCTCGCAGGGCTGAGGCTTCGCCCCTGCTCAGCATAACTTCCCGCTCCAGCTTCCAATGGTGGGAGGGCTCGACTCCACAGGTTGGCCCCAGTGTTTGCCTTTAGCCTTGGTTTGGGGTCAGTCAAAGGTAAGAGCTTCAGAATGGACATGTGCTGTCTTTTCTAGAACATTCCATGCTCAAAATGATGCCAGCAGAGTGTGGCGCCCTGATATGGATGGGTTCCCGTTGGAGAGGCTCCTTGCGTTTCCCCCAGAGTGGGTAGTAAAGCATGCTGAAAGCGGCTTCTGTTCGGCAAACAAACGACTTGACCTTATCAGCCTGGCGACTCTGCTCCGCTGTTTACAGAAGTCCACTCTCTTCCTCCACCACGTGGGGCCCGGGGATTGAATTCAAGTCATCGTTTCAGTGCCAAGGAAGGGCCCTTCACCTGCTGAGCCGTCTCACCCGCTCATGAAAAGATCTTTGAAAGCGAGGGCGCAAATATGTTTAAACTGTTTCAAACATTGTACAAGCTATCTGTGCTGGGTTTGTTTTGTTTTACATTGTTTCTGAGGCAGAATCTTGCTATGTGATCCTGGGTGACCTTGAGCTCAACCTGTAGGCCAGGCTGTTTTTGAACTCACGGAGATCCTCCTGCCTCTGCCTCCCAAATACTGGGCTGGCAGGCATGTGTTTCCATGCTCAGATTTAGAATTTCATACATGTTCTGAACTATTTGTGTAGTACCCCACTGGTATATACAATTTTTACATTTTACTTACCGGTTAAATATTAATTCAAATAGCTACACATGTTAAAAAGGCATTAATAATTCATATATTGACACATCTATACAGCTAATTTTCCTGACTTCACTTTAGCAATTTTTCTTATTATATGATTATAGTACAGATGGTCACATAATTTGTTTCCCATTACAGTAATAATCTAAGTAATTAAAATACCCAAAGCAGCAATATACAAAGAACCTGACAATATGTTTTTTATAGAATTTATAAAGGAAATGCTAAAATTTAAATCCTATTTTAAAAAAAGTAATTCCTTCTAACAAGTTCATTATTTAGTTATGGTGGTACTGAGGATTGAACCTGGAATCTGGTAACTACTAAAAGGTGTACACTAGCACTGAGCTGTGCCCCCAGCCCCTAGACCTGCACGTTAAAACTGAAAGTTCAAGGCCGGGCGGTGGTGGCGCACGCCTTTAATCCCAGCACTCGGGAGGCAGAGCCAGGCGGATCTCTGTGAGTTTGAGGCCAGCCTGGGCTACCAAGTGAGTCCCAGGAAAGGCGCAAAGCTACACAGAGAAACCCTGTCTCGAAAAACCAAAAAAAAAAAAAAAACTGAAAGTTCAATTCTAAGTTACATATGATTAAAGAATGTGAACATTTTAGATCAAAACTGTCTACTTTATTGAAGAGACAGTTAAATCTTATTGCAGCTTCTAAAATATCAAGTTAATGACAATTTCAGCATTTCACTCCCAAATAGTTACTATAACATAAAACCTGAGTATTACACCTCACACCGGCTACATCTAGAGCCGTACACCATTGACCTTGCTATTCAGCAGGGACATGTTGGGGAATTCGGCTGCTCACTGCACTTTGCCACCTCAGTCGGATCCGATGCAGTGGAAACTGTGGACCATCGTCCTTGTCCATTCCCAGCTGGAAGGAAACCAGCTTTCCTGTCTCAACTCCTGCCCCACACAGTTTCCTTTCCTCTACTCAGCAACCTACTTAGAGACGTGGTTTTCTCTTGCCCGCCTCCTTTTTTCTTATTACAATGGTTCAAAGCGTAGGCTAATGTTGAGAGGTGTGTCCTAGAGAAATGATGAGCTTTTGGTCAACCTCATTCAGACCTGGGTTATAATGCTGAACCAATAACATGTATTTGAAAAGGCGACTAAGCAGGTCCACACAGCTGATAAAATGTGACCTGTGGTTCACAGGAAGGCCCATACTCCCCCTCCCCTCCCCACCCCATCCCCAAACAATGGTTCCATAGTCACTCATACAAGGCTTCTGGTGGCTCTCCATAGAACCTCACTACGGTGAAGAATGAGAGCTGGTGTATATACGAACTTAAGAGTGATGTGTAATATTGCTAGCTGCTGGTGAGGAGGGCCTCTGGGATGTCGGTGGGAGTCCAGAGACAAGTGACTCGCTCTGCCAGTATCTGCTACATCCATGCTACGCGGGACTTGGCGAGTTCATGCACTCGTTCTCACACCGTCATGGGTCTGGAACTCAGGGCCTCCTTCATGCTAAGCAAGCACTGCAGCACCGAGCTATACCGCCAAGCCTTTCCTTACTTTTTGACTTCGAGACACAATCTCACTAAACTGTCCAGACTAGCCTTGAACTCCCTCTGTGGCCCAGGCCTCCCTCCCCGGAACCTTCCATCTTCCTGCCTCAGCCTCCAGAGTAGCTGAGACGACAGCCCTGGGCCCAGCTTGGGTTTTCCTGTCTTCGTCTTAGTTCTTCCACTGGTCACATCTCCCAGCTCTCCAAAAACCACGTGGTTCCCAATGCTGGCATGGATACCACGTGCAAATTTCGTGATATCCAGAAGCGGTCACTTTGGGTTTTGAAGATACAAGGAAGAGAAAGGGAGAAACAGTTCCCTGGGGTCTGAACAGTGCTGTCCGTGCAGTGGAGGTTCAGGGTCACGGCTGTGGCTCAGAAGTCTAGAAGTATGGGACTTCTAGAGGATGTCATGGAGGATGCCGGCAGAGTGCCGGGGAGGGTGGGGATGGTGGGCAGGGAGGGGAGGGTTAGGGAAGAACAGAGCGGGAGGCCGTGAGATTCCAGAAAGGGGCAGAAAGTGAGGGAGTTGGCAGGATGAGATTCCTTGGAAAGGGACATGGGTTCTCAGGAACTGAAGAATCAGGCTCAGACTAGCCCAGAGAAGACATGGCTTCATCAAGACTCCTTCTCTAGGGACATCTGTGAGGTCACCCTGCACATTCACGACGGTCACACTGTCCTCTGACACCTCCTTACCTTCTTAGGATGTTTGTGGGTCTTTTCCTCTAGATCTGAAATCCTGGGTAAGAGCTTTTCCTGGGTTCTTAAAGGCCAAGGGTAGTTCTCCTTCCTATCAGCTCTCCCTCCTCCCATCTGTCCTGGGACTCCTCCAGCAGTATGGCTGCCAAAGGAATATATATTCACTGCGAGACTTCCACCCCCTGCAGATGGACACCCTCACTAACACACCTAAATGGTGAAGGAGGGCAGTTGTCAGTGTGTCCCTCTGTCTACTGACTTTTATAAAAAATGACTATGCTCCCACTACCTTCCAGACTCCACATGGAGCCCTGGGGCCTCACCAGAGCCCCTGCGCTCACAGAGAAGTACTGTAGTGGGAGAAGCAAAGAGACATTTAAAAAACTAAACAGATGCTGGGGGTGGTGGTGGTGGTGGTGCATGCCTTTAATCCCAGCACTGGGGGCAGAAGCAAGCAGATCTCTGCACATTCATGGCCAACCTGGTCTAGATA
Source organism: Peromyscus californicus insignis (assembly GCF_007827085.1). NCBI lineage: Eukaryota > Metazoa > Chordata > Mammalia > Rodentia > Cricetidae > Peromyscus > Peromyscus californicus. The sequence continues at coordinate 64,918,428 of NW_026294436.1, read as the reverse complement.
CTGAGCTCCAGGACAGCCAGGACTACACAGAGAGAGACCCTGTCTCAACAAAAACAAAACAAACCACAAATAAAATTGGAAGAGAGTGTGGGATCTGCCACCCACGCAATGCACACGGAGGAGTCGAAGGGAGTGCCTCCTGGCCTGCAGAAGACAAGGACACTGTACATAAAGATCTGGCCCTCTGGCTTGACACACTGATTCCAGTCCATGGTTATCACACTGAGGGCCCTCCATTGACTAAGTCACAGCACAGAACGCAATGGAGCCATATGGAACTCACAATGTCTGTAGGTGAGGGGTGGTTGGATAGGCTGCACCTGCCCACCATCCCCACCTTAGAGGCAAGAGGGATGGTCTTCAGGGATAGATGTAGCCCCATAGACAGACAACACATACTCATAAGGACAATGATTAAGAGCTGTGAATCTAAGGTTCCTTTCTCTAACTAATAGTTTATGTTTCCTATAACTTAGTGCATAATATAACCCACATGCACAGAGATTTCACCCCCTAGAAGAGCAATATGAAGGGCTAGTTAGGTCAGCAGAGGTCAGATAGAGGCAATAAAAATGAAAACAAAAAGTATCTTGATGTGTTGTAGTTTGGATCTTCAGTGTCCCACATGTGGCCAGCCTGTCTATCAGGGGAGTGGCAGTTAGGGCACTGGGGGTGTGCCATTGAAGGGCTTGTGGGACACCTGCCATGCCCTCTCTCACTTCTTGGCTGCCATGAATGAGCAGTCTAGTCCCCCAATAGGTACTCCTGCCAAGATATTCCTATGCTGTCATAGACCCAAGGTAACAGGGCCAAGTGGCCCTGGACTCAGAACTCTGAAGCCAGGGGCCCTAACAACTCTTCCCTCCCTTGGGCTGCTTATCTTAAGTGCTTTGTGACAGCTGATTGACCACTATGGAATCCCTGGGCATAGCTGCCCTAGGAGACATCTTAAGGGGTGAGATGGTGCCGTCCATAAGAAGAATCCCTTTAAACATGGCAGTGATAATGCAGGCTAGCACAGACATATTGATGGTGACTTGAGGATCACTGGGGTTCTGCCACAGTCTGGGCGAGTTTCTGAAGTGGGAAGGACTTGTAATGAAGCCCAGTCTTCCCTGGAAAACATGGCTTCTTTAGGGAAAAAACACTGTGGGTGTGGGTGTGTGATGGAGTTAGGGTCCAGCCTCAGTTAATGAAAGTCATGTGTCCCAGCTGCCTCACATTCCTTCAGGCATACCTTTGTGTGTTAGTCGCCTGTGGCCCCCTCACGGAATTCCACACAACTGAGCAGCTTAAAACAGTGCAAACACGTTTCTGAGAGCTTTGTTTCTGGGCTCAGTGGTCTCTCGGAGGCCTCCTTGCAGGGGCTGGGAGGAGATGATCCACTTCCTGATCTCAGGCCACCCTTGGCCTGTGGCCTCTTCTGTGCTCCCCCACTTCCACTACACCACCTTCTCTGACCCTGACTCTGGTCCCTTTTGTAAGACCTGTGATTATGTCTGGCCCGAGTAAATAATCTGGGACCATCTGCGTCTCAAACCCCTTAAGCACGCCTGCAAAGCCCTCCTGCTGTTGCTGTAGTTTGGATCTCGCCTGACTCCCTAAAGCTGTCTTAGTGAGGGTTTTGTGTTTAGCCTATGGCACTCTGGGGAAGCAGTGAAAATTTTTACTCAGTAGGAAGAAGTTGGGCCACTACAGGGCACATCCCTTGAGATACCTGTCCTCTTTAGCCAAAGACAGTTCTCTTCAGTTGCCTAGTGTATTTTTTTTTTTTTTTTAAAGCCTACAGTGTATTTTTAGTATAGGATGACATTCTTTGCTTCTTTCTTTGGCTGTCATGAGGTGAGCAGGATACTTCAATTGCTGGATTTTGCTGTGATATGCTCCCTCACCATAGGCCCAAAGCAACGAGGCCGAGAGGCCACGAACTAAAACTTTTGAAACTGTGAGTCTAAATAAACCCTTCTTTGTTATGGAATAATCTTTTTGTACACTGTGAAGATGTGTCTTTGCCAAGGCGCCTTCTGATTGGTTTAATAAAAGGCTGACTGGCCAACAGCTAGGCAGAAAGAGGTTAGGCAGCAGAGTCAAACTAAGAGGACACTGGGAAGGAGAAGGAGTCAGGGGGAGTCACCAGCAAGATGCAGAGGAAGCAGGAGATGAGCATACCATGCTGAAAAAGGATACTGCCACGTGGTAGAGCATAGATAAGAAATATGGGTTAATTTAAGTTGTAAAGGCTAGTTAGTAACAAGCCTAAGCTGTCAACCAAACATTTATAATTAATAATAAGTCTCTTTATGGTTATTTGGGAGCTTGCTGGCAGGACAGAGCTGACTGGTGGGACACAGAAAAGTCTACCTACACTTCTTCCTCTAATTGATCTTCTCAGGTATTTTGACACGGCAATAGAAAGCTGACAAACACAGCCAGGGTCTGGGATAGGCCATGGATACCCTCCAGGCTGGGTGGGGATAAGGACCTGGATGCCCTCCAGACTATAATCTTTTGCCTACCAGACCCTATGTTCAGCTGTTGATACAAAGTGGATTCCAACTCCACTCTGCCCTTTCAAGCACAGTCCAGACATCTTGGTTATGAATCGTGGCTTCTCCTAGTCTGGAAGCCCATGGAACTCACTGACTAGCACATACACAGCCCACAGGAGCTGTGGAGAAATGCCACTGCCTCCTCTCTCCAGGGGACAGAGTCCCAGCAGCTAGCAACCTTCCTCCTTCCCCGCCCCATCCTGTGTGGGTCAGAGTTCTCCAGAGGACAGCTGTCCATATAAGCTCAGCGGCAGGGAGGCAGATCTTTAGGGAGGTACAGACTTATTATCAGGGCTTAGTTCTCATGACCACAAAGGTCCAGAAGCCCTAAGACCTGAAGTGAAGCAGGTGGACCTGGGAGGGCAGAGTGGGCAAATTCTATCAAGCTGAAGAAGCAGGGTTTGAGGTCCACACCTAGGCTAAGTCCACAGGGTTGAAGACAGGGGTGGAAAGCAGATTCCACCCCCCTCCATCCCCCTTTGGGATTTGTCTAGAAAAGTGGTTCTCAACCTGTGGGTTGCAACCCCCTTGGAGGCAATCTCCTATGTATCAGATATTTATACTATGATTCATAACAGTAGCAAAATTACAGTTATGAGGTAGCAGTGAAAATAGTTTTATGGCTTGGGGGTGAATACAGCATGAGGAACTGGATGAAAGGGTCCAAGCATTATGAAGGTTGAGAACCACTGCTGTAGAAGAAGCTGACATCAGAGACACCTTGACCAGGCTCTGCCTTCCTCCGAGTATCAGCTACATCGTCAGGAAGGCAAGCTGGCTGCTAACTATAGACCAGGTTCAGACACAGAGGCCTGACAGAAGGAAAATATGCTGCCTGTATACTTCCAGCAAGATTTCTGAGATCCAGCTGGTCAGATGAAGTCACATATCTGCCCTAACTGGTGGTTTGCCTGGGTTCTGGGATAATTATTGGTGTGTGCGCGCACGCGCGCGTGTGTGTGTGTGTGTGTGTGTGTGTGTGTGTGTGTGTGTGTGTGTGTATGTGTGTGTGTGTGGTCAACTATGGTTGGAGTAGGTGGGGTTAGTCTCACAGACACTCCTGGGTGAGTGAGTGTGCCTAAGATTCTTGGATAAAAAATTGAGCCTTGTTAAGAAGCTTGGTCAGGAGGGAAGAGTGGGAGGAGATTCACCAAGTGTCAGCCACAGGAAAGCAAAGCTGCTCCGTACTACTGAAGAGGACTGTGGAGAAAGCACTACCAGATCATTTAGTTTCATTAGTACCATCTCTTCCCATTGTCCCCCAACCAAATCTCCCACATACTCACCCTTCAACTAAGAGCACTCAAAGCACTTGGTCCTCAAGTGGCTGAAATGTCTCATTTTTGCATCAGTGGCAGGACATGCTCACATCTGTGAGGCGGGCTAACATTAATTGACCTTTCAAAAAGGCTAAGTGTCCCGAGAGAGTGTGAAATCGGATTACGAAGCCTGTGTGACTGAATCTAACCCGTGGTGTCTCTTGCCGGGTTAACTGTGACCCTGAGGGACCGACCCCTTGCTGGCCACCCAGCCAGCCTCCCTCAAGGGCCCCCTCTCTGTATTGCTGTGTTCCACTGACCATCCCCTGCCTCTGTGTTCTTCATCTGGCTTTGCAAGCGAGAAAACTCAGGTTCGGAGGGGACAGTCATGCCCTGGGGTACAAAGAGCCGGTGGTTGGGCCCACCATTATGCGACCACCAAGCCCCACATTCTGGACCTCTCTGTATGTTAGCAACATCTACCTGGATAAACTCACAGTCTCCAGGAGCCCCTGCTTGTCAAAGTGTCAATCAATAAGCGTTTGTGCTTAGGCACCCAGGACAGGGGTAGGGTAGCGTCAAGTGGCTCCCACGTTTTCACCTTGTTGTTTAAGTCTTCTGTCCCCTCACTGCCAGCCTCCGGGTGTCCTTATCTCCTCCATGTGCCCAGTACAATAGGGGAGCTATGAATCAGCAGAGACACGTCCTTTACCAAAGCCAAATAAGGGACTGAGCCCTAAAACCAGCAATAAACCCAACAAAGTTTTATTAATGCAAACAAAGTGTAATCTGCAGTTGGAGGGTGTCTAGGGCCAGCCTCTATGACTCTCAAAGGAAAAGGAAAAGAAAGCTGGGCTGCCCACCTCTGTTTATAGGGAACAATTGTTCTCTGGGTCCAAACCACATGTCCATAATAGGGAAGAAGAACGCAGCCCTATCAGCGCGTTTTTATTCTTAGGGCCGGAAAAGAGCTAAAGCTGTTTCTCCGGCCTGCAGTGTGTCAGCTTCGGATTTCCCATTTCCCCCTTCTCTCCATAGTCCCAGCCCCACCCCAGCCCCTGTGCTTTTGGTCTTGGCTTGCACAAAAAAAAGGATTTCCCATCTTGAGGATGTTGAGATAAGCCGCTCCCTTCTTAGGGATGAGATGAACAGGGAACTACATGGAACACAGTCAAAATCCCCGCTATCGGGCTGCTGAGCGGCTCGAGGTGAAGTGACGAGTCAGGAGCCCCCTCTGTGGGACTTCGAAGTCCTGAAGAGGCTCTGATCTCTAGGGTTGGTCTTTAGAATCACTGGAACTGTAGGGATGACTGAGAGAAATCACTTCTGGGTGAGAGGAAGGCAGGAAGTAAGCCTCCTCTTCCTCTCCTGGAGCAGAGGCAGCAAAGACTTTTTCTACTGTTTCATCACAAAGAGGATGCACAGCAGGGAGCCTTTGCCTGGGCTCTGGGTGTGAATAGGACAGCCTTCGTGTTACCTTCTCCTTTAGTCCTTGCCAAAGTGGCTCCGTGGTGCAGAAGGCTGCCCGCCTTCCCCGGCAAACATTCCATGCCCGCCATGGCCAGGAAAGCCACCTTGCAGGACACAGGCTCCACAGAGAAGACACTGGAATGGTTAGTCAGATGCTCTGGAGAGTAGGCATGGTCTGGGAACAGTGACAGTGGAGTTTGAGAGTGAAATCAAGCCCGAGGACCAGGCTCGCTCCTGTGGACACAGACTTGCAGCTGTTTATCACAGTCCCTCTTTCCCTGAGCTCTTGTCAGTAACTGCTGTCTAAAAGAGGCAGGGCTAGATTTGTAATGTGTGGGGTGTGCTTCCAGAATCTTCTCTCCTCCTGCCCAGAGCATGTGACTTCTGATCACTGGCATTCAGAACAATTCTGAAACATGGGCCTGTCTCCTGTTCTAATTGGCTATATAGTTTGGGGTGTGTGTGTGTATGTGTGTGTGTGTGTGTGTTTCTCCTAGGGTATGATGCACACAAGGCAAGGGCCCTTCCACTGAGTTACAGCCCCAACTCTCTGTCTTATTATGTAAGACTGGAAAGCAAAGTGTAATTGTTTTGTTTTTTGCAACAGGGTCTTACTATGCAGTCCTGGCTGACTTGGAACTCACTATGTAGTACAGGCTGATCTTGAACTTGTGAGTGATCTTCCTGCCTCTGCCTCCTAAGTGCTGGGATTGCACCCCTATGCCTGACTCTGTGGAGTGTAATTATAACCAGCTGTCCCTGATGGTAACATTTATAACGTGGGGCACTTGAAGGTACTAGGTACTCCCTAACTGAGGGTGATGTAGCCTAATAGTGTAAGCTCAGGTGAACCTCTGCCTCTAACCATGAGACTTTGTCATTAAAAGTCCAGATCTTTACATATTTCCTTTACAGAGCTCTTACTAGAAGTACAGAGTCAGTCCAAATATTCATCAGGACATGATGGAAGGACAAGGTGCATTATACATATGTGGTATATTAGTCACCTTTTTCCTCACTTGAATACCTGAGAGAAGCGATGTAAAGAGAGGAAGATTTATTAGGGCTCTGTCTCAGTTACTGTTCTATTGCTATGAAGAGACAAGGCAGCTCTTATAAAAGGAAGCATTAATTAGGGGCTTATTTACAGTTTTAGAGGGTTAGTCCATGATCATCATGGCAGGAAGCAGACAGGCATGGTGCTGGAGCAGTAGCTGAGAGCTTTACATCCTGATCCGCAGGCAGCAGGAAGAGAGAGACACTGACTGGGCTGGCATGGGCCTTTGAAACCTTAAAGTCTACTCCCAGTGACACACCTCCTCCAACAAGGACATACCTCCTTCAACAAGGACACGCCTCCTAATTCTTCCCAAACAGTTCCACCAGTGAGGGACCAACATTCAAACATATAAGCCTATGGATGCCATTCTCATTCAAATTACCACAGACTCTCCGTTTTAGAAGTCTCAGTCCGTGGAAGCTGCCACCATTGTTCCTGGGCCTGTGTAAGACAGAGGATCATGGTAGACAGTTATCCTAGAGTGGAGCTGCTCACCTCCAGGTGAGCGACGAGGAAGGGGCCAGCAAGTTAACATTCTTCGAAGACCCTGTGACCCACACCCCTACCTTCCACAGTTCCAGCACCCACCAACTGTCTATTCAAATTCTGAATCTGTCAATAGTTGAGACCACTGATGAGCTCTGCAGATCTGATGTCATGGACACACCCTCACAGACACACCCAGGAGTGTGCTTCCCATGGTGGAATATATGCTGATCTTAAAAATGGAAGATCTGATACATGCTGTAACATGGACTGATCTTTAAAACATGCCACATTAAAAAAAAAAAGCCAGACACAAAAGGCTGCATCTTTTACAGGAAATATTTAAAGATAAATCCATAGAGGCATAACTCAGATGGATGGGTGCCAGAGGCTGCAGACACAGGGAATTAAGACGTGGTTTAATAGGGACTCAGTGTTGCTGTGAAGTGGTCAATAAATTCAGAAATTAAGTATAGCCAATGTTTGCACAGCATCATGAACTACTAGAGAGCATTAAGGCACTCACTCCAAAATGGTCATTTGGGGCTGTGCATGTAGGTCAAGAGTGGGGGCTTGCTTGCGTATGTGCAAGGGCCTGAGTTTGGTCCTCAACTCCACAGAATGAAATAAAATGAAAATAAAATAAAGTGAAAAAAAATTTTATGTTATGTGAATTTCACCTTAATTTTTTTTCTTTAAAATAAAGAAAATTAGGATAAGCAAGATGGCTCAGTGCATAAAAATGCTTGCTGCCAAGCTGACAACCTGAGCTCAATTTCCAGGACCCTTGTGGAAAAGAGAACAGATTCCTGAGGGTTCCCATCTGACTTTCATACCCATGCTTCTCTCTCTCTCTCTCTCTCTCTCTCTCTCTCTCTCTCTCTCTCTCTCTCTCTCACACACACACACACACACACACACACACACACACACACACATACACACACATACACACACACACACACAGAGTAAAATGTAACTAGATAAAGATAAAGGGAGTCAACTGAACAATATTGTTTTAAGTCTACTCGAGTACGGCTGCTGCCAGGGAGTCCCACCATGAGTTCTGGGGCTCCTAAACATTCCCACTCTTCTACTTAGGGCCCTCCAACTGCTTGTAAAGTACTAGCTACTCTTGTGGCCATCATTACTTCTGTCCACATAGCACTCGACCAGTGTCACCCACTGATGCCTGCCTCAGCTTATAAGTCCAAGCACTGAAGTACAGATAGGTGTATATACACATATATGTATGTATATTACACACACACACACACACACACACACACACACACACACACACACATGCACACACACACTGCTTCCTATGGATGAGAAGCTAGCCACTCAAATACAAGTTTTCTTTTATTTTTCTTTTTTCTTTCTTTCTTTCGGTTTTTTTTTTTTTTGTTTTTTTGTTTTTTGGTTTTTTGAGACAGGGTTTCTCTATGTAGCCCTGGATGTCCTGGAACTCACTCTGTAGACCAGGCTGGCTTTGAACTTATAGAGATCTACTTGCCTCTGCCTCCCAAGTGCTGGGATTAAAGCAGCGGTTCTCAGCCTTCCTAATGCTGCGACCCTTTAATACGGTTCTTTTTTTTTTTTCAGAGCTGAGGACCGAACCCAGGGCCTTGCCTAGCAAGCGCTCTACCGCTGAGCTAAATCCCCAGCCTCCTTTTAATACAGTTCTTCCCCATGCTGTGCTGACCCCCGACCATAAAATTATTTTCATTGCTACTTCATAACTATAATTTTGCTACTGTTATGAATCATAATGTAAATGTCTGTGTTTTTCGGTGGTCCTGGTGACTCCTGTGAGTCATTCACCCCTGATGGGGTCATGACCCACAGGTTGAGAATCACTGTATTAAAGGCATGGACCACTATGCCCAGCTTTAAATACAGCTTTTCAAGACTCAAAAAACATAGCACTTGTATGTGTCTTTATGAGGATGCACACTGAAATGTCCAGGACTTTTGGATGGTGGTATTAGTGACGATAAATTAGCTTTCTTTGTAAATGTTTGCCAGGTATTTAAAAACCACTCCACAATAAATGTGATTTTCATATGATTCTAATTTTGGTGATGGAGCCCAAGGCCTCATGCATGCATAGCACATATTCTTCACCAAGCCCTTTAGGTAAACCTATTTATTTATTTTGTGGTTTTGAGACAAAATCTCATTATGTAGCTCTGGTGGTCAGGAACTCACTATGTAAACCAGGCAGCCCTGAACTTTTGATAGACCCCCCTCCTCCTAAATGCTAGGGTTAAAAAAAAAAGTGAGACCCTACGCTTGGCTTTTATGTATGGAATTCTATCTATCTTTGTCTATCTATCTCTGAATTTTCAAACAGGGATGTGAGAAACAATACAGCAATCCCAGCTTTATAAGAGAACTGGAAACTAGAGTATTGAAATCAAGGCAATTTATTTTAAAGCCTTACAAAGTTGAGAATCAGCCTATAGAAAAGACAAAATCCCCAAAAGTGTCAATTTGGTGCAAAACACATATTTTTATATTCCTAATTGCATTTCTCTGCCTTCTGGTCCTCCTCAACTGGATTCTTCAGGGAGATGATACAATCTTCTGAACATTGCCTCTCCCCAGGTTCCCTATGCTATTGGTTCAAGGTGCAAAGCCTTATCTAATGTCTAGCCTGGAGCTTGAGATCCCCTCCCTTCCTGGTGCTGGGCTCAGTCTCATAGAGGCTGCCTGTAACTTTTCAGCCCTATGACCAGTGTGGACAAGCAGGCGCTAGCTGCCTCCTGGGGAAGACAGGAGTCTAGTGCCTCTGGCTTATCTGTGACTCTGATGAACTCTAAGTGCACCTCATACTGAAAATGGACCAGAATGATTTATGTATTCCAGGGTCTAGCCCAAGAACACCGCACACTGACTATGTAGGATGACCTTGACTTTGTGATCCTCCTGCCTCTACTTCCCCTAGAATTATAGATCTGCACCACCATGCTGTTTCACGTGGTGCTGGGGATCAAACCCAGGGATCCCTGAGCTCTGGGCAAGCACTCTACCAACTGAGCTATGCTCTGGTCCTCTTCATGTCATTTTAAAGAAATGCCAGGTGAAGGTAGCTTGCTTGGGGATAACAGACACGAGCGAGAAATAATTTCCATCCAAGGCAGCTTGAGTAGCCCAGGAATCATCCTTTCTGGGACTCTGGCAACTAACTGTGAGGGTCACAAAATGGAGGATGGCCCTGCCCTCATGGGAGGGAGTGACCTCTCCTGGGACACATGGAGCATTAGAAGCTGTCACAAAGCTGTATGGAAGCATGAAGGAGGGCTGTCTCAATGCCACCTTGAGGAACCAGGAAGAATTTTACTGAAGACACCAGCCAAGCTCATGTTGGTCCTCCAGCCTCGATGTGGCTCCATCATTCCAGCTCCTTCCTGAAGAGCTGTTCATCACAGCCCTGTCCTCCCCACCAAGGACCTGATGGTTCCTTTTTACGAATCTCATGTCATCTGCTAACAACATTGCTTCTGTGCTCTGTGTTGGATGCTACAAACCTTTCCACTCATAGATCACCCTCATCAGGGAAGAGCTGAATCTTGCCTAAGGACAATAGCTGCTGTGTTATAGCTTGAAGTAAGCATGGCATCTTTAACTTTTTTGTTGTTGTTGTTTTGTTATTTTTTTGAGACAGGGTCTCACTATGTAACTCTGGGTGTCCTAGAACTTACTCTGTAGACCAGGCTGGCCTCGCACTCACAGCGATCTGCCTGACTCTGCCTCCCGAGTGCTGGGATTAAAGGCGTGCACCATCGAGCACAGCTAGCATGGCTTCTAAAAGGTGATATTATTTTAAGTTACAGACCTGTGGTGGTTTGAATGAGAATTCTCCCCCAACCCAGGCTCAGATTTTTAAATAGTTGTTCACTAGTTGGTGGAACTGTTTGGGAAGGATTGGGAGGTGTGGCCTTGATCGAGGAGGTGTGTCACAGGGTCTGGTGGTTTCAAAAGATTCCTGTGATTCCCAGTGCTCTCTCTGACTGGGAGTTGTGGCTCAAGATGTAAGCTCTCAGCTGGTCCTTCAATCCACCATCTGAAACCACACATTACACATTTTCTTTTATAAGTTGCCTTGGTTGTGGTATTTTATCACATCAATAAAAAAGTAACTAAGACAAAACACCTCCCTAAAAACAAAAAAAATAAAAATAAAAAAACACTTTGTGGCCAGGCAGTGGTGGTACACACCTTTAATCCCAGCACTCGGGAGGCAGAGGCAAGTGGATCTCTGTGAGTTCGAGGCCAGCCTGGGCTGCAGAGTGAGTTCCAGGAAAGGTTCCAAAGCTACACAGGAAAACCCTGTCTCAAAAAAACCCAAAAACCAAAAACTAAAAAACAAAAAACAAGAAACAAAACCCACTTTGTGTAAGTGAGTCAATGTGACAAATATATTCAGTGCACTGGATAGTCAGTAGAATTAAATAGAGTCCAACTTTCACAATCCCCCCTTTTCTTCTGTTTAAAACAATATATAATCATTCTATTATATTATTTTAATTGTGTAAATGGTATTGCTGCATGTAAAGTACAGTTTTAAAATTAAAACTAAGCAAATAAAATTAAAAGGTGATGTCAGCCAGGAATGTTGGCACACACCTGTAATCTCAGCACCAGATCACCAAAGCAGAAGGATCAAGTTTGAGGCCAGCCTAGGCCACAAAACATGACTGTTTCAAAACATTTAAAAGACGTGCTATTCCAAAAAAAAAAAAAAAAAAAAAAAAAAAAAAAAAGACGTGCTATTGATGATTATGATTTCATATATTGAATCCATCGGTACTACAATGGGTATGTCAGGATAGTCTTTACGACTTAATTTAAAAATTTTTAAGATGCTTCCTTAACAGAGTCACTGTTATAAATTGGGGGTGGTGGTTACACAGCCAGGAGATTCACACACGAGGAAGACCAAAGGCGTGTGGGCACGCACACACACACACACATACACACACACACACTGAAACTTGCAGAGACATCAAGTTCATGTGTTGTATCAAAAATGGAAGCAGAATAAAATATGTACCACATAATTCACTTCTGTTTAAAGAGTAGGTACAAGGCCGGGCACTGAAAAATCCATTTTCTAGGTTGGAGATTATTATTTTTTTTTCCTAGAGAATGAAGGGTGGGTTCAGAAGACTCTTTGAATAACACCATTTTCTTTCTTTCATCCTTCCCTCCTTCCTTCCTTCCTTCCTTCCTTCTTTCCTTCCTTCCTTCTTTCCTTTCATTTGTTTGAGACAGGGTTACTCTGTGTAGCCCTGGTTGTCCTGGAACTCACTCTGTAGACCAGGCTGGCCTCGAACTCACAGAGATCCACCTGCCTCTGCCTCTAGTTCTGGGATAAAAGGCGTGCGCCACCATGCCTGGCTTATTAACCCTGTTTTCAGCTGGTCTTCAGAACGTCTGGCTGCTTTCGGCCTGACAGCAAGCCCTGGAGAAGCTCAGAGAGGCAGCCGTGGCCCCAGCAAGCTGCGAGTGTGTTGCCTCCTCTGTGTTGGGAGTTTGGAAGTGGTCAGCTCAGGGCTGGGCATCACCCTGCCGGCCAGAAGCCACAACTACGATCTCGTTACACTGTGCTTTCCATTTCTAAGGCCCCAAAGAGCAGTGACGCTCCAGCCATCACATCTGTAGTCCAGGAAGCAGAAAGGACAAACGAGAGAGAGAGAGAGAGCCTGCCTCTTTGGGAGGCCTCTCTGATGAGACAGTCACTTCTATACACCTACACGTGTCAGGAGGGCCTGGGAACTCTGGTCTCCATGAGCTTTGGGCACCAGTGTCCCCAGCATCCCTCTCTCAGAGTGAAGTTCTGAAATCAATAAAATAAAGTGCATGAGATTGCAAGGCAACCGGATCATATTGAAATATGGGTCTGGCTGTACTGCCAAAGGCTTTGAGGTTTGAATACCCAACGTCAAGAATTCCTTGAATTGTCTAGAAACAGGAGGACGGTTATCAGCCCCTGAAGCTTGACATAGCAAAACCTCTCAGGGGCTGAGGAGATGGCTCAGTTAGAAACCTGCAGGCCACATCAGCAGGAGGGCTGAGTTTGGGTTCCCAGGACCTACATAAAAAGCTGGGCAGGGGAATCCATGGAACACTTGGGTCACCTCTCGCTAAAACAATGAATTCCACATTCAGCAAAGAGATCCTTAGAATATAAGGTGGAGAGAGGCTGAGGAAGACATCCAGTGCTGACCTTTGACCTCTGTGTGCACATACATACATACACAAACAGGAACACACACACACAGAAGAAAGAGCCACGTCATTATGGTTTTATTCACCCACTGAACAATCACTGAATGCCTGTTGGAGCCCACCTCTGTGCTGTGGGTTATGACAGGTGCAGGAAGAGATAAGCTCCTGCCTCTCAAACGGTTCTCTAATTGGCCTGATAAAGTGGGACCTTCATACACTCACCACTTAAAATGGAGGCCGTTCAGGTGATGAAGGTGAGCAGTTGCCATGGGCAATGATGTTCCCCAAAGCACGTTGGTTGAAGGCTAGACTTTCATCTCAGCACTTCCGGAAGAGGGCAGAATCTTTTGGAGGTGGGTTCTAGTAGGAGGAAGTTGGGCTGTTGGAAAAGGATCCTCAATGGAGTTGTTAGGTTACCTGCCCCATCAACATTGGACATTTCTCCTTGGGTGCGAATGTATATTTTTATGAGAATGTATATATTTAAAAACCCACAATATGTATTTTTAATACAAAAGGTTGATCTTTGCATCACCAACACCCTGAGTGTTGGGGACGCTTCCTGGCCACCAGGAGGTAAGCAGTTTCCTCTGCCACGGACTGCCACCATGATATGCTGCCACACCACAGACTCCAAACCAACAGGACTGACTAACCATGACCTGAAAGGCCCTAAACCATGACCTCAATAAACCTTTCTTCTTTTTAATTTGACAATCTCGGGCACTGTGCTAACAGCCATTTTGTCCCTTCCCCACATGGGGGTAACGCCAAAAATAACACATACTTTATTACCCATTTACTGTTAATTAAAATGTTTGAGATGAAGCTCTGCTATGTTGTCCAGGAACTTGTAGCAATCCCCCTGCCTCTGCCTCCCGAGTGCTAGGATTACAGGCATGCCATCACATCCAGCTCTAATGATCCACTTTAGATTGTATTATTTGACTTTGATCCTTACTCAGCTTTTCAGCAGAAATCCATTATGTGAAAGGAAAATGAAAAGAAAAAGGTAGAAGAGAGGGGAAGAGAGGGGAAGATGGTGGGTGAGGAAGAGAGAAGCGGGGAGAGAAGGAAGGAAGAATAGAAGAAAGAAAAGGAGGGAAGAGTTTTTTCTTTTCTAGTCTTTTTTTTCTTCTTCCTTTCTTTTTTCGGGCCTGAACATGGAATCTAGATGAGGCAGGCGGTTTTCCAGCAAGTCACAGCCCAGCCCTACAACCTGCTCATTGGGTGACATGCTTACTCTAATCTTTACCACTGGGAGAGGGAAAGGAAGCCAATTCTACCTTTGCACAGGAACTGGAAAGTGGAAGTGAGTATCAAACAGGGCCAGGGTGTGACTCAGCCCCAGAGCCCTGGGCTCCATTCCCACTGCTGCCAAAAGCTCACCGAGGTCCCTCCCCTGCCTTCTCACCGTCCTCCCTTTCTTCCCTCAGTCATTTCAGCAGAGGCAGACATTTGCCAGGTGACCATGACAGTGGTCACAACCCAGCCCTGTGCTAAAGGACAGCTGTGGGGCCGCAGTGGTGGCAGTGGCGCTGATTGCCTGGTTGGGTAAAGAGGTGACTTCAGACCAGTCAATCAGCTCTGGGCCACTCCCATTGTCTCTGCAACTGGCTGCGACTGGATAGGGGGCCACCATACCCCAGCTACCCTTGGGGAGCTCCTGGTTCATCCCTCAGCATCTCCCCCAACCCCAGCTACCTTGGGGAGGCTGCCTTCTGTACTCAGGAGCTCCATGGCATTCCCTATTGAGGATTTTCTCAACATTAAGTGCTTTGTGTAGCTTGACATTCTGGGGGACTTCCTGGCTCCCCGCTAGCCCACACAGCCCCTTGACTGTGAGTTTTCAAAAGGGAGCTTCTAACCAACCACCTGAGCACAGGGCAGAGCCCTGCATTTCAGCCCCTCTCTCCGTGCTCCTCCTTCACTTCACATGACGACTCCATGCCTCTTGCCCAGTAATTGGCACCTTTTTGCAGTTTTGTGGATCCTGCGCTCAACTCTGTGGGAATCAATACATCCAGGTGACCTGTATTTAAATGGTAGAATCTTTCCCAGCCCCCAATGCCTCTATTGCTCCAGCAGCTGCGCTAATATAATCCTCTGTATGATTATTATTATTATTATTGTTATTATTTTGGTTTTTTGAAACAGGGTTTCTCTGTGTGATTTTTGGAGCCTGTCCTGGAACTCACTCTGTAGACCAGGTTGGCCTTGAACTCACAGAGATCCGCCTGGCTCAGTCTCCTGAGTGCTGGGATTAAAGGCGTGTACCACCTCTACACGGCCTGTATGATTATTTTATAAACAGCTTCTAGAGCTTGGGTGGGAGAGATTCGTCTGAGCGGATGCAGGCCCAGGCAGGACACAGGAAAACTTCCACCTACACGGACGTAGGTCTCATCTCTAAAAGCAGCGGTGAGTGGCAGCCTGGCTGGCTCTTCCCTTAGACAGCTGCTGCTTGCACAGTTTCCTCGGCAGAGAGACCACTGTACCTGAGATTCCACCGCACACACAGGCAAGATACCCCTGGGGCCAAGTGACACCCAAGAAATGAATGACTGAGGAAATCTGACATGAGCAGAAGGGGCAAGGTGAGAGAGAGGACATGAAGGGCAGGGAGAGGGCACAAAGAGTGACTACTGATCCTGCAGAGACCTGGGTAAACAGAGTCACGCACTGGGCAGAATCATGCACGTGGCACTCAGCATATGCCCTGCTTCTGGTTGACCCCTGACTCTGGGCAGCATCCAGATTCTGTTTCAGGCCTGCCTGTCTTGCTATTGAATGAGGTCCTGCATGTCCTTACCTGCAGGGTGTCTTCACACCATCCTTTCCTTTTCTGGAGTGGGCAGCACTGATCTCTGTCCCTAGCAACCTGAAAAGGTCAACAACTGAGCACCATGGCTCACCTTGATCGGCTTTCCAGAGGGGAAAACAGATCCAGGGAGGTGAAATGTCCCGCCTGCAGCGGTGTTTGGTGGAGGTGATGGAACCAGGATTTGAACTTGTAACTGCTCCATTCTGAAGCTTCCTTCACACTGGGAGTCAGGGTTACACTGCTGAACCATAGGAAAGCTAGAATGTTTTGGCACACGGGCCAAATGAGTTCAAAGTCACTTTGATCCCAAGACACTAAGTATGAAAATACCCAGAGGCTAGGAAGGGGAGGTGGGGAGGTGGGGAGGTGGGGAGGTGGGGAGGTGGGGAGGTGGGGAGGTGGGGAGGTGGGGAGGTGGGGAGGTGGGGAGGTGGGGAGGTGGGGAGGTGAGGAGGGGTGCTCGGCCGCAAGCATCTTCTCCTGCATCACCACAAGGTAAAGTGTGCTCTTCTCTCCTGTTTATTTACTGCCCAGGCATCACTGGAAGAAAACCATTTCTGAAAACACAGAACACTTTACAGGGACATCTCTCCGGCTCCTGAGAGGAACTCTGCAAGAGTGGGAAAAATAGTCCACGGCTTTTTTTCCATCCACATCTATGTGTGTGCCTGTGCCTGTGTATACGCACACGTGTGTAGGCACTTGTGAAAGCCACAAGAGCTAGAGTTACAAGTGGTTGTGAGCCTCCTGCTATGGATCCTGGGAACCCAGTTCCGGTCCTCTGCAAGAGCAGGAGGTGCTCCTAACTGCTGAGTCATCCCTCCAAACCCAGTTAACAGCTTTTAAAAAATGTTTTTAAAGAATCACGAGAGCCAAGGAGACAGCTCAGTCAGTAAAGTGTCTGCAAGGACCTGAGTTAAACCCCAGAACCTAGTTTCTCCAAAGCTAAGTGTGGCGACTCACATTTATAACCCCAACCCTAGGTAGGCGGGGATAAGAGGATTCCTGGGGTATATTATCAAGACAGCTTGGCGTACTTGGCCAGTCATAGGTCGTGGAGAGACCGTCCTGGTTTTGTTTTGTGTTTTAAAGTGGATGGTGCCTGAGAAATGACACCTGAAGTCCTGAAGTTGTCCTGTGACCTTCGCAAGCGCTTGCGCACGTGCACACACACACACACACACACACACACACACACACACACACACACACACACTTGTGGACATGCACCTCACACACACTGTTGCAGACTACTGTCCTCTGAGTAAACCACCATTATCATCTTTACCAGAGTAGCTGCGGCTGCTTGTGAGCGACCATCAGGCTCAAGCCTGTGGAAGTTTCCTCACGGGAAGGGTGAGGAGGGTCAACAGAGCCTCGCCTGACATTCCGCCCACTCCTTCCTATGCCTCCCTGCCAGCTGCATGTAATTCTGCTAAGCTGCATTCGGTCTCGTGGTCTCAGAAGTTGCTAGAGTATACAGAATGTGGAAGGTTCACTAAAAGCAAGGGGACTCCATCTTTGCAGCTATGGAGAAGCAGTCATCCTGACATTCTTGTAGTGTGGTTGCTTTGGCGTCACCTTTTTTTTTTTTTTTTTTTTTTTGAGCTGAGGACCGAACCCAGGGCCTTGTGCTTGCTAGGCAAGCACTCTACCACTGAGCTAAATCCCCAACCCCTACACTCCTGTACATAACCCCTTACCCATGCTCTGTAAATAAACCTAGTAAACTCATCGGTCCCCAAAGCTAGAGTTTGGTGCAATCATACTTTGGTCTGTCACTGGTACCCTATCTAGAGTGAGCAGGCACCTTTCCCCATCTCCCCAGGAAAGTTTACACAGCACACAGACAAAGAATCCTGACATGGCTCCTGTAATCAAGGGCAGGCTTGGGGGATTTTTTTTTTTTAATTGAGCTTGTGATACACATCATAAACTGTCAGCTCTCAGGGCCAAGGGCTTGTTCACACAGTAGGTACACAGTAAGGGCTCAGTGAGTATGCCTGCTGCCTGACTACCCATCCAGCTCTGACAGCTCTAAGGCACATTGAAGCCACAAGTCAAACCCAGGGGCTGCTGGTCCAACAGCCTCCTTGAAGGCCCCAAGTCCTGGAAAAAAAATTGGTTCAGAATGGTCTTCAAAGGATGTCTTGGGGGGTGGCTAGTCAGAAGAAGTAATAGGAAGGTGTGGTGATTTGAAAGAAAATGGTCCCCAAAGGAAGTGGCACTATTAGGAGGTGTGGCTTTGTTGGAGTAGGTGTGGTCTTGTTGGAGGAAGTGTGTCACTATAGGGTGGGCTTTGAGGTCTCCTATGCTCAAACCATGCTCAGTGTGGCACACAGTTGTTTCTGCTGCATACGGATCAAGATGTAGAACTCTCAGCTCCTTCTCCAGCACCATGTCTGCTTGCACACCGCCATGTCCCACCATGATGATAATGAACTGAACCTCTGAAACTGTAAACAAGCCAACCCAAATAAATGTTTTCCTTCATAAGAGTTGCCGTGGTCATGGTGTCTCTTCATAGCAATTGAAACCCTAACTAAGACAGAAGTCTAGTCAGTGGATCTTTCAAGGCTTTGGCAGCCTGTCTGCATGTCTGCTTCCCCCATTGGTGCCATCCTTACTTATTCTCCTAAACACTCATCCCAGGACACCAGACTCATGCTGTGGGATGTTCTGTATGCTGTGAATGCGTTGCTCTGATTGGTTGATAAATAAAAAGCTGATTGGCCAGTAGCCAGGCAGGAAGTATGGGTGGGATAAACAGACAAGGAGAATTCCAGGAAGAAGAAGGCTGAGTCAGGAGACGCCAGCGAGCCACCCAAGGAGCAGCATGTAATGGGATGCAGGTAAAGCCACAGAACATGTGGCAATATATAGATGAACAGAAATGGGCTGAGTTTAAGTGTAGGAGCTAGTCAGTGGTAGGCCTGAGCTAATGGCTGAGCAGTTTTAATGAATATAAGCCTCTGTGTGTTTATTTGGGTCTGAGCTGGACCATGGGGCTGCAGGAGCTGGGCAGGACCAGGAAAACTTCAGCTTCAGACTCAGTGGGTAGATGTCAAAGTAGAAGCATACCCATCTCACACATTGTTGAATGAGAATGGTCCCATAGGCGCATGTATTTTAATACTTGGTCCCCATTGGGTGGAACTGTTTGGGAAGGATTAGGAGGTGTGGCCTTGTTGGAGGAGGAGGCATGTCACTGCGGTAAGCTTTGAGGCTTCAAAAGTTTACACCATTCCCAGTTAGCTCTCTCTGCCTCATGCTTATGGATGAAGGTATGAACCTCAGCTACTGCTCCAGCAATTACCAAATGTCTAGCACATTTTATATACTATGCTGGTCATTTTTTGTCTCTTACCCCATTTAGCTTCTCAGTCTCTTATCAAGGTCAGCATTGGTTGACCCCATCTGGAGCTGTGGAGGGTTGAGCTGGTGTGAGATCTGGGAGCAAAGCCAGCCACTTGCCGGCAACAGCAGATGCTCCCTTCCACCTGTATCAGGACCACAGCAGGTGACCAGACACAGTTCTTACCTGGGACCACAGGATAGAGCTCAGCATTATTCTCAGAGCTCCAAAGACAGGACCTTGACCTCAGCGGCCAGAGTCCTACCTAAGAACAATCGGCTGTCCCATGTCCCCTTTGAAGACCAGCTGATCAGGCTAGTCCCTTCCAACGGGAACTTCCTGCTGAGAGAAGCTCCCGTTGGCCACTCACTCCATCTGAAGGATCCATGCCTCACCTCAGAACATCCTTGTAGGATTCGTAGAGGACTCTAAGGTGAGGAGCTGGGTTCTCTTTTTCATTGTCAACTGTCTATCTACTCGGTTTCTATCTAGCTCGGCGGTCCAGGCCTTGACCCCTCCACAGAACAGCTGCCCAGGAAAATACGTTTTATGGTGAAATCTTGCTTCCCTCTGTTTTACGTATGACATTTCCCAAAAATGAAAAAAGCGGAGGAGGTTTTGGAATAGCTGGCGTCATTATTCTCTTCTCGCTCTGGTTTTCCACCTGAGAACCATCCATCATTAGAGACAGTTGACTTTACACCCCTCAGGCTGAGGTCCGCATCCCGAGGAGGGGGCTGGACAGCAGAAGGCAGTGAACTCCGTCACCCTGCGAGGGGGCTGGCAGAGGCAGGAGGAGTGAGCTGTCAGTCACTGAGGCTGCTCGTGAGAGAGCTGAGGAGTGCACAGAAGGCAGGCAGGCATGGTCTGCAGCTGTGCGTTCTGTCCCCTCCTCTGTCCCCGGAATGGGCAGTGGTGACAGCCCTTCTCATGTAGAGCGAGAGAAGGTGGAAATCCGGCAGCAAACAGTATCGACCCAGGCAGGCTCTTACAGGGTCTCCCGGGGACCCTCCTGCTTCACAGGACCCCAGAAATTCAGAGGCCAAGAGGGTCGATGATTTGAAGCCAGGTTGATAGGCACCATAGGCAGCTCCGGGTTTGATTTGTTTGCCAATATTTAGTGAGTGCCAGCGTACACCTGACAACGGTACTCACAAAGCGGTAAACAAGGAGACCTGACTCTGTCCTTGGGAGTTCACCAGGACCGTCCAGTTTTGTTCTGTGTGTTATTCCATTCAGGGGCTGGGGGTAAAATAAGCCGTTTGTCTTTTAAAAATATGTTTAGGGCTGGGGGACAGCTCAGTAAGTTAAGTGCTTGCTCTGTGGGCACATGGACCTGAGCTAGATCCCCAGGACCCATGTACAAACCGAATGCGATAACTTACACCTGATCCCTAGGACCCATGTACAAACCGAATGCAATAACTTACACCTGATCCCCAGGACCCATGTACAAACCAAATGGGATAACTTACACCTGATCCCCAGGACCCATGTACAAACCAAATGGGATAACTTACACCTGATCCCCAGGACCCATGTACAAACCGAATGCGATAACTTACACCTGATCCCCAGGACCCATGTACAAACCAAATGGGATAACTTACACCTGATCCCCAGGACCCATGTACAAACCAAATGGGATGACTTACACCTGCAATCCCAGTTTGGGAGGAGGAGGCAGGTGGGTCCCTTGCTGGTCAGCCAGCCTAGCATACTTGGCCACTTCCAGTCCAATGAAAGAGCCTGTCTTTATACAAGGTGCCTGAGGATCAAGACTGAGCTTGTCCTCCGGCCTCCACACCAACGTCTCCTCTCCCATGCACACAATACATGTTTAACTGGGAGGTTGAACTGTGTATATTCACTGTGTCCAATGCCAGATTTTATAGTTGCCAAGTTATTTAAATTCTTCTCTCAACAGACACTTTTCATCTGTGTAGCTGTCTTTGCCTTGTAGGGGGGAGCGGGGAGGGGTGTGTCAAGAGAGAACCAAGAATTTCTCAATAGGCTCTTGTCTGTTTACCAAGAAGGAAAATTCTAAGCAGTATATTTTCTGTCTTCCCTATTCTCTAGTAAAAAGCTTTTTAGAATGTGTGTCTGCGAGTGTGTGTGTGTGTGTGTGTGTGTGTGTGTGTGTGTGTGTGTGTTGCCCACATAAAGGGGCTAAGAAACAGACAAGATGGTCCCATGAGTAAAGGCTGTTACAACCCTGACAACCTGAACGCATGTGGTAGAAGGAGAGAACCAACTTTTGCAAGTTGTCCTCTGGGTTCCAAAGGCACACCATGGCATGCATGCATGCATGCATTCGCACGCAGACACACATAAATAAATAAAATCTTAAAAATGTAAAGTGCTGGGGTGTGGCTCAGTAAAGTGCTTGCCTAGCATGAGTGAGTCCCCGGGTTCCATCTCCAATATCACAATAAACAACAATTAAATAAAACATGTTTATATTTTTATCTCCATAGAGGAAGGGATAGATGGGATGTGCCCTGGGCTCAGCTCCCAGCAACGGCTAAATAAATGCCAGAATTCCCTGTCCTCACTTCCACCTATGCTTGTGATGGGCCTGAAGAATCAGGCTTCCGTGGCTGTCTTAAGGCATCTTATTTGGGGGTCTCCCTTTGGTTTTTCAGCAGAGGCCTCAGCATGGTGGTGGTTGTTCCCCTTGGAGAAGGTCCAGTGGGCAATCCTGGACCTGACAGAGACCAAGAATGAATAACAGGAAGCTCCACCTCCTCTTCCTGGGGTCTGAAAAAAAGCCAGGCCCACCCGTGGGGCTGTTCCTGAGCTGCATCTCCAGGAGCCTAGGGGCCCATGGGATCCATCTGTCTAGGTGAAAGGTTCTCTGGCTGGGATACCCTTTTGTCCAGAGCCTTGGGAAAGAGTGCATTGTGAACTGCGAGGACCCGGTCACTTCAAAACACTTCAAAAAGGGCTTCTCCTCCCCCTGG
Source organism: Peromyscus californicus insignis (assembly GCF_007827085.1). NCBI lineage: Eukaryota > Metazoa > Chordata > Mammalia > Rodentia > Cricetidae > Peromyscus > Peromyscus californicus. The sequence goes on along the minus strand of NW_026294436.1, from coordinate 64,896,222 downwards.
CTGACCACTGATTTGCCTGGAAAACAGCTGCTTCCTTCTGTGTCCCAGGGAAGCACTGTTGCCCTTTTGGCAGCCTTCCTGGTGCCCAGGTGACTCACAGCCCTCCCAGAGCCCAGCTTTTCAGGATGGTCCTCCCCATGAGGGAGCACCTCTGGGCATAACTGTGTTCCCACTGCAGGCCTGCGTGCTGCTCCCCTGTGTAGGGAATGAGGGGCAAGGCGCAGCTCCTGCTGTCCGAGGATCAGCAGGTCGGGGCCCTGTCAGCTCCCTGCAGAGCTAACAGCTGGTTGATGTTCTTCCTGAACAAATCAGGGAAACCCACACCGCCGGCTCTTTAGATAACACAGGTGAGGAAGGACGCTCCTGGCTGCGGAAAGACTGAGTCCCATCTGGAGACGGCTTTCGGAGGGGCTGGGAACCGTCCCGCTCAAGTCTGATTGGTTCCAGAAACAGGAGCCATTATGGGGATTTTATGGGAACCCAAACACAGGAAGAGCTCCAGAGCCCAGCCTCAAAACACAAATTCTCTCTCTCTCCCCCCTCCCTCTCCTCTCCCCCTCTCCCTCCCTCTTTCTTTCTTGGTTGGTAGAGAACCTTCGCCTGCCCTGCCCGTCTCCTTCATTGTCTTCCACCAGCTTGCCTTGCCCACGCTTCCATATTTTCTCTTCCCTGCTTGTTTCTCCTCCTCCCTCTTCTTGTCCAGTTCCTGTAGAAGGGTTCATGGGGGGCAGATCCCCCTTAGCAGAGCCGTGGACATGATAGTGTACTCCCACAAGGACTCCACAGGTTGCCACGTGGTGGGCGCTTAAGGAGAAGAGAGTAACACACCAGATATTTAAAATTCTTTCATTGGGGCTGGGCGGTGGTGGCGCACGCCTTTAATCCCAGCACTCGGGAGGCAGAGCCAGGCGGATCTCTGTGAGTTCGAGGCCAGCCTGGGCTACCAAGTGAGTCCCAGGAAAGGCGCAAAGCTACACAGAGAAACCCTGTCTCGAAAAACGAAAAAAAAAAAAAAATTCTTTCATTGGGTTGGGTGTGGGTTTGGGGGCTGGCATATTTACTGATCAGAGACTCGCCCAGAGTTTTGTGTCAAGTGCCCAGTCTCTACATCGTGCCAGGCAGATGGCTGCCAGATATGTGGCTACCTGGAGTGTGAAGGCTGTAAGCAAGTGCCGGAAGTCAGGAGGAAACCGAGGATGGAGGTCTTGCTCGCACTGCCCTAGCCCTAGGACGGAAGGCAGAGGACTGCTTACTGTGGCCTGGTGTGCAGGGAGACAGACAGGCATGGCCGGGCTGCTGGCGCCCCAGGAATGCAGCTTCACCCTGGTCCGGACCCAGGGACCAGCTACTGCTGTTGTATTTGGATACAGTAGTCTCTCTGGGGGGGGGGGGGGGGGTAAGCAGGAGTGTGAAATGAGTCTGGGATCTCTGATTTTCCGTGGTGTAGTGAAGTGCTCTCTGGAGTTGCCTCTGTTCCCTTGGCCTCACTGAAGGGCCCCCGGCTAGAGCAGCCCCAAGGGGTCCTGAGGCTGTGCTAACAAAGGCGGTTGGGGAGGTGGCTGAGCTCACTCCTGCTTACACAAATGGAAAGTCTAGGAGGTCATTTGACTCCACAAAATACCCCTCTGTGAAGGCGGCTGATCCCAGTTAACCGCCCAAGACGGCGGCGTGCATTCCAAGTCAGCTTTAGCGCAGTCACAGAAATTGCTTGGTAACGGGCAGCTGCCTGGCCCTGCCTTTCCCTGAGCACCCTTCATTTGAATACTCCCGAAGCAGCTGAGTGGGGGACTGGAGATGATGATGACCTTGAGCCACCTAGCTTGTGATTTCAGATCCTTTTAAGAGAAAATCCTCCGCCAAGCAGATGTTAAGAGAAACGAACAGTGGGACAAGGTCAGCAGCAGGGGGCGCCACTCCCTGGCCACTGCCTTGCTCCCTACGGAGGCCGCACAGGCTCCAGATGTCAGCGAGGCCAGTATGGCCCACAAGGGTCACAGTCAGAAATCCCACAGCTAAAGGTAAAACCAGGACTTTTCCCTCCTCAACTTACCAGAGCATCTCAGAGACCCCAGTTAGTGCCAAGGGCCGCCATACTTCCTTCCTCAGGGGACAAAGCTTGACCTGTCCCCTCAGCCAGGCCTGAACTCTGTAAGAGACTGGAGACAGGCTCCTCCTCGAGCCCCTCAGCTCCCATTAGGACCAATCTAGACACTCTGCTGGGGGCTGGGGATAGAATAATCTAGAACCTAGGTAGCTACTGGAGGTAAAAAAAATCATCGTAGGTGATGACCACATGACATTTGATTGGAACTGATGTTATCAATATGTATGTGACCACTTCCCTGGTCACTCTGTTCTTTTTCTTATTTCTAAATTTTTATTTCATTGTTTGTTTGTTTGTTTTGAGACAGGATCTCACTATCCAACTCTGCTGCATTGGCTATGTAGACCAGGCTGGACCCCGAACTCACAGAGATCCTCCTAAGTACTGGAATTAAAGGTGTGTGCTACCATGTCCGGCTACTTACTACTACTTCTTTAAATCTCAATATTGGTTCACCCTAAGTAAACATCAAGGTCACACAGCATCTTTTTCTGATACTCGAAGTTTCAAAGTCAAAAAAGTAGGTCAAAGATGATAAAAGTTTATGATACATGCCAAATTACTTCCTGAAGTATTTATGTCATTTTATAATGTCTTCAGTGCATAAGGGTACCAGTTTCATCTGGCTCTACAATATTTTTTATTATTATTACGATCATCATCATTTCTTTATTTTTATTATTACAGTGTTGAACATCAAGCCCAGGATCCTCTGCACGCACTCAGGAGTAAGTGGATGGACTGCCCCCACCCCCTGTTTTTTGGTTAAACATGTTGGGTTTTTTGTTTTGTTTTTTCTTTTGGTTTTTTGAGACAGGGTTTCTCTGTGTAGCTCTGGCCATCCTGGACCAGGCTGGCCTCGAACTCAGTGATTTGCTTGCCTCTGCCTCCTGAGTGCTGGTCTTAAAGGTGTGAGCTACCACTGCCCAGCATACTTCCCCCCCCTTTTTTTTTTTTTTTTTTTTTTTTTTTGGTTTTTCGAGAGAGGGTTTCTCTGTGTAGCTTTGCGCCTTTCCTGGAACTCACTTGGTAGCCCAGGCTGGCCTCGAACTCACAGAGATCCGCCTGGCTCTGCCTCCCGAGTGCTGGGATTAAAGGCGTGCGCCACCACCGCCCGGCTACTTCCCCCCTTTTAACCTAAGTTTATTTGTTTAGGTTTTTTTCAAGACAGAGTTTCTCTGTGTAACAGCCCTAGTTGTCCTGGAACTAGCTCTGTAGACCAGGCTGGCCTTGAACTCACAGAGATCCGCCTGCCTTTGTCTCCTGAGTGCTGAGATTAAAGGCGTGCGCCACCACTGCCAGCGTTAACTTAAATTTGCCAATGGGAGATGAACGGTACAGAGGGCAAGAGCAGGGCTTGGGGAATCCATGGTCTTAGGGAGCACGAGGGCTCTACCATTTCCTGTTGGATCTGGCAAGTCATTTGACAGCCCCGTGCTTTTATCGGTGAGAACAGTGCCGAGGGATGGTCCAGCAGGGTAGTGCTTGCCTAGCATCCACAAGGCTCTAGATTAAATCGTAACCCCTGTGCAGAGAGAGAAAGAGGGGGAGAGCAGAGAGAGAGTAGGGAGAGGAGGGGAGTGTTGTGGAATATTGTTTTAACTATGTAAAGATGTGTTATACTTGTTTATGGTGTGGAATATTACTGTAACTATGTAAAGGTGTGTTACAGTTGTTTATGCTGCATTTGTTTAATAATGTAGGGATGTGTTGCATTTATTTCCACCTTGCCTGCTTAAGGCACCTGATTGGTCTAATGAGAAGCTGAGCAGCTAATAGCGAGGCAGGAGAGGGATAGGCGGGGCTGTCAGGCGGGGCTGTCAGGCAGAGCGAATAAGCAGGAGGAGAGAGCTAGGCTCCAGAGAGAAGAAGGAGAACAAGGCAGAAAGAGAGGGCCGCACCCGGGGCCAGAAGCCAGGCAGCCACCAGCCAGCCAGACACGAGAAGCAGCGAAATTCAGGTATACCGACGGAAAGGTGAAAGGCCCTGAGGCAAAATACAGATGAAGAAAAACGGGTTAAGTTATAAAAACAGTGGGACAAGCATAAGACAAGGCCAAGCAAGCATTCATAACTAATAATAAGTCTCCGTGTCATGATTTGAGAGCTGGTTGGTGGCCTAAAAGAAAAAGCCTGGTTCAGGGGAGAGAAGGGGATGTGGGGAGAGAGAAGAGAGAAAGAGGAGAGAGAAGGGAGAGAGAGAGAGAGAGAGAGAGAGAGAGAGAGAGAGAGAGAGAGAGAGGGCAAGAGAGAGAGAGAGAATAGTACCATCTTCATAAGTTTGGAAGATGCTTTAGATAGTATGAGCAAAGTTCATGACATAATATGTCAAAGTTTAAAGACACAAACTCGGCCGGGCGGTGGTGGCGCACGCCTTTAATCCCAGCACTCGGGAGGCAGAGCCAGGCGGATCTCTGTGAGTTCAAGGCCAGCCTGGGCTACAGAGTGAGATCCAGGAAAGGCGCAAAGCTACACAGAGAAACCCTGTCTCGAAAAACCAAAAAAAAAAAAATAAAATAAAAAAGACACAAGCTCAGGCCTGGAGAGCTGGCTAGATGGATCCGCCCTTGTTGATTGACCAGAGTTCAATTCTCAGCACCGACATCGGCTGCTCACAATCATCTCCAACTCCAGCTCCAAGTGATCCACACCCTCTTCTGGCCTATTCAGGCACCTGCACACGTGTGTGCATCTTCATACACAGAAACAAACACAGTTTGGTTTTTGTTGTTGTTGTTGTTGTCGTTTTTTTTAAGGAGCAGACTCATTCAGTGTTCTCTTGATGTTTTCTCCTATGTTCTCTGGGCCTAGAAGCTACTCCCTTCTGTTTGCCAGACCCTTAATATTATAGTCTGGTTTAGTTTTTAGGGTATACTTTAAAAACTATTTAAAAATGCAAACGCTCGTCTTTTGGTTAGATTGGCATGACTTTGGCATATTGAATAAAAAGGGTGTTGGCAGCACCGAGTGATCATTGTGCCGTGTATTACGTTTTCTTGGCTGCATGTTCAATTCTTAAAAGGCTATTTTTCTGGTTTCCAAGTGCCTTTCAAATTGGGGCTGCGCCATTTGACTGGACAGGGCAGACCCTTGCCACTGCTGCTGGATCACAGGAGTCCCTGCTCAGATCCAGAAGTGTGACATGCCTTTGACATGTGTGTTTGTATGAGCCTCGCTCACTTCAGTGCCCCCTGGCCCTTGGGTTCCCTGGGACACCAGAGCCTCCCGATGCAATGTCACATCTACTTGAGTCCATTAAGAGGTGTCTGTGGCTTGTGGCTGTAAGAAAGAGTTCAAAAGAAAACTTCACCTTCATAGTGACCTGAAAAATATCCCTAGCCAACAAAGCTGCATTTCCGGTGCCATGAAGATGAATATGGTTTCCCTAAGGTCATCAGAAGATATCCACCAACAGAGTCAGCCAGACATCTGCAGGCCAGGCCAGGCACACCCACCTGGCCCCTTTGATGATGAGCTACGTGTCCAAACTGACCTTGCAGATTCATACAAGTCCCCCAAAACAGAAGTCCCCCGCCTCAAGACCCTACCAGCTCAGTAACCTGCAAGAAGACAAAAGGCACAATGTCCGTGAAAGAAAAATAAACACAAGCACTTGTTATTATTGGGGCCTTGTTCCATCCCCACCCGAACTGAGGTGACATACAAATGAGATATGGATAACAATTTGAGAATGATTTCTGAACATGTCTGAAGATCTGTTTGAAGGTCATCATTAAGGCCTATCATTTCTCAGCCAGCAAAAGTACTAAACGTAGCCGGGTGGTGGTGGTGGTGGCGGCGGCGGCGGCGGCGGCGGCGGCGGCGGCGGCGGCGGCGGCGGCGGCGGCGCACGCCTTTAATCCCAGCACTCGGGAGGCAGAGGCAGGCGGATCTCTGTGAGTTCGAGGCCAGCCTGGGTTACAAAGTGAGTTCCAGGAAAGGCGCAAAGCTACACAGAGAAACCCTGTCTCGAATAAACCTAAAAAAAAAAAAAAAAGTACTAAACGTAGAGAAGCTCTGTAACCTCACTGGCCCTGGACTCCTACACCCCACCTCCTTGTGTTTGGGTTTTAAAAATCCTTGATTAGTAGCTTGGGTTAGTAAATAGTAGTAGCCTGCTGGTGGGGGCACAGTCTGTTTGCCATTTGGCCATTATTTTTAGATCTGGAATCTGTAAGAAGAATAAGAGCAAAGGCAAGGTTTCCCGGGACAGTTAGTTAACTATCCTAGAGGAAGCCAGAAATAGCCAGCAAAACAGCAGGAGTGGAGGAGAACACGTAGCTCCCCTCCCTGCCAAGGGAGAGGTGACTCACCTGGAAGCCCCACCCAGGCAGGAAAACCCTCCACGCTTGCGCATTTCGTCAGCCCTGCACCTGCTGGGATCTCCTAGCTGGCATGGACTCTGTACAGTCACCTGGTGTCCCCAGCACAGGACACCCTGAGGCCTTTTTCCTACTCAGCCAGATGCCAGCGGGTGTGGCCAGCTTCAGTTACAAGGCGAATAACAAAAACCACTTCACCTCCCCTGCTGCACACTGAGCTCCTCAGACTGCTGGCACACACGGAGGGACGGGAGGGACGGGAGGGACGTTGCATAAGCTCTGGACCAACCCTTTTGGATTTGCCATTCCAGAAATGAAAACTCTGGTTCTTTGATGCCCATCTGTGTGGCTCTGTATTCACTGCTGGTCCATCCTTACCATGCCGGTCTCTCTTGCCCATCTGTGGCTTTTCTAACAGAAAGACTCATAGGGCCATCGTGCCCCTCTTCTTTGGGAGATGACACTGTGGAAATCCACATCAGTGTGTTCATAGGGAACAACAGCAACCTCAACCACTGAAAACATTAAAATATTAAGCTCTATGCATAGGCGCAGCATCCTGGTCCAGGACGAGGACTCCACCTATCCCATCCTCCTTTCTCTTAGGGACTTGCCCAAGTAGGGGATATCAAGTTGTACCCAAGTGCCATGGTCACATCCATGTCCAAATTCCAAACGGCCTCTGCTAGCAGCAGACCACCTGTGTTTATCAGGAAATGCCGGCGTCCTTGTTTCCACCATCTGGTTATTCAAACATCTCAAACCCTGATTTACATGTGCTCATTAGGAGGCTTCCTCCATTCAAATGAGTTGCTGCCAGGGAAGATCTTTATTTTTCCATAACCTAGAGATTTAGTTGAAAATGGCCAGGTAAGAAAATTGAAAAATTCATGCCGGGTGGTGGTAGTGGCGCACGCCTTTAATCCCAGCACTCGGGAGGCAGAGTCAGGCGGATCTCTGTGAGTTCGAGGCCAGCCTGGGCTACCAAGTGAGTTCCAGGAAAGGCGCAAAGCTACACAGAGAAACCCTGTCTCGAAAAACAAACAAACAAACAAAAAAAGAAAATTGAAAATTTCCTAGAAAGAAAGGCAGGCAGCATGCTTATGTGGGTGTCTACCATAGACCAATTAATTCATCTCCGACTTTTGTTTGCTGCAGCTCTTTCTGGTCTGCAGAAGAGATGTGATGAGACCAGATCCTCAAAGTGGATTGGCATGCCTAGTACAAATCCCAGCACCCATCACAGGTTCCTTAAATCTAGCAGGCCTCTTGGGTATCCAGAAGATTCAGGCAGATGTCCTTCAGGAATAGAGGAATGTGGTCACAGGAAGCCAGCCTCTACTACACAGCAAGTTCAAGGCCAGCCTTGGCTACCGGAGTTCCAGCCAGCCTCTACTACCCAGCAAGTTCAAGGCCAGCCTTGGCTACCGGAGTTCCAGCCAGCCTCTACTACACAGCAAGTTCAAGGCCAGCCTTGGCTACAGGAGAGCCTGTCTCAATAAAACAAAATGTATTTCCTGTGGACCTTTTGCAGTGTTTCAAGTGGAAGCATGGAGAACCCTGTTTTATCCTTGTGGTATATTCTCATTAAAAGCGAAGTCATAAAAATGACAGTGCAATGACAGAAAATGGCAGAATAAAGACAGTAGCTGCCTGGAGCTGAGGACAGATGGAGGAGTTGACAATCACGAGCAAGAGAGACTCCTTAGGATGATGGAGACATTATCCTGAGCCCAGTAATACTTGATGAAAACCACCGAACTGTATACTTAGAACTGCATTTTCTTGTGTGTGAATTCTACCTCTGTGATAGGAATGTTCAGAAAGTCTAAAGCTTGAGAGGTGGTTAAACAAAGCCCATATTGGGGGTACACTATATTTACAAACAATAGCAAATTCCTTCGGGGAGGGGAAGGAAGCACAGAACTGAAGGGGATGTTTTGTTAGCTCCAAAGCAGGATGTGAGCAAACGTGATCATGTCCGCCTGCTGCAATTGTCCCTAGCAGTTCCCTATCGTTTTCAGAAGGTCGAGTAGGTAATTTTGGTATTTTATAGATTATTGGAGAGCAACTACATCCTGTTTCCTGGAATGCAGGAAGGGCTGGGGTCACCTCGCAACACACACAAACAACACAGTTCATAGGTCACTCGGGATGGGCCATCTTGGAATGAAACTGATGATGCCAGCCTTGGGGAAAATGAATTGGTGATCTTTTCAGATTGTCTGTTGCTAGCTTTGGGAGTTCAAATCCCACAAAACAAGTAGTCTGTGTGTCTTAGTTACTTTCCTCTTACTGCCATGAAACGCCTGAGCAAAGCAGCTCAGGGAAGAATTTTGGCTCACAGTTTTTAGGTACATCTCGTCGTCGTGGTGGGGAACGCCACGGCTGCTGGGTGAGGGAGGCCGCTGCTCTTGCGGGAGCCGGAGATGAACGCTGATGCTCAGCTCCCCTTTCTATTTTGTCCAGGACCCACAGCCCATGGCATGGTGTCACCCACATTTACAGTAAGTCTTTCCATTTCAGTTAACCTAATCAGGAAAGTACCTCGCAGACTTGCCCAGAGGTTTGTCCTAGTTGATTCTAGATCCCATCAAGTTTGTAGTTGATATTAACCATCATACCAAAGAAGGTTCGAATGTTATCGTAGTGCCAAGAAGTGTTGTCCTGATGCCTCCATAACATGCAAGTTTTAGGCATTAGTTAAAATGAGCTAAAAAAAAAAACATAGGGGCTGGTGAGATGGCATTGTATCTGGTACACAGACACAGGGGCCTGGGTTTGGATGCCCAGCATCCAGGGAGCAGCTCAGCATGGTGGCACACATCTATAACCCTAGCAACGGGAGTGGGCAGAGACCCTTAGGTCCCAGCAGATCCCATGGATTTGCTGATCAATCTCTGTTGCTAAAATGATGGGCTCCAAGTTCAGTGAAAGAATATTTCAGAAAGTAGTAAAACCAGAACATTCTAGACTCTTTGGGTATATGGGTGCCAGGGGCTGAGGTGGAGCTTTACCTGAATGCTGGGTAGTAATTTTGGTTTCTATCAGAACTCTACTTGAACTTTCAACTAGAAATATCAAGCCCACAGCAAACTCTTTCTGAGACTAAGCTTCCTCATGTGATAGAGAAAGGCCACATGCCACCAAGGAAGGGAGAATGTCCCCCAGCAGCCTGTCTTCCAGCTTGTCATTCTCTCCTCAGTGACCATCCTTATCTTCCCACCTGTGAGAACATAACCATTAAAATACCGCTAGAACTCACTTCTTGGGAATGCATTTCGCTTCTTTGGAAAAGATCCGATTAAATGCCATGTTGGTTGTTATTAAATTGTGAACTGTGGATGAGGTCTAACACTTCCTGGAAATGTTTGTATTATATTTTATCAATTCCGTGTGTGTGTGTGTTTGTGTGTGTGTGTGTGTGTGTGTGTGTGTGTGTGTGTGTGTGTATTCATGCCATGGTGTATGTGTGGAGGTCAGAGGATAGATTGCAGGAGTCAATTCTCTCCTTCTACCGTGTATGTCTTAGGGATTGAACTCAGGTCATTAGGCTTGGCAACGAGCACCTCTCCCACTGAGCCATCTCACCAGCCCCCTGGTGACGTTTAGACTGGGCTACAGTTCCATGGTAGAGCGCTTGCCTAGGATGCATGAGGCCCTGGGTTCTGTCCCTGGTACTCCCCAAACCATCTGTCTTATAGTCACTGTTCTACTGTTATGAAAAGAACCATGGCTAAGACAGCTCTTATAAAAGAAAGCATTTAACGGGGGCTGGCTACCAGTTCAGAGGCTCAGCCCATGATCATCATGGCAGCATGCAGGCAGGTGTGGTGCTGGAGAAGGAGCTGAGAGCCACATCCTGATCCACAGGCAGCAGGCACAGACAGAGAAAGACCCTGGGTTCAGTGTAGTAGACTTTTGATACCCCATCCTCACCTCCAGTGACACACTCCCTCCAACAAGGCCACACCCACTCCAACAAAGCTACATCCACTCCAACAAGGCCACATCCCCGATCCTTCTCAAATTGTGCCACTTCCTGGTGACTAAAAATTCAAATATGTGAGCTCATAGGGGACATTCTTATTCAAACCATTACACCATCCAAAGGTAAACTGTAGGTGATAATTTTTAAAAGTTTTTTTTTTTTCTGCAGTACTGTGGAAGGAAGATTGCATTAGCAATCTCCAAATGAAGCCATATGCAAGACTCTGACACCTTCTCATGAGTTGCAAGAACATTCATCCATGGCCTCTCCCTGAAGAGTGTGGAAATACTTGTTAAAGATGTGGATTGGATTTTGCAGTAGCTGCTGGTCTTAGCAACTGGCCCGCCTCCTCCTATACTCTTGAATTCTCTATATGCTGTTGAATTTTCTGGTCAGCCTTCTTGGCTCGGTCTCAAGAGCTTCTTTGAACGTGAAGGCACAGGATAAGCACCTCCTTTACAGAGCCATTCCCACAACACTTCTGGTTTCTAAAGTGATGCTATAAACTGTCAAGTGAGTCAGAGATCCCAGGAACAAGTCCTGATGGAGTGCAGAGGGAATGGATGACTTCACCCGAGGCTGACCCAGGGAAGGAGGTGCATCTCTCAGCACCTTGGCAGGGCTCCTGGCCTCACAAGAGCTCCTGGAAGTGATGTGTGCGGAGGCCTGGCTCACATCTAGCTGATCATCCCTCAGCTTGGCCCAGACTCCTGAGGGAGGGGGAAGAAGAGAAAAATCAGGCAACCAAGCAGCTCATCCCCAAGCAGAAAACCGGAACCTGTTATCCCTGGGGAAACCGACTCAGATACTCCCAGCACCTTTCTCCCTGGCATCCAAAGAGGCTGCCGCCATGCTTCATCTCCCCAGACAGTCCTTTCTGAAGCCAATCTGCAAGGTCCACTCACCTACCATCTTGATTACCATCTGAACCCGTCTCCCCTGGGGCTCCTCAGGTCCAATGAGGTCCAGCTGCTCTGTGGTGGCTGTGATGCTCCGCAGCTGTAGCTGGGAACTCATCTGCACTGGATCTCACTGAACAATTCTGCTTGGCCACAAAAGGAACACACTTCACCTTCCAGCATTGGAACAGACGGGCCGCTCCCATGCCATGAGGTGACACGTCAGAGCAGAAGAATCTACAGTCTGACACTTGGTAGCAAACAGATTCAGTAAGAAAGAATCTTGACCAGTGATTCTCAACCTGTGGGTCATGACCCCTTTGCGAGCTGAACAACCCTTTCAGAGGGGTCGTCTAAGACCATCCTGCATTTCAGATATCTACATTACAATTTGTAACAGTAGCAAAATCACAGTTCTATGAAGTAGCGACAAAAATAATTTTATGGTTGGGGGTCCCCACAACTTGAGGAACTGTATTAAAGGGTCACAGGATCAGGAAGGTGGGGAACCACTGATCTTGACAGAATCATAAGGAAGGCCAGGAAATCAGGCCTGGAGCTGCTACAGTGTAAAATGGTACTCAAGCCCTCCTTCCCATTCTGCAAAGATGGGTACTGCTGACACCCAGCTAGTGAGATGGGATACCAGTACCAATATAGCTGTCCTGGAGGTCTCGAGAGTTGCTCCATTGAACCTAAGAAGGAGCTTCTGTGTGGGTCTGTTCACGTGGGGGGCCCTTGTGGGTAGAGTAACATGTCTGTGACCTACCTGTAAAACATCTGCCCTGGAAGTCCCTAAAAATAGGAGAAGTAGTTAAGCAGTCATAAATATGGCACATGCTTATCTCCTCGTTTTAGTCACCGAGGCCTGGAAATGGACAAGCCTTTTTATATAGAAAGGCATGCTTTTGCATATATCCTATACACATGCCCCTAGATACTTCAGATCATCTCTAGATAACTTCTAATGCCTAGCATGCTATAAATCCTGAGTCCATAATTACTACGCTTCTTTGGTTAGGGGAAATGAGAAAAAAAGCTACCCACTGTCAGTATAGATACCATTTTTGTTTCATGTGTTTTTGGCCTGTGACTGTTTGAATCTGCAGCCAGGGAACCCACAGGTAGAGTTCTCTTTGTCTTTCTCTGTCCTCTCCTTCTCATGTGTGTGTGTGTGTGTGTGTGTGTGTATGTATGTGTGTTTATATGTGTGCATATGTGTGTGTATGTATATGTGTGTATGTGTGTGTGTGTATGTGTGTGTTTGTCTATGTATGGGTATGTGTATGTGTGTGTGTATATGTGTATGTGTGTGTGTGTGTGTGTGTGTGTGTGTGTATGTATGGGTATGTGTATGTGTGTGTGTATATGTGTGTGTGTGTGTATGTGTGTGTGTATGTATGGGTATGTGTATGTGTGTGTGTATATGTGTGTGTGTGTGTGTGTGTGTGTGTGTGTGTGTGTGTGTGTGTGTGTGTTTGAGAACAGGGTGAGACTATACAAACGCTGTTGCCATTTTCCTGTCACCTCTGTAAGAGCTGAATACAAATCCAGTGATTTTAAACAACGTATGTCATTCTCTTGCAGGTCTAAAGGTCATAATTTTGGACTCAGTCTCACTGGGTTTTAATGAAGTTGCTCACAGGCTGGCATCCCTTCCAGAGGAGAATCTGTCCTCTTGCCTTCTCAGCCTCTAGACACTTCCTGCTTCTCGCGGCCGACGCCCCTCTTTGTTTTCTGATTGTCCTGTCTCCACCTCACAAGGACACCCTTCCCAGGGTGATCTCAGCATCCCCCGAACATCGACTCAGCTCATCTGTACAGTCTCTTTTGCATACTAGATAGCACGGTCCTGGGTCCCAGGGATTTATAGCGTGGGTATATTTGGGACCAATATTCAGCTGCAGCGTGCCTCAGGGGACAGCCCGTTGGCTGGCTGCACCAAGGCCTCTGTCCTGGTGAACTGACCGAAGTCCAGGATCCCACCTCCATCCTTCTTACCAGTATCCCAAACTAAGAGATGTTGGCTCAGCACCATCAGACACCACTGAGCAAACTAGAATACTGGGGTTGGGGATTTAGCTCAGTGGTAGAGCGCTTGCCTAGCAAGCACAAGGCCCTGGGTTCAGTCCTCAGCTCTGGAAAATTAAAAAACAACAAACAAACAAACAAAAAAACTAGAATACTGTGCTGGCTAGGGTTCTGTAAACCTGTCATACAAGCTAGAGTTACCTGGGAAAAGGGAACATCAATGGAGAAACACCTCCACCAGACTGGCCTGTGGATACGCCTTTGGGAGTTTTCTTGATTAAAGATTGACGTAGGAGGCCCCAGCCCTTTCTGGGTGGTGCTACCCCTGAGCAGGTAGTCCTGAGTTGTATAAAACTGAACTGAGCAAGCCATTAGGAGCAAGCCAGAAAACAGCACTCCCTCACATCCTCTGCTTCCTGCCCCCAGGGTTCTGCCTTGAGTTCCTGCCATGGCTTCCCTCCATGATGGAGTGTGACCTGAGAGATGTAAGAAGAAATAAGCTCTTTCCTCCCCAATGTCGTGATGGAGTGTGACCTGAGAAATGTAAGAAGAAATAAGCTCTTTCCTCCCCAATGTTGCTTCTATGTCTCAGCAAGTACCAGGTCATCTATTTATCCCTTTTGTTTCTGGTATTCAGAACCTGTGGGTGACCACTGAGCCCAGTGCTGGGAGCTGGTGAGTCCTTACTAGAGAGGAAGCGGCTGAGTGAGGTGGGATATTGGAAGGTGCCACATCTCCGGGACTCGGGATTGCACAAGAGAAGACTGTCAGCTTGCTACCATATTAAAACTACAGTGGTTCCAGAGGACACAGTCTGATGGAAACTTTCACAGCTTGTGGTTCGTCTGTTACCTACCTGAGGACCAGATAAAATGTTCAGGGACAGGCAGATTCTGGAGCCACACCCTGGACCGCCGAAGAAAGGGGAGCTGTTTTTTTTTTTTTTTTTTTAATTATTTTCCCTTTTTTTTGGGGGGGGGGGCGTTGCTTCTTCAGCTGTTAGCTCTTAGGCTCACATGATCCAAATATTAGTGGCAGGTCCCACTGGAGAGACAAGAAAAGCGCACAGTGTCCAGGGCCTCCCACACCGAGCTCGGCTTTCCAGAAAGTACCACAGAGAACACAACCTAGACCACTCTTCTCTCAGTTTGAAATTGTATTTTGTTCTCGAAAACCCAAAAATGTGAGAAAAAGTCATGAGTGTTCCCCCCTGCGCCCGCTCTTAGTGGTGACCTCTTAGCTCACTTAGCCTGCGTCCCACAGGACCCTGACCTCCTGGGAGTGTCACTCCATATCCTTAGGGAAATTGTCCCTTTGTTGTCTCAATTGGATCTCCCATCTGAACGTTGAAAGCGTACAGAGAGCCCACATAGAAGCAGGCTCAGTTAAACAGGGAAGGGCGCCTTCCTGTGTGCCTATAGAGGGAGCTAAACAAAGGGTACTGGCGCCCTCTAGTGGCAAAAAGCCACCTCCTGTCCTGGCCACGAACAGACAAGTGACAGTCTCCCAAGCATCCTGGAGCGCCACCTCCTAAAGACCCCGGCCTAGGACCAGGAAGAAAATATGTGCTACATGTGCCTCATTAACATCAGTGATTTTAGGATGTGTTGCTACTGTGTGACATAAGGTGTATATTTTCACAAAAATCACCTTCTGGCGTTCACAGACGTCATCATTTCTCAGAGAGGTTAAGACCTCCAGCGCTCTGTTCATACTCATGTACCATACGACCTGTAGACATACTGTGAGACTCCCACCCAGGTCCTCAAGGCTATTCTCTGGGGGTGGGGCGCTCACACAGCTTTAGGTAGGATAGCTGTTCCGGAGAAGTAAAGGACAGACCCCCTCACAAGCCGAGGAATTTATGTGAACCATTCACCCATTCACGCGGGGAGCCCATACTTCTGCTAGCTAAGCCGTTAAGCTTGAATCAGAGAGAAAATGTACTCCCCGTGGCATACACACTGGGGAGGGAATTGTAGAAATGAATGGAGGGCCTACTTAGCATTTGAAAGGGACACCGGGATTTTAATTAAAGTTTAAGAAGTGAAAATGACCCCTCACATTCATTAAGATGGCCATTATTTTTTTTTTTTTTTTTTTTTTTGGTTTTTCGAGACAGGGTTTCTCTGTGTAGCTTTGCTCCTTTCCTGGGACTCACTTGGTAGCCCAGGCTGGCCTCGAACTCACAGAGATCCGCCTGCCTCTGCCTCCCGAGTGCTGGGATTAAAGGCGTGCGCCACCACCGCCCAGCTAAGATGGCCATTATTAAGAAAGAAAGAAACCCAGGGCTGGGGAGATTGGAGGAACTGGAACCCAGTCCACTGTTGGTGGCAATGTGGAATGCTGCAGCTGCGTGGGGGAGGGCAGGATGGCTGTTCCTCAGAAAATTAAAAATAGTGTTGCTGTCAGGTGCAGCGATACCATGTCTGGGAAGAGAGCCACATTTGCTGAAAGCAGGGTCTCGGGGATTTGCTCGGGCACACGCACAGCAGCGTTGTTTACAATAGCTGAGGCACGGCAGACTCAACTGTCTGTCAGTGGGTGACTAGGATAAAGAGTTCCGGCGGACTCGCACGATGGAAGACTACTCAACTTAAAAAATGACAAAGTTCTGACCCACACTACATGTAGCAACCCCAAGGAACATATACTGCAGGACTCAACATATGCAATATACTCAACATATATAACGTGTAATCACTGAGATCATGTAGAGAGTGGAATGGTGGTGGCCAGGGTCTGGTAGAAAAGAAGGGACTTCAGACAGTTCCTTACCTAGTTTCACTTTCCAGAATTTCAATTACCCAAAAGTCAACTGTGACTCACAAAAAAAAAAAAAAAAGAATCACATGGAAAATGCCAGAAATACGTTTATGTTTCAAATGATTTCCCCATTCGGAGTAACCTGACAAAATCTTGCCCTGTCCACTCTGCACAGCCCAGATATTCCATCCCGTTCACCTGCGTATCCACGCTGTATACCTTACCCTTCCCTGCTCAGCAGCCTTCTCAGTTTTACCAGATCAGCTGGCCCAGGCCACTGTGTTTGTGCTCCAGGGAGCTTGTTGGATGGACCAATGACCTCAAAGCCCGACAGCCATGATATAAAGAAAGCACCAGTGTTTAGACACTCAAGGACAGGTTATCTCTGATGCCACGTGCCAGTGCTGTACAGCACACGGGAAAAATGTACTGTGCATAGGGCCCAGTACCGTTCATGGCTCATGGATATCCACATGATGCTGTTTCACCCATGGGTGCTGGGAATTGAACCTGTGTCCTCTGGAAGAACAGTGGGTTATTAAATTAGAAAAGCAAATGAAGTTAGGAGGGGGGATGCTGTTTGGCAAGGAGGAGGCAGGAGTTAGGGTGGGGTGGGAGTGGACCTGGTCAAAATACATTCTTTATGTGTATAAAATTATCAAAAAATAAATACAAACATTATTGATATGAATAGATAGGTAGATGAACGGCTCTTAATCGTGAGCCATCTCTCTAGCCCCAAGCACGGGGAATTTAAGAAACTCTCTGTATTTTCTGTTCAATTTTTCTGTGAGCTGAAAGTGTCCTAAAATCTTTATTACTTTAAAAAGTTCTTGAAGGGGATAGTGGTGATAATGTCACACCGTGAATGCTCTGGCAGCCATGGAGATTGCCTAAAAGTGGCTAAATATAAATCTTATTTTGTGTGTGTTTTGCTACAATTAAAAATAAATAAAATAGCCAGGTATGGTGGTACACACCTGAAATTAAAGCAATTGGGAATTTGGGAAATGGAAGTTGGAGAGAGAGAGAGAGAATGGAAAGAATGAATGTTGTTTAGAGTAGAGTCATAAATAAACAAATAGAGGAAAAGCGGGTCAGAATTGGATTGTAAGTTAGGGACCAGAGACAACTGCACACTTAGAAATACCACAAATGAAGTTACAGCAGTATTTCTTTATATTTTAAAGTGTTTTATGTAAACCAAAGAGATCATTTGAATTTCAAAAAAACAAAAAAATAAAAGCGCAATTGAGAGTGATTTTCAGGCGAAGTCAGAAAATGTGTGGCAGGCATGAGTTAAAAAACAAAACAAAACCCAGAGGCTATTCAGAAGCAGTTTTAAGTCCAGCATGGTGGTGCATGCCTTTAATCCCAGCACCCTGGAGGCAGAAGCAGGTAGATCTCTGTGAGTTCGAGGACAGCCTGGTCTATACTGTGAGTTCCAGGACAGCCAGGGCTGTTACACAGAGAAACCCTGTGTCAAAACAAAACAAAACAAAAAATCAGAGGCTAGAAAACCTTTTAGGACTTTAGATTGGAAAGGAACATTCTGGTACCTCGGAGGGGCAAATCCAGGATGGAAGGACATGCATGAATGTGTGAAGATGGAAGGAACTCAGCTGTGTCTGGTATCCAGGCAGATCTCAGCTACTGTTCATTCTGCCTGCCTATCTACCTACCCACCCAACAATCCACCCACCCATCCATCCACCCATCCATCCATCCACCCAACCATCCATCCATCCACCCACCCACCCATTCATCCATCCACCCAACCATCCATCCATCCACCCACCCACCCATTCATCCATCCACCCACCCACCCATTCATCCATCCACCCAACCATCCATCCATCTACCCAACCATCCATCCATCCACCCACCCACCCATCCATCCACCCATCCATCCATCCACCCAACCATCCATCCACCCATCCATCCACCCATCCATCCACCCACCCACCCATTCATCCATCCACCCAACCATCCATCCACCCAACCATCCATCCATCCACCCACCCAACCATCCACCCATCCATCCATCCATCCATCCATCCATCCATCCACCTATCTCATTAACATTTTTATTTATTTTTGATAATTTTATACACGTGTACAACATATTTTGATCAGGTCCACTCCTCAATCCCCCCCTAACTCCTGCTCTTCTCGCCCAGCTGCACCCCTCTCCTAACTTCATTTTCTCTTCTAATTTTATAGCCCACTGCGTCCAATTGGTCTCCCCTCTCAGCTCCTGTTCTTAGTCCTGGGAATGGGGAGTCAGGACCACTTTCTGTCTTGTCCCTTCAGCCCTGGGGTGTTCTTGCTAAACTGGCTTGGACAATTCTTTGCTAAAGGCAGGCTTTACAAGGAAGTAGTGTATAGACGGATCCAGAAGATTCATGAGTCTTAGCTAAGTTAGGCTAAGCAAAGAACCTTTGTCAATACCAACTCACCGACCTACATCTACACGTCTACTGGTAAAATGTCCCAAGAATCCGAAGCATGTCCTCTTTAATGTCCTCACAGGTGACAAATCTTTGTCCTTTCTGGGACAGATTGTATTTTTGGCCAAAAGTTACTCAGAACCAACTATTATGAGGTAGGAAAATGAAACTAATTTCTCCTCATGGGGGTCATATGTTGAGTTCACAGGGCAATTTTAGCAGAAGAATGGACACCATCCCCCTAGTGGTTAAATGGAGGATGTGATAGTCTGCTTGTTTTATGAGTTTTATCTCACATTTTGTAGCATTCATATATCCCAGGTTATTCTGAAATCAGTCTGTGTGATACCTCACCTTGTGCCAGGATGAGTTGTTTAGCTCGAGGATAAAGCATGGGTACCCAAATCCTATCACTTAGATAAACCTAGTCAGACTCTGGCAACTCCTGCTGCGTAGATTTCCAATTACCCACAAGCCTTCATTTCAAGTGCTAACTAAAATCACTCACTCACTCACTAATCATCTCCTCCAAGGCTCCTACAATCCAACATACGTTTCACACAGGCATCTCGAGGTGGCTGTGCGTTCCTGTGAAGGCACATTCCCATTCTTTCCCGGCATTATCTGTTTTGCCTTCTTTCAAACATTGCAAGGACTATAATTTGTTTTAATAATGAATCGGGAGACAAGCCCATTTCAACTTGTATGCATCATATTGAGGCTGCTTAGAGAAAGAAATGATGTGCAGGGAGAGGTAAATGCCCCGGGACACCCTCCAGGGCTGCCTGGCACTTTGCTGTCAGTTCTTCCCTTGGCCTGAGGAAGCAGGCACCCAGGAGCAAGGGGCCCAGAGGGAACTGAAAGAAAACAGAAAGTGTGTGTGTGTGTGTGTGTGTGTGTGTGTGTGTGTGTGTGTGTGTGTGTGTGTGTGTCATTGAAAGCAGATGTTTTCCCCTGCAAGAGCATTCTGGATGGATTAGAGAGAAAGACAAGAAACACACACACGTAAAGAAAATAAATGAAGCCAGGCGGTGGCACACATCTTTAATCCCAGCACTCAGGAGGCAGAGCCAGGTGGATCTCTGTGAGTTCGAGGCCAGCCTGGTCTACAGAGTGAGATCCAGGACAGGCACCAAAACTACACAGAGAAACCCTGTCTCGGAAAATAAATAAATAAATAAATAAATAAATGAATGGAATAACATTTCCAAGATTTCCAGATTGACAAAGATTCTTTCATCTTAGATTGCACGGGGGCTAAACAAAAGATAAACAAATAAAAGATTAAATAAACACTTAGAATTTTTATTGGTCAGTTTAAGATACCACATATTTACAATGGGGAGGGGCCAAGGAATGTGTATTTTATTTTGTTTTCTGTGTTCATTTTAAGCAGCAATTTAAAACTATCTATAAATTATACATTATATAAAATATGTATATAAATTATATATAAATATATGTATATAAATATATATTACATTTTATATGCAGCAAAACACACAGACTTTAGGTACATAGTGCAGTGAATTTGCATGGGTATATATGACCATGTATCCTATACCTTGACAAGACATACCACAATTCTATCACCCTTGGGGATCCCTTGCAGTCAATCTCTCCAAGGATCGCTATCTCCAGGTCTTTCACATGATTGTGTCTAATGTCAAACGTCATGTAAATGGGGTTGTTGAGTTATTTGTGCTGAGGATCAAACCCTGGGCCTTGCATAAACTAAGCACATGCTCCATGCCCAGTCTGTAGATATTGGTTTTTAAAGATCTATTGCCCTTTAACTCTGATACTTTTGAGATGCGTTCATATTTTTGCATCCCTTTCCTATCAGAGTCTTAGGTCAGAGAGCAACCCGCCAATGATGAGGAGAGTCACGGACGGACAGACGGACGGAAAGGAAGGCTTTGTTACATATAGGCACATGTCATGCTTGGAGGCCACACATGGTTGGAGGGGAGGAGGGGAGAAGAAGAAGGACGGGGGAGGGGGGTGAAGAGAAGGGCAAAAGAACTCCTGTGGGACAAAGGCTTTGGGGGTTCAGGGCAATATCAAACAATATCTCATAAGGATACTCAATGGAAAAGGTTTTATCTTCATTTTTTGTTTGTATATGTGTGCACACGCATATACACACATCTGTGTGCACACAAGGCCATGGGACTTTTTTTCTAGGTATAGCGTCAACATTGACATTTGGATTTATGAGATAGGGGACAAGATTCATCTTCCTCATACATTTATCCAATCATTTCAGTACCATTTGTTAGGACTTCCTTAGGGCTGCAGAGATGGCTCAGCGGTTACAAGCAGTGGCTGCGCTTCCAGAGGACCTGGGTTCAGTTCTCAGCACCAGCAACCTGGTGGCGGCTCACAGCTCCCTGTAGCTCCACTCCCAGGGGATCTGACACCCTCTTCTGGCCTCCACAGGCACTGCAGGCAAAACACTAAGACACAAAAAGGACAATCAAATCTAAAAAAACAAAAACCAAAAAAACCAACTTCCTTTTCTTTAGTAAATATCCCTAGCCTCTTTGTCAAAAAGCAGCTAGCCATCTCTCTATGATTTCTCTATTCTCTTATTTGCCTTATACTTCCTGTCCTTGATTCCCACAGCCTTCCGGACATCTTTCAGTCAAGCTTGTGAGCCCTCCAGTTATTGCATAACTATTTTCACCATTTGAGATGCTTCACGTTCTCGCTAAAATTTTATTTTATTTTGTTTTTTGAGATAGGGTCTCACTAGGCAGCCCTAGCTGGCCTGAAAGTAGCTAGCTAAACCAGGCTGGTCTTGAACTTACAGATTCATTGGCTTCTGCCTCCTATGGGCTGGGACTAAAGGTATGTGCCATCACACCTAGGGCCTGTTAAAAATTTGTAATCAACTTAGCAATTTCTACCAACAATTTCAATTGGGACTACAATGGATATAACTGAATTTATAAAGGATTTACATTTTTCCAATGCATATGCATGGTATTTTCTCTATTAAAAATCTATGTCAGCCGGGCGGCAGTGGCGCACACCTTTAATCCCAGCATTCAGGAGGCAGAGCCAGGTGGATTTCTGTGAGTTCAAGACCAGCCTGGTCTACAGAGCGAGATCCAGGACAGGCACCAAAACTATACAGAGAAACCCTGTCTTGAAAAACCAAAAAAAAAAAAAAAAAAAAAAAAAAAAAAAAAAAAAAAAAAAAAAAAAAAAACCCTAAAAACCAAAAAAAAATAAAAAAAACCCAAAAAACAAACTATGTCTCTGTGTGTGTGTGTGTGTGTGTGTGTGTGTGTGTGTGTGTGTGTGAGAGAGAGAGAGAGAGAGAGAGAGAGAGAGACAGAGACAGAGACAGAGACAGAGAGAGACAGACAGACAGACAGACAGACAGACAGAGAGTAAGAGAGAGAGAGAGAGTGTGTTTTTCAGAAACTCCTGAGAGGACTGCTAAACTTTCTAACTTCTGTTGTATCTTTTTCTACTTCCTTCCTTAGTGCAAAGTTTTGTTTCATATGCACAGACACTGTTTGGTCCACGTATCCACGTATCCACGTACCAATAGTACAGCTATGTAGCTTCCCGATGAATCCTCTCTCTTACCGTTACCCTGTCTGTCATACAGTGATACATGTGGGGACGGCCATGGATGTGAGGGAGAATTATGGGCATGCTTGAGGCAGGTGTCTTCCCTCTGTGGCCACCTTCATTTCAGCCCTGCCTCTCTATTTGTCCGGACACTCTGGCAGCCTCCAGCTACATCTGTGGGACCTAGGGCCAACATGGCTGTGACGAGTGTTAGTTCCCCCACCCACGAGCTGTCACAGACAATCTGCTCCCTGGGAAGAACTGCAAAGAAGACCCTGAAAATTCAATTCCCTTCCTCTGGAGCCGGATACTCTCCTGTTTCCGCCTGTTTGGGGTTGCTGTAAGCTGTTTGAAAATTTTTGTTTTTGAGATATTTTGTCCAGAGTTGATCATGGTTGTCTGTGGGAGAAGCTGGCTGACGTAAACAACCCTGCCTTCCAGTTGAGACTGTAAAGCCCCTTAGTTATAGTAAGAGTTTTACCTGAACTTCTAGACTCAAAGCTATATTAAAGTGAACTAGCTGCCTTGGAAAATGGGGAAAGAAAGAATAAAAGCCAACGGCTTACGGCACAGTAGAGTCAACCCCTTGCAAGTCTTACGGTTGCTGGATATTGGCAGAGGTGGGGGAGAGGCCCTTATTGACAGAATTCCTTCAGCATGAAGGCTCTGGCTTAGAATTGCTGGTGATAAGCACTCCTGGGGTCTATAGATTTGTGCCCAAAGATGATTGCATTGGCGATGCAACTCTCAGTGTGTCATGTAGAGATGCTTTGCAACCAAAATACTCCTCACTGTGTGAGGTAACCGGCAACGCTCATTAGCTACTTCCTATCTTCTTCCTTTGTGCTGGAGAACAGATGTCTAATATGGGGAGGCAGAGCTGGGAGCCGTGCTGCTGTTCCAGACCTTCCCTGACGCTGCCTGTGTATCTTGATTATCTGCATCCTTCACACTGGTGAGATCTTGGTTTTGTATAAATGAGGGGTTCAGTTTCCTTTCTGTTGACGTGATCAAACACCCTGAAGAAAAGCAACTCAGGGAAAGAAAGGGTCCATCGTCGAGGGAAATCAGGGCAGGAACTGAGGGAGTAACTTGAAGCAGAAGCGGAGAGATGCTGCAGTCTGATTGCATCATGGTTAGGAGTTAGGATTTTCAGCCCTGGCCCATCTAGAGAGAGGAAGGAGCCGGAGATGGGGTTAGTCAATGAGGCCTATGGGATGAAGCCTCCATGAAAACCTAATCTGCCTCCAGAAGCCCTACACTAGTGCCTGGGTAGGACACAAAGAGGCCAGTCAATCCTTAACACTAGGAGAAAAAAAATCCTTAAACTGCTCAATCCAGAGAGCTTCCAGGCTGGTGAATGCATGCATGTGTCAGGAGGATGGCACAGGGACAGAGGCACTTGGGCTCAGGACCATGGCAGGCCTAGCTCTCTGCCCACCCTCACCGGGTTGTTCCTCTCTGTCCCTTGTTATCATCCTCTTTGTATTAAGCCAAGAAGCAATGTAGTGTTTCCTCTGTGTCCCACGAGCTGTTACTATCAGTTTTTAAACCCTAAGAGGCCAGGGGAACCCCTAATTTGTACCCAAGAGGTGAAAATATCAGAGACTTGAAATTGTCTCTGAAGGCGTGGGTAGGTCTCAGGGGATCAAGCCCTAAATTTGTGGGGTCCGCCCTTACTCCAGGGAGCTAGCGTGAGAATCGAATTCAAGTGTAGAATGTCACAAGTGTTGGTGTCTAAATGGTCAGATAATTGGCTGTTAGCGTGGAACCCCCCCCACACACACACACACACACACACATTTGGTGTCAAAGCGTTCTGAGTAGAAGTGAGGTCTCACGACAGGAAGTTTGGTCCCTGAGGCCATGCTTCGGAGGGAGACACTGGAATGTCCACCCCTCCCTCTCTTTGCCGCCAGGCCACCATGACTGGCACAGGTTTCCCCTGTCACATGCCTTGGCCACCATGTTCTGTCTCACTGTAGGCTCAAGTGTAGATGGAACGGTCTTATTAAATAAGAAACACAGAGCCAAATGAAGAGTTAAAAGCCCAAGAGGTCAGAGCAGCAGCTGAGAGCTGAGACTAAAAACTTTCTTACCCTTCTCTTCTCTGACCCCAGATAAGTTTACTGGCATGCACAATATTTTGGGGAGCACAATACCACCACATTTCCCCTTTTTTGTCTAAAATTTAAAAAAGCTTATAACTAATACAAGAAAAATTATATCTAATAAGTATATACAATATACACAGTCAAGAGTACATTAACAATGTCTAGTCCGTTAACATTTGACAGATTCAGACAAAAAACTCCATTATATATATTAACAATGTCCAGTCCAGTAACATCTGATAAAATCAGACAAAAAATTTCATTACTTATCCTATTTAAAACAAGTAGTTCCTTTTGAAAAGTAGATTCCATAATCTCCCTTTTATCTTATCATATCCATATTCTCTCTTTTTTCTTTTCGTAATAGATTCAATAATCTACCTTTTGTCATTTTTGTATCTTCCCCTTTTTCTTTTTAGAGTAGATTCAGTGATCTACCCATTTATCCTATTATTTCTTTATCTTTTTTCTCAGAGTAGAGTCAATGATCTACCTCATATCTATATTCTCTTTTTTCTTTTTCTTTCTTTCTTTTTTAAACAAAACCTCTGAATCTAATCTCCATGTTTAGCTTTTTTCCTGACCATTAACAATTAACAACTTGTAACCAACCATTGTAAACAATGACAATATCCGTAACTCATTAAACGACCAAAAACCTCCCATCCCACCTCTTGGGAATGTGGGCATTGTTTTCTTAAAATTACTTCCTGATTTCTGGGGGTGAAGACATCTTTAGGGAATCCTGAAAAGAAATTTTTGGGTTAATTGTCAAGTCCTGTATCATTTGTCCAGTCTCTGCATAATGGAAAAGTGCAGGGCTTGTTTCAAGTCCTTGTTCAAGTAGTCTGTCAGGCTGGATCATCTCAGCTGGTCATCTCGAAATTGTCCTGAATAGTTTGTAGTCCAAAGTCGATCTTTCCATGGATGTTAATTAGCTTAATGGCTTTACCATAGTCCTTGTGGGATCATCGTTGTGGGGTCCCATCATCTTTTTGAAGATTTCCAAGTAGCTGTTAGGTGTGGTCATGGTTCCCCGAAGACTTTTTTTTCTTTTTCTTTTTTTCTTTCTTTCTTTTCTTTTTTTTGTGCCTCCTCTGTGGTTTGGAGCAATCACAGTCTGATAAATGTCTGTCTCTTGGAACCACAAATGTTCTTCCCTAGAAGAGAAAATCTTCACAGCATTTTCTCCCCACCATTTGTCTTGCCAAACTTTTCCAAACTGACCTTTGCCGATGCTTTATGGTAACATGATGGTCCTGGCAATTCTTCTCTGAACAAGCAGTGGTAAACCCTTCATCCCAGGTAGCAGCATCACCGCAGTCACCAACATGATGAGAAGGAGCCAGCCACTCGGAGCAGCAGCCACTGCCTCCATGGTCCCACCGCCACCGTTTGTGGCTGGGCCTCGGCCAAGGCTTCTCCTTAGCAAGCCTCCTAGGCTGGCCTCAAACTCGGGATCCCCCTGCCTCTGCCTCCTTCAGCAAATCCAACCAGCATGCTTCACCACAACTGGCTGAGGGTAGCTCAGGTCTGAGTAGGGGCCCGAAAGGCCACAGGCAAGTAGCTTTTTCGAGAATTCGTACCATGAACTGGCCTTAGGTTTGATTTAATTAACAAGACTCTTTAAGATACATGTGCCTTTTCTTCTTTTTTTTTTTGTATTTTATGTTTTTTTTTCTACAAAGTCTAAACATTTTTTAAAGAAAACAAATACTTAATTTTTAAAGTACCCGCCACTAAAAAATAAATATGTAACTAAACCTTTCATAAAGTCCAACAGGAGGGAAAGCATTGCCCAGAACCATAAGATGTTAAATGCTAAATGTACAGCCCAGATCAGACCTGGCGAAGCTGCACCGCAATAGCAGATAACTGCCCGGGCTTTGGGCCTTGTTGTTTTATTGCTTACGTTCTGCATCTGCTGTGTAGTCTGAGTGGCTTTGTCCCCTCAAAGTTGCTGTGCTGAAATTGGAACCCCCAAGCTGACGGATTAAGAGGTGGAGCCTTTGGGCGGTGATCAGGTCATAGGAACACAGGTCTCATGGACGAGATGATGTCCCCATAAAAGAAGAAGGAGATTTCAGACCTAGGTTCCCTGATTCTATGCTGCCAGGTAGATATCACAGGGGACACTATATAAAGTGCTACCTATAAACTAGAACACAAGTCCTCGCCGGACAGGAAGCCTGGTAAGGTCTTCCTCTTGGGCTGCCCAGCCGCCAGAACAGTGAAAACACATTTATTTCTATTATTAGAAGTGGCCTGTCTCTAGGGGATCATCCTAGCAGCCTGCACAGACTGAGACAGTGCCCTTTATGTGTCAGATGTGAGTCCTGTTCAATGGAGCAGCCGCTATCAAAGCATAGTTGGGCTCGAGTGTGGTGAGCGTGCCCCAGGTCCAGAACCTCTGGGCACAACTTCCAGATGGCACTGTTGCAGCTACTGATGAGAGCCACCTGTGCTGGATTAGAGACGGATGACGGGAGGGTGGGAGAGGGGCAGCAGACTTGTGAAGAGTTCTGTAGTCTATCATTTCACTGCCAAACAGAACAAAATGAAACCCAAACTTCAAGCAGAGAAGGAGAGGAAGGAAAACAGTGACCATTTGTTCAGTGTCCGGCACGCCCCTGACTCCTCATTTCTCTGAGTTCCTCTGGGGGCTGTCACACTGTCCTTTCGCAGATGAGGAAACTGAGGCCCACAAAGGGTTAGGAACGGTAACAGACAGGCAGAAGAGGAAGACTTTAGACCTGGGTTCCATGATTCTATGCTGTCTGCCAGGTAGAACTGGCTTTCTCAATTGTGTTTTAAAAAAAAAATTCAATACACCGAGAATACTTCCGCCCATGGAGACAGAAGTAGGTTGGTGGCTAACAGGGCCGGGGAGAGGGGTTGGAAAGAAACTTCTCAATGTGTACAACTGCCTTTTATTTTTTGAGTGATGGACTGTTTTGCAACCATACAAGGCAGCTCTGCACACACTGAATTCACTAAATACCTTGAATTAAAATGACCACTTTTTTTGTTGTTGTTGTTTTGTTTTTAGAGACAGGGTTTCTCGGTGTAGCCCTGGCTATCTATCCTGTAACTTGCTCTGTAGACCACCCTCAGAGATCCACCTGCCTCTGCCTCCCAAGGTGCTGGGATTAAAGTTGTGTGCTCCTCTGCCTGGTTTTATTTATTTATTTATTTATTTATTTATTTATTTATTTATTTATTTAAGGCAAGGTCTAATGTATCCCTTAGCTATGTAGCTAAGGATGACCTTGGACTCCTAGTGACAGGATTACACACAGGCATGCATGGTACTGATGATCCTGAGTGCTTAAGCAAGCACTCTGTTGAGCTACATTCCCCAGCCCTATAATGACAATTTAATGTTATGTGAATTTCACAGTAATTCAAGGGGAAACAAAACTACTGAGATACTGACAGCTATGATAAATTGTTGACAATTTCAAATCACTCCACAGCCCCCAGATCCTGCGATCACAACCCCCACCCTGGGGCAGATGCCCAGGTCTCAGTGCGATTTTTTCCCGGTCCACATTCATCCAGAGCTCCCAAGTCTCTGAAGCACTCTAGAAAATCAATCAGGAGAATGTTCACGATGTTAGATTACTTTAGAACCTTATTTAGACTCCATTTTAAAGTACATGCAATCCAGGGGAGGGGCGGCCGGGGACCCTGAAATTACAAAGCAAATACCCACCCCCTGTCCCCGTGGCACCGCTAGGCACCTAAGGAAAGGAAAGGCACTACCCAACTTCAGATTTCAATGTCTGTATGATGTCGCGGTCTCCAGGGCGAATCACCGCGGAGGCCGGGACCTTCTTCACCCAGAGTATCTCTTTAAACCGGGGGGAAGTGCCAAGTGCACCGGGGAGCCTGGCACCGCCCAGGGGATGGGACAGGGGTGGAGCCAGAGCAGTGGGCGGGTCCCTGTCGGGGGCGTGTCCGGGGCGTGGGCGGATGGGGTAGTGGGCGGGGCCGGCGCTAGCCTTGGAGAGGCGCTCCGCCCGCGGCGTAAACTCTACCCTGCGCCGCGGCGGAGCAGGTGAGCCGAGGGTGGGCCTGGGTGCGTGTGGCCCGGTACCTGTCACTGATCGCGGGTAGTCAGCCGCATGGAGAGCCCGGATGCAGCGAGGCCCTTCTTGCGCACTCTTCCTGACCGCTGCGGCTGCGGCCCCCTCGGAGTACCCGAGTCCGGGCTCCCGGCTGCGGCCCCGGCAGCGATCGCGGCCTCTTTGGCTGGCGCGGGGGCGAGGAAAAGGCGCCGGGGAGGCGGCAGTGCGGCCGGCCCCGAACTGGGGCTTGGAAGGAGCGTAGGAAGAGGCCCTGGGCCTCTGGCCGCGTCCGGGTGCCCTCAGCGTCCCTTCCTGCCTCGGGAGCCGCAGGCAGGGTGGGCGCGGAGCGAAGTGTTAAAGGGCCAGTGCACGTGGGTCTCACAGCTGTATTGACCGTGAATTTTGGTCCCTGTTACCTAGGACTTGACCTGGGCCATCTGGGCTCTGCCACAGATGTCGAGGGACTGGAAACTCCTTGTGTGAGGAGCGGGGCGCAGGACAGGGCCCAAGGCTGGCTCTGAGGGTGGCGTTCTGTTACCAGTGGTGTTTGAGTGTTTTGTTAAGTCTCTTACAGCAGTGGGGAGACGCCCAGAATCAAGCCTTTGAAACCGAAGGAATTCGAAAGCAAGATCTAGTTGCGACTGAATTTTACGGATGAAGAAACTGCGCCTAGGGCTAAGGATGCAGTTCTATGGTAGAGTGCTTGCCAAGCATGCGTGAGGCCAGGGGAGAACAACTCTCAGAACCAAAAAGTGCAGTTGCCCAAGGTCTCCCTGGGTATGACACAGTAGAGCCAGGCTTACAGCCTGGTGCCTGGGCCTCTACTGCTGTCCAGTAAGTCCTTTGCCAGTTAGTCGAAATGTCTTAGCATCTCTGCTTAGGGATTCGCCTTTAAAGGGATGAGCTGTTTGTTGAAATAACTGCATCCATTTACAGATGGAGGATCGAAATCAGAACAGATGCAGACCAATTTAACTCAATGGATAGCCGTCTCCAGAATAGTCTGTTGGGGACAGAGACTCCAGCATGCAGAATAGATGTACCTGATGTCTATAGAGTCCCTCTGTGGACACCTGAGCCTCCCAGGCCTTCAGCCAAGACTTCTGGCAGTAATTAAAGTTTCTGCATAAGCCGCTCCAGGTGTGTAGGGCTCAGGTTCCCCTTTGGGAGCAGGAGACTCTGTGGAGCCAGGAACAGTATCAGGTCCTGCGTCTTCAGCTGGTGAAGGGGCCAGCATCTGGACTTTAGTCCAGAGGTGGCCATCCAGGTTCGTTCCTTGGCTCCCAGGACGGTGACTAGAATCAGGCTGTCAGGGATGGGGGGCGGGGGGCAGAGGTGCAGGATGGGATGGAAGCTGTGCCGGGTTTGGAGAACTGTATCCTCCTATGTGGACGTGCCCATGCCTGCAGTAGAGAGTGTGCACATTTGTATGTGGAAATAAATGTCCCTACCATAGAGACAGACCAGGATGAGGGATGCTGCCAGAGGCTGCTGCTTGCTCTGTCTGATGGCCTGGAGCAGAGGGTTCTGGCTGTAACCTGTCCGGTGGCCCTTCTGTGGTGGCTCCAAGGCTTGTAGCATACAGTTTGCCATGTGAGCTTCTTGCCAGACTTGGCCTCTCTGGGTTGTTGGTGTAATAAACATGTGACGTGTTAGGAGTTGGGCATCCATGATAAAAAAGCCATTTTGTCCAGTGGTTATCACAGTTATTATAAAAACTTAGTAATGGCGCACGCCTTTAATCCCAGCACTCGGGAGGCAGAGCCAGGCGGATCTCTGTGAGTTCGAGGCCAGCCTGGTCTCCAAAGCGAGTTCCAGGAAAGGCACAAAGCTACAGAGAAACCCTGTCTCGAAAAACCAAAAAAAAAAAAAAAAAAAAAAAACTTAGTAATGGGCCGAAAAGATGGCCCAGCAGTTAACAGTACCCGTCGCATCCCCAGAGGACCCATGTTCAACATGGAGGCTCACAACCGTCTCTAACTCCAGTGCCAGGCCTATTTTGACCTCTGTGGGCACCAGGTGTGCACACATGTGCTGGGCAGACATACATGTGCTTTGCAGACATACATGCAGACAAAATACATGTACACATAAAATATAGTTAATTTTTTAAGAACCTAAGTAATATGATAGCTCATGTCTGTAGTTCCAGTGCATAATCCCTAAGGCAAGAAGCTAGTGAGTTCAAAGCAAGTCTTGGCTGTGTAGTGAGTTCAAAGCAAGCCTGAGCTGTGTAGTGAGTTTCAGGCCAACATAGCTACAAAGTGAGACACTGTCTCAGAAAACAAAGAAAACACACAACAACAATGTAAATCACCAAACAAAACTAAAGGGATACTGTAGCTAAAGTTTTCCTGCCTGGCCCACAGTCAGGATAAATCTCTCTCACCTGCCAGTCCCACAGCCACTCAGACCCGACCAAGTAAACACAGAGACTTATATTGGTTACAAACTGTATGGCCGTGGCAGGCTTCTTGCTAACTGTTCTTACAGCTTAAATTAATCCATTTCCATTAATCTATACCTTGCCACATGGCTCGTGGCTTACCGGCATCTTCACATGCTGTTTGTCATCGTGGCGGCTGGCAGTGTCTCTCTGACTCAGCCTTCCACTTCCCAGCTTTATTCTCCTCCTTGTCCCGCCTACACTTCCTGCCTAGCCAATGGCCAATCAGTGTTTTATTTATTGACTAATTAGCAACACATTTGCCATACAGAACATCCCATAGCAGGATACTGAAACAGTTAGTATGACTCTTTTAAAGCCAAGGAACTTTCTGGGGTTCTGGGGCCTTGAGGCAGGGAGATGGGGGGCACAGTAGCCCAGCTGTGTGGCTCCACTGCCTGTCAGCACAGGCTTTGGACATTGCTCCACGTATCGTCTGTACCTTTGGGGTTGTCCACAGGCTTACCATAGTCACCTCTTACCTGTGTCTACACTGCTACCCAGAACATTTCTGGGAGGTCTTCATTAACAAGCCTGAGAACCTGGGAGAAAACAAATTTGTTTTGTATTTTGAGACAAGGTCTTGCTGTGTAGCCCTGATTGGTTTGGTACTCTTTATGTAGCCAAGGCTGGCCTTAAACTAATGGCAGGATCCCTGCCTCAGCTTCTTTCTCCCAGTGCGTTTGGTTCTAGACAAGTGCCGTTGCCTTGGTTTGCCTTTGTTTTTCACCCTAAAGAAACCAAAATGCAAGTGGACATGGTGGCGCATGCCTTTAGTCCCAGCACTCGAGAGGCAGAGGCAGGTGGACCTCTGAGTTCGAGTAAACCAGAAGGCCTGTGATCTCAGCACTTGAAGGTAGAGAGGCAGGCAGACCCAGGGTTTAATGTTGTCCTGGCTGTAATAGTGAGTTCCCGGCTGTAACAGTGAGTTCCCGGCTGTAACAGTGAGTTCCCGGCTGTAACAGTGAGTTCCCGGCTGTAACAGTGAGTTCCCGGCTGTAATAGTGAGTTCCCGGCTGTAATAGTGAGTTCCCGGCTGTAACAGTGAGTTCCCGGCTGTAATAGTGAGTTCCCGGCTGTAACAGTGAGTTCCCGGCTGTAATAGTGAGTTCCCGGCTGTAATAGTGAGTTCTCCCACTAGAAAACCAAAGCTGAAACAAAGGGGATGGAGAGAGAGGAGACCGCCAAAGCTTCGTGTGTGTGTGTGTGTGTGTGTGTGTGTGTGTGTATGTGTGTAAGTCGGTCACATGGTATTTCTACAAAAACCTCTGTGGCTATTTTTCAGCTGTTGCTTTGAGGTTAGATGCTGCTCAGCTGGGACCCTGCAGAGAGCAGATGTTTCTGCCACTGTTCCCATCTGTCTTGGGACCGTGGCCCCTGGGGAGTGGTGCTCAGTCCACATGTAGTCTACCCAGGCTTAGGGATGGCATCACTGAACACTGGAGAGAGTGATTCCAAGTCAGTCCTCAGGAAAGAAGAGGCATGCGCTGGGGAGACAACTGTAGCGCCTGTGCATTGATGGAGGGAGCAGCTCCCTTGTTTTCTGCATCTTTCCCTTTTTTCTTTTCTTTCTTTCTTTCTTTTTTTTTTTTTTTTTTTTTTTTTTTGAGACATGGTTTCTCTGTGGAATAGCCCTTGCTGTCCTGGAACTTGTTTCTGTAGCCCAGGCTGGCTTCGAACTCACAGAGATCCGCCTGCCTCTGCCTCCCGAGTGCGGGGATTAAAAACCTGCGCCACCACTGCCCGGCTGGTTTGGTTTATCTTTGCAGATGAAGGAAATCTAAAGACTTCCCACCTTCCTGTTATACCTTAGCCAGAAACTTCCCCGTGTTTTTAAAAATAAAAGTAATGCATACTTATTCTAAAAAACATAAGTCTTGACAAAAAAAGACATCCCTTCGCCCTCAGCTCAGGAATAACTGCTCTAGGTGCCTGCAGGTGGGATCTGCTGGGAGATCTTCTGGTTATTGGAGGTGAGAAGGTATCACTTTTTTTTTACTTTCTGGACCTGAGCTGAGTAGTTTTGCTGTACCAGAAGCCCAAAGCCACAGGCCCACCTGACCCTGGGTTTTGTTGTTAAGCTGAAGAAAGTAAAACTGTTTGTTTATTTGTTTTTAATGTAATTTGTGCCTCAGGTGTTTGAAAGTAAAACCGTTTTTTTTTTTTTGTTTGTTTGTTTTTAATGTAAATTGTATCTCAGGTGTTTGTTTTAGTAACAGAAGACTACCTGACACATCTTGGAAAACCAGATTTGATAGGTGCGGCCAGTCAATGAAAATGTCTTTATTTCTTTGACTAGTCCCATGGCAGGACACTTTCCCGCTTGTCTTTTGAACTGACCCAGAGAAGCAGTACCCCATTTCCTTCCCTCATTGCCATGTGTTGTCAAGTCCAGCTCTGAGCCTCACAGACCTGCAGGAGTGGGAAATGGGGGCATGTAAGAGAGACTTCATTGAGGATTGTAAGCTGGCACCATCTGGGAGTGGGCAGGGCATTTCTAGATATATCCTTGTCCATGGCAGGCAGGTGCTGTCTTAATCCACAAGCGAGCGTGCTCCCGAAGAGCCTGAGGGTGTGGATGGCGTTGGCTGTCTGGCCTCTGTGTGCAAGAACCTGTTAGGGCTGGTTGGACAGGGAATGGCATTCTGCAGGCAGTTTAGAGACCTGTTATCTGTGGTCCTCATGTACTCTTTTAGTCTCCCTTCACCCCCAGCTACCTGGGCTTCGGTTTCCTGAACTATGAAACAGGGCACCAGCGGATGGCACTTAAGGTACTCAGCCCAGCTTTAACGTCATCCTATGGACGAGCTCTTTCCTTTGACAGAATGTTCCCATTGTCCGGCTGAGGCTGGATGGAAACAGGATCTCCCTGGTGCCTGGCCTTTGTACATGTTTCTGGTGGCTTAGCAGTTCCCTAGCTTCCTAAGGAGGGCACTGGTTGCCTTCAGTCAGCCCCTCTCAGTGTCCCCTCCTGTTTCCATGGTAACTCCCATTTATTGAACATCCACCCTGGCTAGACACTTTACACCCCTAATCTTACAAGGCAACCTATTCCGTTGTCTACAGAGGAGGAAATCGCTCCCGTCACCTTGCATGGTCAGGAGCTGTCCAGGATATATGGTTCATGTCACATACGTCTCCCACCACTGGTGGCTGTGTTTCATTTAAAGAAAAACTATTGCAGTTTTTACTTGAGGGTGGTGTGCTAGAGACACTCTCCCTGTCTCTTTCCCCCAGTGCCCCTTCCTCCAGGCCACTTCAGGAAATGAGGAAAATTGCCCCAACCCAGGTACTTCAAGAGAAAAAGGCAATGGCACCAACTCCAGAGGCTAAGACAAGGACCCCAGGATGAGGCCCCACTTGAGGGTCTGGCACTCTAACTCCAGTTCTGCCTGAGATCTCCCAGAATCCAAGAGAACCATTCAGCAAGTACCAGGCAGACCAGCCAAATACATGGTCAGGTGGGAATGGATAGAGGTAGGGCTGGAATCTGAGATGTCCCGGGGTGTTGCTGGATTGGGGGGAAACCCTTCCCTAATGTAGAGGAAGACTGGGACTTTCCAGGGGTCATGGGGATTCTGGGAAGTAGCCATGTGACCACAGAAGGTGACCTTTTGAAAGCCAAGGACATTGCTCTGTTGGCCCATTGGGAAGGGGTCAGGGAATCCTAGCCTCTCTGCGGCCCTCCATGTAGTTTCCAGTCCACATTTGGAGCATTGTTTTCCACGAGGCGCTGGAATTTTCTGTGACATTTTAAAAGCTCTTTCCTACCAGGGCCACTGAGTTTAAACATTAGGGCAAACCTTTGCTTCCCTTCTCTGAGAAGCAGGTTGAGGGAATTGGGTCACCTGGTTTCCATGATAATTGCAGAATGGGTCAGACTCCCTGAGTTCAGCTAATCAACATTTTGATTCCAGTCAGTGAGTCAGTAAAAACCGGCAGAGTGCTTAATCCCTCCGCCACAGTGCAGGCCAGGCTTCCAGAACAGTCTGTGCCTGCACTCACCCCACTGTTTCCGGTCAGCCCCTCTGTTTTCCTGGGGACGCCAGAGCTGTGGAGCTGGCTGAGCATGCGTGTGTCAGCACTGGCAGGAGCCCTGCCGCATCCCCACCTGTGCTGAATCAGGCCCCCCAGGAGCTCTCTGCAGCCCTCTGATGTGGTTGCAGATCCAGCGCGGTTGTTTATCTGCACATTTGAGTGGTGGTTTGTTTTCCCTCTGAGAATTTCGGTGCCATTAGGCTTCAGAACAGAGACGCCTGGCTGACCCTGCCTTCAGGGACCCAAAGGGGCGCCGGAGAAGCCGCTGTTGTCATTCAGGACTTTGGAGAAAATGCCAGTGGCTTCCTGGGTTCTCATCTCTTTCCCCAGGCCAAGCCGGTGATTCAGGAAGGAGAGGAAACCCTATGTGTCGATGTCTCTTATTCCCTTTACAAACCAGTAGCTTGTCAGGTACTGCGGGCAGGCATTTCATCCCAGGACCCCAGAAGCAGAAAGCAGAGCTTTGTGAGTTCCAGGCTTGCTTGGTTTACACAATCTAGTTCCAGGCCAACCAGAGCTATACTGTGAGATCTTATCTCAAAAGAAAAAAAGCAGTAGGTTGAAGATGCAACCCATCTTGATTATTTAAAAACAACAAAAATGCTGGAGATGTAACTCTGTAAAGTCTTGGCTAGTGTGCAAGCCCTGGGCTCTATCCCCAGCACAGCATGAACTGGGTGTAGTGGTGCATGCCTGTGATCCAAGCCCTTGGGAGGTGGAGGCAGGAGGATCAGAAGTTCAGGGTCATCCTTAGCTACATAGTTAAGATAGAAGCCAACCAGGATACATGAGTCTGTCTGAAAATAAAGTGGAGAAATGTCGAAAAAGACAGAGGGAAAATTTTCTACAATCAGGCTGCTCTAAAGATAATGACCTTTAATGTTTTGTAATAGTTTTACCAGTCTTCCATTCGTGTGTGTGTGTGTGTGTGTGTGTGTGTGTGTGTGTGTGTGTGTGTGTGTGTGTAAGTTCAGGTGATTAGGAGAACATTACATCCTGTTAAATTTAACTTCATACTTTAATTACTAAGTACTGTTTGAAGTAAGGCTTTAGTGGTCCTGTAATAGTCCCCATCAGAGGAACAGGCAGTGGGTCCTCTCCCTCATACAGGCTCAGGAGGATCTGTCCTCAGTTGGATGGATTCTCAAAGTCATGACGAATACCAAGTCCTGTGGAAACCGTGTTTTGTTTTCTGAACATACACACTTGTGATAGTTTAATTTATAAATTGGACACAACAAAAGATTAATAAGAACAAACCAGCAATTAGAACAATATACTATAGTGAAAACTGAAAAGTTTTTGCACCCCCATAAGCCTCTCCGCTGATGCAGCAATTCAAATCAAACCGAATTAGAGAAAGCCCCAGTTTAATGGGTAGAGCATTCCTGGGTGATTCTCTAGCGCCCCCCCCCCCCCCAAGAGAGGAGACAGGATGAGAGACCAAAAAAAACACATGTCTGTTTTCTGGGGTGCAGTTTAAATACCCTATGGGAGTGGTCTTGAGCATCTCTGGGGGAGGAGCCTTGTTTGGCCAGACTTTCTGAGGGGCAGGGTCTGGGCAGAGAGGTGGGGCTTCCACCAGAACATTCCAGATTCTTTGGGTCTATGGATGCCAGGGCTGAGGTAGAGCTCCCACCAGAACAAAAACTACCTAAAATGTATGAGTTGATTACTCTGGAATTTTCCATTTCATGTTTTTGGGCCTCAGTTGACCACTGATAACTGTAACCACAGGAAGTAGAATTACAGATGGGGGGGGGGAGTTCCTGTGCCAGTGAAGAGAGTCAGAAATTTCAGTCGTTTTTACTTTTATGATAGCAAATAACTACAGCACATGTTTTTGTATGAATTTATTTTTCTTAGATAAAATACCAAGAAGTAGCATTTCCGGATCAAAAGGTCTGAGGCTTTGCGTAGCTTTGAGGTTTTCCTGTTTTCAGTGCTATACATATAGTTTAAACATGCGCGCGTGCACATACACACACACACACACACACACACATACACACATACACATATACGCACACACACCAGCATCTGACACCCAGATCTTCCAGCCCTCCTTTGGTGTTATTTGGAGATTTTGCTAGTCTGAGAGTGTTTTTTTTTGTTTGTTTTTTTTTTGTTTTTTTTGTTTTTTTTCCTGTGTTCTGTGTGACCAGGTCCTTTTTTCAGGACAAAGAGCTGTGCAGTTTTTTGTGTTTTTTGTTTTTTTTCTTTTTTGGTTTTTCCAGACAGGGTTTCTCTGTGTAGCTTTGGCCTTTCCTGGAACTCACTCTGTAGCCCAGGCTGGCCTCAAACTCACAGAGATCCACCTGGCTCTGCCTCACAAGTGCTGGGATTAAAGGCGTGCGCCTTCTGTGCCAGTGGGGTTCTACAGCTGTGTTTCCATTCTCAGTGTCTGGTAGAACCCGAGAGGCAACTTCTGGGGACCCTGGGCTTCTTCACTTTGCAAATCCTATGAAGACAGAGGGTACCTTTGTAGTAGGCCCAATCAGAGAGGCAAACAAATGCACTGTATCATCTCTGTAATGGCAGATTGGGGGGAGTCCTTGTGGGAATTACCCAGGCCACAGCCAGGATGGCTGGCTTCAGAAGAGCAGCCACAGGCCCTGCCTTGGTGGAAGGACCCTGTCTAATCATTTGAAGGTCACATAAATTCTAAGAGTGACCTATCTGGAGACAGGCTTTCATCGAAGAACAGGACTGCTCCTACCTCAGTAGCACAAAGCTCAACTCTGAGGTGATGTTGTTGGTAGTGGCAGTGTCCATCCAGACATGTGCATGGTCACATCCTCTCAGAGGTTGTTCCTGGACCCAAAATACGGGGACTCGGAGTTGTACTGGATCCCACTGTGTCAGAATACATTGAGAACCATACAGAAATTCTGGGGCAGTGCAGACTCCCTCCCCCAATGCCTCTGTGTGGGTACATCCAGGGGTCATGTCCCCCTACTGGCTGGGTGGCTCCTGGGACTTAGCTGCCATTTTTGAACTTAAGACTCTAATCTACATGTACCCCATACTCAGGAACCACTAGATGGTGTCTCATTTTCAACCCGCAGACACAGGGTTTTTGGAACACATTCAGTTTTCCTTAATAACATCCTGTTTCCTCACTTTGGTCCAGCCTAGCCAGTGTCTTGGGTTCTATCCTCTGTTCTGTCCCCCATATAAGCCCCTCCTATCAGCTATGTCTTCCCTTTAGGCTCCCTCCCCCATCGGGCCACTTCCCCCCATCAGGACACCTTCCCCCATCAGGATACTTCCTCCTGGCCTCTATGCTTCCCCTCACAGTCACCAGCTAGAGGGAACACTGTCAATACCCAGCTTTCCTTGAGATGACATGGGCCTCCTTGGCGTGGCCGTAGTCTGACCTGCCCACTGTCCCACTGGCAAGAACTTGCCTCCAGCATGAGTCCCCTCTAGGAAACATGAAATCTCTGCTTCTGAGGTACAATCCCTTCATCATCTTGATGGTATGTCATTTGTCATATTAGATGATTTGTTTTGTTTTGTTTATGGGACGTGGGTGCTTCTTATTCAAGGTGGAAGCCCCAGAACCAAGCACAGTAGGTGATCCACAGATGTTTATGGATCGAACAAACTCTGACAGTTCGGAGTGGCCCGGACAATTTCCGGTTGGACATTTTTCTCCATGTGATAGGAGTCTACTCCAGCCAGTCTCAAACGAGGATGCTGTGGCCTCTCACTGGCTTTGGAGACATGTATGTCTAGGATGTTTGTTAGAGAGGCAAGACCTGTGCCTGGTGTTCAAGCCACCCTGCCGTCCCCTAGACCCCCACTGCCTTCACCTGTCAGGAAGGTGGAATGAGGTCCCTGTGCTTCTTTTCCAGGTGCTACTGAGGCAGGATCATGCTCACATTCATGGCCTCTGACAGTGAGGAAGAGGTGTGCAACGAGCGGACATCCTTGATGTCAGCCGAGAGCCCCACGTCACGCTCCTGCCAGGAGGGCAGGCCAGGCCCGGAGGATGGAGAGAACACTGCCCAGTGGGTAGGTCCCACCAGCAATTGTTGGCCTTAAAACAGGGCCGTTGTGGAAAAACAAAAACAAAAAACAAAAACAAAACCCAGGGCCCTGAGGTTCTTCCTATGTCTTTTTTAAATGAGGTTCCTATGTCATTTTGATTTTTAATTATGTGTATTATTGTGTGGAGGTGTATGCATGTGAGCTCATGTATCCATGGAGACCAGAAGGAGGCATCATAACCCCTGGAGCTGGAGAAATAGTTGTGAGCTTCCTGACTCGGGGGCTAGCAACTGAACTCAGGTCTTCTACATCTAACTGCTGAGCCATCTCTCCAACCCCGCCTGTGTCTTATGGGTTACCGAATTTGGAGCTGAGATGTTTCCCGAAGACTTTTGTGCTGAACCTTGGTCCCCCGTGTGCTATGATTGGGAGGCAGCAGAACTTTAAGGACTGTAGCCTGGTGGAGAGCTTCAGGTCATTGGAAGGGGTGGAGCTTGACTGTGGGGTCCCACTGCCTCCCCTTTCTGTGTCCTGACGATGAGGGGACCAGCTCGCACCTCTCCGTGGTTTCTGCCACGGTATGGTTATCACAGGCACAAGGCAACAGGGTCAGTCCATCACAGACTGAGACCTCTTGACCCTTTCCTTTATAAGCTGAATTATCTCAGGTGTTTCTTATAGAGAGAGAAAGCTGACTAACCTGTGGATGAAACCAGGCATTCTTCCATTCAGGAAGAGCAAGTAAACATAGAAATTGGCCAAAGTGGTGTCTACTGGCCGTGATACAACTGCATCTTCCATGTGTAAGGGCTTTGTACACAATTATGGTATACAGTAGGCCGGCTGACACATCCCCCTTCCCCTCCCACCCCTCACCTACCTTTCAAATGCAGGCCGCTGTCTCCCGGTACTATGAGTTTGGGTGCTTGGGACAGGCCAATGACACAAACATTAAGCTGATAAGAACGAAAGCTACTGAAAGGATTTGGGTAGGTAGCCGGACAGGGTAACCACAAGCTGAGTTGGCCTGA
The DNA here is from genome assembly GCF_007827085.1 of Peromyscus californicus insignis. NCBI lineage: Eukaryota > Metazoa > Chordata > Mammalia > Rodentia > Cricetidae > Peromyscus > Peromyscus californicus. The sequence goes on along the minus strand of NW_026294436.1, from coordinate 64,856,377 downwards.
GTCAGGCTTGACCTGTGTGCTGGGAAAGGTAACCACACTGTGACCCTTACTGCTGCAGCCTCAGGCCAGGACAGCGGTAGGGTCAGCTCGTTGACTTGGCTGTCTCCCTCCTGGTCAGGCGAACCGCATCTGAGGTTGCCTGGATCTCAATCCATTTTATTCCTTGTAGGAATTTAAAACCTTTCCAGGCCCAGAGGCCTTTTTTCTCTCCAGCCACCCTTAATCCTTTGCCTTGTTCTCATCAAGCCTAGCCTCTGAGCCTTAGTGGGTTCTCACAGTTCAAGGTCATACTACCAACTGGTTCTCCATGTTTCTTCTCTTATCTCCTGGGTGTGTGTGCCTTTTAGTTACTTCCTTTCCTGTCTACTGGATTTTTTTTCCTCCTTGGTCTCAAGTGAACAGGTAACTTGGAGCGCTCCATGCCGAGAACTGGTACTGAAGGAGCCCTGTGTCTTGGTGCTCGGAGAAAGTCCCCTCCATGCTGGTTCTTCCAGTTAGCCAATCAAAATGTCTGGTCTCAGTTTCCCTTCTCCTACCCATGTCCAATGTGGCCGTGTTGGTTAGCGGCCTTAGTTCCTATCCTTGGGAAGCACAAGGGTCTCTGATGTGCCCTTCTGTGGCTATGCAGGCTAGCTCTAAACCTTCTCCACCACTGTCCTAAGCCTTTTATATGTCCGGAGATCCAAATCGGAGCTCACACTCCTCATGTCTAGAAAGCAGCATTTGACCTTCTCAGTTCTACTTCCAAAAGCCCCTGCAGGTTGCCGTGGGGGCCTCTGGGGCCCTCACTATGTGTTTTCCCACAGAGGAGCCAGGACAGTGAGGAAGATGGGGAGGAAGACCCAGACCGCTACGCCTGCAGTGGGGTTCCTGGGCGTCCGCCGGGCCTGGAGGAAGAGTTGACCCTCAAGTACGGGGCGAAGCATGTGATCATGCTGTTTGTGCCTGTCACGCTGTGTATGATTGTAGTGGTGGCCACCATCAAGTCCGTGCGCTTCTACACAGAGAAGAATGGGCAGCTGTGAGTTGGGGGCCGGGTTGGCATTGGGAGGTTGGGGTGGTGATTGATAGGCTCCCTTAGCTACTGTGCCTGTAGCTCTGTGCTGGTGGCCATGGAGACCAGTGACAAAGACTCTGGGCTCACACCCTGACTCATTGCCTCCTGTCATGTGACTTGTCTGGGCATATGTCTGACCTGTGTGCCTCCATTTCCTTGTTTGTTTCTCGGGTTTAATTATGAGGCTACCTGGAGAATTAAGTGGGCTAATCACATGAAAGGTCCCGCAGTGTTCACTGAAGGCTAAGTTGAATCTGAATACAGAGCACTGAGCACTGAGTGTATCAGTGCACTGAGCTCCATGTACCAAGTACCTGGTCCTGGCCCACTGTGTCTCAAACACCATGTGACCCCAGGTGAGTCACGTCCTGTCTGGGTCTCTGCTCCCTTAGATGTGAGGTGACAGAGTTGGACCAGATGATTTCTTAGCACGCTTCCAGCAGATGAGGGAGACTTCTCAGGCCCTTCTATTACTTTAATAAATATAACAGAGAACTGAGCGCTCCCTAACCTCAGCCCTTTCCTCTCCCCTCCCTGGCTCTTCACTGCTGAGCACATCCTCAACATCTTTGCCATTAGAGACTTACTGTTCCCTTTGGATTTGAAACCTTTTTCTTTTTTAGAAAAGAGGAGGTAGGAAAGTTTCCACTCCTAGGAGGCTGGTAGCCTGTGGGGGACTCATAGTAATAGAGATGGAAGGCTTTGAGAGGGCGGGGCCAGCATGCTCCTGACAGTCGGAGCTGGGAAGAGCAGGCAGGATGCCTGTGAATCGGTTCCAGAGTAGGGGCGGGCAGTACCTGTGGCAGCAGTTGGGGGAGCAGGGGGTTTGGGAGTGTGAGGCTGCAGAACATCGATGGAATGTATTGTCGGGGTTCTCGAGAGGATCAGAAACCAAATATGAAAAAGGATCTATTAAATCGGCTTATCCAATAAAGTAGTGTAAAGGGATATATTAGATTGGCGTATACAACAGTAGGTAGTCCAACAATGGCTGTTTGCACATTAAAGAGGCAGAGAACCCCATAGCCGCTTAGTCCACAAGGCTGGATAACTCAGCAGTCCCAATCTGTTGCTGAATGCCTGGAAGATTCCCAGAGAGTCTTTAGTGCACATTGGAGGACTGAGGTTCTGCTGTCAGTGAAGGGTCCCAGCAGCAGCAGCAGCAGCAGCAGCAGCAGCAGCAACAGCAGCAGCAGCAGGGTGGATGCTCTCACTGGCAAGGAACAACAAAGGCAGGCAGGCAAAGAGCACTGTTTCCTTTAACCTCTTTCTACCTAGGCTGCCCACCCTGGGGAGGGTTAATCTTGCCCAGAAACGCCCTCATAGACCCACCCAGAGGCATGCTACTTAGTGGATTCCAGATCCACTCACAGTGACAATCAAAATTAATCATCATGTGGAGAAGCAGGCAGCCAGTCTTGTCGGTAGGTGCACGAGCTGAGGGCCTGGAAGTGGGAAAGTCCAGTGGAGGAGCCAGGTCTCAATGGGGTACCACCTGTCCTTGCTGCCAGGATGGTTCCAGTTATCAGAGTGCTACAAGTCACTGGCCCTAGAGGCAGAGGCCACTCATATGGATAGCAATGGTCCCATCAGGGCCCAGCCAGTGCTAGGTTCTAACTGAGGCTCTTCCGGTGACCTCTTCAGCATCTACACGCCCTTCACTGAGGACACGCCCTCGGTGGGCCAGCGTCTCCTCAACTCTGTGCTGAACACCCTCATCATGATCAGCGTCATCGTGGTCATGACCATCTTCCTAGTGGTACTCTACAAGTATAGATGTTACAAGGTGAGGTCCGTGGCCCTCTGCCCCGCCCCCTGCCCTGCCCCTCTGTCCCGCCCCCTGCCCTGCTCCTCTGCCCCGCCCCCTGCCCTGCCCCTCTGCCCCGCCCCATCTGCCCCGCCCCTTGTCCTGCCCCTCTGCCTCTCTGCCCTGCCCCTGTCCTGCCCCTCTGTCCCGCCCCCTGCCCTGCCCCTCTGCCCCGCCCCCTGTCCTGCCCCCTCTGCCCCGCCCCCTCCACCCCACCCCTGCTGTGTGATGTGGATGGAGCCGCCACCACATGGCAACTGTCTAAACCCTACCCAGGTTCCTTCCTTCTGCAGAGTAGGTTGCCTTTTCGTGCTCTCTGACACCGTGGGAAGTTGACCTAAAGCTGACTTTTAAACGGCATGCCCCCCACCCCACCCACTGTCTTCTGAGCGCTCCATGGCAGCGTTCCTGACACTCTTCTCCTGCTCTGCAGTTAATTTTATTTCTTCTGAAGTTCTGTTTTAGTTTGCCTCACCCCGAGACTTTCTCTAGGCTTATTTTTATCTTTCCATCTCCCTTAAGATAGAGATGCTCATGTGCTGTGTGAAGGTCTCCTGACTCTGAGAACCCTTTGGGTTACATTCTTCTGTAGACCTTGAGCCTCCCCGTGGAGTGCTGGAAGAGTCACATCCTATGTGATCCCAGTTATAGACAGCATCATCCCCAGTGATGTCACACTCCCCACCCTAGCATCCCCAAATGGGGATTCAATTTTGGACCTTGCACACACTAGTCAAATGTTAAACCGCTGAGCTGTACCCTCAACACTTCTGGGTTGGAATCGGAGCAGGTGTCTGATGTGGTCTGGAGTCAGCTTTCTCCTTTTATCATGTGGGTTCCAGGGATTAAACTCAGGTCCCCAGGCTTGGCAGCAATTGCCTTTACCCTTTATCTCTCCTGCCCACTTTCCATATATAATTTTGTAGACAAACTCCTCAGCTTCACCAGTTAACTGGAACTGTAACTGGTGTTACAGACCTGTGCTCCTAGGTCTAACTGTGCCACCAACTTTTCGACACTGGATTTAGCCTCTAGGCTTTGAAACCCTCAAGACTAACAGGAAGTTGAGCTAGGCATTACCTATTCAAAACTGCAGCCCCAGGCATAGCATGGCCCTTGGTGTTCTGGCAGCTATGTTTATGGAGCAGAAGGAGAAGAGGAAGCCATGGTGAGAGAGGGAACCAGCCATTGGCTCCGCTGGGTGATAGGGGTTGACCCATAGGAGGGGCGTCAGGAAATGTTCCAGGAACCGAAGCTTAGCTCATCAGTGACAACTGCCCATGTGGACGAGGTAGGGCTTCTGTCTGTACTAAAGAGGAAGGAGGGGCGGATGTGGTCAGAGTGTAGGGGAGGGTTGTTTAGACAAAGAAAACATGACAACAAAGTAGAAATAGCATGGGGAGTGACCCTGCTGGGGTCAGTATGTGTCCCATGGCCAGCCCCATAGAAGTGGCTTGACCATGGGAAGTTCCAAGATGACATAGCCTAGACACGTCATGGTTGGGGTGAGGACTGTGAGTAGGTTCCAGAGGCCACACCTTCCCTTCCTGTAAGACTGGGTGCGCAGCCCAGCGTGGCCCTTCCTCCGGGTAGACTGGGTCAGACTGGGCTGAGCTGGTGACCAAGGTTAGTCCTTAGAAGTGAAGAGAAGCTGGGAGGAAGTGTCACATCTTACCCTTGATGGCTGAGTCTTGCCCTTGACCCCTCCATGCCCAGCCTGGGAAGGAAGGACAGCTCTCCTGAGGGCCTGTCTGGAGCTCCTGAGTGGGAAGCGACTTTCCTTCTGTCAAGCCCCTCAGGAGGCTTGCCCTGGTCACTCATTCTAAACAGCAGCCAGTGAGTCCCCTGACTCTGTCTGGATTAGCCTTCATCTTACCTACTAAATATCGCCTATTTTTGTGATGTCTTCCAGCCGGAACTTTGAAGGCTCTCTTCGGGGAGTTAGAGTGCTATCTGGAAGTAATGACTACCAGCATTGTGGGAGCCCACAGAGGTTTCCTAGTGAGATCTGAGCTTGCTTTACCTAGCAGGGCTGCCTAAGGGGATGGGTTGACCATGTGCATGCGTGGTTACCAGGTGTTTGGAAGGGTCTGCACTTGGCTGTGTTAGGGGGGAGGTCTTTTGCTCCACCCCTTGGCATTCCTTTAAAAAACCCTTTAGAAGACACAGAAGGGGCTATTGGGAATTGACTCAGGTCCTCCTGAAGCTATCCTGTGTTTCTGTCTTTCTTCTCAGCTAGGCCTATCATTCTATCTACAAATTCCTTATTCCTCTCTCCTCTTCATAGGAACCCTGTAAAAGTGGGGGCTGGTCACCCACACAGCATATTCTTTGCCCATGATGAGTGTGCAGATGTGGGCCAGCCCTGGTTGGGGGTCAGCAGACTCTTAGGACTCTCATCTCCCCCAGACACTTGTAGGTGACTAGGGAGAACCCCCTAAGGGGCCTGGCCCTCCTTTCCTGTAATAGGCACAAAGTAGGCTAATTGAGAAGCATGTCTAGGCTCTGGTTCATGGTTTTGGAGATACTGCACAAATTTGTTACCAGAGTTAGCACTGGAACCTGTGCCTCTGGCAGCCCTAAGAAGCTAGACTTGGCTGCTTGTTATCCATAAGCCAGTTTTAAAGAGTCAAATCAATAGTAAAATAGCAGAAAAGGGAGATTTATTCAGTGTGGCCGTATTGGGAAGTGGGACAAAGATCCAGTGGCCCTCCAAATCCATTGGCTGTAGACGGAAGTTTCTGTCCCCCAGCAACTCCCAAATACTCAGCAGCTATTTCCCAAATAATTGACTCAGAGGCTTAATATTGCTTATAAATGCTCTGCCGGGAGCTCAAGCTTATACTAACTAGCTCTTACATTTAAATTAACCCATGATTCTTGTCTATCTCTAGCCACGTGGCTTGGTACCTTTTCTCAGTACAGCATTCTCATTTTGCTTCCTCTGCGTCTGGCTGGTGACTCCTGACTAGGTCCTTCTTCCCAGTATCCTTAGTTTGGTCCTCCACCTAACTTCCTGCCCAGCTACTGGCCTGCCAGCTTTTTATTAACCAATGAGAGTAATACATGTTCCCACTGTAGAAAAGGATTGTTCCACAGCAACTGACTCCCCATCAGGTCTATCTTCCAGTCCTAACATGAGGGTATGTGTAGTCAAACAGCCTTAGTCAAGACCAGGTCCTGCCCATCATTATCTGGGCTTCTCTTATCCTGATGCTCTGTCAGAAGTATGTGAAGTCTCTTTCCTGGAGACCAGTTCCTCTGGCCAGTGCCAAGCTTCATTGTTTTCCTCTTGAAAGCATGAAATTCCTAGGGAAATTTTAATTCCTTGGGGTCCAACTCTCCTCCCAACCCCCAAAACGGTTTCTCTGTGTAGTCCTGGCTGTCCTGGAACTCACTATGTAGACCAGGCTGGCCTCGAACTTGGAGATCCACCTATCTCTCCCTCCCGAGTGCTGGGATTAAAGGTGTGTACCACCACCACCCAGCGCTAATGGCGATCTTGTTTCTATTGTCCAGTTCATCCATGGCTGGCTGATTATGTCGTCCCTCATGCTCCTGTTCCTGTTCACCTACATCTACCTCGGGTGAGTGCTGGCTGCTGAGCAGCCGCTCCCTATGGCACAGCTACATAAGAGGGACCTGGGCGGGGAAAGGTGGTCCCCCTCAGTGTCAGCTGCTCCAGGGGCTCAGGCCTCCAGGCTTTGACACAGGCGTGGGCTCCGTGGTAGGTAGGTCACAGGATTCTTTCTGACTCCTGATTTAAAACGAGCAAAGGACGCATGGTAAAGCCTTCTCAGGACACTTAGCAGGTGGAAACCTCTCAAAGTGACGTTCTGTTTGGGGAGAGGGGTGGGCTAAGCCTGGGTCCTTCCTAGTTTATCTGCCCCCTTGCCCTTTGATTTTGGATATCAGCCTAACCCAGAGGCTCAAAGAGAAACACTTTTTCAAGGACCTCATCTTTGCACAGGGCTTTCCAGGTGCGTCCATTGCGTGGCTGTGTGACCCATGTATCAGCTATTGGTTCACCCCCCACCACATTCTGGAAAATGCTGAGTGGTTAGGAGTGGGGCCCATGGAGATGGAGGATGGGAATGTTGAAAATAAAGAATTGGGACTTAATGGCTGAGAGCAGAGGATGTCAAACAACCTAGGGGGTGGCACCCTCCCCACCCCCACCCCGAGTATTCCATGCTCTGCTTCACCTTGGGACTGCAGAGAAGTACTCAAGACCTACAACGTGGCCATGGACTACCCCACACTCTTCCTGGCCATCTGGAACTTCGGAGCTGTGGGCATGGTGTGCATCCATTGGAAGGGGCCGCTGATGCTGCAGCAGGCTTACCTCATCGTGATCAGTGCACTCATGGCCCTGGTGTTCATCAAGTACCTGCCGGAGTGGTCTGCCTGGGTCATCTTGGGTGCCATCTCTGTGTATGGTAGGTAGCTGGGGCCTGGTGTGAAACTTGGCTGAATCCGCCTCAATGGTGGAGTGGTGTCTCAGTTACCCTTGCATTGCTGTGACCAGAATAATTGACAGAAACAGTGTAAGGGAAGAAAGATTTATTTTGACTCACAGTGTCGGAGGGTGTCAGTCCATCACAGGAGGGAAGGCAAGGGGGCGTGGCCCACTAGGAGCAAGTGACAGAGGTTTCTTGTAGTGGCCCAGGAAACAGGGAACTTATGGGGGCTAGGGGCTGGGTCTAACCTTAAAAGGCCACCCCTAGTGATCTGCATCCCTTAGCTAGTGGCCACCTCCTGAAGAGTCCAAAGCCTCCTAAAATTGTGTCACCAGCTAGAGATGAAGCATTCAAAACACGAGCCTCCAGTGGACATTTCACATTCAAATGATAACAGGTGGGAAGGCACTCGGGACATTTCACCTTCTGTCCTGAGAAGGCCTTCCCACAGACTCTCCTTTGTGATACTTGAGGCACACACCCCAAAGTGACCACTCTTCCTGCCCGCAACTGCCAATATGCTCTTCAAGTGTGGATGTGCAAGAGCGAGCCATGATTCCTCAGGATGAGTCTGAGTGGTTGTTTAAGTAGCACCAGTTCCATACCTGTGCTACAACGCCCGTTTTAAGGGTGGACATTTGGGGACGCAGGGAAGCAGAACTTCCAAGACCATCTTGTGGGTCTGGCACCTTGCTCTCCTACTTCGTAGTTACCTGCTTTGGCTCCAGCCGGTGCTTTGGCTAGATTGGTGGGCTTGGGACACCAGGCCAGTAGCAAGGTGTGCCCTGGAGCTCACTTAGGTTCCTGGTGACCGAGGGGTGGTTCCTCTTCATACTGCTTGGGAATAAAGGTCTCCTTTAATATGACAAGGATATCTCTGTTTTCCCAGATCTTGTGGCTGTGCTCTGCCCCAAGGGGCCACTGAGGATGCTGGTGGAAACTGCCCAGGAGAGAAATGAGCCCATATTTCCTGCCCTGATATACTCATGTGAGTGGTTCCATGCCTCTGCTAGACCAGGGGGGTCAGCAGGTAGCCTTTGGTAGAGACATGGTAGTTGGCCATGGTTTTGCTAGTTGACAGGATATGTGCTCCATCTCAACCAAAGGCGAGGATCAAGTCATGATAACACTATGAGGGTCACCACCTACAGGAGGGTTCTACTTCCAGAGACCCTGGTGGGCTGGACCTTGCCCAGGAAGAAGGTTTGGAAATCAGGGTCGGAAGGGGGTTCCTAGGGGGATGTGGACAGTCCTGTGGCCATATTCTGTCTACTATCTGGCAGTCTGCACTGTATAGGCCACATCCCCACAAACCTGCAGCATTTAGAGCCTTGTAACCACCAGAGTCCTATGGGCTTTGGGGGACAGGGGCCCAGTTTCTCTCTGGGGTTCTTGGACAGCAGCTTAGCAGTGGGAGTTGGTCATCTCTGAAGGGAAGACACAGGGATTGCCTCCAGCCTTGGGGTCGTGTTAGAGGGATGTGGTTTATATATGTATTTAACAGACGTTACCACTTTATGTTGAGTCCTTACTTACTGGTAGACCCTGTGTACAACCTAGAGGTCTTGCAGGAGGCAAGATTATGGCTCACAGAGTTCTCTCCCTGTGGTGACAGTGGCCGCTCTCTGTTGACAGTGGGTCTTTGTAAGTATAGAGACTGTGATTCCAGGTTCTGATGCCTCGGGTACCCAGGAAACCATCTGCAGACGTGGGTAATCATAATGAATGAGGAATCAAGCTTAGAGCGGAGAATTGGCAGCAGCATGCCCCTTGGCTGGAAAGCACATCCCAGGATGCTCTAAGGATGAGGGATGGACAGTTCTGGTCAGTCCGAGTGTCTGAGGCCGTGCATTCCCTTGTGTGTGAAAGAGGATTCATTCTTGGGTGGACATAAACTAGGGAAGTAGACAAGTGTAAGCCAGGAGGTAGCACATGCTGTTAAAGACCAGAGGAGGGCAAGGGGCCAAAGACTTCAGGGCCAGGGGGAGGCTGTTTTGCTAAAGGTGACCAGGGAGCCTTCATTCACAGGTCTCACTTGGCCAGAGACCTGACTTAGATAGGGGTTAGCACTAGGTAGAAATCTGAAGGCCAGTACTTGGAGTAAGGGGGACAGCAGCGGATTTAAAGAGCCTGAGGTCGACCTGGGCTAGGTGTGCTCAGGGAGCACCTAGAGTCTGTGGCTAGAGCAGATGGGAGGAGAGAACGGTAGAAGGGTCCTGACAGTGTGATCTCTGCAGACCATGGTGTGACACTCTGGCCCTTCTTCTTGAAGGAGAGGTAAGCCCCCGAAAGCTTTGGGTCAACCCTTTCACAGGATCACCCTGCCCACTAAGGGGAGAGTAAAATGTGCAAGGACGGTAGTCCAGTCCAGAGCCAGTGTGAAGGCCAAGAAACAACCCACGAAGGGCAAGCGGGGTTTGTATGGGGGAGCAGTAGCTTGCTAGGGTTGTAAGTTAAGGTTAATGGCAGTGCTTTGTGTCCAGACGACAGGGAAGACCCACTGCCTTTTGCAGAGATGGGCAGGCTGGGAGGGCAGGTGGTGGGGGTGTTGAGTCTGTGGAGTGTGAACATCTCACTGGGGAGGTGGAAACACGGAGTAATAAACTCCCAGGGGAGCTAAGTTCAGTTCAGTCAGTACCATGAGACCCAGCAGTTTCCATGGTGCCCCTGTACCCGAGAGGATGAAGCTCGGGGACTAAACAAGTGTTGGGACATTGTGTCCATGTCAGCATCATTTGTAGTAGCTCAGAGCTAGCAGTATCCAGGTGTCCAGAGGATGAATGGATGACCAAAGTGTGGGATTCCCATGCAGTGCTTTTCCTTTACAAAAGGAGGTGCTGACCGAGGTGGTGATGTGGATGAACCTCAGGACACTGGGATAAGTGAACTAAACCAGTGACAGAAGGTCAGGCACTGTATGATTACATGTGCTATCAGTAGGTGAAATTAAAGACGTAAAATCGAGTGGGTGGCAAATACAGGTGCTGTGGAGACCCACAGAGGTTTCCTAGTGAGAACTTACTCAGGGTCTGAGAATCTGAGCTTGCTTTACCCAGCAGGGCTGCATAAGGGGATGATTTGACTACGGGCATGGTGGTTACCAGGTGTTTGGAGGGTCTACACTTGGCTGTGCAGTGTGCTTTGATCTTGTAGGGGGAGGTCTTTTGCCCCACCCCTTGGCATTGTTATAAAAAGTCCTTTTGAATAAATGGAAAAGGCCATTGGGTATTGATCTAGGTCCTCCCAAAGCTATCCTGTGTTTCTGTCTTTCTCCTCTTTACTATCTTTCTGTTTAATACTTTCTTATCCCTCTCTCCTCCTCATAGGAACCCTTGAAAAGGTGGGAGCTGGCCTCCTACAAGAGGCCTGTTGTAGGGAGCAGGGGCTGTTTAGTGGGTACAGTTTCCATCTGAATACACAGAGAGCCACTGAGCTGCAGACATTGCATTTTAAAATGTTTATTTTATGTGTACAGGTATGTCTGTATGAGCATCTGAACATAATATGCACCCCATGTACACAGAGGCCAGAAGGCAGGCAGGCATCAGCTCCCTCAGGGCTGAAGTCAGCGGCATTTACAAGACCTCTAGCTTTGTTAAGGGCCCTGGAGTTATTGTGAGCTCTGCTTCTCATGACTGTGCAGCAGGTGCTCCTGACCACGGAACCAGCTCTTCAGCCTCAGGACTGAACTTTTAAAAATTGTTTTTAGAAAGCTTTGTCTTTATTATGTATATGAGTGTTTGGCCTACATGGCGATCTGTGCGTCACATGCATGCAGTACCCATGAGGCCAGAAGAGGGCATTGGATTCCCCTCAGAACTGCAGTTACAGACACTTGGGAGCCACCATGTGGGTGCTGGGAAATGAACCCAGGACCTTTGCAAGAGCAATGTGTGTTTTTAACCACCGAGCCATCTCTCCAGCCCTTCATGGTTGCATTTTTATGTTGTATTAAAAAAAAAAAAAAAGACGATTAGGTTCCAGCTGCGATGGCAAGAATCATGACAGACAGGCTTTCCGAAGGTTACTTCTGTTGTTGGACAGAGTATTGGTTGAGGACGGGCAGCCGAAACTGCAACCAAAGGTGGCATTATGCGTTCAGAAAAATCTCACGGAAGAGTTTGCAAGCAACAGCACTATGGGTCTCTAAAGGAAAGGGTGGAGGGATTCAGCCAGTCAGTGTGAAAGTCGGAGACAAGTTTATCTCCCAGACCATGGAGGCAGGAAAGTTGTTCTAGACAACAAGAATTATTTCTAATTTGGAGGTGGTGACATTCTTGGAAAGTCTGTGGACTGAAATCACTGTTGAAATGACGCCACAAGAAGCCGCCTATCCCACTGACGTTCTGAACTACTTCATCATGTAAATCATTTCCACGCCTCCCTTTTTGTGATAAACGGAAACCTAAAAAATAAGATAAAAGACTATTTTTAAAAAGACACAGTCCACCATGCTGTTCACTGATCCCTCTTCTTGTTGCTGTTGTTATTTGAGAGGAGGGAAAAAAGACAAAGGAGAAATACCCATGCCCACCCAGCCAGTGACCCTGGACTCCTGCCCCCATGGCCTCTATCGGCCAAGCATGAGCACCCCTGCAGGATGGAGGGGCTGTGCCGGCTTTCTGGGGACTCGGACTGGCTCCACTTCCTCCGGGCCAGGAGCAGCTCCTGTGAGTACTACCTGAGGTGTGTCCCTTTGCTCTTTCTGCAGCTGCCATGGTGTGGACCGTGGGCATGGCGAAGCTGGATCCCTCCTCTCAAGGAACACTGCAGCTCCCCTATGACCCAGAGATGGGTGAGTATAGGGCTCAAGCCTTGTCTCAGGGGAGATCCTCTCCTGCGCCCCGCTTGGCCTGGCCCCTCTGTGGGTTAAGGTTCAGAATGGCAGTCACTGTTATCTGATAGCCAGACGTTGACACCTGTCCTAGACGGTGACAGTTGGACTGTCCATCCTATGCCCAGTTTTTCGCCTCAGTTCTCCTGGATATTGCTGGTGGTGGGGAGCCCTGAGGTGGGAGGGTACTGGGGAATCTTCTGGATTTTTGTACCTTCTGACCAGCCTTCGTCTCTCCCTGCCATTCCCCACGGTGTGTGATGGCGGTGGTCCTTCCTTCTTGGATGCTCAGAAGAAGACTCCTATGACAGTTTTGGGGAGCCCTCATACCCTGAAGCCTTTGAAGCCCCCCTTCCTGGCTACCCAGGGGAAGAGCTGGAAGAAGAGGAGGAAAGTAAGGTGCCCGAGTTCAGATGGCATGCTTCACGGGACAGCAGGGTGGGGGCCTCCTGGAGTCCCCTGTCATCGTATTATCCATGTTCTGGAGGGTGGTGACATTAAATTTGTTTAAAAATCCCTGTGGTCAGATTCCATGCTAAACCGCACAGCGGCCTGCAGCCCCGGCAGGAAGCGATTGTCTCTTTCTCCTTTCTCGAACTACGTGGCTCACCTAAATTCCAGGCTTCTGCCTAGGCTGCCAGTCACTCAGTCCTTGTCCCCGCCCCCATCTTTTCCTAGGTAGTTCATCCTGTACCCAGGCTGCCCCGGTGCTCCTGAGGGGTACATTCATCTTGCCCCTTGACCCATTTGCTGGGTCCCTTGGCTAGTGTCCTAGCCCTTCACTTCCGGTTTTTTGTTTTGTTTTTGCCTGCTTCCTGCTGAGGTTTCCCATCAGTAGGACTGGACAAGGACTGCTTTCTTTTCTCCATATAGGGGGCGTAAAGCTTGGCCTGGGAGACTTCATCTTCTACAGCGTCCTGGTGGGCAAGGCGGCGGCCGCCGGCAATGGAGACTGGAACACCACCCTGGCCTGCTTTATCGCCATCCTCATTGTGAGTGGGCTGCGTGGTGCAGGGGGACCGCATAGGGCATTTGTGGCGGCTGTCTTCCCTCTTAGGGGCAAGGGCGGTGAGGGGAGAGGTGCCTCGCCCAGAGTGTGGTCTCCAGGACATGCTCCCTTCTGAGAGAGCACCCGGGGAGGGACAAGAGGCTTCCGTCTCCCTGGCCACATGTACCTCACTGCTGGGCTCTGGATGAAAGCTTCGGGGCCTGGTCCCTGAGTTCCTGGATTGCAAATTGTCTGAGAGTTATGGGAGACAGAATAGCCAAAGGCTTTTACCAGCCAGAGAGGTGTGTGAAAGGACTCCCCTCCCATTCCACAGCTACATGTTCTCTGTGCCACCAGGACCCCATAGAAGACTGAATCCTGGGTTCTCCAACCTCAGCAATAGTGTAATCTGGAGGCTCTGATGGCTGGTACTCAAGCTGGGGGACATATCCTGCAATGCCATCCCAGAGAATGCTTCCTTTTAGATGTTGGGAGAGTCTCTGAGAGGGCTGTCATTCAGTGCTTGGAAGAGCTTGTTTGTGCCCACATGGGATAACAGACCCTGGGCTCCTCCCATACCATACTGTCTGACTTGGGACTTGTTGTCCCATGGGCAGGGCAGGCACTTTGGTGCCTTGTCCTTACCCTGGACACCAAGGATGGAGGTAGAAAGGGCCACCGCCATGCTTGCCTCCAAAGGGCTGGATTACATGGCATCTATGATTTCCTTGGTGTCTTCTGCTTAGCACCTCAGTAGGATTTCACTTTAGCCCATCTGGGTCTCTTGTAAATGCATGTTCCTTGGAGAGACACTCTTACCATCCTGTGTGACTGCTGTCCCCAGATGGAGAAGCAACATGGCCTGGCCAGGTCTGTGTCCGCACTTAGCCAACACACAGGTGTCCTGATTGAGGGAGATGTGTGAGAGAGGAGCCTGCCATGTGCACTTTGAGGGGCTCTTGCGTGTCTGTGGCAGTTCAGGCTAGTCTGAGGGGTTGCACCACCCACCACGGTAGAGCAACCGCTTTTCCTCACCTTGATGTCCTGCAGGGTTTGTGTCTGACTCTCCTGCTGCTCGCCGTGTTCAAGAAGGCCCTGCCCGCCCTCCCCATCTCCATCACCTTCGGGCTCATCTTCTACTTCTCCACAGACAACCTGGTGCGTCCTTTCATGGACACTCTGGCTTCTCACCAGCTTTACATCTGACGGGAGACAGCACGGCTCTGAGGGCCGTAGGAAGCTTCCCTGGATGCAGGTGTATAGTGTGACACTCTAGTGCCATATATTTTTTAAAAGACAACTTTTCTTTCCTTACAAAAAAAAAGAAAAAAGAATTAAAAAAGTGTCGTGTTTACTCGTGACGAGGAAGCAGAAGCTGCTCTTCGGTGCTAACCGTCTTGTCACCAGACTGTGGCGTCCCTGCTGGAGCATCTGTGGCACCAGCTGGATGCTCCGCAGAGTTTATCTTCAGAGATGAGGTCACATGCGTGGAGCAGGTCTGTTATCCTCCAGGGTCGAACGGAAGGAACGTGCATCAGCGGGGACCAGGAGGCGTGGTCAGGAAGGACACTAAGTGCCATCACCCTGACCAGAGGAGAAAAGCCAGTTTGCAGTCATGAATGTCCCCAGTGCTTTGTGATGTCTCTGTCACTTTAGTACCTTTAGACGCTGAGTCCTGTCTTATTACAGCAGTGACTGCTGGGAAGTGGCTTACTATCAATACCAATAAATAGATGCTCCTGTTGGAATGTTAGTGTTTGGTCCCTTTGTTAACATTGTCCCCTCCCTGCTTCCCAGGGCTTTCCTGAGGTGATGTGCACGGTGTATGGGGGAGGGAGGGACTTAACCCATTATCAAGGAGAGAGCCTTAACTGCCTTGCCCCTCTGCACCCAGTTCTTTAACTAGAAAGTTCCACAGCAGGGTATTGGGAGGCACTGGGACCCCACAGAGCCCTGGCCTTTGCCTTGGTAGGTTGTATGTGGGGAAATGCTGCAAGGTCATTGCTAAAATGCGCAGTGGTTCCTTTGACAGATGTCTGTTCTCAGGAGCCAGCAGGCCCAGAACCAGGGTCCGTCTGGGTTCAGAGAGCTGCTCCCAGTCCATGTCTGTGGTGAAAGGCAGGCCAGCTTTGCCCTTCCTCTGCATCAGCCTGGCACAGGTTTCAGAATCTCAGAAGTGCCTCTGGGTGGGGATATGAGGCCACAGAAGCTGCTGAGCAAGCTACTGTCCTGCTGGGGCTGCTGAGAAAACCCAGGTGTGTGCTAGCTCTGTCCTTTGCTCCAGAGGGAACACTGTGGACTGCTGGGTAAGGAGAGATCGGCGAACTGTGTGTGTGTGTCTTGGTGTTTGATGGGAGTTTCCCCCACCCCCACCCCTCACCCCTGCCGAGCTACTTGCTGAGACAGAGAGGACACCCCAGAAGACCAGCAGAGGCCACGTGCTGCTGGGGTGGGAGGTGGTTGGAAGCTGGGATGTGGCTGGTGACTGATACAGAGCCTGTGAGATCAGGGAGCAGCCGAGGATGCTGAGATAGTCCCTGGTGGTAAAAGCGCCCAGGGGCTGGAGGGAAAAAACCGAGAAGTTCACTAAATCTGTCAGTTATGGAAATGTTTATCTTACACAGAGTAGTTCTGGAGAGGCGCATCCAAGGAGAAGATCGGATGAATGTTTTCATCTTAGCAGCTTAAAGAGATGTTTCTGAAAGAGCTAGCAAGGGGATGCTGGGGACGAGGCCACATTCGGAGGTCAGAGTGGCAGTAGAGGTGTGTCCCCACCACCCCACCATGTAAACATGCTGACACCAAGGGAGTGAGACATGCTTGGTCCTTGAAGGGCCCAGTGGTAAGACTCGGTGTAAAGGTTGGGAAAACATGTCTGTGAAGAATGACAGGAGAGAGAGGAAAGCTCCTTGAGTCGATTCAACCTCATGTCTCACAGTGGGAGGACCCAGGACATGGTTGGAAAAGACAGAAAACAGGATAGATTCCAACATTCCAAAAGGGAGGGTGAGCAGGTCTGCAAACCTCACACCTGCCCCCAACGAGCCAGTGAGCTAATAGCTTCCTTATTTGTCTCAGAAACAAAACTGCAAGGTTCTAAAGTGATTTTAAAAAATGATATATCAAGCCGGGCGGTGGTGGCGCACGCCTTTAATCCCAGCACTTGGGAGGCAGAGCCAGGCGGATCTCTGTGAGTTCAAGGCCAGCCTGGGCTACCAAGCGAGTTCCAGGAGAGGCGCAAAGCTACACAGAGAAACCCTGTCTCGAAAAACCAAAAAAAAAAAAAAAGAAAAAAAAAAAGATATATCAATCCTATTGCCTGTCTCCACCCTGGAGTCAATTCATTTTTTATGTTTTGTTTTTTTGAGACAGGGTTTCTCTGTGTAGTTTTGGTGCCTGTCCTGGATCTCGCTCTGTAGACCAGGCTGGCCTCAAACTCACAGAGATTAAAGGCATGTGCCACCACCATCCAGTCGGGTCAATTCATTTTTTAAAAGATCCTTTGACAATTTCATACGTGATATACGTTGATCTTCTCCTCCATTTTCCTCTAATCCCTTCCGCTTCCCACGGGAACCCTCTTCCGGCCAAGTCACTCTCTTATGTTCACGTCTGGTTTTGCTCTTTGTGGCTCACTGCATTTGATTAGGGCTGGAGCGTGAGCATGGGTGGGGGATTGTTTGCCCCAGTAAGGGCAAATTGCAGGTGACTACAGGACTGTGACTCCTCCCCAGCAACTGTGATTGGCTGGTAACTCCTCAGGGAGGGGCGGGGCCTTGCACAGCCTGCCCCTTTCCATGATGGATTGTAGAGAGGCCTGAAGTCAGTTTGTACTCCGGGCTGGTGCGCGCATGGTAGGGATGAATGTGTAGTCTCATGCTAATCAAGCCCTGTACCCCTGAGCCACACTCCTAGCCTGATGACTTTTCCCTATTGTATTCCAGAGACATGTATGTGAACTCTGGTTCTGATGTTTGATTTTGTATAGCTACTTCAGGGTGGGAGATTCCACTGTATCCGCCTCTGCTGATGGGCAGTCTGGGCTTTTGCGGTGTTTCAGCAATGAACAACACATCCCATTTTGTGAATTCAGAGATGTCCTGGAGGCCCCCTGTTGCCCTTAGTGCTTTGTGACTGTTTGTACTTCCCAGGAGTAGTCTCGGAGCCCCCTCCTCCCTGGCTCTGCCAGCACTTGGTAGTGGCACACTTTTTCCCTGTGGTCTAGGGGATGGGTGTCATCTCCTTTAGGTTGGTGACTGCGGGGTGATGGAGCATCCACGCTTGTGGCTGCAGTTTTCGTCTTCCGCTAGCTCTGTGTTCACATCCTTTGCCCATTTTGCATTTGTCTTTTACTTACCAGCCTCCATGTCGCTAAAAATGCACAACTCTGGAGACGTGCTGGAGACGTGCTAGCTAGCTTTGTCGTCATTCACAATCACCACAGCATGTTGACATTTCAGGCAATAACAAACTGCATTATTAGTGATGTCACAGCCATCACCGTTTGAGTAAGTATGTTCTGTGATGTCTGACCGATGAACAAAACCATGTCAGCATGCTCTTTCATTTATTTCTTTTCTAACATTTACTTTATGCACGTGCGTGTGTGTGTGTATGTGTGTGTGTATGCGCACACGCACATGTGTGTGCACACATAGCACGCATCTGGAAGCTGGAGGACAATATGCATGAATTAGTTCTTTCCTTGCACTAAATCTGTCCCAGGGTTTTGAACTCACGCCATCAGGCTTGGTGGTAACTGTCTTTATGGACTGAGTTGTCTCCCTTACCTGTACTTTCTTGTCCATCTTGAAGCCTGGCTATAAATGTGTTGCAAAATGTCTTATGTGTGGCTATGACTGGCCCTCCTACCGCCCCCCCTGGGGGGGGAGTTGTGCCAAATTAGTTTGAAAATGTGCATTGATTAATGTGTCTTTTGTCTTTGTGGTTTATGGGCCTTTGAATCTTACTAAATCTTTCTGCACCCTCAAGCGTTTTCTAAAAGTTAAGTTTTTGTTTTGATGATACGATTTTTAATTCATCTGAGATTTTTATGGTTGTTTAGGAGGAAGCTAACTGTTGTTGTCTGGATCTGTACCCAGGTGTTCAGTGTGTTTTGAAACTCTCTCAACATATGCCAAGTTTCCATAGGCAGGCAATGGATTCCTGGACTCTCTGCTCCGTCCTATGGCACTGGCTCTCCCAGACCAGGGTCTGCCAAGTGAATGAAGCCACAGAACTCTTTGTTGGGGGGAGCAAAGAGAAGATAGCACCCCTGAGAGTACCCAGCCCCAGGACCTTGAGGCAGAGGGCGGTCAGTCTAGAACTCTGCCCAGTCTCCCCAAAAGATGCAAAGCTTCCCTGTGGCTCAGCATGGAACACAGGGATCAGCACACATGGCCACCATATGAGAGGGTGACCTGGAGTGGAGCCCCACACCATGAGAACATGACTCACTGCCCCAGTCCTCTCTCCCCTGTGTCCCTGCTCACCACTGTGGGTAGGACAATGGCAGGTGTACCTGCATATCACCCCTCAACTGTCATACCACCCAGCCACCCATCCCTCCCACTTCCCACCCCTGGGCTTTCTAATCATCTTTCTCCCCCATCAAAAGAAAAAGCCATTTCCAGACTGGCACTTACTCACAGGCATCCGTCTGTAGCATCCTTCCTGCCTCGAAGCCATCCTTTTGGATAGACTCAAAACCCTACTAAATCCATTTCTGTTTTTATTAAGCAGTCAACCCCCTCCCCACTCTTTCTTTGACTATTTTCTACTTTTACTCTAAATGTGGGTTTTTTGGGGGGGGTCTGCTTTTTTTCTCATCTCTGTTGACTCTGGTCACCCAGTGTGACCCTGTCCATTCACATGACTTCTGCCTGTTTCTTACCTCCCCGAGTTTCCAGTCTCCCTCACAAGCAGAACCCTCATGTGCCCAAAGCACTTGCTTTGTTATTTACTGTCTCAGCTCCTGCGCACTGTGGACATCTGACTCAGCTCTGGCCGTTGAGGGCTAAGCAGAAGTCCAGGGCTGAGGCCTGCTGAAGCGGTTTTCTTGATGATGGTGATCTGCCTTAGGCCTTCTTATTTTCTTCCTGTGTGGGACACAAACGTGATGTTGTGAGATGTCACAGCCTCTTCGAGACCGTGAAGATAAGTGCCACCAGCAAAGTGTACACAGCAGAGAAGGGAATTCCAAGGAGGCTGGGGACTTGATGACTTCCTTGAGCAGCTGTCCCAGCTTCCTACGGCCTTGTTACACTATAGCCGGGCGGTGATGGTGCACGCCTTTAATCCCAGCACTCGGGAGGCACTATAAAAACACAAACCTTTCTCTGACTGAACCATTGCAGTGTTTCTAGGACATAAAGTCAAATGCAACCTTGATCTAATTTCCAAATGTGTTTCTATGTCAGATGTCCCTGCTCACCCCATCGCCATTCTACCTCAGTATCTCCATCTCCCTTCTCCTCCTTCCTCCAACATCCTAGATATACTCCCCTCGGGTTCACTACCCCAAAGTGCTTGTCTTAGCAGCTTGTCCACAATCTTCTTAGCAAGCAGCTTTATTAAAAAAAAAAAAAAAAAAAAAGCCGTGATAAAAAGCATCAGCTTGGGTAGACAGGAGAGAAACGAAGGAAAGGTGTTGGGCAGGATTTTGGTGTAACCTCATGAACATGAACTTTGTCTCCTAAATGAGGAACTTCTCATGCATCCCAGCAGACAGGGCATCATAGACACTTGTTCCCTCTGAGGTTTATCTCCAGCATCCCCACTCCTGGTAGCAGATCCGACCTTCATTTGGTTAGAAGTCATAGAGCCATTTAGACGACCTTGTGACAGCAGCTAACCACACACGTGACAAATTGTCTTTCTGTTTATAACCCAACTGACTAAGAAATAGGAGTCCTGTTTGGCTTCTGTTGACACAGGGTCTGGTCAGGCAATGGGAGCCGAATGGCTCTGCGGAATAATTCTTAGAGAAGCATCGGCTGTGGCCTCAGTAGAGAAGAAAGACAAGCTCTCTTTGTTGTCTAGTTTGGTTTCAACTTAACACAAGCCGGAGTTATCTGAAAGAAGGGAACCTCAACTGAGAAAATGCCTCCAGAAGACCCAGCTGTAGGGCATTTTCTTGATTAGTGATTGATGTTGGAGGGCCCAGACCATTCTGGGTGGTGCCATCCCTGGGCAGGTGGTCCTGGGTTCTATAATAAAGCAGGCTGAGCAAGCCATGGGGAGCATGCCAGTAAGCAGCACTCCTCCATGGTCTCTGCATCAGCTTCTGCCTTCAGGTTCCTGCCCCGTTAAGAGTTCCTGCCCTGACTTCTTTCAATGATACACCACAATGTGGACTGTAAGCCAGTAAACCCTTTCCTCTCCAGGCTGTTTTGGTCATGCTGTTTCATCATAGCAATAGTAACCCTGACTAGGACACTTTCCTAACCTTGGATCAAATCATCCAACCTGCAATGGTGAGAATGAACAGGGGGCTTATGGGAGTCTTGGTGAGGATGTGGTTCTGCCAAACCATGGTGCTCGGCACTCCTCAGTCTGCTCAGTTTGGATGTCTGCATCTTTGGAATTCAGAAGATTTTCCTACTTATGCTCTGCTTTCTCTCCTGACATTCCTCTCATGTTAGGTCTTTCAACCCCTGGAACAGGAGTTACAGATGTTTACCAGCTGCCATGTGGGTGCTGGGAACTGAGCCCAAGTCCTCTGCAAGAGCAGCCAGTGCTCTTAACCACAGAGAGATCTCACCAGCCCCCACTTCTGAGAGTTCTTCATGGCAAGCAGGAACTTGGTGTACCCAGTCCTGGTTCAAGTCAGCTGCTGGAAACACTTGCCAGGTTAACCAGGGCCTCTGTTGTTTCCCATCTCAGTAACTGAAGAAGATATATCTTCCTAAAGACAGGAAGGTGGACACAGGGATTGGTCTCCAGTCACCAGTCCCTAAAACAATAAGAAATCATGGGAATGTGGTGCCCACAGATTCCTTTCTATTCCACTGGTAGCCACGGGCAGATGTCCACTGTGTCTCTCTGGGCTCTGGTTTCTTATGTTTATAAAGACATATTGCAGGTCCCCAAACTACAGGTTTCAAGAGCCCATGCCCAGCTACTGAGGAGGTTGAGGTAAGAGGATCACAAGTTCAAGACCAGTATGGGCAACTTAGTCAGAGGTCCTGGCTTCAGTCTCCAGGACTACTTAAAAAAAAAGAGTGAGGGGAAAAGGGTACAAGTATAAGCCAAATAGTATTTCAGTGGATTTAAAAGCTATGACAGAACTACTCAAACTATTTCCTAACGGCAGCGAGAGTCTGCTCCCGAGAATAACACATGGGCAGGTATACTGCACATAGGAAGGGAATGAGGTGGGCACTGGACACTGGCAGGGCTCTGCCTGCTCTTCAGTCCCGGCGATCAGATCTCACCATCCCAGGCCCACATGGGTTAAGGGCAGGTGCTCAGGGTAGTGCGGCTAAGGGACTCCGTGAGCAGTGTCCACAAACAGGACCTGCGCAGATCAGTTCTGAATTGAAGTCAAAAGCCCATCTACACAGGAACTTGCTTGCCGTCTACCTGGTGTGTCGTAGGCAACATGGAGACAGAGCCTGGGTCTCACAGCCTTGGGTTTTGTTTCTCTGAAAGATGTTTCCATTTCCAGAAACAAAAGGAGAGCTACTTGGGCGCATGCGTGCTATGCTCAGGTTGGAGTACGTGAGGGGACCCCAGCCAGCTACACCACAGGATGGCTCAACACCAGGTATCCGTGAGTGGAAACAAGGAACAACCAGGAGGCTGCAGCTACCTGCGAAGAAAAGGAAGAAGACCAGCTTGATTGACACCCACTGTGTCTTCTATAGGGAAAGCTTCCCACCCTGTTATGAAGCAGCAAGAAAGCCCTTACCAGATGCTAAAAAATGCAGGCACCATTCTCTTGGATTTTCTGGACTCAAGAACCATGGGCCAGACAGACTTCTGTTCTTCATAAATTGCCAGGTCTTGGGTATTTTGTTGTAGCAATGGAAAATGAGATAAGTCACTCTTTAAGGTCAATAAAAACTATTCTTAGAAACTCCCAGGCAGTTCCCCCAGCCCCTTGAACCTCATTGGTCAGAACTGTATCATGTCCCATGCCTAAACCAACCAGGGCTAATAATGGACATGAATTGTCATGGCTGGCCTAGACCAACTCATGGGGGAGGGGTGGACACCAATATACAAAGCAGAGTCCCGTTAGTGAGGAAGAAATGCTGGAAAGGAGGATGGCTAACTGTTTGCTCTAGTAACTTCCTTCATTTTTCTATAACTTAAGTACCATGGTGTCTAGAGATGAAAAATAGACTCTCAACTAATTCCTGATAAATTCCTGTGGGTCACCTTTTTCTTTGTCCCTATGGCCCATGTGACAGCAACACTGAGGGATGGAATCTAATGGGTACATGTGGGATTCAGTGTGTGTGTGTGTGTGTGTGTGTGTGTGTGTGTGTGTGTGTGTGTGAACACAAACCATAAAAAGTATCATCTTCACCGGTTTGAAGCGTACAGTTCAGCAGCGCCGGTTGCGTTTGTGTTGTGAAACAGAGAGCTCCGAAACTTTCCCATCTTGCAAAACTGAAACTCTGTACTCATTAAACAACCCCCCACCCTCACCCCTGCCACCCCAACCCCCAGGCTCCTGCACCTACTAACTTGTCAGTTGTTTCTATGGTTTCGATTGCTCTAGATCCTTCCTAGGAGCCGGTTCATGCGGTGTCTGTCACTCTGTGTCTGGCTTATTTAAATTGGCACAGCGTCCTCAGGGGCCTGTCTCTGTGGCAGGGTGTAAAGAGCTTTTTGCCCCTTGTAAAAGGCTGAGTAGTAGTCCACTGGGTGCACACGCTTGTTCTTTATCTTTACTGGTGGACATTTGGGTTGCGTCCACCTTGTGAGTTGTTGTGTTTTACGTTTTTTCCATCACTTACTGTATGGAGGAGACCGCACACGCCGTGGTGCGTGCATGGCAATCGCAGGACAACCCCTGGAAGCCAGTTCTCTTCCTCTACCTTGTGTGCTGCAACCGCCTCTTCTGCCTGCTGAGCCTTACGGCCAGCCTTATCCTGAGTGGTTCCGTCATGAACACAGGTGCCCACAGATCTGTTTGATGGCCCTTTGTCAACAATATGCCCCCACCCCTAGCAATGGCATTGCTTCGCCGGGCAGTGGTGGCACACGCCTTTAATCCCAGCACTCGGGAGGCAGAGCCAGGCGGATCTCTGTGAGTTCGAGGCCAACCTGGTCTACAGAGTGAGTTCCAGGAAAGGCGCAAAAGCTACACAGAGAAACCCTGTCTCGAAAAAAAACCAAAACAAACAAACAAACAAACAAACAAAAGCCAGTAATGGGACTGCTGCTCATAGAATATTCCAACTCCTGACTCTCTGAGGGGCTGTTTCTCATAGTGACTCTCACCTGTGCTCCTGGGGTTTCTGATTTCTCTACATCCCGGCCAACACTTGCTAGCCTGTTTGGTTGGCAGTGGCCATCCTGATAGGTATGAGGTATCTCATGGTCACTTTGACTGTTTTGGATTTGAACATCTTTTTTATAGGCTTTTAGGCTGTTTGCGTCTTCTTCAGAGAAATATCTACTCAAGTCCTTTGTCCTTCCCTCCCCAGCAGTTAATAATGCTTTTTATTCAGGGCCTGCCACTCTGAATGGTCCTATTCTAATCACCTTGATGTTTTGCTGGGATGTCTTAAGAATTCACCCAGCACTGGGCATGCTCTAGCACTACACGAACAGTTGGGTGTTACATAGCACAGGGAACAGAAATGTGCCCCCGGAAATGCTTCAGCACAAACAGAGCTGCTCCCTGGGTCTTGAGGTAGTGGAGCCCTGAGCGAGGGGAGAGGGTTAGAGAACCTCACCTCCATCACGGGGAAGGAGGTGTTCCAGAAGAGGGAGTTAGAGACTGCGGTGCGGCGGGTGCTGTGTGGCCCAGCTGCCTTCAGATGGCAAAGAAGAGGAGCTGTTACAGGGTGTGGCCCATGGCCAGCGAGTTGGCAGCTGAGGGGGTGTCATTGGCCTCTGGATCAGCCAGAGGTTTCAGATTAAAGTCCTGTATCACGGTGAACAGGGATAAAGGCAGCTCAGCCTGGGCTAGTCCCTTTGCCCCTCACATGGCTTTCCTGTTGAGAAAGGCACGACACAATCGCTTTCCAAGTTGCCACACTCTGATGCAGAAAGTGCCAGGCCACATAACTCCGGGCTGTGAGATTCTTCATTGTCATGCAGCGCCACAGTCAGAAATGTTTCTATAGCTGTGTCCTTGGGGACAAGGTCATCGCTAAATTCATGTCACTGGTCACCGTGTGGAGCAGGGTAGTAAGGATATGGTCAATATGTCTTTGGATCCCGTGCCCTGTGGTATCTGCATGAAGCTCCTATCCCACATGGCCCTTGGGATCTTCCATGTTGGCTGTGCCCTCTTGGTGTCTGACAGGGGCAGGACTCCAGATGCCAGTGTCTCCATCTCACCCTGACACACGTCATTCATGGTGGGCATCCGCTTCTGGTCCTGTGCCTGCTGGTCATTGTGCTTCTCTTGTTGCGGTTTAAAGATGTCTTCTTACCTTTAATGTATGTAGGTGGTGGGCCCAGGCACATGCCACAGCGCACGTGTGGAGCTCAGAGGAAACCCTGCTTTCAGGAGTTGGTTTTCTCCTTCCACTGTGGGTCCTGGGGGTTGAACTTAGGTCAGGCCTTACCCACTGAGTCACTGGTCCCCTGTTGTATTTCTTTCACTGGGACCCAATTGGTACAGTCCTAAGTGTTGTTAATTTCCAAGGATTCTTGATGTTCACTTACTTTTTCTGAAACAGCTCTGTTGTGCATCCCTGGGAGAGAATCGGGGAGAGCAGGGAAAGTGCTGGAGATCTAGCTGTGTGGGCAACTCGAAATTCTGATAGCTTCCCTGCAGCTTTCCTTCTAGCCAAGAAAATTCTGGTGTGTGTCAGTGAAAACAGTCACACTGCACAGATCACAGCTCGGGATGAAAGAAGGCTGTGAGGAGAGGCCTTTGTGTTTCTAAACTCCTCGGCGGGCAGCAGGCTTCCTCTTGAGTGTGCTTCCCCGTGCTCCCATTTCTATTCATTGCAGGGCCACAAGGGATACGTGGATCTTTATCTTGTCCTGATGATGACAAGAACCGAAAGTGTTGGTTCAGCGGTCGAGGACACTTGCACAGGACCAGAGCTTGGTTCCCAGCACCCACATCCAGCCAGCTGCCTGCAACTCCGGGGACCGGACACCACCACTCTATGGGCACCTGCAAGTGTGGGCACACACACAGACACACAATTTTTTTTTTTTTTTTTGTGGTTTTTCAAGACAGAGTTTCTCTGTGTAGTTTTGGTGCCCGTCCTGGATCTTGCTCTGCCTCCTGAGTACTGGAATTAAAGGCATATGCCACCACCATCTGGCCAAAATAAATCTTTAAAAAGAATTACAAGCCCTTGGTCAACTTTTGGGGTCACCATGACAGTGCATTTTCCAGAGGACACCTCTCCAAGGTCAAGCAGGATGTCTTTCACCTATCATATCCCCACAAACTCTATGGCAGGCTTCAGACCAAAATGCAGAGTGAATTCACGGCCGCGGGCTTTTGACAGCTGGTTTTCTTAGCACTGGAAAGCTATTTTTGTGTGTGGATAGTTGATGAAGAGGCAGGCCACTGAAGAGCTCTGTTACACCATTTTTGCTGGGCCCCTTCCCTGGGCTCATTTTTTAACCAGACTAGTTTGTTGTTGAGTTGTAAATGTTCTTTATATGTGTGAGGTACAGACACATGATTTGCAAGTATTTTTTTCCATTCCACAGACTGACCTTTTGCTTGTGGACTGTCCCCCCGCCGCCCCAACAGAAGTAGCTAAGATGTGATGAGCTTACGTCTGCCTATTTTTCTTTTGTTTCCTGTGACTTCAGTGTTACCCCTGGGAAATCACCACCAAGTCCAATGTCACGGAGTTTTCTCCTAGGGCTTTTATGGTTTGGAATCTTATATTTGGATCTTTAATCCATTTAGAGTTAACTTTTTATATGGAGTAAAAGTGAGAATGCCACTGCACTCTTTAGCAAATGAAAAATCCATTTTCTTATCATCATTCATTAAAGAAGTTGTCTTTCTTCATTGAGAGGATGAGGCTCTCTTGTGGGAAATTATTTGATTATAAGTGCTGGCTAGTCTTTTGTCAACTTGGCACAAACTGGAATTATCTGAAAGGAGGGAACCTCAATTGAGAAAATGCCTCCATAAGATCCAGCTGTAAGGCATTTTCTTAATTAGTGATTGATGGGGAAGGGCCCAGCTCATGGTGGGATCACCCCTGGGCAGGTGGTCTTGAGTTCTATAAGAAAGCAGGCTGAGCAAGCCAGTAAGCAGCACTCCTCCATGGCCTCTCCATCAGCTCCTGCCTCCAGGTTCCTGCCCTGTTGAGTTCCTGTCCTGACTTTCTTGGGTGATGAACAGTGCTATGGAAGTGTAAGCCAAATCAACCCTTTCCTCCCCAAGCTGCTTTGGTCATGGTGTTTCATCACAACAATAGCAGCTCTAAGTAGGACAGGGAGTGAACCGAATTCCTGTGTGGGCTGATTTGCCTGGTTTGGTCTTTTAACACTATTAAGTCTTCTAATCCATGACCTCAGGATGCCTTTTCACTTATTCATGCCTTCTTTTATTTCTCCTAGCAATCTTCTGTGGTTTTCAGTATGCAAGTCGTTCCCCTTTTTGGTTAGGTTTTTATTCCTAAGTAGTTTATTTTTTTCAACGCTACTGCCAACAGTATTTTTTTTTTTTTTGAGATCCTTTCTAAATTGTTTATTGTCTGTCTACTTTAGTGGTGACCAAGATAATCTCTGATCTCAGGATCCAAACAATGTCCCTTTTATCTGACTGTAGGACCTTTATCCCTGCTACACACACACACACACACACACACACACACACACACACACACACACACACACACCCCGATCTTCTGGCTTCTGGGCCCATTAAATGGATCTATGGAGGTCTCCACTTGCTGGGCCTACAGGAGACTCACAGGACTCTGGGGATCTTCTCCTCCAGCCTCCCTGTGGTCACTTCTGTTCTCGAGTCCCTGATGGAGGGCTGACAAGGTCCTCGGGGCCTGTAGTCCCCAGGGTCTCACATAGGATGGACAGGGTCCCTCTATTGCCTTAGGTTCTACTGACCCGTTAGATGGAAGCCTGGTGAGGGGGAAGAGTGCTATGGGTCTGACGTGCTAAAGACCTGGAACTGTATCTCATTCTGCCCATGTCTTACTCCCTCCCCTCCCCCCAGCACCAGTCTGCAGAGTTCAAACTCATGTCCCTGTTGGGGAAATTCTGTGTCAGCTAGTATCTCATCTAGTTCTTTTCTTTTTTTGGAGGGATGGGGTGAGGTAGTGTTGACTAGGGGGAGAGTTTTGACAGGGTGTCATATGCCCAGGCTAACCTCAAATGTTATAGCCCAGGATGACTTTAAATCTCCAGATCTTCTTGTCTCTACCTCCTAATGCTGGGATTATATGCATATGCCACCATGCTGGCCCTTACCCAGTTCTTTCTGTCCCACGTCCAAAGTTCATTAAAGAAAAACAACTGGCAGTCTCTACTCTTCATGCTGATTCCTCCTGGAGTCAGGCCACCTGGGGGTACTGCCCCGCCTCCGTGTGGGTGGGTGAGTCGGGTGAAAGGGAGGTTGAGACATGGTAGGATTTCCCCAGCTGCAGGTGAGCCTTGCTCCTCAGTGGTCTGCCTGGGGCCCTCTGCTCCGGGCTTATCACTGCCTGAGGAACGGATGGCCTGATAGAAAAACCTGAGTCTGCTCAGTACCTAGCTCAAACTCTACAGCAACGGCTTTCAAAGTGTGGTCCAAGGGGTCTGGGAGACGAGATGACGTCAGTAATGTCATGGGACATTGGATTCTCCTTCTTCTCACCAGCACACACAGGTTTCCCAGAAGCTGTGTGATGCGGATATCATAAGGGGTTGACTGCTGGAAGGAACACAGTTGTCTTCTGTAAGTCTATTCTGTTCTATTAAAAATTATTCTGTTGGACCATCGACATGGTTCCGTGGGTAAAGGTACTCACTGCCAAGCCTGATGACCTGAGTGTGATCCCGGGATTCCTAATAATGGAAGTAGAGAACTGACTCACATAAGTGGTTCTCTGGCCTTTACCCATGTGCCACGGCATGTACATGCATGTGCACACACAATAAATAAACGTTAAAAAGAATTTTAGAAAAATTGCAAAAGTGGGGTTGGAAAGATAGCTCACTAGTTAGGAGCACTAGCTGCTCTTCCAGAGGACTCTGGTTTGATTCTGAGGGTGCATGCGCGTGGCGCGAGCACACACACACATGGCAGCTCACAACCATCTGTCACTCACTCTAGTTCTAGGGGGTCTAATGCCTTTTTCTTTGGACACAAGGCATGCACCTAGTACACAGACATAGGTTCAGGTCAAACACCCATAGACATGACATTAAGAAGAAAAAAAAAAACGTGTTACTCTTCCAGAGGACCTGGGTTTGGTTCCCAGCACCCACATGGCAGCTCACAACCACCTGTAACCAACCCTAGCTTCTGGAGAGCTGACACTGTCTTCTGGACTCCTTGGGCACTTACATACATGTGGTATGCACATCACAAGTAATAAAAATGAATTTTTAAAAAATTGCAAAAGTATAACTAAATGCTATTCTTTTTTTTTTTTTTTTGCAAAACTACATTGATAAAACTATTGTTTCTGTTAACATGGTGCTTATTAGTTTAAAGGAATCAATATATCATTTTAAAAATTCCAACTTTCGGTTTCTACTAGGATAGAATTAACCCACAAAAATGGGTTTTTAGGAACATCTACCCACGTGAGAGGTCCTGAGACCAGTGTGTTTGCGGGCTGCTGTCCCTAAGAATGCTGCTGTGCTCATGGTGGCTTTGAAGTCAAGCTGTCCTTCACGACTGTGTCCTTTCTGCTGACTTCACAGCAGCGTGCCACAGGAGGGCAGCAGATCCTACTGTGAACCCCACAAGCCTTCACCCCGGGGGTTCGCTAAGTCCCTCCAGCCTCCAGCCTCTTCCAGGATCTGGCCCAGGTACTGGACAAAGTCATAATTCAGGTCCTTGCTCTGTGGGAGACTCAGGCCTGAGTTTCCACCCATATCCCTGAAGGAAGCATCTGAGGGTTGGTCCAGGCTCAGGCAAGAGCCTGGCCACCTTGCTCAGTGTGACAAAGCAGGTCGTAGAGCCCTTTTCCAGTCTCAGCGTTAACCTGGAAGTATTGTTTCTTGTGGGAATTGTCTTCCGGAAGAGCACCCTGAACCACGCTGTGTTTAATAGCGCACAGTTACCACGACGTCTAGCAGGTTTCCCATCACTCTGACAGTCCCTGAGACCAACAGCCTAAGAGGAGGAAAGGCTTACGTTGGATTGTGGTCTCAGAGTCTTTGGTCCAGGACTGCTGGCTTTGTTTCTCTGGGGCTTGCGACAGCGCGGGACATCCTGGCAGGAACATGGGTACTAATGGAAGAACTCTATTCACCTCATGGCCACCAGCAACCTGCTTCCCCTTCCAGCACTAGAATGGACAGGCTGCTTCCACACGATGAGGTGACGCATCCGAGCAGAAGAATCTACAGTCTTGCTACAGAAAGTTGGTAGCAAACAGATTTAGCGAGAAAGAATCTTGACCAGTGGTTCTCAACCTGTGGGTTTCGACCCCTTTGAGGGTGGAATGAGCCTTTCACAGGGGCGGCATATCAGACATCCTGCATATCAGATATTTATATTTTGATTCGTAACAGTAACAAAATTACAGTTATGAAGACGCAATGAAAATCAGTTTATGGTTGCGGGGGGGTGGGGGTCACCACGACATGAGGAACTGGATGCAAGGGTCGCAGCATTAGGAGCATTAGGTGGAGAACCATTGCATTAACACATCGGGGCAGTGAAGTGGGGCGGGGGGGGGGGGTAGAGGGGGTGCAGGCATTCTGCTTGCCTTTTTACCCAGGCTTGGGTGAAGGGAGGAGGAGAGGGCACAGGTGAAGTTTTACCCATAACCTGGCCTCATGTTGGCATCAGAACAAGTCATGGGAATCTCCAGCAATGGAAAACAAGGCTTTGCGGCTACTTAAGGCAGTCTTTTAGCTTCCCCTCAGAGACTTCTCCAAACAGCCTTAAAGAAGCCTAGTGTGAGTGAGCTGGCTGCATTGAGGGCCAGTAGAAAGTAAAGTCACAAGGTAAGGGTCCAAGTCCCCCATTGCCCAGTGTCTGGTCCATGCTCTTTCTCCATCACTGTCATTCCAGGCCCCACAGATTTCTCCCTCCCCTCTAGGTATTCACTGTCAGGTCTGGCCACCCCAGCGATACATGCAAATCACCAGTCCTTGTTAGTGTAGGCCTGGTGACTAAGATAATCTAGGCTTTGAAGGTCAGGCAAGGTTGTGGTTCCTGCTTCTACCATGTGTAAACTGTGCAGTCTTGGGCAGGGTGCCTAACTTCTCTGAGTCTCCATTTCCTCCACTGGTGGAGGCAATAGTAATGTCATAGGGTTGTGGGAATCATATAACATAAGTCATCTACAGAGATTAAGTCAGTGCTTGGACAGTAGCAAGACTCAACAGGCTGTGCCTAGGGCTGCATTTGAATTGTACTTGTTGTAGCCAGACGTTTTCCTGTGTCCTGCAGCCACTCAGTCCCAAATAAACACACAGAGGCTTATATTAATTACAAATTGTCTGGTCTACGGCTCAGGCTTATTATTAACTAGCTCTTTCATCTTAAATGAACCCATTTCTATTCATCTGTGTATTGCCACGTGTCTCATGGCTTTACCTGTGTTCCGTGACATCTTGCCCCCCCCTTTGGCCCACAGTGTCTCCCCTGACTCCGCCTTTCTTCTCCCTGTGTGGATTTCCCACCTGGCTCTAACCTGTCTTACCATAGGCCAGAGCAGCTTCTTTATTAACCAATGGTAGCAACACATATTCACAGCATACAGAAAGACCATCCCACAGCAAATTGTATTTTGAGACAGGGTTTCATGTAGTCATGACTGGCCTTGAACTTGCCACGTAGCTGAGGATGACTTTGAATTTCTTATCTTTCTGCCTTCATCTGCTAAGTGCTAGGATTACAGGTGTGCACCATCACATCTATTTTTATGCAGTACTGAGGGACTGCATCCAGGAATGTTGTGCATGTCAGGCAAGCATTTTACCAATATATATCTCCAGATATAGCTGGAGCTATATCTCCAGTCCTATGCTTAGCCATTTTAAAGAATGCATTGTTTTTAAGTATTATCACTATGTTGTACAATAGCTCTGTTGTACTAATTCCTCCTGTGGGGTTTTGGATCCTTTGGCCTCCCATCTCAGACCCTGCTAACTACCCCTCTGCTTTCTGCCTCTCTAAATCTAACCTGTCTAGATTCCATACATTGGCAAGATCATCTGTGACTTTCTGTGCCTGGCACACTTAACTCAATGTCTCCCAGGTTTAGCTATGTTATAGCCAATGACAAGATTTCCTTCTTATTGAGTTTTTTTTAAAGGGCATTGCATTGTATGTATGTCCCATATTTTCTGCATCCATTCATCCATTGATGGGCACTTAGGCTGTGTCCATTTCTTGGCTGTTGGGGACAGGCTGTGATGAACGTGAGAGAGTGCTTGAGTACACCGATTCATTTTCTTTAGATATATTCCCTGTAGGGGGATCTTTGGATCACACAGTAGTTCTGTTTTTAATGTTTTCCTTTTCTGTTGGTGATATCTCATAAACATTTTTTGTATGTGTTTGTATTTGATACTTGTGTGCGAGTGTGGGTACATATCATGGTGTGTACATGGAGGTCAGAGAACAATCTTGGTAGTAGGCCCTTGCCTTCCACCTCATGAGACAGGGTCTCAGTTGTTCATTGTGTGTGTGCTAACAGGCCCAAGTACTTCCAGGGACTCTCCTCTCTCCACCTTCTGTCACCCTAGGAGCATTAGGATTACAGACATGTACTGTGCTCAGCTTTATGCGGGTTCTGGGATTTGAACTCAGGTCCTCACACTTGCATGGCAAATGCTTTTACCCGTTGAGCCCTTTCTGCAACCCATTACAAATATTCCCTTGTGTTATTAAACATTCTACAGAAGTAACTTCAAAGGCTGCATTATAGTTTATCATACCAATGATTATTAATTTTTATAACCGTTTGCTTTCTAATATACCTTTAGGTTAGCACTTTTGCTGTTATGAATACATACACAACCAACTTCTTTTTATACAAAAATAACTTGGTTCATATTTTGTGGGGGTCCCTGCAAATGCTACAGCTGTCAGAGGAACTATCTGTGAAAGGCAAGGAGGAAATCTAGTTCAGCACGACTTGGTTAGCAGACTGGTTCAAACTTCTAGAGTCTGGCACCAGGCAGTTTACTTTAGCCATATTTAAGCCCAGCACAGTTTTGGAAACATGTTTCCATGTTAACTCAGTTTCCAACAGTTAACTCAGTCCTGTGTGTACAACAAAGCTTAAGACATGTTTACATTGAAACTTTTTATGAAGTACATGTGACTGCTCTCATAAAGGTGGGTGCTGTTGACTCAGAAACAGTGCTCAAGGTAAGGGTCTAGGGAGGATGACTGAGGGAAACATAATGCCCAGGGTAGTCAGGATTGGCCTGGCCCTAAGATAACACGAAAGTGTAGGCAGTTGCTTTTTTTTTTTTTTTTTTTTTTTTTTTTGGTTTTTCGAGACAGGGTTTCTCTGTGTAGCTTTGCGCCTGTCCTGGAACTCACTTGGTAGCCCAGGCTGGCCTCGAACTCACAGAGATCCGCCTGGCTCTGCCTCCCGAGTGCTGGGATTAAAGGCGTGCGCCACCACCGCCCGGCGGCAGTTGCTTTTTACTCTTTTGGTCTTTGACACTTTGGGGGGACCTGCCACCCAGCTCCCAAGTAAATCACACACGGAGGCTTATTCTTACTTATGAATGCCCAGCCTTAGCTTGGTTTGTTACTTGCCAGCTTTTCTTAAATTATCCTGTCTATCTTTTGCCTCTGGGATTTTATGTTTTTCTTACTTCTGTATATCTTACTTTCACTTTTACTCCGTGGCTGGCTGTGTAGCTGGGTGGCTGGTTCCTGGAGTCCTCCCCCTCCTCCTCCTCCCCCCCTCCTCCTCCTCCCCCTCCTTCTCTCACTCCTAGATCTCGCCTTCATTTTTCTTTTCCTCCCAGATTTCTCCTCCTATTTATCCTCTCTGCCTACCAGCCCAGCCTCGCTATTGGCTGCTCAGCTCTTTATTAGACCAATCAGGTGTTTTAGACAGGCACAGTAGCACAGCTTCACAGAGTTAAACAACTGCAACCTAAAAGAATGCAACACATCTTTGCATCATTAAAACAAATGTTCCACAGCATGAGGAAATGTGTAACACACCTTTAAATAATATTCCACAGCCCAGAAGTCCCCTGGGTTGTTGTAAAGCACAAGGACATGTCTCATAAGGATGGGTTTATGGGCTGAGAAGCAAATTCAAGACCTAGGAGGGGAAGTCTGGGATAAACAACATGATCGTCTGGGGGATTCGGGTGAAGGCTGGCCCTACAGATAGCAAAAGATCACCAGGTTGTAAACTACATCCACTCCCAGCATTCCTAGAGGAAGACAGGTAAACATCCCCTTCCTCTGAAGAGACAAGCATGTATGTTTAACTTTCCTGGTTTCCCGACTGTTTATCTGTGTGCATAAGGATCTGCATCCTCTACAATATTTTAAATTATTTGCTTAGGATAAACTTAGTGAGAATATGGATATTGCTGAAGCTAACTCTTTTACAAGGAGGAAACAAAGGTCATATGGATGACATGTTGGCTCTTAATGGTCAGTTTTCACCCTTCTGAATGTTCAAGTCCATTCATTTAATCATGTCTTTAGCCCACTCCCGTGTTAATGTCTAGGTCGCCAGTGTATACTTTTTAGATTCAGATTCTGTAGTCTTTTTGACAATCAAGATGACAATGCGGGCCCCTTTAGCCTTCTAGTGGTGTTTCTGCTCACCAAGATTTCTTCAAGGTAAAGTTGAACTCACTATGACCCCACTTATACCCTTGGATACCCAGGTCAGCAGACTGAGGTCTTCTGGCACAACCAAGTGCTTTCTTATGATCTCTTTAGAACCAAGATTCCCCTTTAACTTTCTCCTCTGGTTATCATCTCCTTCTCTTTAATAAGAGAAACCAAAGGGGTTTCTGCAGGAGACCGTTAGGTACGGCACACAGCAGTGTACTCTTCTGCTGTCTGGACACACAGATAGTTGGATGTGGCTGTGCAATTGCATTTCAGCTGGTGGAGCAATGGCTAATGAGGTGGACGCCGCTCCCAGGTTTGGCCATTGAACCCCATGTGGAATAGAGGTGATGCCCATGACAGCCTTGGAAGTCACAAGTGAAGTCACAAGTGAAGATGCCCGAGCCTTCCTCAGCCAGGCTGGAAGAAGGGTACCCTGCTGACCCTTCAACTCATGGCTGTGGACTTGATGTGATTTCCCCCAGAGGGTTTTGTACTAGAGGCTCATCCCTTGTGTGGTGATATGGAAAGACAATGGGATCTTTAAGAGACAGAGCCTAGTGTCAGGTAATTGGGCCATCGGCCCTGTCTTCAGAAAAGACTAACACTCATCTGAAGAAATACATCAGTGCTTCCAAAAATGAGTTGCTCATCTGTTGGCTTCCTCCTGTGCATTGTGTTGGGGTGCACTGTGTAGTGCGGGTTGGGTGAAGAAGGAAGGCACTCCCAAGATGAAATTTTAAGGCCTGTGTGGCAGTAGGAAGGTCCAGCCTCTTCTGATGGACTAAAGCCCGAACAGCCATACAAAGGCTTATTTATTGATTGTTACATAGAGTATTTGTCATACCAAGGTCCCTAATCTTAATTTGCATGTCTTACTGAAGGAGAGCATCACATGCCTCCATGCCTCCAGTCTTTTATTATGGATCCTGTGCAATATACAATAATACAAGAGCCTCAGGTATGCGTGAGGCATCTTGTGACCAAAGTCATGGGATGGCTGCAAAGCCCCTTCAGCCAAACAATTCCACAGGTCACAGGAAATAATCACTGTTTTCCACAAGGATTCTTCAAGGTCAAAGCATTTCTGAAAAACAGTTGTTCTAAAATACAGTAATGTCTACCCCCTGCAGTGCTTCTGCTAAGTTCCCACAACAGCATTGCACGTGGCCACTTTTGTGGGGGGTGTCTTTGTGATACTGTTCACCATGAGGCCGTCACTGGAGACTAAATTCATCAGCCATTCAGTCCTTGGACTCTTAGACTCTAAAACTAGGTCAAATAAACGTCTCTTCTTTGGACCTTCTGTTATAGGAACAAAAAGGGAAGAGGACAGCCCTGGCTTTTGTAGTTGATTATTGAACTATTTTTCTCTGGTTACAAAGAAGGATCATTTGCAACTTACAGCCTCACTTGGTTCCGTGTGAGCCATATTTCCTTTTATCTTGATTCACGAGATTAGCTGTGCACCCCACTTCTTCAGTTTTCCAGAGAGTCTCCTTCCTTCCCAATTCTCGGTGAAGAGTCAGAGCGTTCTAGACTCCTGTGTGATGGTGGCCTCTCACTTTCCCCTTCCCGGCAGATGCCCTGGCTGTGAGAACTGAACCCAAGGAACCATGCCTCCTTTCCCAGCAGATGCCCTGGCTGTGAGAACTGAACCCAAGGAACCATACCTCTCCATTGTTACCTGTTTTCTGAGACGTGGAATTGTCATTTGTTAAGAATTTCATAGAAAACACCTACAGAGAATATGGTTGAATCTGAATAGGTGGGTTTGGCAGAAGAATGGTAGGGAATAACTGGATCTACAGAACAGAGTGAGAAATTTGGAGTTCCGGAGGTGTTCATGGGATTGGGGTAAAGAGGAGAGATGGGAAGGTGAGGGCAAGCAAGGCTGCTTCTTGATGGGAATCTGCCTGTTAAACATCTTCCCAGGATGGGAAAAAGAACGTGGAGGCGTCTAATATCAAACCTGGAGCAGTTGTCTAGACCCCTGTGCTCCTTTGAAAAGGGCCAGCACGACACTGGATAGGGACAGCACACGGTTGGTAAGATGGTCGTATGCCATTCAGCAGATTCAGGGCTCAGAGCCAGGGGCAATGCTGATGGACGGCTATTCCCGGCTATTCCTACCTTTTGCCTTGGCCTGCCTCCAGGGACTGGCTGCCTCTGGAGAACTTTAGACATCTGCTGGGTGTTTGAACCCATTTTATTTAGAAGACTCCAGTTGGCATACAATGCATCACACACACACACACACACACACACACACACACACACACACACACACATCCATTGGTAAAAGAATCCTGAAGATCTCATCAAATAGTTAGCAGTGGAGAAAACAGACTTCTTAAAAACTTCTGAGATCAAGAGAGTCACACGGTGTACCTCAGAACGCAGTATGAATACAGGGCTGTGCTCTGTTCTCAACCCCTCTGGCTCCCGGGGCCCTTGCCTGGGAGGAGGGAACAGCTGCTCGGGTGGAGGCTGAGGTGGCTTCTCACCCACTGTCCTCTAGCACCAGGCATTCAGAGCAGCCCTCCCTGCAGCTTCCATATTTGCCCCGTGGGTACATCAATGACTGATTCTGTCGGTGCTCTGAGCTCAGAGGAATGTATGTGGGAGACAGATTTCGCACAGTAAGGGGAAACGTAGGAGCCATGAGTTCGTTAAAGAAGTTCTTCCGTTGTCATAAAGATGTAACAGATACTATGTTAATACAGAAAGCTGTTTATCTAGCGTCAGGTTTTCTTCGTTCCCGACACAGATTTAAACTCCAAAACCAGAATAAACGAACAAAAATAGCGTGACAGTAGACCAGCCCTGCAGCCATGGTGGGGGACAGGTCTCCTTTCTGGCAGCTACAGATTCCTGTCGCTACGCTGACTAGGGCAGGAGGTTTCCTGAGTGCAGAGCACCAACATGCCAACTCTGAGATAAAACGTCGTAAATAGACCTGGAGCCTGACCCAGAGCCAGGCTCAGTGTCCTTGGGCTGGTTGTACTCATGAGCCAGGTCCCGGGTGGGGGTGGGGTGAACAACTGTTGTGGAAATTTCCATGAGCTGTCGTCCCCCAGCTCTGGGGAAGCTGGGGTGTTCCACAAGGCATGAGGAGGACACGGGTTATGAAAGAGGCGCAAGACATGGTCCCAGCTCATAAGGAGCAAGGCCCCTGGAGAGCGGACCTGAGAGCGCGTGCCAAGAAAGCAAGGGACAAGCAGGTTGCAAAACCTTAAGCCACAGTTGTCAATAAGGTCAAGGCATGGCGCCATCGCCAAAGAGTCACCGTCACCTTCCACGGATCAGAACTCCATTTCACTTCCCACCGAAAATACTGGGAATACAAACTGAGTATTAAGATAAAAGCTGATCTTATTTCTCTAAATACTAATAAAGGTGCCACAAATGATATACTAATGTTTTTCAGAGGAAAAAATTCTGTATATTATCACTTATTAGAGTCTTAATTACTTTTTAAAGAACTCAGTTTACGGGAATGGAGCAGTGGTTAAGAGTGCTTGATGCTCTCCTAGAGGACCCACACTGGACAGTTTACAACTGCTTGTAACTGCAGAGTCAGGGGATCTGCTTTACCCACTTCTGGCCTCAGGTCACCTGCTCGAACATTCTCTCTCTCTCTCTCTCTTTCTATCTCTCCCTCCTTCTCCCTCCCTCTTCCCACCTCTCTCACACATACACACACAAATAAAAGTAAAATCTTTAAAGAGGAATTCAGACTAAAATTACAAAAATATTTAAATCCAAAAATCTACTTTTAAAGGACGAGGGTTTATAATGTGCTCAATGGTTGAGCACTTACCTAGAATATGCAAGACCCTGCGTTTGATCCTTAGCACACATGCACACACACACATACACACACACACACACACACACACACACACACACACACACAAATCATCTGAATTTTTCAGTTCCATATCATGTCAAATGCTTTAAAGCAGTGGTTCTCAACATATGGGTCTCAACCCCTTAAGATCAAACGACCCTTTCACAGGAGTTACATATCAGATATCCTGCATATCAGATACTTATATTATGACTCAGCAGTAGCAAAATTATAGTTACGAATGTTATGGTTGGGGGGTCACCACAGCATGAGGAACTGTACTAAAGGGTCACATCATTAGGAAGGTTGAGAACCACGGCTTCAAAATTTTGTAAAATCAGATGTTTGCAACCCTTTTAGAGATTGAGAGAGCATTTTCCTCTTTTATAAAATTTAGGCTCTGTGAGTGTGTGTGTGTGTGTGTGTGTGTGTGTGTGTGTGTGTGTGTGTGTGTGTAATGTGTAAACTCACCAACTTTGCCACAATGCTTTACTCCTGCTGTGGTTTGTGATTTAGACGCAGTCTTGGGTGCGGCCCCTAAGGGTTCACACATTGAGAGTTTCGGCCTCAGTGTGGCACCTTTAGGAGGTGGGACCTAGTGGGAAGCCCTTAGTTCATTGGAGGAGCTGTCTCCAGGAGGGACTGATATAGTTTCCATGGGACACTGAGATTTCTTGAGAATGGGTTGTTTTGAGCCTGGACACTTTCTCTCCAGTTTTCTATTTGGACTTTGTACTGGTTGATTTTTGTCAACTTGACACAAACCTAGACCTATCTGGGAAGAGGAAATCTTAACTGAGAAAATGTCTCCATGAGACTGGCCTGTAGGCAAGTCTGTTGGGGTCATGTCCTGATTGCTAATGAAATAGGAGGGTCCAGTCCACTGTGGGTGATGCCATTCCTGTGGGAGGACAGCTCCTACCTTTTAAAAGGGTTCCTGTGAGGAGGAGAGATGGATAAGAAACTTCTAGATAGAAAGATAGCGAAGAGAGACAGAAACAGGATAGCTTTGGGAGGACCTGGATCAAAACCCAATGGTCCCTTCTGTTTCTTCAAAAGGACTTTTTATAACAACCTCCCCCCCCCCCCCCCCCCCCCGCTAGATCAAAGCACACTGCACAGCCAAGTGTAGACCCTTCCAAACACCTGGTAACCACATCTGTGGTCAAATCATCCCCTTATGCAGCCCTGCTGGGTAAAGCAAGCTCAGATTCTCGGACCCTGAGTAAATTCTCACTAGGAAACCTCTGTGGGTCTCTACACATTCTTGGGCAAGTGGCCTTGCCTTGTACAGGAAAGCAGGCTGAACAAGTCATGGGGACCAAGCCAGTAGTGCCTCTCCATAGTCTCTGCTTCAGTTCCTGCCTTTAGTTTCCTTCCTGGAGCTCCTGTCCTGTCTTCTCTCAAGTTTGGACTGTGATCAGGAAGTGTGAGCCAAATAAATCCTTTCCTCCTGAAGTTGCTTTTGGTCACAGTGTTTATCACAACAATAGAAACCCAAGACAGACATGGTCTCTCTGTCCCATTTGGTGTCACCAAGGTGCTATCTGCTGTTAGACCATCACTAGAAACAGAACCAAAGGGTCACCTGATCTTACACTCAAACTATGTAATTTTCAACACACTAGTCAGGACACCTCTGCTAAGACAAACCATGAATAGGATCTATGAGTTCTCATGGCTGAAAAGTTGAACATCTAGGTTAGGCTCCTTATATATTCTAACTAGGGCTCCACCTCCATTTCTTTCTGTGTCTTTCCTCCATCCTGAATGACGTGGTGGGCTGATTCCTTTTCAGGTTGACTAATTGATAATACCAAGATAGCTCCAAACAGCAATTAGAGTTATAACTACTTTGGGGGAGAGACGAGCTCTAGCTTCCATTGAGTAGAAATCTTGAGCTTTGCTTTAACTGGACCCATCATAGTGGGCCTGCCACATGCTGACTGCTTGAGGTTCAAACACCTGTCATCTCAGCAAGACTTTGCAATTGTCTTGCACCGTGGGAGACTACCCCAGGAGCTACCACTCAGACTGAGCATGGCTACAGATGGAGTAGAGATCTTAGATATTCCCAATCTGGACCACACCTTGGTAACAATTAAAGGGGTATTTTCAAGGTACAAGGCATTGTGGGGAATATAAAGACTTGTCATTTACAGTTTACTAGGCGCAAAAGGACACACTGAAAAATACCCACACTATGATGTCAGGTATAATGTCAGAAAGAGGCAAAGTAAATGCTGCAAGAAAGTACCATGACACCAGATGACCGATGTCACTGATTAAGGGGTTCTAAACCAACAACACTGGAATTAGGTCCTAGAGAATGAGCCGGTCTATGATTGTAGGTAAGGAGGAAGGATGGTGTTGGGGTTGAGGAGCAAAGTGGCATTCCCAGTTAGTGGGAGCACAAGTTTAGAAAACTTCTGCTAAGGCAAGTGATGTTACCTAAGGGTTACCCAAGTGACCAGGGTGACCCAACTCAAGGTGAAGGTGACAGAGGTTTATTTTTTGCCTGACCAGTAGGAAGCACAGTACCTCCACTCATGTCCAGGTAGGAGCAGGGCCGGCCTGTCCCTTACAGGTGGAGGCCACTGGTTCCACCAGTCTGGTGACTGGTATGAGTTCTCAGAGGGCTCTATGGCTCTTCAGGGAGGGCTGTGCTACTCTGGTCACTTAGAACTTGGTCGAGAGTGTTGCCCACTGTGGGTCTGGGGTTACCATCTCCGTTCTGCACTCTAGGTGGACTCTCAACTACTTGGTGGCAGCAGCCTCAGGGACTATGGTAAGAGTGTAAGAATGTAAGACTGTGGTAAGATGGGGTACCCTCCTGGAAGCAGCATCCCTGGCCCCTCTCTCTGGGTTCCACAGCATAAGGAGGCAAGGAGGTTCCTCACACCCTGCAACAAGACAGTTGGTTCCTCCTTCTGTAGGCATGCTTCATGTGTCTTTCTTGGCCCCCAGTACTCCTGAGGGGACTGAGGTGGGGCAACTACACTATCTGAGGTGCTCATGTCTGACACACCTCTCATTGATGCAAAGAAAGAAAAGGTCTAGAGTCAGAGGAACACTCTGCTCTGCCCAGGCTTGTGAGCTCATGCCTTAGTCAGGATCACTGATGTTACCTGAGGAAGCTGGGCAACGCTGTGCTCCTCTAACAGTCACATTCAATTTTAGCCTCCTGGTTATTAGCAAAAACAGTGTCCTTGGTCAGTTCCCAGCTATAAGTTGAAATCCTCTCTGTAGCCGGTGGGACCAGTCTTGGATTTATTTCTGGCCCATGGAGGGCTCTGACCCTCCATGCTTTCAGCTCGGCTTCTGATGCTCAGTGCCTGACTTTCCCCCTCTCCTGCTCAGCCTCCCTTCTGTAACCAGCTCTGCTGCCCTTGAAGGTGTGGGCAGATGTCTACAGGATTTGGTCCTGTCCCTGGTGTCCAGCCTGTTTGCTGATTGTCTAGTTTGCAACTCGGGTCCCAAATCTGGAAATGGTTCCAGAGGTTCCTTTTAAGTCAATCACTACTTCCTAATTCATGTCATAAGCAGTTATTTTCCCCTAATGACCTCAACATAGAACAGTTCCTGAGGCGAATGGAGAGGGCTGGTGAGAGGGATGGAAGGGGCTGTTTGGAAAGACTTCTTCTTCTTCTTCTTCTTCTTCTTCTTCTTCTTCTTCTTCTTCTTCTTCTTCTTCTTCCTCCTCCTCCTCCTCCTCCTCCTCCTCCTCCTCTTCCTCCTCCTCTTCTTCCTCCTCCTCTCCTATCATCATTATTATTATTGGTATTCTTTTGCCTAGGGCAGTGGTGGAGTGTTACATAGCACACACAAGGCCTTGAGTTCCATCACCAACATCACAAAAGAAAACAGAAAAAAACTCAAATGAGAGGACATGCTCAGACCTTTCCATCAGGTAGGACTTTCTCCTCCTTAGGTTTCTTTAAGGCCAGCAGTTCTCAACCTGTGAGTAGTGACCCCTTGGGGTTGAATGACCCTTTCACAGGGGTCACATATCAGATATCCTGCATATCAGATATTTACATTATGATTCACAACAGCAGTGAAATTACAGTTATGAAGTAGTGATGAAAATAATTTTACAGTTGGGGGTCACCCACACCTGCACTAACAGGGTTGCCTCTCCCACTCTTATGACTACAGAGCCAGCTCTCCTCCTGCCCCAGATGTTGATGGGTGGAGGAGAGGGCAACTCTCCCCCTCCCATGCCACCACCAGACAGGTGGGTAATGGGGACAGCTCTCCTATGTTCACAGTTATGGGGCTGGCTCACCCACACCTGTGACCACAGGGTTGGCTCTATTGTGCTGCCATGGTGAAGTGTAGGATCTGCTCTCCTGAGTGTGGCAGCTGGTGGGAATCAGGGATGGCTCTTCCACACTTATGACCAGAGGGCCTGCTCTCCCACCTGCCTCAGGCATTGATGGGTGTGGCGGGGGTGGGAGAGTGAAGGGGAGGCTCATTTCCCCATCCATGCTGCCACAAGACAGAAGAGAAATGGGGAGAGAGCTCCCACGCTCACAACTTTGGGGCTGGCTCGACCACACCTCTACTAACAGGGTTGGCGCTAATGGGCTGCCCTGGTGTGGTGCAGGGCCTGCTCTCCCGAGTGTTGCAGCCGTTGTGGGTCAGGGATAACGGTCATGATTCTATTGAAAAATCACTACATTAATACTAGAAAGCTAAACACGTCAGTATTTCACTGTCTCCTTTCACTAATAAATTAATAAAACTCAAGATTACTAAGAAGGCAAAAGGGAATAACCAGAATCCAACTTATTCTGACTAAGGTGTTGGTAGTTACATATTTCATTTGTAAGAATGTATGAGCTGGCTGGTCTGGTGGCTCACGCCTTTAACCACAGCACTCCTTTCATCAGCCAGGGTTCCAGAGGGAGACCTGGTCTCAAAACAACAACAACAACAACAACAAAAGATGTGGACTTAATATCTGCGCATTTTGCTATACATTCTCAATTTAAATGTGGAATAACTAAGCCAAAGATGATGCCATCCTTGGCTGATGTTTATGGGATGCAGTGTGCTGAAAAGAAGTGAACCCAAGAGAAAAGAGCAGCGGCCTCCAGAGGAGGCAGACACACTCTCCAAGCATAGGCCAAGCTGATGCAGAGAAAAGCAGCAGTTTGTTACAACTGAACTGAGCCGGGCTGTTTCCAGTTGTGGGGAGCAGAGTGGGAGCCTCTCCTGTAGTGTGCT
Source organism: Peromyscus californicus insignis (assembly GCF_007827085.1). NCBI lineage: Eukaryota > Metazoa > Chordata > Mammalia > Rodentia > Cricetidae > Peromyscus > Peromyscus californicus. The sequence goes on along the minus strand of NW_026294436.1, from coordinate 64,813,028 downwards.
TAATGATTCCTAATTGCACAGTCAGCTAATTACAGTAATTAGTCTTGCCTCAGTTCAACAGGGTTGAGATTTCCTCGGTTGCTCTCTTAGGCCTGGAGTTTGGAAAGTCTGATGACTTCAGATTATGGCCTGCAATGGTTTGCATGGCATACACAAAGCTCTGAGTTCCACTCCCAGCACACAAAATACATGTATGAAATTGTATTTTATTTTAGAATAACTCCTGGCCCCCAGATAGGATCTGTTTGCCTTGTGTTTTTACCTCTAAGAGTTGGGGGGTTGACAAATAATCCTGGAGTCAGTTAATCATGATCCTTAGAACCACTAAGGACAGCAGGAGTACTGTGGGCCCTGGCCTGGCCTGCCTCAGTGCACCATTAATCCATCGTGCTTAGATACAAGTTAGTATGCTTAGATACAAGTTAGTCACAGTTTGAAGACAGGGGTATGTACTTCAGAGTACAGCACTGTTTATGAAATAGAAGAATAGAAACTGTCTGCAGGACAGGGAGACTGTTGAGCAAGTCCTTGTTTGAGGCTGGAGAGATGGCTTAGCGGTTAAGAGCACTGACTGCTCTTCTAGAGGACCCAGGTTCAATCCCCAGCACCCCCATGGCAGCTCATAACTGTCTGTAATTCCAGTTCCAGGGATCTGACACCTTCACACAGACATATATGCAGGTGAAACACCAATGCACACAAAATAAAAGCAAATGAATCTTTAAAAAAAGACAAGGAAAACAAATAAAAATAAATCCAGCAAGCAAACAAACAAAATTATTTCTTTTTACATTTTTATTTATGTGTACATATGGTGTCTAAATGTATTCCCCGTCTATGCAGACACCATGGAAGCTAGAAGATGGCACTGGATCCCCTGGAGCTGGAGTTACAGGCAGTTGTGAGTCACCTGACATGGGTGCTGGGAACCAAACTTAGGTCCTCTGAAAGAGCAAGTGCTTATAACCATGGAGCCATCTTTCCAGACCCTTGTTTTTTTAAAAGTGTGTGTATGTGGCTGCATATGTGCACATAAATATTCATGCTCACGGAGGCAAAGGCATTGACTCCTTCAGAGCTGGGGTTATAGGTGGTGATAAGCCACTCAATGTGGGTTCTGAGAACTGAACTTGAGGTCTCTGCAAGAGTGCTGGAATCTTCTTGACTACTGAACCATTTCTCCAGGACCTAAAGCTCTTGTTTAAAATAAAAAAAAAAGATTTATTTCATATCTATGATTTTTTTTAACCTGCATGTATGTGTACCACCTGAATGCCTGGTACCCGTGTAAGTCAGAACACACCAGATGTCCTGAAACTGGAGTTATGGATAATTGTGAACCACAGTATAGGTGCTGGGAACCAAACCTAGGACCTCTGCAAGAGCAACAGGTGCTCTTAACCACTGAGCCCTCTCTACAGCCCCTCAAGCGGTTATTTTTAAATGATGGTGGTGGTGGTGGTGGTGGTGGTGGTGGAGGTGGTGGAGGCTGGGCATGGCAGCACACACCTTTAATCTGTTGGTAGGCAGAGGCATTTGGATCTTTAAATTAAGGCCAGCCTGGTCTACAGAATGAGGTCTAGGCCAGCCAGGGACACACAGAGAAATCTTGTCCCTAGAGCACTGTGCTGTCTGTATATGCAGTGAGTCTGTTGAATGTAGGTTTGTAGTTACTTACATATTTGAAGTCCCTTAGTGAAGGAACAAGAGACTCTAAGTAGTGGTTATGTTGTGTGGGAGGTTGTGGGTATGGGGGGGGGGGGGGGCGGGGGAATTTGGGAAGCAGGTAAGGAGTTACGGGACACTTTTCACAGCAAGTGGCTTTTGTTTTGTTTTGTTTTGTTTATTTTGCTTTATTTGATTCATTGTTGTGAGGCTTACATGTTGGGAATTATAGGTATGCATCACCAAACCTGGCCACAATAAATCTTTTAAAAATAAATTGTTTACAAATTAAGTGAATGTTACCTAATGAGGGAGTAAAATAAATTTATCAAAAAGTTCAAAAACCTTTAATAAAAAAGGCAAGTTTTATGGCAGAAGGGAGTCCTGTGATTATTAAATCCAGCATTTCTCAGGCAGTTGATATTGGTTGAGGGATACTGAAAATTTGAATTTGTTTATTCTTCCAATACTAGAATCTTGTCTGTTTTGCATTGCAGAAGCTAGAATTCAGGGCCTGTGTATGATAGGCAAGTGCTGGGCCACAGAGGCAGACCCCGGCCCTGGAATCGGTTTTAATTCCTGTTGGGTTAAGTGAGTTAAAGAGTTATTAAATGACCATTGTTCCTGTAATACAGATCCCCTGAGAGCTCCAGAGCTGTGGAGAACAGGTGTCCAGGCCGTGACTCAGGCTGTGACTCAGCTCCTCCTGTGCTAGCGCTGGTTTTGAGCATGAGGCAGACTTGTTTATAGTCTTAGCTGCATGTTGACATGCCAAAAGGCCCAGGAATCCAAGGGGATCCTGATTCTGAACACAACTAGGCAATGTGGAGCCTGGCATTTATAATTCAGCAAATATACCTCAAGACATTTTCTCCAGGTTTGAAGTCATGATTGAAAATTATGCTCTTCCAGTTCAAAGAGACTGTGGCACCCAGTAAGTAGAAATTTATTTTACCAAGTGTTATGGCTAGGACTGTACTTTAACTTATTGATAAAAAAAAATAAAAGATGAGGCCTGGCAGTGGCGGTGCATGTCTCTAATCCCAGAACTCAGGAGGCAGAGGCAGGTGGATCTCTGAGAGTTCCAGGCCAGCCTGGTCTACAGCGTGAGTTCCAGGACAGCCAGGGCTACACAGAGAAACCCTGTCTCCAAAAACCAAACCAAACAAACAAGAAGATGAAATCACTAAGTAAATGAGCTGAAAACAAACAAAAACAACAAATGCAAGTGAGCAAATGAATCGATGACAGCCCCCTTCTCAGCGGTCTCTAGGGCGCAGCGACATTGAGACCACGCAAAAGTTCTTGAAGAATGATTGCCACGAAATTAGATGAAGCTGCAGAGAATATTAGACCTTTTTAAATTTGATTTTTTTAGTTTCAATGTCTTTTTAGACATATAAAAAGAATTTTTGCAAAATCTGGATAGTAATGCAGTGTCTTCCTGAACACATGATCTGGATTAGAATGCTGGGCTATTATCATTAAGTAAAATTATATTGATATGTACTATGTAACACGCACAAAGTGTCTTAAGTACTTTGCATATATTCACTCACTTAATTCTCAACGACCTGTTAGATATGGGTACTAGTGTTATACGGGGGAAACTGAGGCACAAAAAGTTTAGTTAGTTCAGGGTCCAATAGTAAGAGAGAGAGTTGGGATTCTACCCCAGACTTGCTGTCATTGGTGGACACTGTCAGTTTGCCAGCAGTGATGCCACGTGCTAGAGACACAATGGGGGGCTGGAGAAAGTTTTTGCTCTCGTGGAACTAACGTACATTCCAGATAACCAAAGGAATACATCCAGTAATAAAAAGCACCAGAGACAGAAAGAAAATAAGATAAAGAATCAGTGAGTTCCCTTACTACCAAGAAGGGTCAGGCCGGGTTCCATTTCAGTAAAACAATATGGTGACAATGTGAGGGATCGATGTAAAACACTTGAGGGAACCACGAGGAAGGTCTGGACAGGGGAGAGCCAGTGCAGCTTCTGAGCTGGGACTGCTCTGCACACTTAGATCATTCTGAGGAGGCCTTTTAATTGGAGTGGAGTGTGAAAAGGAGGGAGCGATTGAAGACAAGACCTGAAAGATGCCAGGGGTATGGCCACACTGAGTCTTGTGGAGCAATATGAGGTCTTGGGACTTTGTTCTGAGTGAGATGGGAAGTCGGCAGCAGGAAGAGCATTTAAACATGGGATCGTCTGCCTATTGCTTTAGAATGAAACAAAGGATCACTGTAGGAGGATGTGAATAAACAGAGGACCAGTGAGCTGCTTAATGACGCAGGTGCTAAATGATGTTGGCTTAGCTCAGGGCAGTGGTGATGCTGAGGTGAAAATTGGTTGACTCAGCAGTCATCTTGAAGGTGGACTGGAAGAATCTGTGCTGATATTTGATGTGAGCTGAGATAGAACCAGGTGCCAGGGAGGAGGCCAGGTTTTGGGTCTCAGCAGTGGAAGGTATGACTGGTTCTCAGGAGAAGTGTTGAGTTGTTAGGGTCGGAGCCTGGGCTGGGCAGCCTGAACAAGCTAGTCTTAGTCAACAGGCCAATTAAACAGGTAGTAGTGTAAAGCAGAAAAGATGTAGTCTGTGTGGCCACGTTGGTAAGGGAAACAGTAGTCCAGAGGCCTACGCCCAAGTCAGTCTGCAGGGTCCTGACGTGAGGTTTAGGTTTAAGCAGAATGCCTAGGTATGCATAACTAAGCTGTCCTGTCGAGGTGTGGTCCTGTTCGTCGTGGTCTCAGCTCCAGTCTCTCCTGCATGGCGATCTGATACACCTCAGGACTGTGTGAAACCTTCCAGGAGCCACCCCTGCCCCACCCTGCCTCTTCATCTTTTTCCTTCCCCCAGCAGAGACTCCATCTTCTTAGGGTCCATTGTTTCCATAGCTAAAGGGAGGGGAATTACTGTCTTTGTAGAATATCTTCATTACTAGGAGAGTTACAGAGACAGGAGAAGGTGATGTTCGAGGGCTAAGCCAAATAACGTCTTCAGGAGGAGAGGGTAAAAAACGGCACAGACATGAAAATTCTGTCCTCCACAAAGATAATGGAGAAGCTGGCAAAGATTGAATATTCTTTTCTCTAGAAATCTGACAACTAACAGAAGGTTTGCAGCCACCTAGAGAGTTTTTGTTGAAAAGAAATGGCTGAATTTTAGAATTTTCAGCTTGCTCCAGTCTTAGCCCCCCTCACTCCTGCCAGCTACATGGAGGTATTAAAAATGACAACCTGTGGGGCTGGAGAGATGGTTCAACAGTTAAGACCACTGGCCACTCTGGCTGCTCTTCCAAAGGACCCAGGTTCAACTCCCAGCACCCACATGGCAGTTCACAACTGTCTGTAACTCCAGTTCCAGGGCATGTGGCACCCTCACACAGACATGCATGCAGGCAAAACCCCAATGTACATTTAAAAAAAAAGACATTAAAAATGATAACCTGCATCCCTGGGATAGCCAGGTTACCATCTCAGGGAGCAAAATGGAGCCAGAAATATGAAGACTCCTCTTCAAAGAACTATCTGGTGGTGTCTGGGGGACCCAACTTAAGTTCCCTCTTGTAGGAAGCCTTTCTCTTAGCAGACTTTTGTCAACAAAACAACATGGCAGCCCATCCTTTAGCTTGCTCAGCTGTCTTGGGTAGTTTGGGTGAACCACAGACTAACCAAAAGCTTACAGGAGTTGCGGGGGGATGAGATGCCCACACATTCTGGGACCACCACCAGCCATGCGTGTGCTTGGGCTACGGTCAGGAACAGCTGGAGAAGGCCCTTGGAGTTCACCTCTGAGTGACCCTTGATTGTGCAAGCAGGAAGTTAGGTTAAGGCAGAGCTGTCAACTTTTTGGCTGAGTGTTGAAGGCATGCTCCAACAAGCACCCAGTGGCTTGGGGCAGGTGACTTACTGGTTCTGGGTATTTAAGAAAGTCTGTGACTGCCTTTTTACCTGATTAGTAAGCTAAGTAGAGACTTTGGAAGTCACACACAAGAAGACTTTACATATTAGTTTTGATAAGTTATTAAGCAATAATTATAAAAAGCAGCAACAATAGATCCTGGGGAGAAAGGAGAATCTGATTTCCAAAGATGTCACGTTATGTTAAGATATCCCATTTTTAACAGCAACACAAGACACACAAAGTTACAAGAACAAACAGACTATATAGACTCTGGGGAAATAGAAAAGATATTGGGCTAACTAAAATCCTTAAATCATCTATATGATTTCAAATATATTCAAAGAGCTGATTGGAAGTATGTCTAAACCACCACCCCCCAAATATAAGAATGATACCCCACAAAATGGAGATACAAAGAAATGATAAGAATAATAGAATGCCTCGAAGTTGAAAAATACAGTAAGTGCAGGGACCAGTTCTCTAGTGGAGCTGGAGAGCGCAGGTGAGCGGGGCAGAGAGACAAACAGCACCACTGGAGAGAAAGTCCACTGAGGTGATCGAGCTTGGAAAAGTGAAGGACAATGACTAGAGCTTCAGAACTCTGGGATAACATCAGGTATCAAACAGACCTACACCGGGAGTCTTGGAGAAAGAAAACTTACAGAAATGATAAGAAATAATAACAGAGAACTTCTCAATTTTGATCAACATGACAATCTGCGTGCCTGAAGCCTGCATTTTAAAGAAACAGAAAAGCCTTAGCTGTCTACCAATGTGGCGAAAATACTCAAGATAACCAACTTAAAACTAGGAAAGGTTTGTTTTGGCTCACAGTTTTGGAGGTTCAGGCCCTGGTCTGTTGGGCTGTTGCTTTGGGGGGCTCCTCAGGAGGCAGCATGTCATGGTAGAATGGTGTAGTGGGCAGAACTGCTTACCTCATGGCAGTGGTGAGTGAACAGAGAGGTGTCCCAGGTTTCCATATTCCCTATAAAGTCACACCCCCAATGATGCAACTTCCTCCCATAAGGCCACACTTCTGAACATTTGACACCCTACCCATAGCAGTCTATTGGGAGTAAGCCTTTAACAAGTGGGCTTTGAGAAAAACATCAAGATCCAACCTATCAAAGCCTGATTAGATGGGTTTTGAGGAAGGGGAATGAAAGAGAAAGACGTGGATGAAGTAAGTATAGAGTTCCTTCATCAAGAGTTAATTTTTTTTAATAGTTACAGAGAAAGGCAGATGAGGGTGAAGGAGAAGAGGCATTTCAAGATGCTTGTATGCTCATAGGCACGATTCAGCCGAGTGGAAAGACCGAGTGCCTCATGTCTCCACCACTAAAGGAGCAGTTTTGAGACCACAGACAAGGTGTTGAAGCATGACGTGTCTCACCCAACCAACATCTTGGCATCTCTGGTTATAGATAGAATATGTATGCATATGTATATATATGCATATTTGTTCCAATGTGTGTACATTACTACACAATACTGCATTAATCTATCATGCCCGTTAGAGAAGCTGTCAGACATTTAAAGATAAAACTGAAAAAAAATCACTAGTTAAGATGGAGATCCTACCAGTATTAAGACACAGTTGAACTCAAAATAAATGCCTAGGAATGAAATCCATGCTTCGTGTTTTTTTTTTATTTGCTAATTTTGAATTATGTGGCTGTCTTCTTACCAGCAACAATTATATCAGTACTTGGTCTGATGTAGTGATGTGGTGAGGTGGACAAGAACGTATAATAATGACTGTAATTTTCTTGTTATTTATCCTGCTAGCATTATTAGAGTTATCTTCAATCTAGGCTTTCTTTGGAAATATTTTTTTTTCTAAGGAGTTAAATTTTTTGTTTGTTCACTTCTTGCATTGGAAGTACTCTTGGATTCCATCTTTGGCCTAAGAGACTCCTTCACTATGGTGCTGCGTTATGGGTGAAGCTGACTCTGGACCACACCTGGGCCTCTGCCACCGTTAACACTCTGCAGTGGTAGGGGGAAGAGCCATGCATGTCTTTTCTAACATCTTTTTCTTATGGAGACTTAGGAATACACACAGATAATATGAACCCCAACATACCCATCACTCCCCTTCCACAGGTTGGTCAAGTCATAGCCCATTCACTTCTCCAGCCCTTTAAGTTTGAAGCTAGTTCCATACATTATATTATTTTATTTTTCCAGTAATTTAGGAGGCTAGCTGGCCTGGCATTGCTGGGAGAAAGGGCTGAGCAGGCGTGAACGCATTCTGGAAAGGCCTCGAGGCCAGGTATTTTCTCCCATGCGGTACAAGCATGGATCCTGTTGCCACCCTATCTTCTCCGGGTAAGCAGTCCCTGGGGGCCGCTGTGGGTCGATGGAGGGACTCAAGTGAGCTCCCCAGGGGTGTTTCTTCCACCTTGGGGAAGGACCCCTTGTTGTGTTTTGGTGCTCACAACAAACAAGCTGCTAAACACAAAGCTGGAGGGGGTGGGACCTTGGTGTCGCTTTTTAAGGAACCCGGGAAGACCTCCCACACGGCAGCAGAACGGCCTCGCCGAGGCTCGGGGGGTCCTCTGTGGTCCCCCCGGAACTTCTGAGGCCTGCCCGCCGCCGAGGCCCCTGGGAGGCTGAACTGGCGAGTGTCAGCAGCGAGGTGACCCGCACGCGGTCGCCCCGAGAACGCGTGCCAATCACCAGAACGCACGCGCGGAACGGCAGCACGGCTTTCCCAACCCGGGAGAAAGGGCAGCCAACAGGAGGAGAAGGGACGGATGCCCTCTAGGGCGGCCTCTGATTGGCTGCTGTCGTTCCGCCCTCAGTCCCTATTGGCTGTGGGCCGCGCACGCTCCCACTGCGTCCCGTGGCGCTGGGGCAGCTAACGGCGGCGCAGCCAATGGGAGGGCCCGGGGGCGGGGCGAGCGGAGCGGGGCGTGCGCACGCGGGCCAGAAGGTAAACAGATTCGGAGCGTGTGCGGAGCGCTCGCACGGGTGCAGCGCGCGGAGGCGTTGCATACCTGACGGAGGAGCCTGCTTTCCTGCAGCCGGGTAAGGCTGCCGCCTGCCGGCCCGCTGCTAACCTCAGCACCCCGGGGTCCGTTCTTAAATGTTCAAGTGACAGCGCGGCCTGGGGTTGCGAGTTTCCCTTGCAGCCGGGGCGCCTCGGGGCCAGGCTGGGGTGCAGCCGTCTTCCGTTCCCGGTCTGGCTCAGCGGGCGGAGGGCCGCTCTTGGAGCCGTGGGTTCCGGGAGGCATCTGGAACCCCGCTTGCCCGACCTCTGCGTCGTCCCCGCACGTGGCTGCCCTTCTCGTAGTAGTGTTTCTCCGAACTCCCAGACCATCGCAGTGTGCTTCGGGCTCTGGTTGCAGAACTACGTCTCCTGTGCCCACCCCAGCCAGCTCTTGGGTTTCACAGCTAGATCTGGGGTGAAGTCGAGGAGGGCGTCCCTCCCTTGTCCCTTTTCTTCGCTTTTTGTGTCTTCCTCTTGTTTTTTCTAGACACTGGTGGTCACGCGAGTCGTTTGACTGAATTCCCTCGTTCTCTTGCACAGAAGCTGTCACAGCATTCAGCCAAGCCCACAGTTCTCTAAGTGTGAGGGGACAGAGAACGCTGGAGGGGCGGGTCTGGGTGCTGGGACCCTTCATTGGCTGGGACTTCCTGAAGGGGCAGAGGCTGTGTGCAGACTGCCAGCCTGGCTTGGGCTTGCAGCCTGATAGAAAACTGCTTCATGCTCTCTTGGGGTTGGTGTCTGGGGGACAGAACTCTGGAGCTGGTGGTGCCAGGCCGACCACCTTGCCCGAGGATTTGGACTAGGGATGCTAAGGACGGTGGGTCATGCTGGCAGGAAGGCTGTTGGGAGACTTTTGGAGTGAGGAAGGCCCTTCTGAGAAGAGGGGTTTCTTGGCTCACCAGAGCAGCATCCGTAAGACTCAGAGGGTAGCTTTGGATTCAATATTTAACCTTGCAAATAGTGAAGGCAGCTGAATTGTGATCAAATTTGGACCACGTGACTGGAAAGGAAAAGTGAAGCAGGCAGTCTGGGTTAATGAACCACCTAAGACAGAGCTCCCCAACTCCAGACTATTAACGTTCTGGATCCATAATTGTTTGCTGTCCCCGCTTGTCTTACGCCTTGCAGGGGTGTGTAGCAGAGTCCCTGGCTTGTATCTACTAAACAAATAGTGATTCCCCCCCCATTCGACCAATTGTGACCATTGAAAATGTTTCCAGACATTGCCAGATAGCACTCAAGAGCAAATTTGGTTGAGAACTATGCAGGCAAGACTCCAGATCGGGTCATCTCGTGCTGCCAGCAACCTGCCCACAAATAGTTGAGAAGTTTAGGACAGTGGTATGTCCCTGCTGTAAACAGACGGTGGAGAAGCCAAGAGGATGGGGCTTTATAGGAGAAACCGTGAGTGTACAGGGTGGTACAGTGGAACCTTCCAGAAGGAGAGCTGGAAGCAGAAACCCTGGGCCTCTGTGCCTTGAATGTGACTGGATAGGTTGAGAGTATGAGGATGCGGAAAACTGGTAGTGTCTGCCCCTAGGTACACGGGGAGACTTGGTGGGTAAGCCCAGGAAACCACCACAGGTTGGTTCTTTAACGGTGAGCACACAAGTGAGATCTATCCTCATTGTTTGCTTGGACATCTGTGTGTCTTATAATGTGGAAGGAGAGCATGCCTGTGTCTTCAGGGAGTGTCTGGCTGCACACCACACATACATGCATGCACATGTGTACAGGTGTTCTGATGCAGTATGTGCACACGTAGTTTGTGGAGTTCATTTATAGTTGATCAGCGTAAGAAACCAGGTCTCATTTCTTTTTGTGCAGAGGAAGAGGCTTTGCCTTTGAGTCTACATTTTGCTACCCGTGTAACTCAGGATTGAGGTGGTGAACTTACTAAGTCCTAAAATGATAGCTATTCAGAAAAGATGAAAGATAATGCGCTGGGAAAGAAAAATAGCCCAGACTTCCACTGTGACTTTGTATTTCTTAATTGATCCTGTGGGCATGTGTCAGGATCCCATGACTAGGGGGATCACTCTAACTAGGAGGTTTCTGGGGTACCCTTCGTTATCCACAGAGAGGGATCTGGAAGGGCCGTCACTTCCTTCTTCAAGAGAGGTTTATTATTGGGACACTCAAAACTTGGCAGGATAATTTTCCATTAAGGGCCACCAACACTGAGTCATTATCTTTGTCAGTTGAAACCAGAGCCGTGTGCAGAATTAGACAGGAACATTTGAAGAGTTGTCTCGGTTGGACAACTGGGAATAGTTCTGACATTCCTGTTGACAGTCCAGAACTGGGGAGAACCTGTGGCAGAGGAGGTCGTGGAGAGCGGGGAGGGGAGCTCAAAGGTCCTGGGAAGGGAACGGGAGTGACGGGGAGGCAGCCTTGGAGGTGAGGGTGACCTGAGTCACAAGTGGTGGGATCAGAGGGACCATAGGACTCAAAGTTTGGACTGATCTGTGCAGGTAGGATATAGGGGTCAGAGTTCTGTGTAATGGTGTCATTACTGAAAACAGAGGTCACAGGAGGAGGAGGAACTAATTTGGGGGAAGGTGACAATGTGAGTTTCAGACGTGTGGGACTTGAGTGCCACTGGAACTTTTTTCTATCCTTTTTTATTAAGATGTAATTTATTTGCACTAAATTCACCCATACAGTTGATAAAAAATATAATTTCATTACCCTTCGAAGTTCCGTTGTGTGACTTGTAGTTGCTTGTGGTGCTGGGATGGGTGTATAGCACAGATGTGGGAAACTTGGCTCAGAAAGCCTTCCCGGCCTGGGACTGGGGAGGCCTTGACTAACCCACGGAGAGAAGTAGCAGCCCAGAAGACGGTACATAATGGTGGTGGTGGTGGTGGGGGGGGGGGGGGCTAGGACCAACTTGAGCTGGCTTATCTGTGTAGAGCATGGACCAGGTGAAGAGAGGATGGTGAAGGAAGTTGAGGGATGAAGCCCACCAGGAGGGAGAGTTGTAGGAGTATGTGAGGCCAACAGGAAGTGGACCGAAGTGGTGGAGGTAGGTCGAAGAGTCCCACTGGCTTGGCTTCAGGTGTCACAGGGGCAGCGGGAGGCATATGTGTGCTCCATTCCTGTGAGAGCAGAGTCTGCAGGTCCTTGCCTGTGTTTGGTTCAGGGAGGCTGGGTGTGAATTGTGGGATGGAAAGGAAAGGCTTTTGTAAATGGACAAAAGCATAAGGAGGCAGAAAGAGAAGAGGGTCTGGGAGGAGGGACCAAGAATTTGAAGGTGTTCATATCTGATTGCCTGTGTTCTATGGTAGAAGGAGCAAAGACATCCTGGGCTAATTGTGGGAGGGACATGGTATCCTGTGGGGGCATAGAAGGAGAAAGCTGAGTGTGTGTGTGTGTGTGTGTGTGTGTGTGTGTGTGTGTGTGTGTGTGTGAGAGAGAGAGAGAGAGAGAGGGGGGGGAGGGGAGGGAGGGAGGGGCTTTCCCTGAGGTGCAGGCTTTCTGCTTGCATCCTTGTGAAGATAGCACAGGCCTCCCCCACTCCCCCACCGCCCGCTTTTTTGGTAGAATGTCTAGATGGGCCTTTCCTAATTCTTTTAAGCATTATTCTGTCCAGACCTGATTAAATCTGAAAAGATCACTTCAGAAAGAGCTCTGTGTGGCTCCTTGTCATAGGAATAAATAGTAATGTCTTGATTTACCCATGGAGCACACTGGCCCCAGGAACAGAACTAGTGTCCCCGAGGTCGCATGTAGCCAGTGTCCAAGCTGAAGCTGGAAACCCATTTTTGCGTCAGTCTGTCTGTCAGCCTGTAGCCTGTTATGTGTGCTGTCCAGGAAGTAGAGCACCGGCTGTTCACTGCTGGATGATACGTTCTGGAGACAGTTCACATAAAATGCTAGGTGTTTGTCTCCAACCCTGGCATGGAGGAGGGAGGCTGAAGTTGCCAATAGATTGCAGGTAGTTACCGTTTGAATGCTTACAAACACCTCAGTTCTTTGAGAAATTCAAGAGCAACTTGGTGGCTCTTGCTCCCATAGGTGTCGGAGCTAACGCCAGGCATTGCTGTGCCCAGGTTTGGGTATATGTCCTTCTCCTCTGGCCTAGCATGTCCCGTGAATAGCCAGGGCAGGCTTGCTTCCTCAGCAACAGCTGCCTGCTGCCTCCTTCCTCCTCCCATTCCCTCCTGTAGACAGGGGCGAATAGAGGGAAACGTGTGTCTGCAGACTCAAGTCGGCTCGAAGGCTCGCAGCCTGACTCCTGTAAAAGCTGCCGTTGAACGGGGGTGCTGCTACCGCCACGTCCGTGTCTGCATGTGCCATGGGGAAGGGAGGGGGAGCACATAAATTAGCCCATCCCCTTGCGTTCTGCACTGGCCGCAGGACTCCCTGTGGGTGTTTATGTCCAGCATGTTTCCAAGGGGTTTGAGGCTGGCTGTCAGCATGCTGAACCCCGCTCCTCGGTAGTGCCTCCTAGCGCATCGCTAAGTAAACCAGCCTGTCCTTTCCCAGCACTGCCTGTCTCCCTGCTTCAGAAGTGACAAGGTAGTATCGGTTCTCTGTGCTGTTTTTGCTTTCACTAGGTCTATACCAGGGTACCTGCGTGGTCATAATGTTAGGAGTCACACCAGCTTGTGGTCCTGGATACCGGACGCATGCCCTGAATACCCACATGCTTTCACGTGGGAGATCTGATGTACTCCTCTCGAGGGCAGATGAGGAAGCGGAGGCTCAAAACCAAGCTTATATAATTTAACGTGCAGGTTGGCGACAGAGCCATGGTTCAAACCCGTGACCAGTTACAGAGGTCTTAACCTTATTGCTGGGTTACTACCTGGACCAGATACGTTTTTTTTTTTAAATACATACTTATTTTTTGAGATAGGATTTTGCTATGTAGTTCAAACAGGTCTCAAACTCATGATCCTCCTGCCTCAGCCTCCAGAGTGGTGTGGAGTTATAATAGGTGCTACTAGGCTACATCTGGCTGGGGTTCATGGTGAGCAGCTCTGGGGACTGGCTTCTTGTGTAGGGCATGCTGACCAGCCAGGGTGGCTCTCTAGGGTTTGAATACTGTCCTCGTCAAGAGGGGCTTTGTGTGAGGCTTGGGGGAGGAACAGTGTCCACCCCTGGCTGCTGCCTGTCTATCCGCATGTGTCTTCCAGCTGACACCCCTGTGCCCTGTGATGTCCTCAGTGCTTGCTTGCCTGGCAGGAACGTGCAGGACTGAAGTGTTATGAGGTGGTAGACTCCCAAGAGCTCACACTGTGGGCCGACTGGTTTTTCTGTGTAGGCTGAGGAGCAGAGGAACGCAGGGGGTTAACAGTGACAGCTAGGAGGATCTGTACAGGGAGCTGGCATCTGACACCCCCACCTTCTCCCACTCCTGAGCACCAAGAGGTTAACTTTCTGTAGATAATCCAGTAAACGGTGGTCTCCAGCCCCTGGATAGTGGGTCAGTTTCATTTCTGGATTATCAGGAGATGAGCTTGGTGGGTGGAAATCCTTGTCCTGGTACCGTCCTCACGGGCCTGTTAGGATATAGTTCTGGTAACGACTCTAGATATCTTGGAAGAATTGGGGTCTACAGCGCAACTTTATTTATAAAATAGACAGTAGTGTTATCAGAGTTAGGGGCAGGGTGGATGCCTTAGTTGCTCTATCAAGCCAGGCTCAGCCACTCATCTTTGATAAGCCAATTTAAAAGAGCAAAATTAATAGTGAAAATCAGAAAAAGGAGATTTCTTCAGTGGGGCCACATTAAGAATGATCCAGTGACACCCTGCCTCTTGCATATCCCCCCCCCCCCCGATCCATCACGATGGTCCTAACATGAGGGTAGAGTTTAAATAGAAGGCAGGAGATACGCACACTGAAGGTGTCCTGGTCAGGGTGTGGTTCTGCCCGTCACTGGCTGGCCACAGCCTCCGGTCCACACTCCTGACAAGGGCTGGCACGTTGTAAATAGTCTTGGAGAGGAAAGTTTCCCCTGTGGGTGGCCCATTTTTAACCACTTTCCTTGATGTGAAATTCCTGGGAGGATTCTAAATTATTGGAGTTCATTATTTCCATAGACGGTGTAGCTGTGGTGATGGACACACTGCCTCTTTTAGAATATTCTCATTTCTTACAGGCATGCTGGTTACAGGCATGCTGGCTACAGGCATGCTGGCCAGGCTGACATGGCCCCAAAGTCTTGGTTTGCTTACGCCCTGGTCTTGAAGGACACTAGTCATAGGTGTCTTTCATGTTGAGAAACTGTGGTCACTGTATTTGTTATTTGATTCTAAATTAGGAATTTCAGGGGCTTTGTGTGTAGAGTCGGCACTCATTAACTATTTCTGCCTTTTGATGAAGGGCCAGTGGTAGGAAGGCCTATGCCAAGTGATTTTCTCATCACCACTCTGAGAAGGGCAGTTGAACCTTACTCCCCAAAGTAAGATGACTACAGGCTATGTGCCTGGCAGCCACTTAGGGGCCGGCGTCTTCTGAACAGGGCTAACCAGGGGCTCAGAGAGGTATTATTTATAGCCGTCTGGGCTGTCCCTTGACCTACTGGCCATTCTACCCTGGACAGGCACCAGAGGGGTATGGAATAGGTTTTTGAAAGTACATATTTGTGTGCTTACTTAAACATATTTAAGGGTTTTTTTTAACAACACAGTCTTGATATTATTCTAATACTGCATGTTCTCTGTAGAAAATTTTAGAAAACATAAATAAATTTCAAAAGACTCTTAACAACCTACTACCCAGAGAAAACTTCATGCTTTTAAGTGTTCTGTGGTGACATTTTTTTTCCTCCACGGGAACATGCAATATACTCTTACTTGTCAACAAATACTTTGTGTAGTATTGTTTAAATTACCACACCACCCCATTCTACATAGATCCTGCTGCTCGCCGTGCTGACTGATGGCTTGTCAGCTGACACAAACCTAGACGTGTCTGGGAAGATGTCCCCACGAGATCGGCCTGTCGGCAAGTCTATGGTTTGATTGATATGGGAGGGTCCAGTCCTCTGTGCACAGTGCCACCTCTGGGCAGGTGTTCCTCCTGCCTCGTATAAGCACGCAGGCTGAGCAAATCGTGAGGAGCAAGCCAGTGGACAGAACCCCTCCTGAAGCAGTGGTCTCTGCTTCAGGTTCTGACCCAGCTTCCTCCCCTAGTTGAGTTCATGCCTTGGCTCCCCTCAGTGACGGGCTGTGGTTGGATGTGTAAGCCAAACAGACTCTTTCCTCCCCAAGCTGCTTCTAGTCATGGTTCTTTAACACAGCAATAGGTAGCGACTCGGACACTCCTCTGACCCTCTCCCAGTCATGTTGTGACGCCCATTCTTAGAGCTGAATTACCACACACATCCACTTTGAAAGAAATGTAGTCTGAGGGATTTGGGCAGAGTTTTGGGATTGTTATCAGACAGAATGCCTGAGGAGGAGAAGGGGACAGAGAATTCCTGGTGTGGGTCCCTGAGTAGGGGCCTGTGTGGGTCCCTGTGTGGGGGCCTGTGGGGGCCTGTGTGGGGGCCTGTGTGGGTCCCTGTGGGCCTGTGGAAGCAGAGGTAGACAAACTGGCAGAGGCCTGGCTCGGTGCTGAAGCTGTGGTTGCTTTGCTGATGGGAAGAGCAAAAGTCCTTTCTCTTCCATGGTGGAAAATGGAAGCACTTTTCTAGTATCTAGTATTAAGTTGACTTTGAAAGCTGGTAGCGCTTCAGGACATTGCTTGCCCTGCAGTCAGAGGCCTGAAGTTAGGTGACCATGGTGTGTGACTTATGGAAGTGTAGGCAGAGGACTAATCCATAGTGATCTGTGGGTTGTGGTTCTGAAGTTTATTTACTCTAATACATTCCTTCTTCTGAGTCCTTGGAGGAAATGGTTATTTAGTTTTTCCTTTTTGTCAGAAAAGGAAAAATGTTAAGGATATCATGGGACTTTTCAGTTCCCATGGAGGATTGAAATCGACATGTTCATGTCCAAAAGAAGAAAGGTTCTTCACTGGAAAGGGGCAGAAGACCACTCACTACCCCATGGGACCTCTGTAGTGGTCCTTGGTGAAGAACGCTTGAAGAGACAGTCTTGAGAGTTCTTGTCCTTTGGTACAGTCCCTTCTGGTTTCTGTTTTCTCGGTCTTGAAAGGATCATGGAAAAAGGAGTAACTGAAGGTTTTGTATAGTGGCACAGCCAGGCTTCGGGAGACAGAAGCAGGTGGGAACTTCAGCAACGTCTCTCTGTGGAGGCTTCCTGCTTAGTGTTGGCTGCCAGTCATCCTGTTCCTTTTCCCCCTTTTCTGGAAGGACTAGGGCTTTCAGAGTTGGCAGCATCCTCGGCACATGACACCTTGCTGGAAACACAGAAGCCCTGGGGTATGGCCAGCTATCTCTTAAACCCTCCAGTTACTTCCGCTTCAGACCAGCTCCTAGGAGCTTTTGAAACTTTTGATCGTCACCTGTGGGTCACAGCTGCGAGCAGGTTTGAGCCAATTTTGCAAATGCCAGGCTTTTTCAAGCTTTAGAGGGACTAGCTAAACTCTTTTCATTTGCTCGGTATTTATCACCGTAATCTACTGCTTGGTGCTGGAGGGACAGGAGGGCGTACAGAAAGATAGGTGGTTCTTGTCCTGTGATTGACAGTCTCCGGTGAGGTAGTTACTAGACAGATTCAGAGAGCTTGATCATGGCTGCAATAGCATGCAGGGTGCAGGAAACCGGGACAGATGCCCCTGAGGAGGGAGGAAATGCACTTTGGAGCTGTTGCGTAGGGAGCCCAGGCCTTCAAGAGGATCCCCCATGAAGTTCAGGAGTGGTTTAGCCTGGCTGGAACACACTCAGTGAAGGGAACGTTAAGCCTAAGGCTGGCAAGACCGAGAGGGCTAGGTCAGGAAGGCTCTTTCTGCATCTTAGATATCTCAGAGAAGCCATGGGGTGTGGGAATACCTTGACAGGACGTCTTTTAAAAAGAAACTGCTCTGGCTGCCAGCCTGGGAATGCGTGGGCAGGCCAAGGCAAGATAGAGTGATGAATATGACTGTTATGTGGGCCTAGGGTATCAAGGTTGTCTTTAGACATGCCAAGCTTGAGGTGCCTGAGGGACCCCTGAGCATATATGTACACTGGAAGACTCATGCTGCCTGTTTGGAGACGGCATCTCAGGGCTGAGGACATCCTGTGCAGTTTGCTGTTTAGGTCCTTATCCCAGCCATTCCAAGTCTTTAGTGACATCTGTGACAGGGAGAGGCCAGAGGAGGGTGGATCCCGGCTTTGAGAGGTGTGAATACCACAGCTTTGCTGGCTTGGGAGCCAGTCTGTGATGCCCTGTAGTTATGAAGGGTACTGACTGATGCTTGGTAAATCTTCATACACCGTCTTCAGCCTGCTCTCACCCCATGAGAACAGTGAGTGGCAGGTTGGTATATCCTGGGTATGAAGCGGGGTGCATATGGCCACCTTTCTGCCCCCCTAAGACTCCCTTCCCTATCTGGGTCTCCAGTGGGTGAGTACTTGATGCTTTTGTTAGCTTTGTGCTTACTGGCATTGCTTATTGTATTCATCACATTTTAAAAAAGAATGCTACTCACTTTCCTGCAGATCCATCTTTATGGATTTGGCCAGGTCTGCATACCTTGGGCATGCTTGTCAGTCCTGGAGACTTTATTCGACGGCCCCCGATGCCCCAGATAACTTCCAGCTGGGGGCTGGCTCCAGGAGGTGGTTCTGGAAGGATTTTAGGAAGGGTGGTAAATGATGGTCCGCAGGAAAACCTCCCAGAGCTTGGGACACTTGCCTCTGGGCTGCCCCGTCCTCTTTCTCAGCCACTGCCCAGGTGGAAGGCTTCTGTCATTGAAGCTGTGCCTTTCTGGAGACTGTCTTTATTTACTTTCCTGATATTCACACATGGGGACCAGACGAGGCGTGTAGAAGCCGAGTCATCCAGTTGGTGGTGGCAGGTGGGGGCCCATGTCTAGGCTCTGAGGATAGTATTTTCCACTTGGGCAGGCACCTCCTTTGTTTTTGCTGCCGATGATGCTTCCTTGGCGTTGGTGCCCATTACAGATTGCTGGCGTGCTGCTGTGCTGTGGGCACATGGCTAGGACACATTGACCCAGGACAAACCAGGTGCAGCGGGAGATCCGAGTGAAGGATGCAGCATGGTCCCTGGCTGGTACACTCTCCAAGTGTGAGGGTCTGTCCTCTCACACAGCTGAGGTTACTGGATCTCTTGTTCCCCTCAGAGGACATTTACTCAGGAACAGGGTCCCCAGACCAGCAGGGTATTGTGTCAGGGCTGGTGTAGTGTAGGGAGGGTAGTGGGGCTGCTAGTCCCCATGAAGGCTCTAATACTTGTACCTGAAATCATGATGCTGATATGGTTCTTGTGTGTGAACAGAGTTCCTGGGCTTTTGATGTAACTGATGTAAATTGTGATGTAAATGCCTCCTAGCTGAGTGCCTGACATGGTTGAATTATAGGTCACCTTGGGACTGTGTTGAATTAAAAATAGGGTCTTTAAGGTCCCAACATGAAAAGCAGAGGAGAAGAGCTATGGAAAGTGCTTCCTTCTGGTAGTCATTTTTTGTCTTCCTTCTTGGAGGCAGGGACTCCCGTACAGAACGAGGCCTGTGTTGATAAGGGTGTGAACAGTTGGTTCACTTTGTACTGTGAGGAGGCCCAGCCTAACCCCTGCAGATGAGTAAATAATGTTTACCCAGGCGGGTGGCCATGGACCAGCCACAGTGGTTTTGAAATCTACATGCTCATAAACAGTAGGCTGTGCTCATTAGCAATAACTGCTGATTTGAGGATTACAGGTTCTGCCACACCGTGCCCAGAAATCTGTAAGGGACCTTCTTTCCATTCAAATGACTCTGGGGTCCAGTATCTAGGGCAGGAATTGGCACCATTTTGGAATTCCCTAGCATTTAATATATAACTCTTCAGGCAGGAAGGAAAGCGTGGCTCATTATTCTTAATTTATTTTTTAATTAAGCATTTTCTTTTGTTTATGTGTATGTGTCTCTGAGTGAGTCTGTCCGTGCGCGCACACGTGAGTGTGCGTGCGTGTGTGTGCGTGTGCGTGCGTGTGTGTGTGTGCGTGTGCGTGTGCGTGTGCGTGTGTGTGTGTGTGTGTGTGTGTGTGTATGGTGCTGGTCAAGGCTAGAGAGGATGTCAAATCCTCTGGAGCTTGAGTTACATACAGGTGGTTGTGAGCTGCCCATCATGGGTATTGGGAACCAAACTCTGGTCGTCGGGAAGAACAGCAATCACTCACTCCAACTGCTGAGACAGCTCGTCAGCCCTTTAATTTACTTTATTATTTTTTAAAAGATACGTTTTACTTTTATTAGTGTGTGTATGTATGTATGTATGTATGTATGTATGTGTATGTCTGTGTTGCATGTATGCAGGTGCCCACTGAGGCCAGAGGAAGGTGTGGAATTCCTGGAGCTGGAGTTATAGGAGGTTGGGAAGTTATCTGATGTGGGTGTAGGGAATTGAACGTGGGTCTTCTGGAAGAGCAGCAAGTGCTCTTAAGTGCTGAGCCATCTCCAGCCCCTGATTTTCGTATTTTTAAAAGATGACTTATTTATGATTTTGAAAGTGGGATATGTGAGCTGTTAGTATGAACTCATAGTTCCCAGTGCAGGAACTTAACCTCTTCAGTTCACTTACTCAATGTTTTCCCTCTTAGGAGCAGGGTTTGGTTTTTTGTTTGTTTTGCATCCTTGTAAGCGGGTGTAGCTTCACCCTGCAGTGGACTTGTGTTCAGGAAACAGGGGAGTCAGTGCTGGTTTCTGGTAGGTCCCACCGCTGCCTTGTGGCGTGTGCAGGACCTGAAATGACTTAGAGATTAAGCTCTTGTCAGTGCAGGGGGACAGGCAGGCTAGCCTGGCCCCACATCACCTACCAGCTGTGTTCTCGTGGAAGGTTAGTGTGTGGGTATAGTGACTTGAGTGGAAAGTTGAGGCAGAATTGGTGTTAAGCCTAAAATCAAAGTCTGGATGAAGTAGGTCTGGGTGGATGTCCTGCTTTACGTCAGGTAATGGGCGAGGTGAGGTTTGTAACCACTGGGGTCAAGGTCTGTGGGAGATTTGTGTCCTGGCTTTCTGGGTATGATTTAAAGGAGATCTAGGGGAAGGCTCGATTTGGGGATCCCTGGGCCATAGCAGATAGTCCTCGCCACAGGCAGGAGTGTGTTTCTGGTACAGATCGCCTTCAGAATTCACCACCCTCTCCAGGTTCTCTAGGGCCCTGGTGGGTGCTTCTACCCTTAGACTTCAGGGTAGTGAACACAATGTGTCAGTGTATGTCGAGGGTGGTGGTGGCTGTGAGTTAGGAGCTGCTGACCAGCCTATTTGAGCTCCAATTGAATGCTGTCTTACCAGTCCTAGCTGTTTGGTTTGTGGGTTTTGGTTGTGATTTTATTGCCATAAAACAGAGGAGTGCGGGGCAGAAACCTAGGGTGTGACATGGAACCCGCCGATGTAGTGTGTGGTCATTTTCTCCAGCTCCTGACTTAGACTGGAGGGCGAGTGACTGTGACTGTCCTAAGTGACACAGTGAGGAGGCACAGAGCAGGCCGGGGCTGAGTGTACCCACCCCCACCCTACCCCCACAGGCCGCTGTGGAGATGCTGGCTGGCTTTGGCTTCCTAGTTCCCTTCTCTGACTCTACTTTTCTCACCGACAGACTGGGCCATGGATTGTTTAATTAAATATTAAGAGGTGTGTAGAAAGGGCTGGAGAGATGGCTCAGAGGTTCAGGGCACTGACGGACCTGGGTTCAAACCCTAGCACCTACATGGCATCTCACAACTGTCTGTAATTCTAAGATCTGACACTCTCACACAGATATAGATGCAGGCAAAACACCAATGCACATAAAATAACTAACTGCTAGTATTGCCCAAGGGCCCATGTAAACACATCCTCCTGGATGTAAAAACATCCAGGTTTCCAGCTTGTTTGTGAGTGAGTTTCTGTTATTATAACACTTCTCCTTCTAAGGTTTTTTAAAGTTACGTGTCTGTGTGTGGATGTGTGTATGTGATGCAGGTGCTGGCGGAGGCCGGAGGCATCACTTCCCCGGCACTGGGCTTTCAGGCAGTTGTGTGCCACTTGCTATGGGTGCTGGGAACCAAACTCAGGTTCTCTGTGAGAGCAGTAAGTACTCTTAACTGCTGAGCCCTCCCCCACCCTGCCCCACCCCCAGTTCTCCTTTTAAATAAATGTCATGCCTTTGACTGAGCAGATCCTGCTGGACTCTTGGAGGGACTGGGGCTGACGTGTTCAGCTACCCCACATTCTGGTTAGGACCCTGTCAGTGCTCTTGGGTGCCCTCCCTGGCTATGCTTCTCTCAATGAATCTCCGGAGTGAAAGATGGGATGCCAGTGCCCCTTTGACTGTCCCCACTCCTGTGTGTGTGTGTGTGTGTGTGTGTGTGTGTGTGTGTCCCTGCTCAGCCCATACCTTATGTTCGTCCCCTGTCTGAAGTGCCATTCACACTCCTCTCAGGGATTTCTGGCTATCTTGTCCCTGAGACTTAGGGCAGGCAGACCCCGTGTCCTTTGCTTACCTGGCCTGCCCGGTTCTGCTGCCCGCCTTGGTTACCATGCTCCTTGGGGAGGTCAGTGGGATCTCTGGCTCTTCTGTTTTTTCCTTTAGCTTCCAGCATGTTAACAGGACTTATCTTGGTCTATAACTATGCCTCAGGGGTAGTTAATGACCAACTAGGCCAGGCCCTAACTACTAACACTGTGGATCCTGGATCTCAGCATCTCTGACCCTGACCTACATTAAGGAACACTCTCTGCTATGGCCAGCAGAGAGAAAAGGGAGCAGGAGGCACACGGTGGAGGCAGGGAGTGGGGCTCCGCAGCAGCGTGTGGCAGGGAGCAGGGCTCGGCAGCAGCGTGTGGTTGCTTCCCCTGCCTTGTGTGCCTTTCTGCTGTACCCAGTGCTAGATTGCAGCGTGGAAGCCCTGGCTGGCCCGTGGGTTGAGGAGGTCCTCTCAGCATCTCAGACTGTGGCTGACTGCCCTGCGCTTCACTGGGCAGTGCACCAGTGATTTGGAAGAGGCAGGCACCCCCAGTGATGGAGGCCCGATGAGAGGCACCACTGCTCAGGGAGGGACCGCCTTTGCTTCATCACATCCTTTTGGTTCAGAGCAAAGAGCACCAGACTCGGAGTTAGTACACATGCTGAGCCCTGGTTCTGCCACAGCCCTGTGATGTCTGTGCTGAGGGTTGTCAGAGGTGTTTTTGAGGCCCAGGTGATGAAGTGCATGGGCAGTGGTAAGTGCTGGTAGTGCTGATCGCTGCCCTGGGCCCTGTTCCTCTCCTTCTCTTCCGTTCACCTCAGTCAAAAGGGGAGACCAGTGGAAAAACCAAGCACCAGTTTTGCCTTCTGTTGAGAATCTGGGGACCTGATCAGGGTTTGTCAGATGTGGTGATCCCTTTTCTTAATTTGGCCTTTTTTCTTCCAGCCCTGAAGGATGGCTGCTATGTTGGAAGATGCCATCATGGTGGCCAAAGGCCTTGCCAAGCTGACCCAGGCAGCTGTGGAGACCCACCTGCAGAACTTGGGCCTTGGTGGGGAGCTCATCTTGGCAGCCAGGGCCCTGCAGTCTACCGCTGTGGAGCAGATCAGCATGGTCTTTGGGAAGGTGCAGGTGAGAGGTCCCTTCCGGCAGTGGGTGTGGGGTGCTTGGAGACTTGGAGCTCCTAATGAGGCTGGGGAAGCAGCCAGGACACAGACACCTGCCAGCCTGTCTTGTTGTGGCGGAGACTAAAGAGCACAGTGGCTGGTGTGTCCCGCTGTCGTTTTAGGGAGGGTAGGACACTTGGGTGAGAATCTGGCTGTTACACTAGAATGCCAGACTAGGAGGCTTCAGTAACACCTACTTGTCACAGTTCTAGAGGCTGCGAAGTCCAGGATTCGGGCTCTGTAGACTTGACATTGATAAGGGCCATTTCCTGGTTTCCTGGCTCTGTCCTCATGATGTAGTCACCTTCATGTACTAGCATGCTGAGTTAGGCCTCGTGTATAGATGGGCCTGGCTCACCTGAGCCTTTGAAGGCCCCTCCTATCGGCAAGGCTTGCTGAGCCTCCGCCAAGACCCATGTGTTGTTTGCTGAAGGTGCTCCCTTCCAGGGTGGTGGCTAGCCACCAGTGGGGGCAGCATTCTTCACCCCTTTTCCCTCCTGCTGTTGGGGCGAAGGTTACCTTTGTGCCTAGGTCCAGGAACCCTCGACGTCTTATGTCAAGGGGTATTTTTAAGCCAAAGCAGTGTCAGAATGGACTTGGCTGTAGGTATGTGTATGTGTGTGTGTGTGTGTGTGTGTGTGTGTGTGTGTGTCTGTCTGTGTCTGTGTGTGCGCGCGCACGTCTGTGTCTGTGCGTGTATTTGTTTTGCAGGATTGCCCTGTCTCTTTAGTGTCCTGTGGCATGTCCTGCTGTCAGCTTCCTCTGTGAGAGTACTGTTATTGTAACAGAGGTCCACAGACTGGGAGGCTTAAACAAGCACTTTCCCCTCGCAGTTCTGGATGAAGATCTCATGCTTCTCTGGATGTGAGCTGTCCCAGGCCTCAGCCTCCGCTATTTTAGGTCCAGGATTCCTGGCCCTTCCCTCCTATGTTAGGGTGACACAGTGTTCCTCACCCTACAGATGCCTTTATTTTTAAGTCTTTATCCCTCTATATTTGAGATCCTTTACTGCTGATTGGCAGGTCTGCATGCTTACTCCTATTTCCCAGGCTAAGGTTGCTGCAAGAGTCGTGATTGATATGAAGTGATAGGGTGAGAACCCTTGTCCTTTCCTAGCCTTGACTCCAGCTCTTGTCCTCCTGCTGCTGAGGTGGGCGGTGGAGTCCTGCTGGGTGCTGGTCCTGTGAAAAGCCTGGAACCTGAGCTTGCTCTGGTGCTCTGGGTCATTCCAAAGTAAGACTGCGTGCAAGACTGGCCTCCTCCACCGGTGTGAGAGCTCCCTCTGAGGACTTCCTCCTAATTCCACTGTTCCTTTCTGTATGTGGAGTCTACAGCAGGCAGGGCCACCTTCCCTTAGTCACCAGGGGCAGAAGATGGATTAGCCCACTGCCATGGAGAAGGCCCCCTTCACTGCTTAATACTTGGGTTTGGGGTTCCTTTCTTCACCCTCGAGGTCTGAGGGATCTGATTGCTCTGGGAACCCACGTGCCTCTGGCTGCCCAGGCACTTATTCACACATTCGTTCATCAGGTACTTACAGGGCTGGGGCTCTTTCAGGCACTAGGGTCCCTGTAGGGTCCCCCAGCTACTTTAATAGTAGTTACATGAGACTGAGTGGTTATCACGGGAGTTGTAGGACAGGGGACCCTGCTCCAGACTCTTCACACCAGGCCTTGCCTGACTGAGAAGTACCCGAACCCGCTGTGACTTGTTTCTTCTACTCTGGGACTCTGGATAGCAGGACAGGCCCTTGACCCCTGCTCTCCTGTTCCCTTCTGACCTTTTCCAGTCACATCAGCTCCCAGTCAGCTCCTGTTGTGAAGTCAGAGTAGCACCTAGCCTCCCCACTTCCACGGGAGCAAGGCTTGTTCTTTAGTTCTCAGAACATCTCAGGTAACTGAGTGTGGGCGCTCCAGATTTCCCGCTGTTGCTGTGTGGCATGTGGACAGCACGTAGGCCACGGCATTTGCTCAGATGTCATTTAAACTGGGAACCTGGCCACAGGCCTCTCTCTCTTTAGGACAGGCACAGTGATATTTAATTATAGCCTTCACTAGCAGTTTCTGGCCTTTGCCTGTAACTCTGTCACCGTTTGACAGTAGGAGCCCTATTTTCAGATGTAGACATCACTGAGAAGGGTTAGGAACTTGTTCAAGTTCATTCAAGGTTAAAGATCAGAATGAATCTGGGCTTGAAGTTTGAACCTATAACTTACAGAGGAAACATGGGGTGTCCTCTGTCCCCTTTCTCCGTGTCTCAGATTCACAGGGACAGCCAGGCTCTGACCTGGCAAGAACCTCTTAGCTGCATACCAGGGCTGATGGTAGGGTCTGTCTGCAGTGAGGTGTTGTTAGCTGCATACCAGGGCTAATGGTGGGCCTGTCTGCAGTGAGGTGTTACAGAACCCAGTGGTCTCCATCTGTGGCTCCTTTTACCACTCACTGGCCTCTTTCTTACATGTCTCCAAGCTTTCCTCGTCTTTTGTCCTGGTTTCTCTCCTGAAAGCCCCATGGGCTCAGAGTTGGCCCTGCTTTATAGGTGAGGGACTCGTTGCTAGAGTCATGTGCGTCTTCCTCAGCCCTGTTGGGGTGCTCAGTGGTGTGTCTAGCTGCCTGCCTGAGATCACAGCAGTTCTGGAAGAAGCAGGTTGGAGCTGTCTGCTGCCTCCCAGACTGTGAAAGGACCTCAGGTCTTAGGCATAGCATTACCTTTGGAGGGACAGAGAGGGCTGGTTGGCAGTCACATGCAGTATCCTCACCAGGAGTTCTAGACCAGCCCTGCCCCTCACACTGGCCTTTGTTCTCTGCAGGGTCAGGATAAACATGAAGAGTCATATGCCACCGAGAACTTTGAAGATCTGGAGGCCGAGGTTCAGTTCTCTACACCACAGGCAGCTGGAGCCTCCCTGGACTTCTCTGGAGCCTCTTCCCCGGATAAGTCACTGTCTTCGTCCCTGGGTCATGCTCACAGCGAGGGCCCAGCTCCCACCTACGTTTCTAGTGGACCCTTCAAGGAAGCGGGGCTCTCGGGACAGGCCACCTCCCCTATGGGCAGAGTCAATGGGAGGCTCTTTGTAGATCGCAGAGACTTGTTCTTGGCCAGTGGCATCCAGCGAAGATTCTTCCACCAGGACCAGTCCCCTGTGGGGGGCCTCACGGCTGAAGACATTGAGAAGGCCCGGCAGGCCAAGGCTCGCCCTGAGAGCAAGCCACACAAGCAGATGGTGGGTCTGAGAGGCAGCATGGTTGGACCTGGGGGGTTCCCACTTCCAGTGGGGCTGGTGTTGGCCCTTATTTTGCCCCCCACTTGGGGTACCATGTCTTGAGGAATTCGGTGGTGGCCTTTTGGTACAGTGCTGCATGCTGGAGCGGCTGCAGGGGGAGTGGAGGGGTACAGGCAGCATGGGCCTCGGTTGCCTAGTCTCACCTGTCAGCTTTGTCAACTCCATAGGTTTCTTTTGTTTCCCCTCCAGCTCAGTGAGCGGGCTCGGGAGCGGAAGGTGCCAGTTACCCGGATCGGGCGGTTGGCCAACTTTGGAGGTGAGGTGGCCACGTTCCCCATGCTGTTCCTCCCCCTGCTGCCCTGCTCTGTTTGTCCGGGTTGAGTGGAGGTGGCCGCTTGCTGTACATTAAGGTGGAAGTGGTTGGGAGTCAAGCCATGTGCCAGTGTTGGAGAGCGTGTGGCAGTGTTGCCAGGAACTGGCTGTTAAGGGTCTGGGTGTTCGCATAGGTGTGGTGACCGGTAACTGGATTCTGGCCCCATCTTGGCTTATCCTTGGGCCTGGTGTGTGACTGAATCTTGCCATGAGCTCCAGCTCCAAAGGGCAGTCTTTGCAGGAAGGAGACTGGCCGTGAGTACAGGCTCTTCACTGAGCCTGTGAGCTCCCTAGATAGAGGACATTTTGTCCTGGGACCAGCCATTTGGGGGACCAGTTTACCAGATCCCATAGGTCTGAAGCTGTTAACGTGATGATGTTCACAGACTGTGACCCTTTGTTGCTGCCAGTTAAAGCCATTTCAGTTTGCGACAGTGTTAGGGGCTCTGTTTGCCCTTCTTCTCATGTGATCAGCCTTTGAACCTACCACACCTATGCTCTGGTGGAAAGACACTCACACACTGTAGGTGGGTACCCACTGCTCATCTGCAGAGGTCCTGTTAGGGGTGCCGGCCGTTCGCAGTGGGGGGCTCTGACATGGGTTTCTGGAGGTACCGTTTGTTAAGGTTTAGCTGTCCTCAGTTGGACTATGTAAACAATGGAAGAATAGTTTGGGCGGCTGGTTTCACATACTGACCTTGGCCGGATGGTTAGGTACGTAACAGGTCTGATGGGTTCATGATGCTGTTGGTGTTGAGTAGGTCAGGGAGGCCCAGGACCTTCTGTGGACCCTTTTCTGGGAAATACGCTGTCTTCTGTATTGCATCTGTATCAGTTGTTTTTTTCCTCATTGCTGACAAAACATGTCCGAACCCATGGGAGGTTCAGAGGGTTCACGCTCTCTTCATGTGACTGTTTCTGGGCCTGGAGTGAAGCAGTACTTCATGGTGGGTGGAGTATATGGTAAAGCAAATTCTTCACCTTGCGTTGGGCAGGAAATAGACTGTCACAGGAACAGGCAGGGAATGATACACCCTCAAAGATTCAGCCCCATTGGGGTAGCTGCTCTTCTGCGCAGTTACAGAGGAGGGAGCTGAGCCCAGACCTCTGTCCTGTACGGGGATATCTGAGCTGCCTGTCCTATAACTAGGTCCCTCCCTTCACACGTAGCCGGCAGAGGACCTGTTAGCTCTTCCGCTCGGCCAGGTCCTGAGGCCCTGAGAGAAAAGGCCTCGGCTGCTCTCTCCCTCCATTTTGTTCCTCTTCCTCTTGTGCCGGGCTGTGGCTCCTGTCTAGGACTTCTGTCTAGGACTTCCCTGGGATTGAGAATGCTATCAGATGCCAGGTATTCTTCTAGGAGACTGTTAACACCTAGAAGCAGAGGATAGAACCCATGTCCATCTGTCTGCTCTGTGTGGACTTCTTAACAGTCTGAGCGAGCATGTGTGTTAATTAAAGTGGGTTTGGGGCCGAGGATGTGGTTCGGTGGGTAGAGACCTTGCCTAGCACACACAGGACCCTGGGTTTCATCCTGAGTTTAAAAAAAAAAAGAAAAAGGATAAAAGAATAGAAGCCGGGCCTGGTCCCTCAGGCCTCTTGTCTGGCTGCTTCTGCAGAGCCTCCTTCAGCCTTGCTTGGGACACAGGCCCTGGAGTCTCAGCAGGCAGAGCCAGCACCAGCAGGCGTGGTGACTGCTGTCCTGTGTCACCTGTCCTGCTCACACAGGACTCTGTTGTTGAGAGCTGTTGAGCTTTCGTCACCTCTGGTGACTGGGAGGAAGTGCGGTGGCTGCTTCTCTGGTGACGACCTGGACACAGCCCACCGTGGCTCTCCTCGCCTGCCGCAGAGCTCCGTGCCCTGTCACTTCCGCCCTTGAGGAGAGAAATGTGGGAACTTTCTGTGTCTGGGCAGTGTGCTGTTACAGGCCAGGAGGAGGCTGCCAGCAGCCGTTCCCTCCTCCCGGTGACATGCAGACCACGGACTACAGAGGAGAGCCAGTGCTGGTGAGGTCCTTGGGTACAGGAGCGGGTACCTGAAGGTGGCAGGGGATGGCAGCTGAGGTCCCCTCTTCCCAGTTAGTTACCCCAGGTCCACCTGGCTCTGGATGAAGGCCGAGCTGGACAGGGACTTCCAAGAACCACGTTTCACGGGGCCTGGTGGGGGCGGGGTGGTTTATTCTGGGTTTGCAGAACTGCAGAGGCCAAGATCACCATTGCTGGCCGGCTGAGCTTGTTTTTACCTCCTGGTTTGCCTGCTGCAAGAAGCCTCTGCCTCAGTTGGCAGCCCAGCCCTGGGCCTGATGCTGCTACTGAGGAGCCTGGGGCCTCCTTCCTGGAATGTTCTTCAAGCATTTGTTTAGTAACAGTGCTCCTCATTGTAGAGTTTGTGCTTTGCCTGTGACGCCAGAAACAGCCAGGAACAGCTTGACGCAGCGCTGAGTCCA
Organism: Peromyscus californicus insignis; assembly: GCF_007827085.1. NCBI lineage: Eukaryota > Metazoa > Chordata > Mammalia > Rodentia > Cricetidae > Peromyscus > Peromyscus californicus. The sequence goes on along the minus strand of NW_026294436.1, from coordinate 64,783,748 downwards.
GCCAGGGTGTGTTTAGGAGGGCTTTGAGTGTTGCATGTTCAGCCTGGACAAGCGGATGACCTGTGACGTCATCTGCCTTTTCGTGGGCTTGTCCCAGGATGTGCTCGCAGCAGAAAAGACTAGATGTAAAGGGACTTGGTGAAGGTTAATGTTGCCTGTTCTCCTTTCTTTTGCTCAGTTAGATGTTGTGCTGGGTAGGTGAGGGAGACAGGTGGTGGGAAGTTAATGTTTAATCAGGACTCTAGTGCCCAGTGCCCAGTGCCCTCCAGACTGGCACGGGGAGGAGGAGCGTTAAAGAGAACAGCGCTGGTCCATGCCCCCACCAGGCAGCCATATTAACCTCTATCCCAGTGCACACATTAAGCACCCTGGGGGTGTCTTAATCGTGTCTCTGGGCATTACAGGACCTGTGGCTTCTTCCTGTTTGGCTTGTCCTGCCTCACGGTGTGGTGTGCCTGTGCCTTCCCGTGGGATTTGAAGACTGGACACACCCACAGATGGAAAAGGCCTTTAATTTTTATATTGGTTTCTGTTTTCCATATGCTAGGTTAAATGCATTAGAACTCACTCTCCATGTTTCTGCTTATATTGGTTTCTGTTTTCCATATGCTAGGTTAAATGCATTAGAACTCACTCTCCATGTTTCTGGTTATATTGGTTTCTATTTTACATATGCTAGGTTAAATGCATTAGAACTCACTCTCCATGTTTCTGCTTGCCTTTTTAAAAGGGACTAACAGAAAATTTAAAGTCATGCATGTAGTCGACACGAGACTTTTGCCATCACTGCCTTGATTGTTCTGTTGTGGTGCCCTGGACCTGACAGTGTGGGCACTTTACACATTTAGTTCTCTCAGGGACCTCTGAGGTAGGAGCTGCTGTTAGAGCGGGCTGAGTAGAGAGTGCACTGCCGCCTAGTGGCAGATAAGATATATTATTAAATGTGAAAAAGAATTACCTTTTAACTAAAGTGCATTTTAAAAATTACTTACGTACTTGTGGGAGGGTTTTTTTTTTTTTTTTAAAACAAGGCTTCATCATATACTTCTGAATATCTTGGAATTTTCTTTATATCCCCAGCTGGCCTTGAACTGTGGCCGACCTCCTGCCTCTGCCTTCCAAATGCTGGGATAACAGGCATGTGTGGTGATGCCCAGCTTTTTTTTTTCTTTTCATGAGATAAGTTTTTCAGTAAATCCAATGTTTTTCTTTAATGCATTATAATTTTAGACAGTCTGGAGAATGCCACGCCTCACCCTGTCCCTGAGTGGGGAGCCTGTCCTGGACAGTCTTTGAGAAGGGAGCTCCAAGGAAAGTGTGGGTCTGAGGCAGACTTCTGGGCTCTCTGCCTGGACTCAGTAGTACCTGCCAGGAGGAGGACAGGGCCTAAGGCTACTGTTCTCAGTCATCGCCAATGCTGCCAGCGTGAGAGTGGGGGTGGGGCGGGTCTGTTCTGGCTCTGTGGGCTTCGGCTGGGACACCCCGTGTTTTTGCTGTTGTGGAACATTCCAGCTTTTACTGCCAGCTGTTTTATAGTGCTACAGTGAAAGCTTAGGAACGTCAAGACTACTGGACCCTCTTGCAGACTTGAAGTGAGTGGTCATCTTCTCTGGGAGTATTGCCCGGAAGTGGCCCGGAGACCATGCCTGATCCGTTTTCCTTTTTGTGCTGTTCCCTCCCAATATGGCGTCTGTGTGTGTTCCCATGAGTGTGTGGGTTGTCAGAGGTGAGCAGTGAGAGATGTGCAAACTCAGGAAGCACTTGTCCGAGCTAAATGTTCGCAGACCACCAGTGTGTCCGTCCTCCTTACTTACTCCCTTTCAGAATGCTGGAGCACCCAGCAAGGCCTGGAACACTGAAGTAGTATCTGCCTGCTGCTGCCCGGGCCTGGAGGCGGGGTGGTCTCAGCCACTCAAACATCTGCTCTCTTGTCCTTGCAGGTCTGGCTGTAGGTCTGGGCTTTGGGGCACTGGCTGAAGTTGCCAAGAAGAGCCTGCGTCCTGAAAACTCCACAGGTGAGCAGGGCCCTGCGTAGAAGGGTGCATGGCCTTAGAAGTTCTAGCCTCCAGCCCACCTCTGTTCCAGGAATGTCAGTCACCAGGAACCACCTCTTGTCCCAGCTGCAGAAACCCTCTCAGAAGAGTTAGTTGATGTAGATGGTTTTCCTGGGGTGGAGTGACTTCGTATGGGTAGACTTGACTTGCTCTAGAGAGTTGGAGGATGGGAGGTTGCTCCCCTTCATCCCCAGCTGATCACCCAGCCCCTTCTGGCTCCTCCTGGCTGCCCACCGCATGCTCCCACCAGCAAATGCACCTTCACACTCACTCGCCTGCCCTTGCCTACCTGCACGCCCACCTTTTGTTCCTGCTCTCCCTTCCTACCCTGCTCTTCAGGAGCTTCACAATTGTAGTCTGGCTAAGACAGACAGAGACACAGGGCTCCCTACTTCCCTGTGGCTAGGGATGTGGGCATCGGCATCTGGGACAGGACCACTGTGCCCTTCCCCCTTTCACTGACCATGACCCAGAGATGCTGGGACCATTCCACAGACTATTGGTCTCTGAGAAAAAGATCATACCATCTCTGTTTTCTGCCTCCCAGGATCAGGTCCGTCAGGCTTGCCTGGAACACATGCTGAGTGGCCACTCATGTCTGTACAATCTAGAGAATGTTCTGCATCCAGGCCCCACAAAACACCAGGGACTTCCTGATGCTGGGATGCTGGCTGGGGAGGGAGCTGTAGAATGCCGTGTGAGCTCCTCTCTGAGAGTAGGTGACCACGAGTCCCCCCAGCAGGGCCATTAAGGATCCAGGGCTGTTAGTGGATTTCTCAAAAAGTATTTGAGGTTCTGGGCTGAGCACCCTTTGTCCTGGCCCTACTCCAGGACCGCAGTCCCGTTCAGGGTTCTGACGGCGCTCACCCTACTCCAGGACCGCAGTCCCGTTCAGGGTTCTGACGGCGCTCATCCCTGTTTACGGGACCTCGTGGTGCCCACACTCCATTGTTCTTACCAGCTTTCCAGGCAACACCTCACTCATGGGGTTCTCTCTTCTGGAAAGAGGGCACAGGCATATCCCCACAGACCCCAGTCCTAGGGTGAACACCTCTTGTGTCCTTGGACGGGGCCCGAGGACAGGGGATTTAGCATGGGTATTTTTAGTGCTGGTGCTGAAATACTTAGGAATGGGAAGCCTGTATTTCTCTGGATGAGAAGCGAGCCTTCCCAAGAGCCAGCACCCCCTGCCGGCTGCTTCTCACCCTACCTGGTCTAAGTGGAGAAGGGGCCAGCCTGGCTCCAAGGGCACAGCTGGTGTTCTTTTTTAGGGACTGTGGTGACTGGGGTTTAGATTACATTAGCCCTGCCAGTAGGTCCTGAGGCTTCAGCCAGGGTAAGTGGCCTTGGGCAGATCCTGACTTGCTCTGACTTCCTAATATGCCTAGCATGACTTGACCTTGAGGATACTGTCCAGGGTAGCAAGCTCTGCCCTGGGAGGCCCTGTCCTGCACTGGGCATACCACCATGTTTCTGGCTTGTCCTGGCTGACTAGGTCATTCTGGGTAGTGGACATGCCTCTAGCCTGTGAGGATCAGCCCATGTTGGGGATGAGATGTCTAGGAAAGCTCGGTTGGGCCAGACACCGTCTCCATGTAGCAGGAGATGGGGACTCCACTGAGGTGTGGTTTGTGTATAGATGATTCCTTTGTCCTGGAATTAGTGGCCTTGCCTGTGTTTACCCCCTCTGCCCCCCCAGGGCTGGAGAGGACAGAAGAGGGCTGCCACGCTCTTGGCTCTGCCTTCTGCGGTTGCCAGGGTCCCTTTTGGGCTCACTTACCTGATTGGTCCTACCCCAGGCTTGTAGGTAGGCCTTGGGGCAGCCCAGACTTGCTGTGGAGTGATCCTCCTACCCTGCATATCTTGTCCTCCTGTCTCAACCGGGGAGTGAGCCCAAGCCCTCAGCATGTCTGGACACTCCTTCCCATGTAGCCCCCTTGTTACACACTCTGCCGCTGGCCTTCCAGGCCTGTGGCTCTATGCTGAAGAAGCTTCCAGGTGCTAAGCAGGGCTTCTCTGACCCAACAACTCGTCAAGGTAGCAAAAGCCCTGAATGTCCCAGAGCCGGGGAGGACAGAGGGATCTGGCAGTCAGACCCCGGGTAATTCGCTCTGTGGGCAGAGGCAATGACGCTCTTTAGCTACACTGACGCTGGCAGCAGAATTCATCTGGCACTGTCAGCTCCCTGGAGTCATCACCCAGCTGGTGCCACCACCCTGTGTACTGGGAGGGTTGTGTATGAGCCAGCTGGCTGTGCCAGGCTGTGGGGCAGAGGGGAGAAACCGTACCCAAAGACTGCTGTCCTTGACCCTTGAGGACGGAGCTCTTCCTGCAGCTAGGACCCGTGGGGCAAGTGCACCAGAGACCCCTCAGCCAGGACAGATAGGGTGGAGGCTTGACTCCTGTCTTCCAGGTACTGCTAAGGAGTCTCCTGGCCCTCCTGCCAGCCTTGCCCCACTAGCAGGGGAGAGCTTCCTGGCCGTGGAGGGCTGTGAGGATGTGCATAGGGACTTGGAATTTCCTTGCTGTTTCTGTGGACACCCAACAGTTGTGTATATAGCCCAAGTGTCTGTGCCCAGGCATCATGAAGCTTCTCCTAGGCATCCTTCCTAAACCCTGAATGTATGCTGATCCCCCTGCCCCTCAGGGAAGAAGGCCGTGCTGGACTCCAGCCCCTTCCTGTCCGAGGCGAACGCAGAGCGTATTGTGAGTACACTGTGCAAGGTGCGCGGGGCAGCGCTGAAGCTGGGCCAGATGCTGAGCATCCAGGGTGAGTGGAGGGCTCTGCCCTGCACCGGCTCGTGGGTACCGAGTTGTGGGCAGTGGTGGGAGGTGGAGTGGGTAGGTGCGGGAAGGAGATCTGCCGTGGCAGTCCTGGGACATGGGGCTGTTTACATCATCTTCACTAGGAGCCAAGAGCATGTTTCTTGCCTCTGGGTGGGTGTCTTGAGAAACTCTAAGAGGTTGTCTTAAATTTCAGCATGGCAGCCTGGCCCTGTGGTGTTGGTCACTGGGAGCTAGTGGACGAGCTTACAGTTAGCTTTGGGGACCAGTATGTGACCTCAGAGAAGCCTGGGCTGGCAGAGTGAGGGGAGGGGCTGCATTGGGGGAGTCTTGGGCTCCCTAGTGGCTCTGAAGGGCAAGGTGTGAGAGCAAGGTGGGCTTACTGCCTTGACTAGGTCCAGCTCTCAGGGTGGTGTTGGGTGTGGGCGCTGCCTCGGGGTCATGCAGCTGGGCATAGACTTTCTGGAAGGTGTGTGGACAGCACACGCCTGAAGCCCAGTGATGCTCACGCCATGCCCAGTGCGGTTTGATATCTGGAAATTTGGATGAAGGAAAACTCAGTGGGCTAGCAGGGTCAGGAGCTGTGCTCCAGGGCCAAGAGCAAGCAGGATGCAGGGGTGAAGCACGTGAGGGCTGTTCTTTTGAAAATCAAGCACACGGAGGGGGAGCAAACGGTCTTCGTTACTTGTCTGTTGTGTGATGAGACGCCACGACTAAGGCGACTGGAGGAGGAAGGGTGTGGGAGCATTTCCAAGGTTAGAGTCCGTGCCCATCATGGTGGGGACAGGGCAGGCAGACATGGTGCAGCAGCTGAGAGCGTACATCTTGATCCACAGGCATGGGGGTGGGGTGGGGGAGCACTAACTGGGAATGCTGTGGGCTTTTGAAACCTCAAAGCCCACGCCCAGTGACACACCTCCTAATCCTTCCCCAACAGTTTTGCCACCAAGTTTTCCAATGTATGAGCCGACGGGGCCATTCTCCTTTAAAGCACCCCCGATGTGTTCATGGTAGTCCGTACAGTGCCACGTTAGGCAGGAAGGATGTGCACAGCCAAAGAGTCAGTCAGATTGGGGGCAATTTTAAATTCTCTCTCAGTTTTAAAAATGTTGCCTACCTCTCAGGTCATAGGGATGAGTTCAGGTCTCCTGGCTGCTCCTCTGGGGTGGGAGTGGGGGACAGGAAGCTTCTGTAGCTGTATACAGAGGCTTGTGCCTTGCGTTGGTTGTTACTTTACTGGTGTGCCCATCCCAGCACAGAAGACCCTTCCCCTCACTAGAGTCCCAGTCTGGAGTCCGTGTGCCAGGAGGAAGCTGAGGCTGTCATTGTGTCTGAGCTTCAGGTCCCAGCATGAGGGAAGGTCATCATGTTTGGTGGCCCTGTCCTACCCAGGAGGCCACGCTGTCAGTGGTACCTGGGCAGCCTGTTGGCCTGTGTGCATCCCTCCCTAATGGAAGCCCCACTCTGACCTCTCTGGCCATCCAGATGATGCCTTCATCAACCCTCACCTGGCCAAGATCTTTGAGCGGGTTCGGCAAAGCGCTGACTTCATGCCACTGAAACAGATGATGGTGAGGTTTGCTGGAGGTGGGCGGGGAAATAGTGGGGGTCTAAGGACCAAGCTGGGTGCATAACAGGGTATCCCAGATAACCAGGCCCTGCTCCTGTCTTCCCTGGCCTCTTTCCAGAAAACCCTCAACAATGACCTGGGCCCCCAGTGGAGGGACAAGCTGGAGTACTTTGAGGAGCGTCCCTTTGCAGCTGCGTCCATAGGGCAGGTGCACCTGGCCCGCCTGAAGGGTGGCCGTGAGGTGGCCATGAAGATCCAGGTAGATGGCTCTGTGTGGTGTGTGCCTGTCCACACAGGATTTCAGAGGGTGGGGCCTTTCCCATGTCTCCCGAGACACCCTGTCTTTCTGTCCTTAGCATCTGGCGCTGGGTGAGCGTTTGCTAGGTGACAAGTTAAGGGGATGAAGCTGTGTCTTAGCCATCTTGGTACAGGATGGCCTTTAGGGCCTATGCTGGAACCAGCTGCTTTTTCTGGGGGTAGAGTAAGGAAAAATGGAGAGCAGGGTGGAGATAGGTCAGGTCATGACAACCTTGTTTTAGTCTTGGCTCTTTCATTCAAGGATCTGGCCCCAAGTGACTGGGAAGCTAATGGGCAGGGACAGCCTGCCGCGCTGCCTCCCCAGGTCACTCCCTTCTCTCCTTGCAGTACCCTGGTGTGGCCCAGAGCATCAACAGTGACGTCAACAACCTCATGGCTGTGCTGAACATGAGTAACATGCTTCCAGAAGGTCAGGCTGGGCTGCAGACACAAGGTGGACGGGTTGCATCCTGGGAATGCCAGCGGAAAGCCTGTAGGGCCCCCGTCCCACCTGATGCCCCTTTCTGGCACAGGCCTGTTCCCTGAGCACCTGATTGATGTGCTGAGGCGGGAACTTGCCCTTGAGTGTGACTACCAGCGGGAAGCTGCCTATGCCAAGAAGTTCAGGTGTGGCTCTTATGGGGCCCCCGGGAGGCTGAGGGGTACTGCAGGGGGCAGGCTCCTTTGTTTGTAAGGGTGGATGGCCCTGGGGCCAGGGTGTGGCCACATCCTCCCCCCTGCAGAGTAGGTTTCCTCCTGGTGGGCTCTCCACTTGGGCACTGTGGAGGGTCCAGACTGGATGCGAGCTCTGTCTCCACACAGGGAGCTGCTGAAGGACCACCCCTTCTTCTTTGTGCCGGAGATTGTGGATGAGCTCTGCAGTCCCCATGTGCTGACCACCGAGCTAATATCAGGCTTCCCTCTGGACCAGGCGGAAGGGCTGAGCCAGGAAGTCCGGAACGAGGTGCGCTCAAGCTGTGCTGAGCTGTTGTGCTGGGAACCTAATGATGTGAACAGAGACCCTAAGCCCTTCCTGGGGGGGTTGGACAAGGGGGTGATGACTGCATCCTTCTGTTGGAGTGGGATTCAGGAGGCAAAGACTTTGGAGGTCACAAGGCAGTCAGTGTTGCCTGACCCAGGTTCCTACCCTGTCCCCAGATCTGCTACAACATTTTGGTGCTGTGTCTGAGGGAGCTGTTTGAGTTCCATGTCATGCAGACTGACCCCAACTGGTCCAATTTCTTTTATGACCCCCAGCAGCACAAGGTAAGCCCCAGCTGAGCCTCACATGAGGGTCTCCGCAGAGGCCTGGGAGCTCAGACCTGAAGAGGCCCTCCTCTTTCTGCTCTCCAGAGCCATAGGGCAGAACTTTAGTGTTGTATCTCCATCTGTAGGTGGCTCTCCTGGACTTTGGGGCAACTCGGGAATATGACAGATCTTTCACTGACCTCTACATTCAGGTAAGACCGGGAATGGAGCCGTGGCCCATGTATTTCAGAGGCCAAGAGCCAATGCTGGGGATTGAAAGTGTGGGAGAGCCTCCTGGAGTTGGCCATGGCCTGTCAGGTCCACCTAGCTGGCTGTGGATCGCAGGCCAAGGGTTGGCAGGCACACAAGAGGATTGTAGTAGGGCAGGAGCCTCTCTCCTCTACCCAGGTCATCCGGGCTGCTGCTGACCAGGACAGGGAGGCTGTGCTGAAGAAATCCATAGAGATGAAATTCCTCACTGGCTATGAGGTCAAGGTGAGTGAACCACCCAGGCTAACATTGGGAGGGAGGTCCAGGCCCAGCTCCCTGTAGACACAGCTGTCTTTCCTTAGTACCTGAGCACCAGCTGCTCTTGGAGGCCTCCTTATGCCCAGCATTCTGAAAACTCGGCACTCTGTAGGAAATGTGCAGAGTGGAGCACAACCGTTTTGCTTAGGGTTACCACTTTGTGCTACCTGCTCACCCTGGCCGCCAAGAGGCAGGGGATGGCTTGCTTGGGTGGGCAGAGTGCCCAGGCCTTTAGAGCCTCTTCACCCAGCAGCTACCAGGGCGCTGACCTTCCCTGACCTGGGTTCACACCCACTGGTAGGAGTGCACCGTCAGGAGGGGTGTGCATTCCAGGCTGAGCTCCTGCTTCCTGTGTGCAGCTGATGTGATCTGTCCCCCCCCGGGGCGCCCCTTGTCCCTTCAGTGCTCTGCGGATAGGTACTTCTCACGCGTCCTGTGCCTGGCAGGGCACTCTCCTCAGAGTGGCCGGGCCCTGCCTAGTCTGTGACCTGTAGTTGAACTTTGGGAAGACAGAAATGAGTGCAGTAGGAGTGAAGGCCTCTGCACTCCACCCTGGCTCACACGGACGCTAGTCAGTGGTCTGTGTCTGCCTGGCTCTGGAGGGTTGGGGCTGTACCTGTTACCATTTATGATCAGAACCAAACCATCCTGTCACTTCTCTGGTGTCCTCCGGACCTGGGGCTGGGGGGTTCTAACCCAGTCACCTCTGCCCTTCTTCTTGGTGTAGGCCATGGAGGATGCCCACCTGGATGCCATCCTCATCCTGGGGGAAGCCTTTGCTTCAGAAGAGCCCTTTGACTTCGGCACCCAGAGCACCACCGAAAAGATCCACAACCTGATCCCCGTCATGCTGAAGCACCGCCTCATCCCTCCACCAGAGGAGACCTACTCTCTACACCGCAAGATGGGCGGGTCTTTCCTCATCTGCTCCAAGCTGAAGGCCCGCTTCCCCTGCAAGGCAATGTTTGAGGAAGCCTACAGTAACTACTGCAGGATGAAGTCCGGGATGCAGTAGAGTGGGCATGGGCCAGGCTAACGGGCCGTGCCCTCCTTCAGGCTCGGCCAGGCAGAGGGAGGCGTTGAGCTGGAGCCACAGCCTCCACGAGGAGGGAGTGAGCAGTGTGGAGACCCGCCATTGCTTCTGCACTGTCCAGCCAAAGAGGCAGGCTGTCTGTCCACCAGGAACATGGAGCAAAGCAAGACTGAAGGCTAGCTGGCCATGTAGAGTGAAGCTTTGTGTGTTTCTGGGTGAGCTTGTGTCCCTGCCCTTTGCCACCCCAGCCTGTGGCCTGGAACTAGCAGCTCAGGACAGTAGGGCAGCCACCCTAGCTGGGTCTCAGCATGGACAACAGATCCTTTTCAAGGGCAAAGCAGGGCTGTCCCTGAAGGAGCAGCGGGCTCCAGCATGTTCCAGGAGAGGTAGTTACTGCCCCGCACCAGGGGATCAACACAGGCTCCGTTTGTTTATATGTCTTGTAGTCACACGTTCACACCCTTATGTCCAATAAAGTGTGATGGGGACTACCATTTCCTGTGTGTTCTGTGGATCCTGGGAATGAGGTGGCTCGACTTAGGACCCGGATGGTGGGCTTTACCTGTACAGGTGTCTGCTCCAGAACATCTGTTGCTCTTGGTGGGGACAGAACGTGGCAACACAGGCAGACATGAAGAATTTTTTTGCATTCTTCCTGTCTCTGACCTCAGGGCTTCACTGGTACTGGGGATTGAGCCCAACGCCTTACAGATGTGAAGCAAGTGGTCTACCACTGAGTTGTACCCTCAGCCCTTTCACTTTTGAGACAAGCTCTCAATGAGCTGCTCAGGCAGACCTCGAACTTGTAATCCTCTTGCTTAGCCTCCCAAGTACTTAGGATCACAAGTTTGAGCCACTAGGCTTCTTAGGCAGTTTAGAGAAAACAAGCTTGTGGGTTCAGTGGCTAGAGAAGAGCAGGCACTAAGAGGTGGGACTTGGGACAGGAACAGTGTGCCCTTAAAGTCCATGCTACATGTGCCCTGACTAGGGGCCTGGCTGACTACCACCCTGCACCAAACGGCTCACTGTGCCTTTTAAGGAGTTTGACTGGAACATGGTGCTCTTGACCATGTCACAGACTATTCCTTTGTGGAAAGTTTGCCAAGTCCTGTCTCCACAGATGCTGCCTTTGAGGCTCAAGGTAACCTTCGGATCTGCAGGAGTCCCAGTGGCTAGAGGGGTCTGAGTGTGCCAGCTCCATCACTGTAACTCACCAAAACAGGGACCCAGTGCTTCCAGGCAGCTGTTCACCCCAGGCAGCAATCAAGCTGCTCCCAGCTTCACTCCAGACAACCTTGAATCTTAAGGGCCTTCGGAGTGTGGCCCAGCAGCCTAAAGCAATGACTGAGATGTTCTTATTAAAGGAAGGGAGCCAAACACTTCCAGGGATTTGAATGTTATTCTCACCTGAGCTCCAAGGGCAACTTAAAAAGTCCCAGATCAAACCCCAGGAGCGAACTGGCCTGTGCCCTCTGGGTATATAAAGAAGAGGCCCGGAGGAGGGACCAGTGAGCCAGGAACTCCTCATACTCTTTACACAGGGAAAGAGAAAGACAAAATACTCAGTCCTAACAGTTCCTTATTTTATTGCAGTACATCAAAGTCTGGTTAATTAGGTGACACCAACATAAAATATTGGTGAGAAATTCTTGGTTACATTTTTTACTATCCCACCTTAAATAATTCTGTGCAAAAAAATCCATGTCATGGTCTGGTAGCAGACACGCTCTCAGGAAGTCCCCTAAGACATCAAGGGATGAAACCAAACCAAATGAATGATAAGAGGCCAAAGCAGTATCTTCCCTTCCACACACATTGGTCAGCATCATAGTCTAAACAAAAATTACACCTAGGCCATGCAAAACTGTACAATAATATTACAGTGAGAAAAAAATCCTAAAAATTTATAAAATAAATGATATTATACTATCAAATAAAAAGGCAGGTCATTTTGTTTTCAGTGGCATTGAGGCTGACGTGTGGCAGTCAGTCTCCTGAAACTGTAGTAGGGACCTGTTGTAACGCTGTCCCTACGACGGGACCATGGGATGCTGGAGCTGCGGGAGACCCACTCACTGCTGCAGGGCTCCACAGGGCACTCTGGACTCGCAAAGACTGAAGGGTTCAACAAGGAACGAGCCACTCGGGGTGAAGTGAGATGCTCTGCAGCCAAACCAGGTTGGAAAGGGGCAGGGCCGGCCAGGTGGGACTGGAAAGGGCCAGCGGTCTTGGGCAAAGCATGACCTACAGCAGGGGTGCCACGCTGTTGTAAGTGCGTCCGTGTTGGGGGCAGGGGGTGTCGGCTAGGTCTACTGAGCTGGGAGAACGGAGTTTGTGGTCACTGCCAAGGCTGCATGTGGGAGTAGATGTCTGCCCTCTGCTCTAGCTTTCCCTTAATGATCCCTGAGGTTCCACACAAGCCAGCTAGCTTTCTTAGAAATCGATGTGGCCACTACGTTACAGAATGACAGGAGTCTAACATGAAAGAGAAGAGGCTGAAGGAAGGGCTGGTGGGAAAGACAGGAATTTCAGATGCTCCCTTTAAGGTTGGCTATAGGAATTCTTGGGGAAGCCAAACAGGTCATTTTGGCTTTTCATCCCCTCAGTCTTCAAGCTGTGCTCACTGGGAAGAACACAAATGGCTAAGCACAGGGAGTGTGCACACAAGGAGAGAGATTTTAAGTGAGATCTGCTTTAGCAACAGGAAGGCTTTCATTTTGGCAAAAACCAAAACCAAAACCAAAAATGTGATATATTTGTATACCTACCCCTAAACCCACATAACAGGTTAGCCAGAACTGAAGGGCCAATAGCAAAAGGGCTGGGCATAGCACCAAGTACTAACCGGAAACACTATGCCAGAAACGGTTCTGAATGCCATTTTTTCCCCATTTAGAGATCAATCCCTGCTGCTCCACTTTCAGATACCTTGCATGGGGTAGGGAGAGTGATTTTCAGCAGGGCCACAGGCCCTTTCTCTGCCTTTGTTATCCACTGCTCCGAGGGACCTTTGCTTCTGTCCCCTGGAAGCCTGTCCACCGTCTTTCCTCCTCCTCCTCCACAGCTTCGGACAGGAACACTCTGCATGTAAGGCTGGGTAAGTAAGACATGGTTAGCAGGAGAACCCCACCCCACACTCTGGGCCAGGGCTGCTGTTACCATGCCTGGATCTGTGACCACAGTGGGAAATCCAATCCACAGGGGACGGGGGGGGGGCGGGGGGGGGCAGAGCTTGGGTGGGACTCACTGCAATGGAGCTGAACTTTAGAGGGTTAGACTTGACTCTAAAGGGGTCCTTTTACAAACAAGCACCTGTATGTAGTAACAAAAATTTGCAATTGGTTGCCAAAGCTACAAACCAAAGGCGCAGGGTGAGTCCTGTCAGTCTCGGCCTGGTCGGTTTTCTGCCTAGGAAGGAGAGGGAAGGCCCGAGGGGAGGGCGGCCAGTTCTATCAGGCCAAGTGCCAAGTTCAAGCAGATAACAACAACAATAAGGCTCTGACCAAACTCAAGATCTGACCCTTATTTTTGGATGTATACAAATATGTTTATGATACTTCTTTTCCAAAAGCAAAACGATTCGGATTAAAATGACACAATGCTCATCCCAAATGAAATGCACTCATGTCTGAGCCAGTGGAGGATCTAGAATGTGTCAAAGCTGCTGCCGAAGAAGACCCTACCAGACATGTTTCCGTCACCTTTCCCCTCCCTGAATTCTAACCTCCTCCATAAGGCAGCCCACCTCAGGAGTCTGGCCTACAGGGCCTGGCAGCGTGCTGTGCCAAGTGTCAGCATGCCAGGCAGGTTACAACTTTGGAAATCTATTTTAGGTGTGGTTAAGGTGGGGAGAAACAGTGGCTTTTTCAACCCAAAAGAGGTGAAAATGAAGAGTGGCGGGGCCTCCTTATTTGCATGGGATATTTAGTTTCCATCTTTTTTCTATGGTCTTAGCTGGTGAAACATGTGGGTAGAGAGGAGTTCTGGTCTCCATCTTGCTTTCTTGGACAAGTACAGCAGCAGACATTCAGAATGGAAGCTGGCTGACGATCCATGGCAGCCAGCACACCCCTGGGCCTATGCACAGCCTCCACGGTCCCATCACATGGGAAGGCATATTTGGTCAAGGCTGTTCAAGCCCATGCTTCTGAGGTTTCACATGATTTAGTAGGAGAAAGAAGCCCTTTCCCCAGGAGTGTGTGTGAGGAAGTTCATAACTACCCTAACCAAACAGGCTCCTCACTGGGAAGCTGTACCCAGTCCAGACAGACTCACTGCAACCTAGGAAGGAACAGCAATTGGCCAGGACAAGAAAACCAGCTACATGAACTATTCGATGATCTTCAGAAGCCATGACTCTCTCCCTGTGCCCTTTACGATGGGAAGGAAGGGTCAGAAGATGACAGAATTGTCTTTCACATTCAACTGTGCAAGATATCAAAATATAGTAAGAAGGGGACATGTTCAAATCCATCACTAGAGAAAGAAATGCCATGGGAGGCAAGTGTGCCTCGGAGTGATTTTGATGCCACCTGTGGTGTCCAGGTCACACCCCACCAATGGCACCAACCTCCAAACATTCCTTAGATTTCCCCATGATCTCAGCCTGCCCACACTTGGGGACAGATACCACGGGGACCTGACTTCTGATCTCTTTACAAATGTCACTTGAGGCCTTTCTACCCTGTATATGACTCAGCTGGGAAACAGACAAGAAACAACACACTTCTTTAAATTAAATGATCTTTCTTATATACGCATCCATCTTTCATCGAACACAAGATGCTTCTTTGACTATATACATTCAGTATTTAACTTCTACATTTATGTATTTATTTAAACTCTGTATTGTAGTAAAATATGCATTGTTTTAAGTCGTGAGGATTTATTCCTGGCAACAGTCGGGCTGACGCTCATGGCGGCTGCTGGGCGCTACGTGAGGACTACGGTGAGAGGTGAGAACACAACCTGTCTACTCTTGGCGCTGCGTCTGCGCAGTCTGTCTACGGAAGCTACCTGGAGGGGGAGGGGAAAGCGGCCTGGCTGCGGAGGAATCCTTAGCGCAGCAGCGCGGAAGGCGACGCTGCTGCCAGGCACGTTGTCCGTGCGTTGTCCGTATGCAGAGTCCCTGCCTGTGGCCACAGCGCGGTCCTGGGCTCACGGGTCCCAGCTCCCGCGGTCTGTGCTCTCCAGGGAGAGGCTCTTGGTCTTTCGGGGTGAAACGGGGCTTGGGGGGCTGCTCAGGTTGGAGCTGTTGGAAGCTGTGGAATGCCTTGGAGAATCAGAGTCCTGCAAAACAAAGCACGAGTGAGCAGTTGAGGGACAACCCTCCGGAGGACACTCGCTGCTCTAGACCCCCTCCAGTACCCACACCCCCACCTTCTCTCCTGTCAGCAGACAGACCCTCTGTGAGTTGATTGGAGGACACACACACACACACACACACACACACACACACACACACACACACACACACGACAAGCGTGGATGCCTTTCATTCAAAAGTGAATGCAAGGTGGCAGGATCAGCCTGGACAAAGCCCTGGCCTCATGCATGCAGCTGCCGTCCACAGCCCATTTACCTCTCCATCATAGTCCCTCGCGGGGGCGTCACTTCCTTGGTCCATGCCTCCCGATGACGACAAAGAGCCCTCTGAGGGAGAGGGCATGGGCTGTCGCTTTGTGTTGTAGCTTCCTCCAGAGAACTCCCTCTTTAGTGCACTGCCATTCTGGGCTGATGACCCTACAGAACAGCGTTGGGAAAAGCTATGTATTTGGAAGAGGCCACTCCTGTACAAAGTGTGCAGGCTGCCAAGAGGACAAGACATCCATCCCTCATTAGGGGCAGGCAGCCCAGTGCTGAAGGTTGTTTCTGTCGCCGCCCTCTGGCTGTAGGACTGCTGCTGTTTGGACAGTACTCCTCCCCAGGCCATGTGGAGCCCACAGAATCCTTCCAGGACCACCTGCTACCGCCTTGCTCCTACATGTCCATGCTCCCTCAGACATACTGGGTCTTCTTCTAACAGACAGGCCATCTCTGCCTCGCTAGAGATGGGCAGCATTCCCAGCACCCTGTCGTCCCCAGGCAAACACTGCCTGTCAGAAGCTCTCAAAGGAAACAAAGGAAACCTGAGGAAGCACTCCTGCTTCCCAGCCCGCGAGCAGCAAGCGATGGAGCTTCTTTGCGAGCACACCTTAGAGACAGAACACACAGCAAAGCGGCCAGCATCCCTGATGGCAAGAGGAGACGAGAAGGGGCCTCTGAGACTGAGGAGCACTGTTAGAGCCCACTCAAAGCTCTCCACGGCCCTCACAAGCTTTAGTTTCTGCTTAAGAAACTATTTACCAAGTGTCAGTAATGGCCAAGGGCACTGTAAGTTACAGATGGACTGTTTCAACATTTTGCTGACTTTACGCCTTTTACATTAAGAATCTGACAAAAAATGTTACCCGTGACTGCATGTCTGGCTATGACCAACTGTGTTAGTGTTTGGAAAGGCAGACTGTCCTCCAAACCCCACGGTCCCTTCCCTCCTTGGGGTCACCACACATCTTGCTGCTTCTAAACGTGTTCTAGAAGGACAGTCCTTGCCAGATCCACAGGATCCAAATCCCTGACTTGGGTAACTTAGGTATCTTGATGGCCACTGGTGGCTCCTACTTTCTAGTGCTGTCCCTCACAGTACAGCACATGTCCCTCCCTCCGGTTACCAACGTGGTCACTGGCCCTGCCTGGTTCTCACTGGAGGAAATTCCTTTGGAAATACACTCTTTAATCTGACATAGGTCTTCGGTCTCCCTGGAGTACAACCTAATGGAAGGCAGTCATTTTTATTTGATTTCCCGAACGCCTAGCTGAGTGTTCATTGAGGTCACTATTTGTCATGTCTCGCTTTGAATAGAAAATCCAAACCAAAGCCTCCCATACCTCTTTTCTTCAGGTCTTAACCAGGCTGTTTCACCTTCCTCAGTCTCAATTTTTCTCACCTATGCACGAGGAAAAACACCCTGCCCTATGGTTTGTTTGAGCATTCACTGCATGAAGAATGGTACCAAAGCCAGAGAGGGGAGAAGGGGCCTGCAGTACACTCCCTGCATCCTTAACACCCCCCAACCCCGTCTCCTCATCCCACCATCACGTAAGAACAACAGAGAACTCATATCCACCTCAGGGACATACACAGTAAATCTACTTACAATTTATTTTAATTGTGTATATGAGTCTTTGGGGTATGTACACATGAATGCAGGTACCAAGGAGGCAAGAGGCATTGCATGCCCTGGAGCTGGAGTTCTAGAGCTACCTGACGCGGGTTCTGGAGATTGAACCTGGGTTCTCTGTAAGAGTAGTATGTGCTCTAAACTACTGAGCCACCTCTCAAAACACTACTTTTAAACACTGGACTCTATAAAAAGATCAGTCACACTCAATACTCAATCTGAAAGAGGGGTTGGGCTGATGTAGTCTGATAGTCCAAGGGGCTTGGAAACGAGTGGAATGCATGGTGTTGGCTGACTGAGATCCCACTGTTGAACATAGCTTCTGCTAAGGTACCCTAGAGCTGATTCTAGGGTGCAGGAGGTGCTAGACCCTGAATCTCTTGGAATGAGGGGCATCCCTCTTAGAGGGCGAGAGGCTCCCCTATGAGCCTGTCATAGACAGAGGCACAGTGGAAACCACACTGAAGACTGGAGAAACATCCCACAGCCATGGTGGATCTGGATCTGGGAGGACCCAGGCTGTTTCTAGAAACTGACGATGTAGCTCCTCCATTTCTCAGATTTCCTAGCTGGCTATCATTCCAGGAAGGTTGGAGACACATGGAGTCAGCTGGAGACAGAAAAGCAGTAGATGCCACTGGAATCCCTGGGATGTCTTTGTTCATATGTCTACAAAGTTCTTCAGCTGAGGGTCTGACAAAGGCATAGCTTGGTGAAGGCACTAAGGGCCTTGGTAGGAGAGTGAGACCACTTCTAGGCTGTAGTCTGCATACTGCCTGGAATGAACCTCTGAACCTCACCTCAGCTACTCTAAGATCTCCATCATCCTAGGCCCCATCATTACCCACAATCCTCACTAACAAATCCAAAGTCCCTGAAAGACAAGTGGGTTTTTGTTGAAGTTCCATGCAAATTCATGTGATAGCAGAAGCTCGTCAGAATGGACTGGAGCCAGTGCTGGTGTTATGAAGGCCACCTTTATCATAAATGGATGGCGGGAATGGTCTGCTCAGAATTGTTGTTGCATAAATTAATATCAGTGTTTGTAATTCTGAGGTAAATTAACCTGAGCGAGGGTAATAGCCATCCACAACATGGATGCTGGTTAGTTTACCGGAGCTCTCAACCTGGTGACCCGGAGCCATGGTTTAAACCCACCAGCATTCACCTGGCTTCCACACATGCAGGTTAACCCAGTGTCTGCCGTTTTCCCAGCTGGCTGGGTTTTGCATTGTGATTGGCATTACACATTGGCTCAGGATGATTTTAGGAGATGACAGCAAGTTACAGTGGTCAACTTCTGCAAATGCACCAAGACTCCTGAAAATGCTCTTCCATCCGAGGCCACTTCCCAAGTGGGCACCTCTCTGTGTCGTCAGACAACATGTGGTCCCTCCCAGGAAGAGACAGCAGTCATGTGCTGAGTCCAGTGATGAGCAGCATGTCCACTCTGGTCCCTGTGGTGATGGCACATGGTGACATCACAGCTGTCTCCAGGCTCTAGACTGTTGCCCTGCACAGGAACGAGATCTTCTAGAAACACTGTCTAGCACATACTCTGCCTGCCTTTCATTCTGTTTCTGCCTCTGTCCCTCAGCTCCCTGGCTCAGGGGAAGTCAGTGCAAACCCACTTGCCTCTACACAGCAAGGCCCACCTCATGAGAAGGGAGCCTCAACCAAGCTAGTGCAGAGGTACGGCCTCCTACAACCCCAGGGTTGAGCTTGGGCTGCAGTCTCCAGCCACAGGAGAGTGGCTTTGAGTCGAGTGCAGCCTTATGAAAGACTCCCAGAAGCCATGTGAGATAATAAATTAGTGCCTGTCTAGTCTTCCTGTCTCCCTACGCCCTTCCCTTCCCCACCCCGCTTCCCTTTCTTGTCGGGGTCTCAGTACACGGCCCAGACTGGACACTCACTGTCCTCTTACTCCAGCCCCTGTGCTGTCCCAGACAGCTTGTTCAGTCTCTTATGTTTCTAAGTTGTGGGGTGTTTGCTAGGCTGTAATAACAAATATAGCACAACTGAACCTAAGGATGCCTGGAAACAGAACAGTCCAGAAACCAATGTTCACTGATTAAACAACAAAGGTATCAGGACAATCCAAGAATACAGAGTAATGAACAAGTTTTCTGACTGAAAGACTTGGACTTAGGAAAGTGGATTTAGTGTAATTAGCTCCTTTCAGCCATCAGTGGTTTGGAGTGAAGGAAGGTTTTGTTGGGGTCCCAGGTGTCAGCATACAGATGGTGTCTGCCAGGTGCTCAAAGCTGATGCCACAGTCCGTCCATAAGCCCTGTTATGGACCTACCACAGCCCCAAACGAACTCTGTGCGATTGTGCATATTCTTGCACACTTAGGCATGCTGCTGTGAGCATCAGTGTTTACTTCCATCCAGGGAGACAAGGGTCCCCATCAACTCTACTAAGAAATTGCTCCTGGGCAAGTAACTCAGCAGTCCCAAGTGACACATTTTCTTTGTGGTCTCACCTCCTCCCTACCATGACCACTTAGCAAAGCTTCTTCCCACCTGACCACTTACGTGCAGACAGGCCACTGCTGGCACTCATGGAGCGGCCTGGTTCAGGGCGGGACTTGGTGATGGAGGGAATACTGACGGAGCCACTGAACACTGTCCGGTTTTCCTGAGGACGTGGGTTCTAAGACACAAGAGAGGCAGAGTCTTCAGCCAGAGAAACACAGGTTTTGTGCAGACATTCTGCCTTTCACTCTGATCCTCACGACAGGAAGTGAGGCAGCACAGGGAGCAACAAGCACCAGTCTTCCTCACCAGCAGGACCCTGAAGCCCTGACATGAAAGGAATCTCACCCCGCCAAGGAGTACTTACCAATACACAGTTTTTGGGTTGTGAGAATGTTATATAGTTAGCTAAGAGTGGAGTGCAGAATTACATGGACATTTGCAGATAACGGAAACATCTTTGACTACAGACGAGATGATTTACTTAAGAAACCGAAGGAAGCCCATTTAGAGAGGAGTCAATTACAGTTATATTCTTGATAAAAATGTCTTGATGACACCAGGTCTCCTTTGCATGACCACGCCCCAGTTGTTCACAATCTTGCTAGCTCTGGCTCCAGAACCTCGCACTGCACCTCGAAGCCCAGGAAGGCCCATGCCAGGGGTAGGAGTGGAAAGAGTCCTCCTCAGCACTTCAGGCTAGAAGGAAGTGTGCAGGGGCACGCCAGAGTCCACAGAGTGCAGATCTTAGAGGAGGCAAACCACATGGCCGTGTTACTAACTTCTTTCTTTCTCCATTTACAAAGCCTTCTCCTTGGTAGACATGGTCCCAAATCCTGCAAATGTTTTCTGAGATAAAGGGTCTAGATAGTTTCTCTCTCTGTGGTGTGTGTGTGTGTGTGTATACGTAGGTACATGCATGCCAATACATATGTGGAGGTCAGAGGACTATACTGTGGAGTTGTCTGACCACCATTTGGGTCCCGGGGATTGAACTCAGGCCACCAGGCTTGGCTGCAGGCTCCTGTAGCCACCGAGTCATCTCACTTCCACTTCCTTGTTCCTACACTCAGCAGATCCCATGATGGTCAAGGTCACTAAGACTAATGAAAAATACATAAACTAGCCAGCAGTTTTTTCAGCACTAATTAGTTCATTAAAGATGTTTGCTTTTTCCTCACTGTCAAGGAAATACTCCCAGATGGTGGAGTATATGAGTAATACTGAACCATAAAGAGGCCAATTCTGTTAGCTCACCAGACACTACTAACAATTTGCTGTTTCCTATCCACATTTTCTTTTAAATGTTTACATTTTTGTGGTGTGCGCGTGTGTGCACGTGCGTGCGTGCGTGTGCTCATGTACAGAGGTCAGGTGACAACCGTCAGGTACCAGTCCTTGCCTTTCCACTAGTCTGCAACAGTCCCTTTCCCACGGTGCTGGCGAGGCTCGGCAGCACACGAGCTTGTGCCACTACAGCCAGCTTGATGGGTCCGGGATCTGGACACTGGTCATCGGGCTTGCACATCAGGCTTTTACCCCACAAGCTATGTCCTCAGCACCCCTCTTTTTTTCCAAAGAAAGATTTCCAAGTTTCCCCCATCCTATCACACTTCTTCTCAGTGCCATCGAACACAAAATGAACTAGTGTATTTTAAAATGTTATACCAGTTTGCCCACCTTACTGTTTAAAAACCAGTAAGTCTTTCATCACACGGTGTCCAGGAAACGTGGCCTTCTTCTAGCAGCTTCAGAGAATCAGCTAGAGAAAGGCATCCACAAAGGGCACCACTCTACGGTGGCGTGACTGAGGCTTTCCGTTAGTCAGGGCTAAGAGGATCGAGCTCACCTCAATGCTCCCTAAGGTTCAGCAAGAAAAAAGGCCTGACTGCTTCAAGCCTCCACTTCCCTGCCCTCCTCTCTCCCGGTTCTCTCTTAGCTCAGGCTAGTCTACGTAAGCCAAGGATGGCTTAGAACCTCTGCTCCTTCCCAAACATTTATGGAACTGGGGTATGCACTTAGGGCTTTACGCATGCCAGGCAAGTGTTCTCTCTCTGAGACACACAGTGAACCATCAGGCTATGTTTTACATATTTCATTTAATGTTTTCATATCTGCTCCCAAAACACAGAAAGACAGAGAACACTGTGGGAAGGCAGTCCTTCATCCTGAATTACCCTGCCTTGTCTGGGGTGCGGCTTCAGCTTGCTCAGGTTGCTCAGCATACAGCTCATGACTGTTTCCAGCATTGTTTCCTTAGTTGATATGTTATTTCTTATACTGACTAAAATTATGACCAACACTTCGCTCCAGCACATAAAATAGGCACTGAAGATATTTATTGGATAGATGACTAGATTATATCTGCAACTCCCATTTCCTGCTTCAGGCATTAGATTAATTCAGCTGGTGATTAATAAATTTCAGATTATGATCCTCTCCATAGATGATACTATGCTTTAGTTCATACTGGTTTGTGTATAAGTTTTAAAGACATGGAATCCACTTTATATAATTTGGGAAGAATAATATTTTTGGGAACCAATAAATGGTAGTAATTCTTAAAAAAATTGTGCACACACATAAGCATATGCATGCCACTGTGGGTGGTCAGAGGACAGCTTTGGGGAGTTGGTGCTCTCCTTCACTGGAGGTTCTGGGGATCAAACCTGTATTGTCAGGCTCGGTGGCAAGCATTTCCCCACTGAGCCATGACGCAGGCCCCCAATTCTTCTAATTCTTACTAAGCTGACCCATACGCTAACACAGCTGTTTCTGCTACAACATGCCAAAGATCAAACAATTTAAAACAAGACCTACGAAATGAGGCAAAAAACAAGAACAAAGCAAAAAGGAAATCTAGTAGTGAATGTGGTTAGAATAAGGTCTAGAACTGGACACCTACTGCCCAGTTACCCATGTGACTCTGACACCCCTGAAAGGGTGACGCTCTGGATGTGTCTGCAGCATGGGGCTTTCCCACACATCTGCAACTCTGAGAGAAGACCATAACAGACAATCCAAGCAACAATGCCATCCAAAGATGCCCTCATGCTAAAGGCTGGCTGGCTAGCTGGTCCCCAATTCAACATTGCTATTTTGGTTCCTATACCAGATCTGCAAAGTCCACGCAATTCTGTGTGTTATTTGTTTAAAGAAAATATTTTGCCTTATTTTATCCAAGAAAATTAAAAGAATTAAAGCCACGGCAGTCAAAGGCGGCAGCAGCTTAGCATTTGTACACATAGGACAACCTTATGAGACACAGCAACATGAGCAAGCATCGCCAAGAGGGGCTGCTGGGAGACAGGAACTGCCGGGGTCAAGCTGCATTTCAAAGCTAAGAGGGGTTGCTGTTCTTTGCTCTAAAATAAGCCTACCCTAGAACAATCGACTGAGGATAAGCTTCTAAAATACGCCAGCAACTAAGACTGAAAACTAAAATGCTAAATCATCTAGTCAAATGATACAAACTTCATTAGACTATAACAAGAAGTCCAGCTCTTTGGACTCTCTAGTTAAAACTATGCTTAAGAAAGGCACCACTCAACTCAGCTAGGGTAGGCAGGTTCTCTCACAGGAAGGTCCTGACTGACTGTGGATTCCTTGGAATCCCCTTCCTGCTGCCAAGCAAACTAAGGCTGATTTTATTACAGTAATTCTGTCAAGTAAGACATTCAGCTAGTATTATAATTTAATGTCAGTGACATTTAAAACATAATTTAAAGTAATTTGCTAATACAAAAATAAGCTTTTAACCCTCTAATTTTCTTACTGGAAAACTACTACATTACAAATTTTAAAAATAGATATTACTATTTTATTAACTTGGGGGCATTACAGAAAATAAGTTTGCATGGTATAACCCAAATATTTTAATATTCATAAAACTAACTTCCCTTGAAATTCATATATGCATTCATTCCTTGATAAAATAGATACTCTGCTTAACATCCATTTCAATGCATGGCCAATGGAACAACGTTGTGGGGATGAGTGACAGGACCAGGGGGTGCCATGCTTCTTCAGGGGTAGCAGCTTTTTTTTTTTTTTTTTTTTTTTTTTTTTTAAGTTTTCTTATCTTGGGTCTTGGTTGCAATTAAATCCACATCAACAACTCAAAGATTTGTGAAAACTGACTTTAACTTTAGGACTTTTCCTGTTACTTACTCAGTATTTATAACATTACTTTGGAGACTTTTGGTAGGTCTATGGATAAGCTCTACACAGACCTTAATCTCATCCCTGAACTGAAGTGGTTATAGAGTAAAGAGCTGTTAAAAAAATTCAGAAATTCAGGAGCCCTTTCATGTTTGTTTTAAAAGAATAAAGATCCAGTTGTAGCTGGTTTTGTTTGTTTTTGTTTTAACATGGTATCCAGAATGGAAAATAACATACTTGGAAAACTATCCAACAAAGATCATACTCTAAACTTGCTTTGGGTTAATACAGAAACCCTGTATTCCTCCATATTTCCCTCAGAAGAAGAAACAAGATAGGCTGAGAACAGGAGGAAGAGGAGGATAAACAGGAGAAGACAAAGGTAGTTGAAGCTGGCAGCTCAGGAGGAGGAAAGGGCAACCATTCCCAAGGCACGCCTTCAGTGGTTAGCAAAGGCACACGTGGTTAGTGGAGATTAGCGCGGACTCAGCTGTTCATACCCTCAGAGTCACAGAGTGTGATGTACCAGGGGCAGAGCGCAGGGACGGGGGCTGCTCAGGGTTTATGGAATCAGGAGAGAGAAACTGTTCAGCAGAATTGACAGTCATGTGATAGATGTGCTCAAAGTTGCTCGGAGAGGAGATCAGACCGGAGTGGTGATGAGGGGACGGATAAGGGAAACCTGGCTAGCAAAAACAAAGAAAGGAGAAAAAGTTGTAAGGTGGCGCTAACTGGATCAGATGAGTGTCACCAGACAACATGCACACAAAGGACAAGGCAGCATCTTCCTCGGAACTCCCAGTGAAATTCTTTCGGGCCTCAGAGAGTCCAATTCTATAATCAGTTACTCCACATGGCAGATTTTCAAAAGATCACTTCAGGATAACATCCGTCTCCTTTTACCAGCTGAGGGAATAGCAGCAAGGCTTCCAGGATCCAAGGAGCTTTCAGTCTTCAGGATTTTCTTAAGTGACACAACAAAAGCATTGCAAAGGTTCCCCCAAACACCCAGCACAGATTCAGCTGGAGACAGCTAAAAGAACAAGGAGTCTCACAGTTTCTACCTAGAAAGGTACAAACCTGCTTTCTCAGACTCTACAGCCAGTTCTCAGTTCTGGATTTACAGACCTATGATATGCCCTGGCTTTTAGTGATCTTATTTTCCTATAATAAAGACAGTGAGAATTGTGGGCTACACTATTCCTGGTTTGCTTGTAAGCAGTCCAGCTCATGTCCATTTAGACACCCCAAAGAACGAGTTTGTTTTCAACAAGGGAAAATTATGCCTTTGAATGTTCAAGTGTGTTTTTTAAAAGGCAAATAATCTAACCGTGAAGTTACAGGAAAAAATCTGAAGAGAAGGCTTCATATCTCCTGATAAATATTTACTTATGAATGAACACCTGGGCAATGGCACTCAGTGGCCAGCCATTTCCTAGAGTGGAGATTTTTCAAGTTCAGATCTTGAAGAGCAGCTGTTCACAGAATACACCATCCCTGTACTCCAGGGAAACTGAAGGATGTGCTGAGGAAAATGCTTTACTGTAAAGTATGGACCATCCAAGTGAGTTAAGATGCTGAAAAAATGCTCAGGACTTATCTAAGCCTAAAAGAAAGGCTTCTCTATATGTGAAGTGCTCTTCTTTTAGAAATGTGAATAAAATCAGTATTTTCTAAGGCTGTTTCCAAAAAGAAAATATACTGACGTCTCTCTCTCTCTCTCTCTCTCTCATATATATACATATCTATATATATGTATATATATGTGTGTGTTCGTCCATCTGTTCGTCCATCCATCCATCCATCCGTCCATCTTTGACTTTAAGAAACAAAAGTATCTTTTGGAGGGAAGGTGCTATGGGTGTTGTGGACCGAGCCCGGGCCCTCCACGCATACACTATCAAGGAAACACTTCACCATGGAGCTGCACTCTCAATTCAAGAAGAAAGAAGACTTCTTAAAAAGGTGAGTGAGCTCATGTGCTGAGTTCATTAGGAACTTTAGGAACAGGAAAAACACATGGTGCCAGGAATACGCTGACAAACCCCACAGTGATAAATCATTCTCACGTTAGGTTGGAGAAAAATGTTCCTGTGTTTGTGGCAACCACTCAACAACAACTACTACAGGTAAATAAATGGTAAAGAAGACTCGAGGAAACTAATTCAGTATATCTTCTAAGACTCACAGATCACTTTATATTAATTGTTTATCTTCTCTCCACTCACTAGGACAGAAATGATGGATACAAGAGGCAAGAAAGTGACTCTTTCAAGCTTTCTGCCCCTTCCAGACTTAAGATGGAAGCAATCTTATTTCAGGAGATTGGTACAAATGAAGTGGTTACTTTCTAAGGTCTTAAGAATTTCACAGGAACATGATAGTGACTTGAATACAATGAGATATAAAAACATCCAGGGTACATATGTTCTTTGAACAGATGGTAACATGGCTTTGGGACTTGAAAACTCTTATAAATGTTACTAGATGAATGCAATTCATCCTTTTTGGGAGGGACAATCACCATCCATTTGAGTGGACAGAACACACTGAAATGAGACTGCACTGAAACGCGGATCTCTGTGAACGTGAGCACTTGTACTGACATGCCCAGTGCAGTGCAGTCTAACAGCGTCTACTCTCAGACACACACGGTCCTGGGCACAGAGGAAGTGCTCAAGAAGCATGTGCCAAGTGACTGAACGCTAAAGCAGGGCTTAGAGAACTAGGTCATACACAGATCCTTCGGATGTGAAACGAGAAAAGAAAAGTCATGTGGAAATAACAGGGACCAAACAGGAAATCTCTGACACCTACATGTGCAGATGAGGAGATCGCATCATAAATATACAATAACATCTTACTGGAAATATAACAGTGTTTATCTTACACAATAAGAAAAATTAAAGGACTAGAAGACACATTTGAAAACAACTGAATTGGCAGGGAAAAAGGACTAGTGTTACTCCGGAGTGGGGGCTTGGGGAGGTGGTTGTGGAGTTAACAAAATCATGTGACAACAAATACCCAAAACTAATCAGTCTGATTAGAATCAGGAGCCAGCATGGCAGGTCACATCAATGGAGCCAGCTGGGGGATGAAGGACAAACATAATTCAAATTGTTTTGCTAAATAATAAATAAAATAATTCAACAACAATAACAAAAACATAACTTTCTGGTGGGCATGGTGATAGATACCTGGTGCACCTAGAAGGCTGAGGCAGGAGGAAGATAGGTTCAGAGTTAGGCGAGCCTAGGCTACACAGTGAATTCAAGGTCAACCAGGGCCACCTAAGAATACGCTGTCTCACAACAAACAAAGGATTTCTTTGAAGTGGTAAGAGAGGGAAGCGACAAAGAAGTACAGTTAGGCTGGGCATGGCGGCACGGGCCTTTGTTCCCAGCACTCTGGAGGCAGAGGCAGTCGGTCCTCTGAGTTTGAAGCCAGCCTGGTCTTCATAGAGAGTTCCAGGCTAGCCACAGCTACACAGTAAGACCCTGACTCAAAAAACAAAAACAAAGCTAAGAATAAAAAACTTAACAAAAAGAAGAAGTACGGCTGAGGGCGCTCTGAGGGTTCCCACAACGCTGGGACCGCTAGTTTAGAATCCAGGCCCGTGCCCCACTGTACATGAGGGCTGGGCAGACCTTCCCGTGAGAAACGGCTCTTCACCTGGCGGATCCCAAGCAGAACAACACCAAGTCCTGGCACTA
Source organism: Peromyscus californicus insignis (assembly GCF_007827085.1). Taxonomy (NCBI): domain Eukaryota; kingdom Metazoa; phylum Chordata; class Mammalia; order Rodentia; family Cricetidae; genus Peromyscus; species Peromyscus californicus. The sequence continues at coordinate 64,756,660 of NW_026294436.1, read as the reverse complement.
TTCCACCTTATGGAAAGTATTACAATGTAAAGGGTACAACAGAATTCCTAAAAAAAAGTCTGTAATTCCTTTTACATAGAAATATGATAAAAATTTTCTCAGTACACCAGAACGCAACGAAAGTGAAAGATACTTTATTTTAAAGGTTGGTATCTATCAAAACCCCGCCACTATTGAACTAACTTTGATTTAGCTGGCATGCTATTCTGCAACCTAGTTATGTATCTAAGCTGGTTATCTCTCCACTCCTCAATAATGCCAACTACACATTTATGAAAAAAAACTACCAAAACTTCAAAAAGTTCAATTAAAACAAGTACATTGTACTTGGTCTTTCATATACAAGCTATGGACACAGTCACATTTAACTGTTGGTTATAATTCAAAAAATTCTCTCGACTAAAGCACTTTGTGCCTGGCCCTGTAACTGTCACACAGAAAAGTGAAACAGCAAAACAGCAATAACAGCAGAGGTTTGGATCTCAGGACTGTGCTGTGTGTGCTGCTAAGACCAGAGCATGAGCAGTGAGGAAGGACTCTGGAGCAAGGTTAGGAGTGGGGTAGGGAGCCGCCCGAGTTCTCACTCCAGGTACAAGCTGAGAAGCAGAACAACTCACAAACACAGTAACATGCACAGCAGCTTGTAGTGGGGCAGCTCTGAAGCCTCCCGGGCGTGGCTTATACAAAGATCAGCCGTGGGTCTGTCTGTGCACACTTTCTATTCACCAGCACAGCGAATAACAATCCAGATCCCTAAGGGTGACTATCGTGAATGGTTTCTATTGCTGTGGCTGCCCCTGCCGTCACCACCATCACCTTAAAGAGGGAAAGGCCATAAGAAAGCACGGCCATGCAACTGTGATACTTACAACCGAGTATTCTGGTTGAAATGAATGTACATTCAGTCCCCTCCCACCCCGGGAAATAAATGAAAACCTCCCTTTATAACCTGGCTTTTATACTAGAATTTTTATTACACATCACATTTTATCACTTCTCTCATTTCTTCTATCACTGATGTTGCTAATGAGATTAAGACAGATGTCCTTAGGAAGAGATTAGAATCAATATTCACAGTCCTCTCTGAAATTGCTATAAGATAGGAATTATTCTTAAAATTCTTTGCCCAATTTAGCTGTTACTCCCACTGATCAAAGGATCATATGTCATTTTAGTAGCTTGCTAGAAGTGTGTGACACTGACATTTTAAGAGCCAACAGGGCTGGATAATTTGCTAATTCCACTAGTAATTTTAACCTCAGCATAATGGGTCTGTGGATGCAATCTTCATGTTGTTAATATACAACAATCTTCCTATGTTACACTTCTTTTTACATATAATTAATTGTCCAGGAAACATGCTTGGATCTGAGCAAAGGAACCAGATTGAATCTCACAGTTAGCTGAGAGGTGTGACTATGAACGATGAAGCCC